>NC_045427.1:71458413-72073725 GCF_902635505.1 Sarcophilus harrisii
GTTTTTTCCCAGAAACTCTTTGAACCAGGAACAGTGGCCTCTTGGCTGTTCCATGAACAAGATACCCCATCACTTGGCTTCAGGCATTTTCTTTGGCTACCCCCATGTCTAAAATGCTCTCCTTACTCATTTCTGACTGTTGATTTCTCTGGCTTCCTTTATTTTTCAAAATACAGTCAAAGATAGTTTTTAATATTCACCTTTGCAAAACTTTGTGTTTCAAATTTTTCTCCTTCCCTCCCCTCCACCTAAACAGTAAGTAATCCAATGTAAGTTAAACATGTGCATTTCTTCTAAACATATTTCCATATTTATCATGCTGCACAAGAAAAATCAGATCAAAAGGGGGAAAATGTTTGCATATTGTTTTCCCATTAGATTTGAAGTTCCTTGAGGGCAAGAACTGACTTTGCCTCTCTTTATCTCCAGGGTTTAGCCCATGTTTAATAAGTGTTTATTGATTGACTCTACACTAGGTGTAATACTAAGCACTTTACAAATATTTCACTTGATCCACATGATAATTATAATCCCCATTTTACAATTGAGGAAACTGAGACAGAGATTAAGTGATTTTCCCAAGATAGCTAGCAAATATCTGAAATGGGAGTAGTAAGTATCTGAAACCTTTCTGATTCCAGGTCAAACACTCTTATCCATGTGCCATCAACAGCCTCTTCTAGAGAGCTTTCTCACAATGGCCCTTTTAGGCAGGCAGTTTGTGTATTATTAACTCCATTTTAGAGATGGGAAAAGTTAAATGCCTTGTCCAAGTAGATACAGGGTGTGATTTTTAAAACCAAAGATTTAAATGCAAATCTTTGGACTTTAATGCCAGTGATCTTTCTCATTATACCAAGCCATCTCTCAGTGCAGACCCCTTTGGGACAGAGCATCATTCTGGAAATATGTAACTACTGAACCCCAATGAGTCCAAAAGTGAGAAATGAGTCCACTTTCTGTGTCCCAGCTTCAGCATTAACTTTGCTTGACCATGGTTATCCCAACCCTCTCTCTTCACTTAATGACCTCACCACATCGGACCTTTGTTTCTCCTCTGTAAAATCTGGAGGTTGGTCAAAGTGTCAATAAGACCTCTTCCAGCTTTAACTCTTATGATCCTATAAGCCTTTGATCCTATTAGTTGTCTAAATATTGGTCAGTGGATGGAAAGGGGAAGGTTCTTTTTCTTGGTCAAGAAAGATTAAGAAAAGAAAGCTGTAGCTTCTGTTTTGTGAAAATCCTAAATCTCCAGGAATATAGAGTCCAAGCATTGAGTTCTCCAAAGTTCTGTCCTCAGTCCTCTTCTTTTGTCTTTCTATATTCTCTCTCCTTAGACTTACTACCTCTACTTACTACCTCCACTTAATTGAATCTCACATCAGTATCCCTAACCTTGGCTTTTGTGTTGAGGTCCTTGTTTTCCTTCAGGACTTTTCTAATTGGATGACCCACTACAAATTCAAACTCTCATTTAAAATTGACCTTTTCTAGTTCTCTTTTGTATTTTATTTTAATTTTATTGCTCTTTTTTTACTTTATCATTTCTTTGTATGACATCATGATTCACCTGGTTTCCTATATTTTCAAATATGGAGGTTATCCCCAATTCTATATTCCTATGGTGTTTTTAGATTTACAAAATGCTTCATATCATATGATATAATATAATATAATGCTATATCTCATATGATTAAACCCCAGTTTTCTAAGTCTAAGTTTCCACTATCTGGAAGGCAAACTTAATCTACCAACTAAAGGGAATGGAGACTCTGATGAATTAGTAGAGGATTGTAGGGGATTTGCTATAAATCAAATCTCAAACTTTGGGGGCAAAATGCTATACTATATTTCTTTTCTCATTTATCTAATTTTTGACTAACCACGCTGGACCTCTGTGTCCTCATTTGTATCATGAATGGGTTAGCAGAGATGATACTTGAATTCCCCACCCTCTTAGCTAAATCCAGAGATCCTATGATCTCTGCCTATTGAAGGCCCTCAGTTATGATAAGGTCTATCTCAGGTGAATATTGTAGCCCAAATATGATCTTCCATCATACCACTCTTGTCCACATCTTTCCATAAGCTTACCTTAGTGTCTGTACTGACTACATTTTCTAATCTTAAATTGTTAAGGTATATGACTAATTTTTAACAATAAGTATCTGGGTGTTAAGAGAGTTTAGAGATGGGGGAGAGGAAAGAGAAAATTTTGAAGAAATTATAATTATGACCAAGAGATAAAGAATAGCAGGATCTGATCTTGAACACCAAATTTGAGCATTTTTTATGGGAAGCAAGTTATTGTTCAGAAATAGAACAGGGGCTGTATTGATGCAAGTCAGTTACAATTGATTAGGGTAAGCAACAACCTAAAGTATACCCACAATTGATGATGGAGTGATATTGGGGAAGGAGTGGGAGGGAGATACATTCCTGTGAGCACTATCCAGGTAGGAAAAAAACACAATATGGCTTAATTGGATATAATATCCTGTGTATAGATATGAAGAAAAATTTGAACTATATCCATACAGCAAACCCATTCTATTTAGAATTATAGCTAGAGAGATATAATCTGTCTTTTTTTAATGTTTAATGTTCTTTATTTTCAAAACATATGCACGGATAATTTTTCAACATTGACCTGTGCATAGCCTTATGTTTCAGATTTCCTCCTCCTTCCCCGCCATGGCAAGCAATCCAATATATTTATACATGTTAAAATATGTGTTAAATCCAATATGTGTAAACATATTCATACAATTCTCTTGCTGCATAAGAAAAATCAGATAAAAAAGGAAAGTAAATAAATAAGAAAACAAAATGCAAGTGAACAACAACAAAAAGAGTGAAAATGTTATGTTGTGATCCACATTCAGTTCCTATAATCCTCTCTTTGGGTGTAAATGGCTCTCTTCATCACAAGATCATTGGAACTGGCATCAATCACCTCATTGGTTGGAAAGAGTCACATTCATCGGAATTGATCATCCTATAATATTGCTGTTGCCATGTGCAATGACCTCCTGGCTCTGTTCATTTCACTTTGCATCAGTTCATGTAAGTCTCTCCAGGTCTCTAAAATCATCCTGCTGATGGTTTCTTACAGAGCATAATATTCCATAACATTCATATACCATAACTTATTCAGCCATTCTCCAATTGATGGGCATGGATTTAATTTCCAGTTTCTAGCCAGTAGAAAAAGGGCTGCCACAAACATTTTTGCACATGTGGGTCCCTTTCCCTTCTTTAAGATCTCTTTGGGGTATAAGCCCAGTAGTAACACTGCTGGATCAAAGGGTATGCACAGTTTGATAACTTTTTGAGCATAGTTCAAATTGCTTAGAGAGATGTAGTCTCAATCAATCAATGAAACATTTATTAAGTACCTACTATGTGCCAGGAACTAAATTAAGTACTGGGAATACAAAAAAAGGCATCTTTGGAAAGTCACAATGGAGAGAAGGTTAGTGAATAACAAGTCTTATTCCCCTTCTGCTCAAAAATCTCAAATTGCATCTTACTGACCAACAAACAAAATTCAAACTCCTCTTGCTGCCCTTCAAGGCTCTTATAAGTAATTCATCTATCCAGTCACATATTATTACACTCTGTAGTGCCCCAGAGACACTAAAACAAACATCTCTGTCACCTTTTAAATCAGAATGATGTTTTCACTGCTCTGTTCTCTTGTTTCTCTGTGTACCCACCCAGTCTGAGTGCATTGGAATAATGAACTATAACGTATAAACAATACCTTTCCCTTAGCCAAAGTAAGAGAGCAGAGCACTAAGTATTTTCTTTTTCCTCTTGTACATTCCTTTTCATAACCTGCCTTATCAGAGTCAGGATAATTTGAAGTGAAGGCTTGTCTCCTTGGAGCTGGGCCAGCCAGCTGGAAACCCTAAGTAGGGCCTGAAATAAAACAGCAGAGGGCCAGCCTGAGGTGAGGTTCTTCCAGAAGTCTTTGGGGAGCTCCCTAGGTGGCCCCAGGGCATTAGGTAGTAAGGCACCTGGCTCATGGCTGGCCCCCTGCCAGTTGGGGAGCTTAATCTCTCTCTGAATGACGGTGTCAGGACTCAGCTTGGGGCTAATGGGTTGTGTTGTTTTCAAGAGAGTGCTCAGTGAAAGATGTTTGAACTCCAAAGCTGGCTTTGGCTTTTCCCCTCGTATCATGCTCTGCAAGCACTTGCCCCTGTGGAAATCAGGAGCATCCTATAAGAAAACCATGTCCCTCAGGAAGTTTAACTCTTTAGCCTGACAGAGTAAAGCTGTTGCTGCCTCAGCATGAGCCTAGACAGATTCATTTTGTTTATTCACATAAAGAATATTTATTAATAGGATTTAGGGCTAGAAAGGGACTTTAGTAGTTGTTTAATCTGTTTGTTTATTTGTTTTTTAAATACAGAGGAGGAACTGAGGCCCACAGAGGTTAAATAAATTAACCCAAATCACACAGCTATTATGTAATAGAATTGAGATTCAAATCCAGGTCTTCTAACCCCCATTATAGTGTCTTTAATTATATCACACTGCCTCTCTATTCATTCGTTCCTTCATTCATTCAGATTCTTTCAGTATCATTTATTAAATTCTGTATGTAGGGTTTATAGTCTGTTATAAAGATAAAATAAAATGCAAACACAGATAACTACAATAAACAACACTATAGTGCTAAGTGTTTTAAAAGGTGCAACAACATGTTATGTGACCTCTGAGGGAAGAAAGACATTATTACTGAGTTAGAGCAAGACTTAGAGATATTTAATCTGACATATAATAGTTGGTAGAAATTCAGTAATTGAATATAAGGATATAGAAGCATTTTTATACAGTGAACGGTGAGAATAGTCAGGAAGATATAAAAGTATAAGTTATATTAAGGGGGAAGAGAATAAATCAGTTTGGTAAGAAGGAAAGAAGAAAAGAAACACTTATTAAGTGATTACTATGTACCAGGCACTGTGCTGAGTACTAGGAATAAAAAGTACAAGTGAAAATAGACAGTCCCTTCCCTCTTCTAAATGAGAGAAGACAACTTTACAAAAGATGGCTGAAAAGTAGAGGATGATTTGGAATGAAGGATGAGTTTTGGAGAGAGAGGTTCCCAGCTTGGGGACTTTTGAAGTCCTTAAGTCTTGTACAGGTCAGGAGGGGAATGAAGACTACCCTGGACCCTTACACAAAATGGAGGTCCAAAGAGAAGCTCCCCAGTTAGAGAAGAGGTTGGACATTGTGGAATGATATTCTAGGTTGGGAAGGCCACAGGAGTAGTTGGATGTTGAGGGGAAAAGGTCGTAGGTATTAAGGGAACAGCCAGGATGAGACAGTACAAATATCAGTTTGACTTAAGGATCAGGGTTGGGAGGGGAGAGTAGGCAGGTAGAATGTGTGGAAGGAATTAATACTAGGTGAGTTTGGAAAGGTAGGGGGGTTAACAAATTTTGGAAGGCTTGAAATGCCAAAGTAATTTGAAATTTATTCAATAAGCTATAAGGAGTTTCCAAAGATTTTTGAGCAGTGGAGTGACCCTGAAATAGAAGTCAAGTCTTTTCAGACATTTGAATCCAACCTATTGTCACTCTCTTGTATATGATTCTGAGAAATTAGTAAATATGAATGGATAATGATAAAAGTTCATGTTTCCACAGTGCCTTCCTTATAACACTCCTATGAGACAAAAACTAATATTCTGGTTATTCTCATTATACAGATGAAAAAATTGTGACTTTGAGAGGAAGTTCTCTGGTTATACAACTAGTAAGGGTTTGAAAAGGGATTTGAATCTGTTTCTCAAGACTTGATATCATTATTCTTTCTACTATATCCTGAGACCAATGGGCATGCTGTCATATCACTGATTAACAGAGCTCTATATCTCTTTTCTACTAAACTTTAATTTTAAAGATTCTAAGAAATTAGCTCACTTCTTTGATTTATGGAAAAGAATATGCTTTCCCATTATGATACTGTCATTCACGTGTCCTTTTTAAAATGAATGATTCTCATTTACTTTTTAGTTTTTTATTGGCATGAATTTGAATCCGTTTCATCTTAACTCCTACAAAGTGTATGATTTATGATAGAACTCTTCAAAAAGTTGTATTCTAAGAATATTTAAGAATTTCATGTATATTCTAAGAATATTATTTTTAAAATAGCTCCTTTCTCTTAAAAATTTTTTAGCCCCTAGGTTATATTTTTCAAAAAGTTCTGGATTTGGAATCATATTTTCTGAAGTCTTAGAAATCCATAATCCCTAGTTAGTTTCAAAATCTAGGGCATCTGAAAGCTCCCAATGAAACACAGAGAAAGCCTTCATCAATTCTCCAGCTTTCTGTTCTATTTATTACTTAAACCAGCTTGTAGCCTCATCCATTTCTGACTATACTAATCTGATGGGTGAGATAAAAATTACTTACACCCTTTAATCTAGTCTAGTCTATTCAGGATACTCAGGATGAAAGAAAAAAGAATCCCTAAGGGAGTGAAATAAGATGTCCTCACTTTCTCTAGGATCCTTGTGTAGGACAACAGTTTGAATTTCTATAGAAGGAAATCTTTTTGTTAATATTACTTATTTTCATGTTATATTCTTATGATATTAAAATAATACAGCAACAATAGAAGACAGAATAACAGAGTTGAAAGGGCTCTTAGAACTGAATATTAGAAATGGAGAGGATGTTAGTATGTTGAAGACAGGATTGACAATAATAATGTGTTGTTATCATTATTATTAGTAATAGTCAACAGCATTTTTTTTTGTTTAAGTGAAGTAAGACAATAGTAACGACATTATTTTCCTTATTTTACTGTTAGATGCCCTGAGTCTCAGAAAAAGTAAGTCACCTTACCAAAAATAGCAAGTGTTGGAGCTAGGATTGATGTTTTTTGATTCCAGTGCTTTTCCTACTACATTCTCTTATCTCTCTAAAGCCTGTATTTCTCCCATATTTTATAGTTCCTTTTGCAAACTTTTAAGTGTAGAAGATCCAGGGCCACCTTCCTAGAGCTATAGTTTAGTTCTAAGCTAAGCACCTGCCAATACCCATTCAATTAAATTCTATTTGGAGATTTTTTATTTAAATTCAAGGTCATGCTGAATATCAAAAGGTAGATTCCTAACACTCTCCCCACTTCTACTTTTTTACATACAATAGGAAAAATAGAGAAAACCATCAAACTACATAGATATGACCTAAATAACATCTCTCTGAATATGAAGTGGAGGTGATGAATAGATTTAAGGTATTATATATTTGGTTGATAGACTGCCTGGAGAACTATAGACAGAAGTTCTCAATATTGTACAGGAGGCAGCAACAAAAATCATTCCAAAGAAAAAGAAAGCAAAATGATTGCTTGATGAGGCTTTACAAATTTAGTTAAGAAAAGAAGGAAAAGGAAAAATTTACTCATCTGAGTGCAGAATAGCAAGGAGAGATAGGAACATTTTCCTAAATAAGCAATGCAAAGAAATGAAAGAAAAGGAAAGAATTCTTCAAGAAAATTGGAAAGTTCCATGCAAAAATGGGCATGATAAAAGACAAAAATGACTGGGATTTAACAGAAGCAGAAGAGATTAAGAAGTGACAAAAATACAAAAAAAGGGGGTTACTGGTGGATAGTGGACAGAACAACAGCCCTGGAATGAGAAAGATCTGAGTTCAAATTTGATTTCAGACACTTGGTCCCTACTAGCTATGTGAGCTTGGGCAAGTCACTTAACCCTGTTGTCTCCAAAAACAAAAGGCAAGAAGACACAAAAGAACTAACTACTTCCATATAAGATAGTGAATTTAATAAATATTGTGTGTATGTTCTGACAACTTCACCAACCAATCATTACTCCTCCCCCCTTTTCCTCTTTCCATGAGAAACAAGGATATTGAAATTAGACCAATTAATAACCCTACAATGGCCTCTAAGTGTTCAAGTGAAAGGAAAAGTCAATCAATGTGGCAACCTTCATTGTTATCTTAATTTAAGAAACAGCAGCAGTTAGCCTAGCCTTCAGCAACCACCACCCTAATCAGTCAGCAGACATCAACATTGAAGCAAGACCCTCCACTAGCAAAAATAATACAATTTGCTGAAAGGTAAGATAGATGATGGTTAGCATTTTTTCACAATAAGGCATTTTTAAATTAAGATATATACATTTTTAAGACATAATACTATTGCACACTTAATATACTATAGTATAATGAAAATGTAACTTTTATATGCACTAGGAAATCAGAAAATTTGTGTGACTTTTTATTGAGACATTGGATTTATTGTAGTGGTCTGGAACCAAAGCACATTATCTTTAGATTAGTACTTGTGGAGCATGTTGTCATCTAGCAGGGTTTATAGCAAATGATTTTGAACAACTTTTCCAGTTTTGGATTTCTATGACTATAAATCTAAACAAAGTGATTCTTCTTTCTAGGTCTGATTTTTCCTTTATGAAAAATGAAGAGGTTAACTAAGTATATTAAGGTTCTTTCCAGTTGTAGCATTTTACTTTTGATGTTGTAAGGTCTTTCTAGCTGTAACATTTTTTTTGTTGTTGTTGTTGTTGTTGTTTCATGTGCTTCCTCTGGATGATCTGGGACTCTTTGACTTTCTTTGTCACAAGAGCAATCTAGTTTATGTCTTTATGTCTATTACTGTGATTTGGAATATTTAGCATCTACTGAGACCAGATGTAGTAATGTGGACTGGGAAGGTAGCAGAGAAGGGCATCCCTACACACTTCAAAGAAGACATCAGAAATCAAACCCATGTGAAACTGTGGTTGCTTGTATAAGAGTGAAAGAATGTGGTCAACAAACCAAATGTTTATTTCCCAAGAAAAGAAAAGAACCTAGTCAATTCGATTCCAGTGTCTCTTCTGTGGTCTAATTAATCAAATCAAAATGAATCCCCCAAATAGTAGCCACTTGCCAACCCTATAAGACAATGTCTGATTCTGATTATTAAATAAACAACTCCTCAACAGGAATATTTAAGGGGGAAAAAACTTTTTATTTATTTATTTTTTCAAAATTGCTGCCTTTTAAGTATTTTCCCCAAAGTCAGCATAAGAATAACACTAAGCATTAGTTACTCTGGTATTTTATGTTATTAACACAGTCACTTCCAATATCAGTTTATTAGAGTGGGTTTTTCTTTTTCTTGGTTGTTTGGTCCACATCTATGATTTCATTGATGTAAGGAGCTCCCAATGAAAGAATCTCTAGTTATAGAAATTTCTTTCACCTCCACAGTTTGGCAGAGGCTATAATAGTTTTAGGGAGTTACCTGGGGATACTGGGGCCTTAAATTACTGGTCCCACAATTACTCAGCTAGACTATAAACGAGGTAGGATGTGAATGTGAGTCTTATTGATTTGAAAGCTTTCCACTATTATATTCTTGGCCTAATATATTATATTTTTCTATTACAAGTTAATATTCAGATGGAATACCCTATAGTGAGGAAAAAGTTATGAAACTTAATTATACATTATAGGAGTTGTAGTCCCAGGCAGTATTTTTTATTATCTTGGGAGATACTAAGGCTATTATGAGCTCTAAAGCAGGTGGAGGTGGACTTTCCATGGAGGAAGTTTTGAAACTCACCTATGGCAGAGAAAAGACATTTGACTGAGCCTAAGGTTGGAGTGGTTGGCAACGGTAGCAGGGTGGCAGTGATGGTGGTAGAAACCCAAAGCTGTTATTTGATTTCAGTGATTTGATTTTATTCATTTCAGACTTGGCTTCTGTGGATGCATCTTTGTTCCTTGGAACAAAGGACCCTTATAGAGATGGCTGGAGTGGGCTGATGCTCTAGATGGTGGTTACCATTTGGGATCCATGCAAGGAAAACAAAGGTTTTACTTCTTTCCTATTGTCTATAGAGGATAGGCTCTTTCTACATGTTTCTTCTATTTCTTTTAGTTGTTTCTATTCACTGATTTTTTGGTCTCCTATAAACTGTGACTGGTCATAAGTGACTCATCCATATTACTAAATTGTGTGCTATCATGCAATGGAGGGTGTCGGTGACTAACTTGGGATATAGAGAACTGAACAAGTCAGAGGTTTAAACCTTTGCACAGAATGCTAAAATTTTCTTTTCCCCAGCCAAGAATTGTGAGAAAATCTCATCATTTTTGATATTATTAATAATAACTACTACATAACAAAAATACATAGATGAATCATGTAGCTCATTATCATGCATTTTTAGGCTATTGTAGTCATTGGTGCAGCAGATTCAAGTGGCCTAGTGTATAGGAGACACTAAACCTTTAGAGGCATGGACCAAGTGGGAGGAAAAAGATTTGGTCTGGAAAGAAACTGCCCTGCCCACATTCCTAAAGTGGGAGGGGAAATTGGAAGAGGGAGGGCTTTCTCTTTTTGCTTTCACTTTCCTCCCTTAAACTCTAAACCTTGCTAGATAGTGACAACTGATAATACTATAATGCTGTTAACTCTTAAGTATTCTGGCCCAGAAAAATGTCATTTTAAAATTTTCTTAAAATTAAAGCTTTTTATTTTCAAAATATGTACATGGATAATTTTCAACATTCACCCTTACAAAATCTTGTATTCTAATTTTTTTTCCTCTCTTCCTCCCACCTTTCCCCAAACAGCAAGTAATCCAATATATGTTAAACATGTGCAATTCTTCTATACATATTTCTACAAATATGCTGCACAAGAAAAATCAGATCAAAAAAAAAAAAAAAACAATGAGAAAGAAAATAAAATGCAAGCAAACAACAACAAAAAGAGTGATCTACACTCAGTTCCCACAGTCCTCTCTCTGGGTGAGATGGCTGAATCATCTCTTTGTTGAAGAGAGCCACGTCCAATAGAATTGATCTTCGTATGTATAATCTTGCTATTGCCATGTATAATGTTCTTCTGATTCTGCTCATTTCACTTAGCATCAGTTCACATAAATCTCTCCAGGACTCTCTGAATCATCCTACTGATCGTTTCTTACAGAACAATATTTCTTAACATTCATTCTTAACATTCAAGAAATATAAGAAATAACTTATTTAGCCATTCTCCAACTGATAGGTATCTACTCAGTTTCCAGTTTCTTGCCACTACAAAAAGGGCACTCACAAACAGAAAATCTCATTTTATGAGGAAGCATAAATTTAGAATGCTAGTAATATTATGGCCTTGGACAAATCACTCCATGTGAACTATGTAATGGCTAATGTCCCTTACATATTTAATATATGTTCTAAAGCATGAACTTTAGTTCTCTGGTTCTGTTTTAAGCTATCTTTCATATCGGAAGTGCTGCATTATAGGTAATAATCTCTCTTCTAAAAACATGTACAATTCTGTGTTTTGTGATTCTTAGGACCCTTTATTCAAACTCAGGTAATATTCTATGATTTTTTTTTTATTAAAATGAGCTTCTCAAGAGCATTATTTGAAACATTAACATATATGACATTTATAAAACATTTTAAGATTTGCAAATATATATATGAAAAATCTTATTTGATCATGACACTAAACAATGGATTCATCCTGGGCAGGCCATTCTGCACCTGTACTTCCACTAGGACAGTTAATGCTCTTGCCATAATTCTTGTTACAATATTCATCTCTTTGTACAAAGAGAATTATAACTGCCATGGTGGGTGGCCCCAATTAAGCTTTGCAAGCATAGTGCTTCAATAAAGCTTTTTTGGATGTCAGCCAAACTTAATTGAAAAGCAAGAACCTCAAAACACACAGAACTTCAATAATGGAAATGTATCAGGGCATCTGAAATTGGTAACTCAGTGACACAGGAGAAAATCATTACAATTTAACAGGAAAAAAATCCCATTTTAGAAATTGCATAAATATTGATACTCACAGAGAGTAATTGTATGGTAAAACAAAGGAGAAGTTACACATAAGCAATCTGATTTTCCATGTTTGAATACATTGCTTTTATTATAACACATTTACTTTTTGCTGACACTAAATTGGACAGTATGTAGCATCTAAAACCATCAAAGAGACATGAAAATTATCTCTTAATTAAGAGATCATTAAATAGTATGAGGATTTTTAGCTTCCTGTGGGTCTTCTGAATAAGAAATAGTACATCCCTGACTAAGGATAGTGTGGTTCCAAGTTTCATTTGTATTGGCTTTCTAAAATGATCAGCTCAGACCAGCTCCCTGGACTCTTCCAACTATTAAGATAGTCAAAGATCAGTGGTTTGTTTCTTCTTCTGAGGTATCCCCATTCTTCTAGGTCAAATAGAAAGATACAGCAGAACTCTCTCCAGCCAAACACCAATGGATAGACTTTGGGAATGGAGTGTAGATTCACACTTATACACAAATAGATAATAGGAGCCAATTTCTGAACACTTTCCTCCTACCACTTCAGTACAAGTGACAAATGGCAAGCTAGTGAAAAGGTCTTTGTTTTGGGAAAGGTGGCCAAGATGGTGGAGAAGATACATGTTTCTTTTTGATCTTATTCCATGACCTTCAGACTAATTAGCAAATTCAACTTCTGAATTAGTTCTGAACTGGCAGAATTCACAAATATTGGGAGTACAGCAAATTAACAGCAGAAGATAATTTCTGGATGTTCCAAATGACTATTGATCAGAGAAATGCAAATTAAGACAACTCTGAGATACAAATACACACCTGTCAGATTGACTAAAATGACAGGAAAAAATAATGACGAATGTTGGAGGGGATGTGGGAAAACTGGGACACTGATACATTGTTGGTGGAATTGTGAATGGATCCAACCATTCTGGAGAACAATTTGGAACCATGCTTAAAAAGTTATCAAACTGTGCATACCCTTTGATCCATCAGTGTTACTACTGGGCTTATATCCCAAAGAGATATTAAGGAAGGGAAAAGAACCTGTGTGTGCCAAAATGTTTGTGGCAGCCCTCTTTGTAGTGGCTAGAAACTGGAAATTGAATGGATGCCCATCAATTGGAGAATGGCTGGGTAAATGGTAGTATATGAATGTTATGGAATATTATTGTTTTGTAAGAAACGATGAGCAGGATGAATACAGAGAGGCATGGAGAGACTTACATGAATTGATATTAAGTGAGATGAGCAGAACTAGGAGATCATTATACACTTTAACAGCAATACTATATGAGGATAAATTCTGATGGAAGTGGATATTTTCGGCAATGAGAAGATCCAATTCAGTTCCAATTGATCAATGATGAACAGAACCAGCTACACCCAGAGAAAGAACACTGGGAAATGAATGTGGACTGCTTGCATTGTTGTTTTTCTTCCCAGGTTATTTTTACCTTTCTAAATCCAATTTTTCTTGTGCAACAAGAGAACTGTACAAATATGTACACATATGTTGTATTTAAGATATAGTTTAACATATATGAGACTGCCTGCCATCTAGGGGAGGGGTTGGAGAGAAGGAAGGGAAAAGTTGGAACAGAAGTGATTGCAAGGAACAATGTTGAAAAATTACTCATGCACATGTTCTGTCAATAAAAAGCTATAATAAAAAAAAAGAAAAATCATTTTTAAAGAAAAAAAAAGAAGATAATTTCTAAGATCTCCAGAAAAGGTCTGTTTCAATCGGGCATGGAGGGAGGCAGGCCAAGCATAAGCAGGCTGAGCACAGATGCCAATGCAAGCAGTGCAGAGTCCTGGAGTGTGGGCTGCAGGTGTTCCAAGAATTTACAGGGAGGAATCTACAGCAGTGTTGGCTACTTTGACCTGTCTGCAAGGCAGTAGATCAGCAGAGAAATTATAAAACATCCAACACAAACACAAAAAATAAATAGTGAACCCCAAAATGCCAGAATCTCACAAGACCTGGCCATGCCCACCCTGAACTAGGAGTGAGTCAGTTGACCCAGCCCAGCTACTGCCTTTGTAAAGGAAACTTGGACAACCTCCCTTGTTCTAAAAGCAGAACTTTGAGAACTGTATTTCTGTTATGGATATACATAGAGAGTGCTTGTAAAATTTGATTTCACTGTTAGAATATAAAAAAGAAACTAGAGGTGGAAAGGGGATTGTACCAGAAAAAGGGGAAATAGGAGGTAAAATAAGGGAAATTACATCCCACAAAGAGGCAAAGGAACCTATTATAATTGAGGGAAAGGGTGGGGGGCAGATGAACATTGTGTGAATCTTCCTCTCATCAGATTTGGCTCAAAGAGAAAATATTAGACATATTTGATTTCACAGAGAAACATCTCATCTCATAGAAAAGTGCGAGGGGAAAGGGGAAAAAGAAAGGGGTAAGCTAAATAGAAGGGAAAACAGAAATAGTAGGAAAAAGGTATAAGAAAGGGGGAGGTACTCTAAAGGGAGAAGACTGCTTGAAGCAAGTGGTGCTCATAAGTAATATACTGGGGAGGAGGAAAAGGAAAAAAGGAAAGAGAAAAATATAATTTGGGGTTAATAAAATGGCAAGAAATACAGATTTAGTAGCTTTTAAGCATAAATGTAAATGAGATGAACTCTCTTATAAAGTGGAAGTGGATAGCAGACAGGATTAAAAGCTAGAATCCTACAATATGTTGTTTACCTTGAAACATATTGAAAGCAGAATGATACATACAGAGTAAAGGTAAAAAGCTGGAGCGGAATCTATTATGCTTCAGGAGAAGTAAAAAAAAAGCAGGGGTAGCTATCCTGATTTCAAATCAAGCAAAAGCAAAAATCAATCTAATTAAATGAGATAAGGAAGGAAATTATATCTTGCTAAAGGGTACCATAGATAATGAAGCAATATTAATACTAAATATATATGCACCAAGTGGTATGGCATGGAAATTCCTAAAGGAGAAGTTAAGAGAACTGCAAGAAGAAATAGACAGCAAAACTATAATATTGGGAGATCTCAACTTTGCTCTCTCAGAACTAGATAAAATCAAACTACAAAATAAATAAGAAAGAAGTTAAAGAGATAACTAGAATACTAGAAAAGTTAGGTATGATAGATCTTTGGAGAAAACTGAATGGAATAAGAAAGGAGTACACTTTCTTTTGGCAGTTCATAGAACCTATACAAAAATTGAACATATATTACGACATAAAGATCTCAAAATCAAATGCAGAAAGACAAAAATAGTAAATGCATTTTTTAGATCATGTTGCCATAAAAATTACATTCAATAAAGGGCCAGGGGAAAATAGACCAAATAGTAATTGGAAACTAAATAATCTCATTCTAAAGGATGAATGGGTGAAACAGCAAATCATAGACACAATTAATAATTTTATCCAAGAGAATGACAATAATGAGACAACATACCAAAATTTGTGGGATGCAGCCAAAGCAGTTACAAGGAGAAATTTTATATCTTTAGATGCTTACTTGCATAAAACAGAGAAAGAGAAGATCAATGAATTGGACTTGCAAATAAAAAAGTTAGAAAAAGAACAAATTAAACCCCCCCAATCAAATACCGAACTTAAAATTCTAAAAATAAAAGGAGACATTAATAAAATTGAAAGAGAAGCTCTCTCCTTCTTATGGTCCTGCAAGTTTTTCAAGCATGGAGGAATCTATTTTTGATTCAATAATAATCTGTTTAGGGGCAGTTAGGTGGCACAGTGGATAGAGCACCAGCCCTGAAATCAGGAAGACCTGAGTTCAAATCTGGCCTCAGACACTTATCACTTCCTAGCTGTGGGACCCTGGGCAAGTCACTTAACCCTAATTGCCTCAGCAAAAAAAATAATAATCTATTTAGGGGAAGCAAAGCAAAGTGGCTACATCAAACCACTAGTGTCAGACTTGCTTGTCCCTACGACAGAAAGATGGTATAAGTCGAGTAAATGGTATAAGCTGGACTTCTAACAATCTGTAAATATTTTCTGCCTTTCCTTCAGTAAATCTTTCAGTTCTTTCTCTGCAAAATGAGCATAATAAGCATTAAACTCATAGAGCCAATGTGAGATTTAAATAAGATCACATATAAAGCACTCTGCAAACTTCAAAGTACCATGTAAATGCTAGCTGTTATTGTTGTGGATCACTGTCGTCAGGACTGGAAGCATTGGTGGACAAATGCCCATCCTACTTGCCTCACTGACAGCGGATCTTCTCCCCATCCAACCTTATTTCATGTCTCTTCATACATTTTACATTCTTCCCAGGCCCTCTCTTGTCTGTGTACACTTGCTCATTGCACCACTGAAGGCCTGAGAATGAACTCCTTTAAACTTTCTCTCTGTGTATTCCTCTGTCCTTTTCTTTCTTCAGTTTCTAATTCTATCACTATCTCTTTGTAGTGTGTGGGAATATATGCTGGAGTTAGAGGATCTTCCTTCAAGTATGTGACATGAGGTGCATCAAACTAATCTAAATTCCCCACTTGTTAGAGTTAGGGATTTCTAAACTTCCTTCTAGCTCCTGATTTAGAAGTTCCTTATCCAGAAAGCCTTTCTGATATCCCCTCTGCCCCAAGGTGAGTGTGATCTTCCCTCTTCAACTTACAGCATTTTTCCTGGATCTCTTCTCTGTATTCATTCTCTTTCCATAGTGGGTAAAATGCTGGGCTCAGAATGAGGAAGGTCAGAGTTAAAATCCTAATTTAGACACATTAATTCTGTGACCTTGAGCAAATCATTTAATGTCTTTCAGTCGTAGCTATTCATTCATTTCAGCCCATGTCTGACTCTTCATCACTCCATTTGGAGTTTTCTTAGCAAAGATATTGGAGTAGTTTGCCATTTCTTTCTCCAGCTCATTTTACAGTTAAGGAAACTGAAGTAAACATGGTTAAGTGACTTGCCCATGATCACACAGCTATTAACTGTGAGACTGAATTTGAATTCAGGAAGATGAGTCTTCCTGTTTCTGGACCAAATGTTTTATCCACTGTGCCACCTGGATGCCCCTTTCACCTTTAGCTTTCTTTATAAAATGGAGATAATAATAGCTGCAACTTCCCAGGGTTGTCATGAGTATCAAATGACATAACATATGTAAAACTCTTTATAAACCTTAAAGTGCTATAAAAGGCTAGTTGTTATTATTGATACTTTATGTTGCTATTTTATGTGGATATCTAAGTTACAAAACATTTTCCCTACAACAACCCTTTGAGGTAACACAAATATTATTATATCCATTTTAGAGATGAATAAACTAAAGCTCAGAGAGATGGTGACATATATTTGCTCATACAGCTCTGTGTCAGAACCATAGTACAAAATCAGGTCTTTCATAGATAATTTTTTTTTCTCCTATGAGATTATGAGTTAGAAGGGACTTTAGAGTTTATCCATTCTGTCATGTTATAAATGAGGAAACAGGCCAAAAGAGATTAAGTGACTTCTCTGGAGAGTTCAGATATCTTTTTCCTCTTTAAAATTATTTATTGATATCTTTTGTTTTTATATCACCTTCATTTCCATTAAAATGTTTTATTATGAACCTAATAATCATCAATAAATACAATCATTTCAAGATACAAAGAATTAGAAAGAGGATTGTATAAAATACTATGACTTCTGGCATGTGCAATTTTCAAAAAGAATCATATATAAATACATATATGCATATACATATATGATGTTTTAAAAGGTAGCAAATAAAATTGTCCTAATTGTCTCTCCTGTCCTAATTCTGTTCTCTTCTACACTTTTTTGGCTTTCTTCAATGCATTTTAAAGACATTTTTATTGATACTTATCTGTCATTATCCACTAACCTCTTCATACCCCACAGCCTCCAAATAGAAGCTCTAAAAATATGTGTAGGTCATGTCTGAGAATGCACTTCTCATTCTGTACCTCTCATCTATCATCTCTCTGCCAAGAGGTGGGAGGTATGTTGATGTATTTCCTCATCAGTCTTTTGACTCTTCGCCTCCTCCCATCCCTACTACTAAACAGTACCAACCAACAAAATGGAATTTAAGGAACCAGCTTTGACTTAACAGGATCTGATCCAAAAAAAATAGAACCTCAGGTCAGAGTTAGCAATTTTATTATCTTTTTTTCCTTTGCTGACATCGCAAACTCAACATGTACCAAATTATACTTAGCATCATCAAAAGAAAACAAAACCAAAAACTGACTTCATAACAATAGAATGGGTGAGTTGTGTCTCAAAGGCAGTTCTTGTGAAAATTAGTGGACTCCAAACATAGTATGAGTCAGCAGTAGGACATGACAACCAAAAAAACCCAATAGAAACCAATTTTATTTTAAGAGAGGAATAGACAATCATCAGACAACAAACATTTATTAAGTTTCTACTATATGCCAGGTATAAAATACAAAATACAAAAAAGGGTAAAAAAACAATTCCCAATTTCAAGGAGCTCATAATGGAATGGGAGAGACAATGGGCAGATAGCTATGTGGGGAAGGGAGGGAACAAGCATTTATTGAGAATCTGCTACGTGCAAGAACTGTGCTAAGCACTTTAGGAATATTATCTCATTTGATTTTCACAACAACCTTGGGAAATAGATACTGTTATTATCCTACAGTTGAAGAAACTGAGACAAAAAGAAGTGGAGTGACTTAGAGTCATTCAGCTAGGAAGTCTCCTGGTTTTAAATATGTCTTTCTGACTCTAGGCCCAGCACTCTATATACTGTGCCAAGTATTTACTTCTAGGAGGATCAACAAGATATGTACAGGCTAAACTGGGAGATAGTCTCAGAGGGAAGGTACTAAGATTAAGGAGGACTAAGAAATGGTTTTTACAGAAGGTGGAACTTCAGCAGAGACTAACGAAAGTATACTTCTCAGTTCTCTGGCAAGGTCACACTATATCTGAATATCTACATTCATTTGTGCTAGAAACATTTATTAAGAACCTACTATGTGCTGGTGAAATATGGTTTTGTATATCACATTTTAAGGCTATAAACTATCTTAAACAGGTTTACCAAAGGTCCATCACGGACAATATGGTACAAAGATCAGCCAAGGGAATGTTTAGCTTACAAAAAATATATTTATAAGGGACACAGCAGAAGTCTCCATATATTTGGGGATTTTTCACATAGAAGAGGAATTATTTTGTTTTTTTTTCCAAGTTGATAGAATTAGGTAGATAGAAGGGAAACCATGGAAAGGCTAATATTGCCTTGTGGTTAAGGATATATTTTTTTTAATGATAACCCTTATCTCTGATCATCCTTCTCTCAGTTTCCCCCTTGCACTGGCAAGTCAGGTCTCTAGAATACTATTGCTGCCTCTCCCTAGTTTCTAACTTGTATCCTTGAGGAGAAGTGGGGCTTTAATACTATCAGCTCAATAGCACTGGTGTCAATATAAATCTCCATTTATATTTAGCATGACCTCTATATGACCCATTGATTAGTACCCTACCATCATTTTGATCAGGTAGCATCAATTAATTTTTATAAAAGGCAAATTTATTGAGAAGATATAGCAAGAAAAGAAGTACAACCCGGCTTTTATCATCTCTGTCTTGGGGAGACACTCCACTGGGAAGAATGGGCTCAAAAGTAATGTTACTAAAGCATTTATCTTATTGAGTTCACTTCTGAATGCCCTGTAGTCATTGGATTAGTTATTCCCTTGGTACAGCAGGACTCAGCATCTTGAAGTCACAAGCTTGTCAACTCCTTAGGGCTGTATAGGTGTGTTGAGCTCACCTGCTGGCCAAATGGTTTGGACTCCTGTCAAAAGATATCTTTCTCTAGCCTTTTAAATCTGGCAAGGTTTTAGCTGTATTCAATACAATTGCACCTAAAATATAGAAAGAATAAACACTGGAGGATAAAAAGATAGCCACATCATGCTCATTGCCAAGTGTTAGAATCAATGAGGAAAAATCTCTCTCCACCCCTCAGGCTTATCATAGTTCTTGCCTTGGTCTCAGTCAGCAGAGATCAAACTATCTGGTTAGTGCATTTTGTGTGAACACTGCTATCTTAGCAACCAACTAAATCCTTCTGTTTAGCACAAAACACTTGGGCAAGAGTCAGAGAATACCTCTGCATATACTGAAGTAGAGAACCATGCTATTCTATTTCATGTCATCACAGATTTCTAGGAGACTCATCAAACACTCATATGGGTTCTCTACCAATCATCCCAGAATTAGGACCTCATTAGCCAGTCCCTTATTATATATAAAAAAAGAGTGAAGGGATGGTTTTAGAGGTCTTCAAGTGATACTAAATGACCATTTGTCAGCAACATCATAGAAGGAAATTGTGGTCCAGTATGGTTGGACTAGATGGTTTCTGAAGTCCCTTAGACCTTTTATATTTTATGTTCCATTTCCCCCCTCAATCTACTATTCTTCCAACTTCCCAATTTATGATATCAGTTACTTACACTCAGATGTTCAGATAATCCCTCAATAATTCAGATAAAAACTTGTCATCCCTCTCTTTTCTAACCCACTTTCAATCAGTTGTCTATTCTATTTTGACAATATCTCTCAAACCCATTCTCTTCTCTCCATTTGTACCACGGCTATTTTAGTTTAGTTACTCACAATTATTCATCTATTGGTATCCCTGCTTCCATCCTTTATATAATTATCAAAATTTATCTATCAATTATGATGGACATGACTCTTGTAATCAATGAGATAATTCAGGCCAGTTCCAACGGTCTTGTGATGAAAACATCTGCACCCAGAGAGAGGACTATGAGAACTGAGTGTGGATCACAACATAATATTTTCATTCTTTTTGTTGTTGTTTGCTCCATTTTGTTTTCTTTCTCATATATTTTCCTTTTTTATCTGATTTTTTCTTGTGCATAATATTTGTGGAAATATATATAGAAGAATTGCACATGTTTAACACATATTGGATCACTTGGCCATCTAGGGTAGGGGGTAAGAGGAAGGGAAGGGAAATAATTAGAACACAAGGTTTTGTAAGGGTGAATGTTGAAAACTATCCATGTATATATTTTGAAAATAAAAAGTTTTAATAAATAAATGAAAATGAAAAAAAATCTTTCTAAGGCACAGGTATGGTCAGATCACCATCTCTCAAAAATTTGCAGTAGTTCTGAATTACCTATAGGATAAAATATGAACTTATTAGTTATTAATTATTCCTTTATGATCCATCTCCAATATACTTTCCTCTCACCTTACTCTACATATTTATTTCAGCTAGCCTAAACTACTGCCATTTTTTCCCTCTATGCATTTGCATAGATTGACTCCTGTGCTTGGAATGTACTCCTCATCTCAGCCTCTCAGAACCCTTGCTTTCCTTGCAGGCTCATTTCAGGGACTTTTTCTTCCATCAGACTATGATCTCTTTACCTAAAGAATTTTTTCCCACTTCCTTAGATATTCCTTTGTATGAACCCATCTCTTTCTCTCACTATTCTCTATTTTGCATTTTATTTATCTCTTTCTATATACTTTGTCCCCCTCAGTGGAATAAATGTTCCTTAAGAAAGCAGCCTATTTAAAAAAAAAAAATTTGTATTACCAGTGCAAAATACAGTTCTTTGTTTGTTGTGGGCACTTAATTGTTTCTTGAACTAAATTGACTCACCCCAAATCATACAAATGGTAAATGACTGAATCCGTTTTTGAATACAGGTCTTCTAATTCCAAATTCAGTATTGTTTCCACTAAGTCAAAAGCTTTTAATATTTATTGATATACTTATTTTTCCCACCTACTTTCTCATAACACTCTAAGTCTTTTAAAGACAAGATCTGTATGGTATCTTTGTTTCTTTAAAGTTGAGTTGTGGTTTGTACTTGTAGCACATAGCATTCTGCAGAATAGTTATTTAAATATTTCTGAAAACATAATTGAAAAGATTCTACAATTAAGGATGTATATTGGAATGCTATAGAAATTTAGGAAGATGACTAAATTAAGTGGTTAAGCCCATGCCCTTCTCCCATGCTAAAGAAGTAATAAATATGCCTAATAAAGTAAGAGTCCAGCAACATCAATGAAAAGTATAGAATGGAATGAAATCCTCTCAGGGAAAAATTGTTTGATAAAAAAAAGAACTGTATTTGAAAAAAGAAGGCTTGAAAGGAAGAATTCTTATAGGGCAAAAGAAATTGAGATGTCTTCAGAAAGAAGGAATAGAACAACAGCAAGATGACACTCTGGAACTTAGCTTAGCTGGATCCATAGCAAGATGCATGAAAATAGTTAAGCGCAATAAGCTTATAAAGATATATATAAGCTTAATGAAATAAGAATAGTAAATAACAAAAATGAAACTTGACAGCTTGGGTCAATTGGTGAAAATTTTATAACAAATTGATGGATTCTCTGAGGAAAAGAATGATCCAAACAAAAACACAGAGATGGCAGAGCAGATCAAAAACAAAATAAATAGTATGATTGGAAGATTGGAAGTTCACATATGTGACAGTAACAGAGGACAAAGATCAAGAAAATAATCTGAGAATTATTGGTCTCCAGAAAAATAAGATGAACTAAAGGTTCAGAATTTCATATTCTGGGAAATCATACAAGAAAATGTCCCAGCATAAGTTAGGAGCTGATTTATGGAATTCACTGATTGCCATCAGAGGAGAATTTCAAATAACTCACTTACAATGTAGCCATCAAACTCTAGAGTGTTAGCCACAGAATCTTATGGGTCTTTAGAAGAAAAAAATCATGTGACAAAAGTATCACATTACTCAAGATTTCTCAAATGAGAATTGACAGGAAAAGTTAGAATGTGATGAGCTGAAAAATAAGAGAAATAACCCTGCTCCTCAAAATTGGTTATCCAGCAAAATTGAATTTATTCCTTAATAGGAAAATAGGGTTTTAAAACTACAACCAACAATTTTCTTATCTTTCTATTAAAAAAAAAAAAAAACTCCCAACAGGGTTCTCTGCAGAGTTTTTGATTTGAAGACCAACTATGATGTGGAAGCTTTACAAGGCAAGCAAAATGTTAAAACAAAAAAAATTAATAAGCAACAGATCATAGTGTTGTTGTTGGGTTTTTTTTTTAACACTATCAGACTTACAAAAACAGTTGCTTTTGAAGTTTTACCTTATAAGATAGACAATGAAGAAATATTGGTTAGAAATCAAAGGTAAAATAGATAGATGTAAACAATCTTAAGAAGCAAAAAAAGAGGAGGAAAATATTATTCTATTAATTTCAGTGATATATATAGGAAAAAACCTAACTAATAAAGAGGTGGGGTGAGGGTTGGAGGAAAGGAAAATTCCTGAACTGCACTCTCTAGCTAAAAGATCTAGAAGAAAGGTAGGTAAGTGTAGAATAGAATATAGCATCTCAAATAGAATCTCAAGAATTGTGTTTGGTATGGGTGAAAGAGAATATAATTGCATGTATGTGTACATGTAAGTTGTCAGCAATACAATCTACATTCTGTCTTTTGAAAATGAAAACAAAGAATGTAATGACATGATGGAGGGAGACCAAAATGAACAGTTATAACCCTGAAAGTAACTATATTTAATTTATTTATAAAAAGGAAGAGGCTGGAATAGGATGAAATAGAAAATAAAATCCAATAATATTTTGTCTACAGGAAATAACATCTAAAACATAAAGACACATAGAGATTTAAAACAAGAATCTAAAAGAAAATCTATTATACTTTAGCTAAATTTTTAAAAAAGCACAAGTTTGTAGTCATGATTTGGGGATAAGGCAAAATTAAAAATAGATTACATTAAGAACAATCAGGAAAATAATTTTATGCTTAAAGGAATTGTAGACAATAAAACAGCATAATTTTAATTGTATGTATAGAATGATAACATGCTGCAGGGAAGATGGTGCTGGATCTGGAGTCTGAAAAAAGATATTCATTTACTACTTATGGTTTTTAATGAAATCTTCTATGTGTCCTATGAAAGAGCTAATTCGTAGAACAGTGATTTGTATAAGTAGAATGAATGTTGCCATAATATGCTGGCAAAATAATAGATCCTTTGAATATTTATATACTGGCTGTCAAAGCAATTAAACGAAGGAAAGTTTAAGTGAAAGATCTAGATGAGAAGGCAACCAATAATAGGAGACTTTGTATTTCTTGAATAGAAATTAATTTTTAAATTTAGAATTTAAATTTGGAAATTTTAAATTTTGGAATTAAGATTAGCCTTTAATTTCAACTTCAGTATTTAATAGTTATAACAGAAAAGATAACTACATGGAAAAATTTACATAAATCCAATTATAAAATATCTTTTTTTGAAATAAAGACAGATCTAAATGAATAGTTTTTCAATGTATGTGGGGACTGGACTAATATAATAAGGTGACAATGGGGGTACAATTGGTCTACAGATTTAATGCTGTACAAATCAAAATGACAATATGCTAATTTTTAGATTAAGCAAAAAATATAGCAGTTTAATTACTTATATGAAAGAAGAAAATGTCAAAAATATTGGGTAAACAATGAAAAAAGTAGACTAGGAAATAATAGCATTAATCAGATCTAAAATTACATTACAAAGAAGTAATTATGAAATCTACTTGGACTAAAAAAAGAAAGATCAGTGCAGTAAGTCAAACAAGTAAGATTTTAAAGAAAATGTGTACTGATGTCTAATTTTGATGAACTTAAGAACTAAATTTATTGATCAAAAGTCTCATTATTCAACAAAAAACAGTTGAGGAAAAAAGGATAGCAATTTGAGGGAGAAAACAGCTTTACACCAGAATTTTACACTATATAGCACAGTAACTTACAAATAGATAAGTTATCTAAATATAAAATAATCATGTTGTTTTGGAATGGTAGTGATTGTTGTGCAGTTATTTCAGACTTTTCATGACTCCATTTGAGGTATACTTGACAAAGATACATGATAGTTTTGCTTTTTCCTTCTCCAACTTATTTTACAGATGAGGAAGGGGAGTTAAGAGGGTCAAGTGACTTGCCCAGATAGTAAGTAAAGTTTTATTTGAACTCAGGTCTGGAAACAGACTTGATGTTCTATTTACTATGCAACCCAGTTGCTCCAGCTTGAGGAATATTATAAAAGATTAGAAGATAGAAGATTACTCACCTGAACCATTCCCATCATTCCAGTCTCATATGTTTTCCCCCTCTACATACTCTACATAGGATTATGATAATGGTTTCCTTGCTGTTCTTGTTGCATAGTACTCCATTATAACTGTTCTCCATGCCTGGAATTCTTTCCCCTTTAATCTTATTTCCTGGCCTCCCTGGCTTTTTGTAAGTATTAGCTAAAATCTCACCTTTTGCAAAAATCCTTTCCTAATCCTTCTAAATGCTAACATCTTCCCTCTGAGATTTTTTTTCCCATTTATTCTATCTTATTTATACATAGCTGTTTATATGTTGCTTGCCCCATTTGACTGGGAACTCCTTGAAGACTGAAACTGTTTTGATTAAAAAAAAAAAAAACTTTACTGCCTAACATAGTTCCTGACACATAATAAGTACTTAATAAATGTTTGTTAATTTGACTTGTTCTATTTGTGCACAGGAGAGAAATTCTTTTATTTATTTATTTACTTACTTACTCACTCACTTATTTATTTATTTATTTTATTTATATATATATATATATTATTATTATTATTATAACTTTTTATTGACAGAGCCCATGCCTGGGTAATTTTTTTTACAACATTATCCCTTGCACTCACTTCTGTTCCTACTTTCCCCCTCTCTCTCTTTACCCCCTCCCCCAGATGGCAAGCAGTCCTATACAAGTTAAATATGTCACAGTGTATCCTAGATACAATATATGTGTGCAGAACCGAACAGTTCTCTTGTTGCACAGGAAGAATTAGATTCAGAAGGTAAAAATAACCTGGGAAGAAAGACAAAAATGCAAGCAGTTTACATTCATTTCCCAGTGTTCTTTCTTTGGGTGTAGCTGCTTCTGTCCATCCTTAGTCAATTGAAACTGAGTTAGATCTCTTTGTCAAAGAAATCCACTTCCATCAGAATACATCCTCATACAGTATCATTGTTGAGGTATGTAATGATCTCCTGGTTCTGCTCATTTCACTTAGCATCAGTTCATGTAAGTCTCGCCAATCCTCTCTGTATTCATCCTGCTGGTCATTTCTTACAGAACAAAAATATTCCATAACATTCCATAAACATTCACAGTTTACTCAACCATTCTCCAATTGATGGGCATCCATTCATTTTCCAGCTTCTAGCCACTACAAACAGGACTGCCACAGACATTCTTGCACATACAGGTCCCTTTCCCTTCTTTAGTATCTCTTTGGGGTATAAACCCAGTAGAAACACTGCTGGATCAAAGGTTATGCACAGTTTGATAACTTTTTGAGCATAGTTCCAAATTGCTCTCCAGAATAGCTGCATGTAAAGGGGAGAAATTCTTAACCAGTTTGACTTAGTGGATCCCTGTTTGGGGAAATTTGTCAGAGTGAAGCTATGTGTCTCACCTTTTTCCTATGATATTTCTTAACTGATATACAAATAAAGTTTGAAAGGACAAAAGTTGAGTGAAGAGAGTGAGTTTATTGCATTCTACCTTAGTAGAACATCTCTTTCTTTCTTAACAACCCCCCAAATCCTTGACTTTTAGACTATATTCTCGTCAGCAGGAAATGTTGCTGTTTCCCTATGTCAATTCATAGTTAATGTAAAGAAAGAACTTTGTAAACTATAAACTAAATAAAGATGAGTTTTTGAATTGAAAAAAACGATTTCACTCTGTAAAAGAATATGCTACTTTACAAGCTTTACTCAAAATATCTCTTATGCAAATGTTTAAATAATACATGATTCTGTGATAGACTCAAATACACAAATTACTTTGTTCAGCAAGTCACTGAATATGATCAAGTGAAGCACATACATATAGCTATCTGTTTATGTATTCCTCCTTCCATCTATCCACATACCATTTCTCTCTGTCTGTCTCAGTCTTTGTCTCTATTTCTCTCTATCTTACTGTCTCTCTGTGACAGCCCAAGGAATTTACTGGTGTTTTTAAGGTTTTTAAGGTGTTTACTATCTAGGATGACACAAAGTAAATTCCATACAGAATCCAAATAGAAGAATGGTTTTCTATTCATGGTAAGTTTCTTCAAATGTCCCTTTTTGCTGATAGTGTAATAGTAGCATGGTATAGTTGATATATGATTTCAAAGTTACTAAGACCACAAAGATTAGAGGACTGGCACTCCATCCACTGTACTACCTAGCTACCCTACATACCCTAGGGTATGTAGGTACTACTAGGTACCTAGTAGGTAGGTATACTAGGTACATACCCTGAACAGTTGGTATAAAACATTCTCTCCTCCATTAAAAAAAAAGTTGGGGTACATGACCTTCCCAAGTATGTACAGAGAGGCCAGAGGAAAGTAGAATTAGAACTAGAGCACATATAACAGCTCCTTTTTGTCCCCTTTGTGATTCTCAAGTAGTTCTCATTAGGAACGATGTAGTTTAATTTTGCACTCCTTATAGGGTTCAGAAGTTGCTTTTTCTCAGGGTATCTCATTTGTCCTTTGCTATTCTAGGGATAATGCTAGGATACTATTAAGGAGTCTCAATCATCAATTAAGCATCAATCAATTAAGCAGTCTCAATCATCTGACCCTATGAAGGCAAAAGTCTTCTTCTGGTCAAGTGTGAGAGGAGGCACAATTGCTCTCCTCCTTTTCAGAGACTTGGCTTAAGGAATATTGCTTGCTCCAAAATGGCTTGCTATTCAAAGTAATTACTGATTGGTTCAATAGAGGTGTTCTCACTTGATTACATGGATTAATTTGAATGGGATAAGATGATTGTTTCATTGGAAATGGGTAGACCATTAGATCATACCTTTGATTGGATGATTAAATTAAGAATTCTGGATGACAATTTCTTGCATACTTATAACATCTTGTGAGATAGGCAGTACAAATATTATTGCTTCTAGCTTGTAAATAAGGAAACTATCTCAGTGAGGTTCATAGGGCTTGCATAAAATCTTAGTGCTAGCAAACATCAGAGAGGATTTGAACCCCGAGTCCACAGTGTCTTTTAAGTTTGCTTCTCATCAGCAAACATATCTTGGGCAAATCATTGGGCAGCAAACATATCATTGCTAAGGGGCAATGAGCTTCCCCTAGAGTTGAATAGGAAAGAGTGTTCTGGATTGCAGTAGAGAAACTGCTCGACCCTGGAATTAAGTCTGATTCCAGACCTGAGTTCAAATAAAACTTTTTACTAACTGGGGAAGTCACTTGACCCTGTTAACTCCCCTTCCTCATCTGTAAAATAAGTTGGAAAAGGAAAAAGCAAAATTATCATGTATTTTTCCCAAGAATACCTCAAATAAAGTCATGAAGAGTCTGAAATAACTGAACAACAATCACTCCCATTCCACAACCAAATGATATCAAACTTCTTACTGCTATAAAAGGGCATCTCTAAGACCAACATTCTCTTGGTGATGCTCAAAAGGTTCCATCTTCCACAGGGATCTGATACATGCCAAGGGGCAGAGTAATCAATCAGAACACAGGGTAGGGAGCAATGCCCTTTTATGGAAAGAGGGAGAGGGTTCAAACTGGGATCCTGTCAATTATCAAGCAAATGCCAACCTAGGTTAGGAGCCAGGATTTCGCAGAATGTTATAATCCAAAGGAGGGATGTGAAAGTCATCATCACTTCAGGAACTAGAGCAAAGATTGCAAGCCAGAGAAGCCTGCACTAGATTAGGAGATATACAACAAAGAGTGTCAGTGAAATGACTGTCTGGTGTAATTTGCCTCCACGATGCTTGACTTTGGCAAGAATGTTCATTCCATATCCTTTCTGTTCTGACAGGTCAGATCCACTGTGTTTTCTCTTGACCCAGACATACTAGTGGGATTGGTGGACCCTATGTGACTTCAAAGTAGGAAATTTGACTATCTTAGGAGAATCAAAATTGTCCTCAAAAGACAGCACAACATCTGCTAGATATAAGTAATTGCATATTACTAATAATGGGATACATACAAGATGTGATTTAAAAGCTCTCTTTGAGCATGTACATGGCAAAGAAAGGGGACAGGCTAACTATGAAATGAGAGATAAACAGCATAAATCCTGCACTGAGATATACAGAATGATAAGAGAATCAGACTAAAGTCCTTGAGAAATTAGATGGATTCTCTAAGGAGAATTTGCAGTAGGACATAGACAGGAATCACACAGGTTGGTAAGGAAAGTTGGAGTAGCAGAATGTACTGGTAGAAAGAATATGTTCAATGAAGAGTCCCACGGCCTTAAAACCTTTGAGGACCAGTCTGTGATGGACCACCTTTTTCATTTATTAAGATTATTTTCTGACATAAGGGTCCAACCAGAAGCTATTAGATGTTAGAGAAGATCTGTGATTGTATGCAGTCAGGAGAGAAAAATGTAGAATTGAATACAATACAATAAACCTTATAAATTGCAGTAATTCTTTTTGGTTATAGATTTCCCTCACTGCAGCAATGTCTTTACTTTTCATAAATCCATTTGGAACTCTCCTCATAATGATCTCAGAGTCCCAAGAATTCCAGTTCTTCTTGCTTTAGTTTTTTGAACATGTTTCTCTAACATAGGTATTATGCAGACCAAGGTCCCATGAGTAGATCACAATGTCCATGAGATTATAAGTCTGTCTTCCCAATCAGCTTGCCTTGAAACACCAAATCCATGAAATACCAAAAAGTAGCAAAGGTGGTATCATCCCAGACAGTATGACCCTTGTTGAGATTTTCCTTGACAGATATAAAAAATCTTCTTAAACTTCTTTACCAAATTGCAGTTCAATTTTACTTTCTTCCCAGCTTGGCAGATTCAGTTTAATGAAAAAGACTTCTGATGCTATTGGACCAATAAATAGGTGATAAAAGACAGAATATTCTGACTTTAATATGTTGCTACTGGGTCCCAATTGTGCTGAAAAGGCTTCTCTCTCCAAATTCTGGGGTTTGTGTGATTTTGCTGACAATGGGTGGAACAGAGATTTAACTAGCTAACTAATTAATGAACAAAAAAATCCTCATCTTTGAGATGAGAACAAACTAATCCATGAGGACCATTAGAAATAGAGGATATTAAATAAATATCTAGAGTAAGGCCTGAGTACTTACAATAGGTTTACAAAGTACTTTCCTCATTACAACTGAACAAAGTTAAGAAAAATTAAATGATTTATTCAAGTCACACAGGTACTTAAGTCTCTTAATAATCTAAGTCTACTATCTTTAAACTTAGGGTTTTTTCACTACATTATTTTCCCCAGTTATTCCATTATGTTATTTTCTGACTCCTTTCTGAATGAATGGAATAGAATTTATTAAGCACTTATTATGTACCAATCACCATGTCAAGCACTGGGGATATAAATAAAAAAAACTGGGATATTCCCTGTTCTCATGAAGCTCATATTTCAATTGTGGGAGACAAGACATTAAAGAAAATTCTATTGCAGGGTGATTAGAAAGTGTAAAGGGCTGAAACTCTGAGTTGATACACTGAGGTTGGACAACTGAGCACTTAAGCCTAACTACTGATTGGACAATAATCTATAAGCATATGCTTGGAAAATGACCCTTCCCATTATTCTGTGCTGGCTCGATAATTGGTGTATACAGAAAATTGTAGGAGGGACTAGAGGGTGGAGTAAGACTAGTCAGATTCACTTCTGGGCCGGAGATGAAAAGAAGAGGTCGAGGAGATCCTGTGTCAATTCATTCCTACCTCTAAAGACCAAGAATAAAGACCAAAGACTTTTGCTTATCCTGACTCTGGCTGATTCTAAGGTATCCAGGGTGCTAACTTGGTCTTCACAAGAAAGTCCCAGAAGTTTTAAGGGTTAGTTAAATTACAGTGCTAGAGTCTACAAGACATAGAAACAGGAAGATCCTGGTAATCCTTCATCTCAGGAATAGAATGGAATCACAGATTTATCTTGTCCAAGCTGCATGAGTGGTCAAGCAGTATGGATGGTTTCTGGCTACCTCTGGCTGGCAGATGACTTGAAGGAGGAAGGAAAGGGAATAGGGTGTCTTGAAGGAAAGTCATGGAACTAACAAAATTCTCTTTCTCAGGCAGGAGATAGTAGGAAGTTTTTAGCTAGGCTTTAAATTGCAGAATATTCTTTGTCCAATCAACTCCATGCTTCTTTATAGTAAAGCAGATGCAAAATCTGAATCTTCCCATACTACAAAGGGCAGGAGTCAGGGACAAAATATCAATAAGAGATTTTCCTTTTCTCTGACTGCATATGATATGAAAGAGCAATAAGTTCACACATAGGCAGGATTCTGCTCTTTTCCAAAGAGATTCTTGCTCTGCTCCCATCTGATTGCTATACTCTGTCTTTTGTATGCAGTGCCTTCTGTCCCAGATGCTTTCCATGCCCAGCCTCCTCTCCTTTTCTTAATTTTTTTTGGTTGGTTCCTTCCTTTATCGATCCAGCCAGAATATTAGGAAATCTATTTGTTTATGATCAGAATGTTTTTCTCCAATAAAATCAGACCAAACACTACCTTGGGACAATGAACTCAGGAAATCTTTAGCAGTGCAATGATTGGTAGATTTCTAATAAATAGAACTGGGTTAAAATGTTGTCTCTTACTAGTTTTGTGACCTTGGGAAAATCAGCTCAATTATCTGAACCTAATTTCTCTTCTGTTAAGTGGACACTATTTAATATCTACATGTAATATCACACAAGGGTGTCATGGCAATTGTTCTGCTAAATACGTGTTTGTTGAATTAAATTGGGAGTTATTGAAGTTCCATAGTCCAGCCAGAAAACTTTTCAGGAACACTCACACAGATGTTTGACCCGCCTCCAGAAGTGTCCAGTTTGGCTTCAAGTCAAGGAGTTTCCCCCTTCCCCCCAGAGGAGTTGGATGTTCTCAATTGTTGTCTGGCTCATCTCTGTACTTAGACCCGGCATTTGGGAATTCTTTTGTAATTGAATACTCCTAGGAAATAGGAAACAAGCAAATAAATAAACTCTCTACCAGTAATGAGTGATTGTATTACAGGGGAAAAGACACTGAGTTGAGAGTCAGGAGAACTGTGTTCAAATTTCATCTCTGTTTCAGAGTTACTGGAGGAAAATGTTTCATAAAGAGGAAAACACTATAAAAATGCAAGTTATTTATTTTTTTTTACAAATCACAAAGGGTCCACTGTTAGATTCTGGATCTGTAGTTCTGATGGCCAGCTGCTGGCTTTCAACAAGGCCAACAGTTCCCTTGTTGCTGGTGGGGGCTGGGGTCAATTTGTGTAGAATAGCATACTATTTTTCTTTTTTAGCAGGGTCTTGGCAGCTCCATGGGACTATTTAAACCCAGAAGGGAGAGGCTAGGGAGTGTGTGTGTGTGTGTGTGAGTGTGTGTGTGTGTGTGTGTGTGTGTGTGTGTGTGTGCGGTGTTCAGAAATGCAATACAAATGTGTTAAGACAAGACAAATGAAATGTGAAGTTTGAAGAACCAGATGAGTGGCCACATTGGAAACAAGATCAAAATCAGATTTGTAACAAGATTTTAAAAGGGCTTAAGGAAAAAAAAACAGAGTTATCATGTTATTACACTTTACTTTAGGTGTCTGAGCAATCCCTCAACAGTATAGAAACAATAGAGCTTAGCACTTAAAAAGTTTAAATTGAAAACTTCTAGACAGCAGACTGGGCCAAGCATTTCTGCCCTATTTTCTTCTTCTGTAGCAATTCCACTGTAGCAGCCTTACCCTGATCACCTGAATCTCTTACCACTTGTCTCTTTTTAACTGATATAAGTTTTTAGGGCTTTCTTTATAATCAGATGGATTCATTTGTAGTGCTTATTCCAGGCTCAATCATTCCTAGTTTTGACTCGTAGGGTCTGATGGTCAAATACAAGTTTGATTATAGGAAAATCACATGAACTATCTTGTTCCATTGATAGATGTGTTGGTAAATGTTTAGTAACTGGGAGTGGGTGGGAAATGTACCCAAACACTTCCATGTTTAATATGCATTATTAACATTTTCTTTGTCATCTTTTTTTTTTTGGGGGGGGGGGTGGGTGGGAGTGGGGGTGTGGGGGGGGGGGGCTGAGGCAATTGGGGTTAAGTGACTTGCCCAGGGTCACACAGCTAGGAAGTGTTAAGTGTCTAAGACCAGATTTGAACTCAGGTCCTCCTGACTTCAGGGCTGGTGCTCTATCCATTATACAAACTAGCTGCCCTTCTTTGTCACTTTTTAAAGTCTCGAGCAAAACAAAATAAAACAAGCAATAAATCGAGCCCTTATTTCTAGTGCTTGCCAACATATAAAATGCTCACACCGAAAAATTTGACAATTAGCTTTCACCAGCTGGATCCAATACAACCTTGAAAGGCATCATCTCAATTAGTCTTACTGGCCCAATGAGAGAGGAAAACTTCAAACATAACCCTGTGAGAAAGAGCTCTGTTCTGCAGCTTGGTATGAATTCTCATTAGCTGGAAAATGGATTTCCAGCTACCTCTGCCATGCTGGTTAATAGCTACATGTCAAATCAAGTCAATAAACATTTATAAATCACTTACTATGTGCAGTACACTATGTTAAGTGCTAGGGATACAAAAGTAAAAATCTCTGTCCTCAAAGAGTTTGGACTCTAACAAGGGTGGGGGACCATGACATGAAAAATGTCATGTATTAAATTAGAGATAATCTCTAATTGGGCATAAAATGTTAAAAACATATTTCTTGCAGAAGGTGGGATTTTTGCTGAGACTTGAAGGAAGTAAAGGAAACCAGGAATCAAGAGACAAAGGAGGGAGGGACAGCCAACGGTGATAATGTCCAGTCTAGGGAGATGGAATGTGTGCAGGGAAGAGCAAGGAAGCCAGTCAGTGGATTATAGAATAGGTAGAGAAAGTCAAGTGTGTGCAGAGTCCAGGTCATAAAGCTGTTTAAAAAGAAGCAAAAGAATTTAGATTTGATCTTGTAGGCAATGGGAAGCCAGTAGAGTTAATTGAATAAAAAGTGACATGCTTAGACTTATGGTATAGGAGGAAAATTCTGACCAATGAGTGAGTGGAGGATGGATTGGAATTGGGAGGGTCTGGAAACTAGGAGAGCTACCAGGAAACTGTTGCAGTAGTGCTTTTGTGAGGTGATAAAGGCCTTTACCAAGATGATAATAATGTCAGAGAAAAGACAAGAAAAAACATGTTCTAAAAGTAGAATTGATAGGACTTGGACATTAGGGGGGTGAAGAGGGAAGAGAGGATTAGGAATAGAGGATGACATCTAGATTGAGAGCCTGGGTGACTAGAAACATGGTGACTTGACATCAAGGTCAGCTAGGTGGTAGAGTGACAGTCTTATAACTAGGAAGATGAGTTTAAATATGGGATCAGGCAAGTCACTTAACTCCATCCCTTTATCTCAGTTTCCTCACCTGCAAAATGGGAGTAATAATAGTACCTGCTTCCCAGGGTTGTTGTAAGGATCAAATGAGATAATTATTGTAATATGTTTAGGACAGTGCCTGATATAGAATAAGTATTATATAATGTTAGTATTATTATAAACAAAACATGGAATTTAGGAAGAGGATGCCAAAGTCATCCTCTGCATACTGGGCCATTGCCAATTATCCTAATTTTTTGTCTTGCCACTGGACTTCAATGTCTCAGAAAGAGAGAATGAGGATGATAACTTTGAGTAACTTTGCCTCAATTAAATCCAATTCTTGCACAATCACCCATGATTGTTTCTTTTCTTTAAAAAAGGACAAACTACAACAACTATATCTCTGTTCTCCATTATGTGAAGTATTTTTTCTGGGTATTGGATCTCTGGTCTCTATCATATCATTTCTCCTGGGTACTTCTGCTAGTCTTGTAATCTGCTAGACATCATCAATTACTGCTCACTAGTATCATCTGCTGGGATTGCAATAGCTAGAAAGTGTTCCTTGACAAGGAGTAAAAGTCCTCTTTTAACATTTTTATTCTGACCTCTATGAATCATGAAACTCAGCCAAACATTAACTAATTTAATTTGAAACAGTAAACTAGTGATAAAACTTGGAATATTTGGACTACAACCTGGGTCTCTTCTCTCCCATATTAACGTTCCTTTTCAATTATACCAAAGACAACTCTCTTATTCACATCTCTTTATTGCTTTTCTCTATTTTTCTCTCATGTGCCCATTCAGGCTCTCCTTTGAGTCAGTCACTGCATAGAACTCTCTCTGCAGAATGTGAAATGATTCTATAGTTCCTCCTTAGCCACTGAATACGTCTTTCCCTTTCTATAGGACTCTTTCTGCATGACACGTATATTAAGTACCTGGGATGTGCTAGGCATTTGGTATCTCAACTGTTCCTTACAACAACCTAGCAAAGTAGGTACCACTATAATCCTCTCTTTCAAGTGAGGAAACTGAGATAAATGGGTTAAGTAACTATCCAAGTTCACACAGCTAGTACATGGGTGAGGTGGTGGAATTTGAATTCAGGGCTTACTGACTTTAGTGATCTCTCTAGCTGCTTCTAAAGTAACCTATAATTCTGTGTTATGTTTGGAATACAATAAGCTATGATGTATGTGTTAAATGCAAGTGAACTGTCTGCAAAATAAACCTACTGTATTTATCACAATTATGGATGCTAAATAATACGTGATTATTATAAACAAACAGAGAAAAAAATGGTTCTAAAAATGTTATAGCTTGATGTATAATACATGTCACATGCTCTCTCTTACTAATCTTGTTGTAACATAATAGGCCTTTAAAATATATATTCTTAAGTCCTTGTAGTCATTTCTGTTATCCAACTTCTCCTGGTCAGGTATACATTTATTTATTTTTTCATTTGCGTGCCTCTTTTAAGTATCAGGTACAATGAGACAGACATCAAACACTATATAGCTCATATTAGAGAGAACATTGTGAATTACAATGTCAGGGAAGTTTTATGGAGGAGATGGAATTCTATCTAGGCTCTGAAGGATAGGTAGGGTTTGCATAGGAGAGAGACCAAACAGAACATCCACACTTAGGGAAAAGCATTAGCATAGTGTGTTTATGAGAGACTGAAATGATTCTTGTATCTGGCCATGTATTCAACACAAAAAAATTTGCAAAGGTAAGGAAGGGTCAGATTATAGAGAGGCTTGAATGCCAGGATGAACATGGGTTTAATTTTATGGGCAGTGAGGCTTTAGGGACATTTCCAAACAGGAGAGCGATATGGTAGAAGTGGTTTTAGAAAGAATAGTTTAATGTCAATGATAAGATGAACTGGAGAGGAGAGTGACCAAGCCAGGAAGATTAGTAAAGAGATTATTACAATAATAGAATGGTTGCAGTAGGATCAGAAAGGCAAGACTATCTGTGAGAGACACTTATTTCTAAATAAAAATCTTGAATTCATACTTCATAACACCCATAGAATAATCTTTCTTACTTAGAAATTTGGGCACATCAATTCCTCTGCTCAAAAGACTTCAGTCATTTACTTGCCTTCTAATGAGAATTGATTTCCTTTTTTTCTGGCATTAAAGGTTTTCCATAATCTGGACTCACCTCACCTTGCCATCTCATGTTATTATCCACTATTGGTGATAAACGACCTGGTGTTGAAGAAAGAATTTTAGATTTAAACTTAGTCACATTGGGTTCAAATTCTGGTACTGCTATACTAGGTGTGAACCTTTGCCAAATCTCATTGCCTCCTTTCAGCCTCAATTTTCTAATCTGTAAAACTAGAAGGTTGGATTAAATGACCTTTGAATTCTCTTCTAGTTCTAAATCCCATGATCTTATTCTTTGTCTCTAGAAAATTCTTTGAGTTCTCTTGACTATGTAATTTTGATTTTTCCTCTGATAGAATCCTTGCCTGCATCCTCACCTATTGAATTTTCACCTGTTCTTGATTCTAATTCAATGTCTCTTCCTTTGAGAAGTTTCTTCTCTGTTACTGATAACAACTTTACCTTCATTCCCTTAGCCTCACAGCACTTTGATTTGCATTTTTGTAATGTGCTTCTCATATATTAGTGTGTTTATTATAGTTTCGGGGTCCCAAAAGTCCTAATGTGGTTTAAATTTATTAAAGAATATCTATTAAGGAACATCTTAAATTGCACTAAGACCTTAAGGACACTCACTATTCATATCTCTCTCACTTTTATGGATTAGACAGAAGAACCACTTGGGTAAGCGTAAGAACCACATGGAAAACCATGAATGGGCAAATGCATGTCCATTAAATCTCTGTCTCACCTAAACATTGGATTTGTTTTTTAAATTTCCCCAGTGATTAAACATTAATTTTTTTCTGCTTCCTGCTGAAAAACAAAGCAAACTTCTCATAACAAATAACCATCACAAAACAAAACAAACTTCCATATTGGCCATATCCAAAAAAGTACATGCCATATTGGTCCATCATCTCTGTCAGGAGGTGAATGGAATTCTTTATCATGGTTGATCATTGCACTCAAAATTCTTAAGTTTTTCAAGACTGTTCATTTTAACAATATTGATATTATAAAACAAATTTTTCTTTTGATTTTTCTCACTTCATTCTGCATCAGATCATGAATATTCTCTGGTTTAATTGATATTGTCTCTGTCACCATTATATCATAATTCTATTTTATTATAGGTTATATACCATATTTTTTTTACTATTACCCAATTGATGGGGTATCTCAGGTGGGCACTCTGAATTTCCAGTTCTTTATCAAAAAAAGTTGATATAAATATTTTGATACATTTAGGATTTGGGAATATAGAACTAGTAGTGGTATTGCTGGACCAAAAGGTATGTACAATTTAATAACTTATAGGGTATAGCTCACAATTGTTTTCCAGAATGACTTAATCATTTCACAGTAACTAACCATTAATCCATCAAAGAGATTTTCCCACAGTCCCTCCAACATTTTGTCTTACCTAAACTTTGCATCTCCCTTAGATCTGGCACAACACCCTGAATATAGCAGGTAGTTTATAAAAGCTTATTGAATGTGTGAATGAAAACCTGATAGGGATAGTGATGAAGAAGAGGGAAGAGTAAACATAATAAGAGTTCTAAGTCTAATTAATTTTTTAGAATGCCATCGTGAGAATTAAGAAACAAATCTTGTTTGGAAGAAAAGATGATGAATTTGGTTTGGAATGTGTTGAGTTTGAAGTGCTGGTTATATATTCAAATGGAGAGATACTGTAGACACTGGAGATAGGAGAGTAGAGCTTGAGTGAAGGCCAATTTGAGACTTTTTCTTCCTGTTTTGCATGTGGTAGGAAAAGAATAGAAAAGTGTTTGTAGGGGTGGAAGAGGTCTCTCTTGGAATTATTCTTGCAGACATAAGTTGAGAAGTTCTAGTCTAGAATGAAGTTTCCTCAATGATGGCTGACCCTTGTAATTGAAAAATTTTAGGATGCCTCTTCAGGTCTTTTATATTGCTCATTAATAGCCATAAATGAACGATTTTCTTTCCAAGGGATCCTAATTATTCTAAAAATATGCATTCAAGATAAAGTGACCAGGAAATAGGCTTGAATAAACAAGTTCTGAGGGAGCCATTCTAACTTTCTATGAGGGAGGGGTTAGGGAATTCCAACCCAGGAAAGGAGGAATTCCTTGATTTCCATAGTCTAGGAATCATTTTTAATAGTGTGTATACTGGGATCAATTCCATTTGGCTGGAGTGCCAAACATTAAATTTTCAGAGTAAGCATTTATGCCTTGGAACTTAGCAAATTCTTAAAAAAAATCAGGGCTTGATTTATTGTTTTGTCTAGACTTAATAAGGTGACAGAAAATATCAATAATGCAGATTAAAGTTAGAACTATTTTAAATGTATTTTAAATACATAAATGTGAGGAGAGAAACAGAAGGAGATAGAGAAGAAAAGAGAGGGGACAGAAAGGAGAGGGAGAAGAAGGAAGAGAGGAGAGAGAAAGGACAGAAGAAAGAGAAAGGGGGAAAAGAGAGGAGAAAGATGAGATAGAGGAAAGAGTGAAGAAAATAAAAGAGGAGGTGGCAAGAAATAGGCAGAGGCAACCTCGAACTCCTGGGGAATAACCTTTTTCTGCCATATAACAGAAAATTTCAGTCAGTTTTTATATGATCAGTGAATCCTCTGCCTTGTAAATCCCTGCTGGAATACACTCAGCACCAAGAGCTTTGCCAGGTGAGAGAAGCCTAATTTTATTCAAAATTTCTTCTGCAGTTGTAAGTTTGGCTAAAGAGGTTTTGACTTCAACCCTTAAAATATAGTCAGTGGATTCAGCACTAGTTGATGATAATCTGTTGAGAACATCATGGAAGTGGTCAGTCCATTTCTTCAGGATAATTTGTCAGCACTGAATAGCTGCGATGCACCATAGGTTTTTGGCCTATAATAGCTTTCAGGGCCTGATAAAATTACTTTGGATTTTTAATATCAGTATAAAACTGAATTTCATCTGCTTTCTTAATTAGCCAAGAATCTTGCAACTCACTAAGCTTCACTTAGTTTTTTTCTTGTATTAAAGCTTTTTATTTTCAAAATATATGCATAGATAATTTTCAACATTCACCCTTGCAAAACATTATTTTCCAAATTTTTTTCTCCCTCCCTTCTCTTCACCCTCTCCCCTAGATTGCAAGCAATCCAAAATGTATAATTCTTCTATTTGTATTTCCACAAATACCTTGCTGCACAAGAAAAATCAGATAAAAAAGGAAAAAAATGAGAAAGAAAACAAAATGCATGCAAACAATAACAAAAATAAAAATACTATGTTATGATCTACATTCAGTCCTCACAGTCCTCTCTCTGGATGCAGATGGGTCTGTTCAACATAAGTCCATTGGAATTGGCCTGAATCACCTTGCTGTTGAAAAGAGACACATCCATCAGAACTGATTATGGTATAATTTTGCTGTTGCTGTGTACAAAGATCTCCTGGTTTTAGTTCATTTAGCACCAGTTCATATAAGTCTCTGAAATCATACTGCTGATTATTTCTTATAGAATAATAATATTTTATAACATTCATAAACCATAACTTATTTATCCATGTTGCATTCCATAATGTACTCCATTTCTTCTTTGGCCACAAATTCCTCCCTTCTCCACAGATCTGAGAGGTAAACTATCTTTTGTTCTCCTAATTTGTTTATAGTATAACCCTTATGTCTAAATCCTGAACCCATTTTGACCTTATCTTGGTATAGTAAGACATGATTGAAGAACAATGTTTTCCCTTTTTCAAGTTATATCAGCTCTGTAGGTTTCCGTTTCCCCATCCTCATTGTTTGCTTTACCTGGTGAAAATTCTGTGAGTAAAGTCCTTTGTAAATCACAAAGTACTTGAGGAAAAAAAGAAGGAAGGAAAAGAGGAAGGGAAGGAGGGAAGAAAGGAGGAAAGAAAGTGAGAAGGGAAGGGAGAAAGCAAAGAAAGAAACAACCATTTATTAAATACTTACTATGTGTCAGACACTATGCTAAGTGCTTTAAAATATTTACTCAATTGATCCTCACAAGAACCATGGCTTGTTGTGTAGGTGCTATTATTATTTTCTATTTTACAGTTGAGGAAACTGAGGCAAACAGAGGTTTAAGTGTTTTGCTCAGACTTGCACAGCCAGTCAACATCTATGGCTGGATTTGAATTAAGGCCCGGTTTTGTGTTTATTGTATCACTTATCCATCTCATCCAAATTTATAGGAATAGGATTTATATTATCTTTTATGTATATCTGAGGTGGAATCTCCTCACTGACATGTGATTAGTTAGCTTCTGTTTGTCACAAGGAATTTCATAACTTCCTTAAAGCAGCCCATTCTACCCTTGAATGATGCTAATTATTTAAGTTTCTTTGTATATTGAGTCCAACTTTGGCTTCCTACAATCCTCTCCAACCTACCACTATTGTCTCTGTTTTTTTTTTTTTTTCTTCTTGGGTTCCAAATAATATGACTGGTCTTTCTTTTACATGACTGTTCTTCAGGCATGAATCTTCATTTCAAGATAAACAATTCTAAACAATCAGCCTTAGACTAAGCCTGTGAGGATGGCATCAGCTTGATCCTGGATACCCTTTATATATTTTCCAGTTTGTTAAGGTTCTTCCTAAAATGTGACACAAAACTGAAAACAATTCTCCAACTGTAACATAACAGCAGGGTATAATCAAGCTAAGACCTTTCTTATTCTGGATTGTATGTCTCTTTCCATATAGCCTATGATAGTCTCTTTTTTTCCAGATACTGGATAAGTAGAAAAATGAGGAAGAACTTCCTCTTGCAAAAAAAAATAACCAAAGCTCTCTCTGTAGAGAGCAGGGTATTTTTAAGAGCTTTTGGAAAGAATACAGTTGACTTTTCCAATGTAGAGAGAGAATAAACCAAAATTTCAGCCTTGAGTTCATTTGTTGAAATAATTACAGTACAATACTAATACCACTTCTTAGGCAAAGTGCCCCATATAATAGTAGGCCTTGGGAAACAGCTATAAATAACTTGGTCAAAGAGAGTAAAATAAAGCAAATATATGAAACTAGTCCAAAAAGTTGGATAAATGGAGGAAAGCTGAAATTAATGTTTTAAAACTGGATGACATAAAGGAAGGGAAAGACATAGAAAACATGTTTATATTAAATGTATAGATGAAATGGAGTTCAGAGGGGCTTTTTAATTCTGTTTAAATCCAGATTTAAAAGTCAGATTAAAAAAAAGATCTGTAAGAAGGGCTGAATCAAATAAGGGAAGAAAGAGAATAAGCATTTTTATTAAGCACTTAGTATGTGTCAGGCATTGTGCTAAGTGTTGGGTTTTTAGTGTTGTTCATTTGTTTTGATGAGGCAATTGAAGTTGTGACTTGCCTAGGGTTACACAACTAATAAATGTTAAATAGCTGAAGCTGGATTTGAATTAAGGTCCTCTCTACTCCAGGGCTGGATCTCTATTCACTAGTTTCCATGTGTTTTACAAATATTATTTCATTTGAATGTCACAACAACTTTGGGAAATAAGTGCTATTAATATTCCTAGTTGAGGAAACTGAGGCAGCAAGTAAGGTCATACCACTGCTAACATATTGAATTTGAACTCAGGTCTTCCTGACTTGAGGCCCAATATTCTACCTACTAAACCACCCAGTTGCCTCGTAAGATGGAATTTTAAAGAGAAAAATGTAAAAATTCTCAATCAGTTTCAAAAATTCAACTCTCTAAGTGTAGGATAGAGTAGAACCTTAAACTGCAAGTTCCATTTGTCACCAGTGTGTCACAGCAAGTATAAAAGATAATGCAATACTAGTCTGTGCTAGAAGGGCATAGAGGGCAGAAGGGAGGAGAAAGTTCTTTTCCCCAGTGGTGCTCAGATACTACAGAACAGGATCATCATGTCTAAGCAACAGCATGGCATGGAAGAAAGGGCACTAGACCTAGAATCAGCAATGATTTGAATTAGAACCTTGCTTAAAACACTTTACCAACTAGGGGGTTATAGAAACATCTTTTAACCTCTTCTTGATCATCTTAAAATGGAGCTAATACTTATTTGCACCTACCTGAAAGTAGTGTTGTGAGAGTCAAATGATATAATACAGGTAAAACAATTTGCAAACTTTAAAGTGCCCTCATTAAAAGCAGTTATTCTATTAAATTCTGAGTGTTGTTCATGGTAAAGGATATTGATGGACAAGAGTGAATACAGAGGAGAGCAAACAAGAGGGTGGATTTATGGAAGATTACAACATAGGACTCTCAATTAAAGGAACAATGATATTCAGCCTTGAGAAGAGTAGCTTTAGGTGTTTGGGGTGGGGAGGGGAAATTGAGAGCAGTTTTCAAATATTTGAAGGACTGCCCTATGGAAAAAGGAATGAATTTCTTTTCTTTGATCTTGGAGGGCAGAACCAGCTATAAAGGGAGAGATTACAAGGAGGCAGATTTAGGCTTGATATAAGAGAAGGAAAAAAAACTTTTCTTTTAATTATAGTACCCAAAAGTGAAATGGGTTACTTTAGGAAGTAGTAAGTTCCCTTTCTCTGGGTAATGTTTGATCACAATAGTAAAAGCTAAATAGAGACAATGTGACTAGAGTTTAGATGTGACCATTCATCAGGAATAATTAAAATTATTACATATTTGCATATAATATGCAACTATTATATAGAAATATATGATTATTACACAATAATAATTACAATATATTATAGTGAGTGCTGAACCACATCTTTTGAGATTTGTTCAATTACAGACAATAGCTATAGCACTTATCAGAATGCCAGAATCACAGTTGGCATTTAATAAATGTTTTTTTAATTGAATTAAGGAGTTAACATATGAGACTGAAAATCAGGGTGTTAAACAATGTATAAATTAGTGAACAATAATCAGAAATATTTAGCATAATGTTTGTTTGACCTACTGTTTTAACATAACAAATTATGCCTCCATTGTAGATATTTTCTTGGAACACTCAGAACAATTGTAGTTCCCCTTGGTTTAGGTACACCTTTCGCCAGTACAGATCTCATTATCTCCATTCTATCTCATCCTTTGAGATTCTCATCCATGTCTTTCCAGAAATCATCCAAAGGAAATTACCCAATGCATGAGATATCTGCTTTCATTCTATATCTGAGAGTGCCAAGGGATCACTTGTCTGGTACCTCTGTTATTTTAGTCTCACCCCTTGTCTCCCACTTCCTTTTGTGTACCTACATGTCTTTTTATAATTAATGACAGTCATGCATCAGAGCTATTAACAAAAGAGAAAGTTTGGTCTTTCATGTTTGAACTTCAGTCTTGAACTTTAAGCCAGGAGGCTGAACTGAAATAACCTTTTGAAGTGGCATAGCAGAATAATCATTAGACTTGGAGTCAGAAAACATGGTTTCAGGTTCCCAGCTTTTATTATCATCTGTGTGATGTTGGGCAAATCAGATCCCCTCCCTGAGCTCCTATAAAGTACGGTAGTTAGACTAGATAATCTTAGGGCTGGGATCTCCTCCCCAGATGGTTAGAATCTTTCCTGACTCTGATGTATAGATGCCTCTAAGAAAGGCATCTAATAGACATTACTAAAAAGAAAGAAAGAAAGAAAGAAAGAAAGAAAGAAAGAAATTCACCTTAAAAACAGAAGCATAAAATCATTCTTTCATTGGCTATCTTTTGGTCTTCCTAACAGAAAATAGATAACCTCAGTCTTCAATAAGTAAAATCAATTTTCTTTGTAGTTATCAAATAAGTTAACGACTCCTTTGTCCTATAATAAATCCAAGGTTTGAGTTTAAGAATTCTCCTCTCTGTTTCATAAGATTGTTCTTAAAAGAATTTTAAAGAATTTCATGTGACTGATGCTTTGAGATATCTTGTTCATTTGGGCCAATCAGACCATTTCCTGTTGCAATTTAATAATCTTCTCCATTTTACATCATATTTCATACTTTGCGCTTATCATGTGCCTGCAGAGGTGTCAAATCCACCCTTATACTGACCCCCATGTATAGAGGGCCAGAACTCTGAAAAGATGTACTTGAATTAGGTCAGCATGGTGCTTATAGTTAAGTGCCTATTCAATGTGAGATAATGGTTCTCTGTGATGATGTAATGGTTGCTTCTTGCTCAGGGTGGTGTAGTGATATGTTTGTATTGAAGTAGTTAAGGGCTGGGACAACTGGGAACAACCTCTCTCAGCCATAGCTCTCAGCCACAGCTCTCAGCCATAGACACAGACTTCAGACACCAGACTCCATCTCTGACCAGGCCCTTGGTGGCTCTCCTGTGTCCTTCACTACTCCACTAAGACCAAGGACTCAGGCTGATCCCAAGGTCCTCCAGAGAGCTAGCCTGGACATTACACCCGTAAAAATTGGGGATATTTCATTTCATAGAATCAGAGAATCTCAGAAGGAGAGAAATGAGAAAAATAACTAGTCCAACCTGTACCTGGACTAGAAGATCCCCCAAAGAACACATCTATCAAAAAATGAATTCATGATTCACAGAATATAGTGGTAGGAGAAACTTCAGACATCATCTTGTTCAGTCTTTTCATAAATGTTCACTGCACTGAATTGAACTTAATGTGGATACCTGGGCTTTGCTCACTACAGCTCAGAACTCCTGAACTCAGGGGAAAAAATTCTCATCTAGCAATTATTTATGTGCTGCTTTGTGATATTAATTAGGATATTTTAAAAAAAATCATATATGTACCACCTGTTCTATTAGCAAAGGTCTGTAATACTTGTTATGAGGGAGACTGAGGCTAAAATACATCGAGTTTAGATGTTCTGTCTGAGCTGTAGTATGCTAAGTCCTTTGGGTGTTCATGCTAAGTCTCAGATCAATATGATAAATTCTCCCAGTAGCTAGGGGATATCTACATGCCTAAGAAAGGGCAAATTGACTAATGATGGAAAATAGATTAGGTCAAAGGTTCCAAGATAATCAGTAATGAGATCAGGTTAGTGAGTAGGTTCTGAGAGAGAGAGGGAGATAGAGGGTGAGATAGACTCAGTCTCAAAAAAAAAAAATCAATCTCCCCAACTCTAATAAATTTTTGGAAGACACATCTTATATTTCCTTGTATTTCCATCAAATGGTATGAATGAGTAGGTGATTATTAAAATAATAGACTAAAGGTGAAGGCAAGGTGAACCTTCACTGTATTTGTAATTAAGAGTACCTGGGTTCAAATTCTGGTTCTGCTACTTAGTATCTGTGTGATCATGCCCTATTATTTCTCTAAACCTCTGCTAGTTTCTTTAAAATTAGAAGTTTTTACTAAATCACCTCAAGGTTCTCTCCAGGGTCTTAATTTATGTTCCTGTTATGCAGGTAAATGCAAATACAGGATTCTTAACTTTGCCTCTAGTCCATAAAGTTTTCTTTGTCTAAGTAGGGAGAGAGTGGATGAAAAACTTTCTTATTCTTAGAGCTAACCAGCATCTGAGGGAGAGAAAAAGGTAAATCTATCAATCAATAATCATTTATTAAACACCTACTTTATGTCAAACACTGTGTTAAGCAAGGTGACACAGGATTGTTCTGAGGACAAACTGGAAAAACCTATAAGAACCGAGTGTGTGAAAGTGCTTCGTTAGCTGTGATCAGCACTGAATCACTGATTATTTTGCCTTTTGGCCAAAGTCTCTAAGCCTCACACATTCACCCAACAATGCTTAGATCGGACAGCAGGGAGTTCTATCACTGAGATCACTCTATTTTAGGATCCTCACATCTTCCTGTTTTCCTCACTTTCCCCCCAACTCTTCATTCTGAACTGAAAGTTCATTGGATCAGAGATGTGGAAATGGAAAGGACTTCTAGTCCAATTTCCTGCTTTTACAGTAAGGAAACTGAGGTCCAAGGATGTCAAGTGACTTCCCCAGGCTCACACAAGAGATCCTAGGTCGGTTCTAAGCCTCATTCTTCTGACTATAAAAACAGGGTTCTTTTCACTGCCCGACTCTATCCTTGTGGTTGTGGTGGAAATAGCTGAAGCTGGCTACCTGGCTTTTGAGTCCTGGCTGTTTGATCCCAGGAAAGTTGCTTCACCTCTCTGAGACTTTCCTAGTAAAATGAGGATGGGGGCAGAACACTTGGATCCGGTGTCTTCTAAGGACTGTCTCAGTTCTAAGCAATTCTGAGCTTTTATTCTTCCTCTCCCGTCCCGCCGTCTCTCTTTTTTCCCAGGCTAGACCCAAGATTTCTTTTGTCTTCTTCAGTGTATTTGAATCCCAGTTTTGTCGACGTCTACCTGTGTGATCTTCATCTCTTAGAAACTCTCCCAACGGTTTCCCGATGGTCCCTACGGAGTCTTTAGGCTTTAAACCCAACCACCCGGTGAATCCTCTCCACCTCCCTCGGTCCTTGCTCCCCCTTTCTCCTCCCCTAGAACTCCAAACAGGAATCCCACCCATCGGCAGCCAATAGGCAGCGGCGTGGCCCCTGAGAGCTGGGGGAGGGGGTGTATATGTGTGATCCAGCTGGCATTTCTTCCTTGGCTCAGGGAGGGGGATGCTGGGGTTCAGATCTGTTCAGTCACCAAATAGGCGAGCAGGACTTTCTCCCACTAGCAGAAAGGCTACGAGACCTACTTCTTGGGGTCGCGCTTTGCAGAGGGAGCGCCCGCCCGCCGCGCAGCCTTTTGATTTGTTGCTTCCCTGTTACCCTCACTGGGGTGGGTGGGGGGGGGTCTGTCCCTGAACGGGGCAGGGCCACTGTCAGTCTCCCCCAGACTACTGTAGACCCAGAGGCTGCAGCTGAGTGAGGAGTGGGGGGAGTGAAAAGAGGCGAGGGGCTTACCTGACACACCTGGTCTGGCTGCCCGCCACCGGAGCTGTCCCCCTGCCCCGGGGGAAGAATGCTGGCGCCCCGCCCGAATCCCAAGAGGGGCAGGTAACCCCCTCTTGTCCTCCTCCCTCCCCCCAATTGCCAGTCCACAATGGATCACCACCACCCCCACCTTCTCTTCCTCCTCCTCCTCTTCCTCCTCCGGACGCTCTCCGAGGCGGCGGCGGCGACCTTGGGCGGCGGCGGTGGCCCCGGGCAGCTGTGGAGCCTTTGGGGGCTCGGGAGTGGAGCTAAGGCAGGTTCCTTCTTTTGGCTCTCCGGGCCGGAGGGTGAGGGCTGCAAAGAGTGGGGAGGATACACTGCTCCTCTTGCACCTCTCAAACAATTTCAGCCCGATTGTCCGATTTCTCTTTCAGACGCTCCAGATGTGCAGCCTCTGCTCCGCGGCTTGGGCAGCCGCGTGGACCAGTGGCGGCAGCAGCAGCGGCAGCGGCGGCAGCGGTTTGAATCAAGGTTGGTGTTCAGCCTTCTCTCTGACGGGCTTTTCCACTCACTTGATACTTGGATGGAGCCAGAAGTCCTCTTTTACGCACCACCAGCGTGTGTATATGCAATCTTAACTTCTTCCCTCCTCTGGAAAATGAGGGGGAGTGTCACTAGGTGATCTCCAAGGTCCCTTTCCCTTTTAACATTCTGTGTTCTCTGTCCCTGACCATGAGCTTCTGTTCCTTTAAAACCTGAGAAACAGCATAGAAAAGTTATACTTGTGGGTATCACACTCTGTAAAAATATATTTCAGCATTGTGGGTGCGCTCTCCACTGGTACACACCATAACCTACCAATGCCTTTCCAGTTGTATGGTTCCTATTCACGTCTCAAATAGGAAAACATTTAACAATTTAGCTTGTACCAAGCGCTGTGCTAAGTGCTGGAGATGCAAAGAAAAGTTTAAAAACAAAACAAAATACAGTTCCTCCCTTCTAATGGAGCAAATAACTGACTCCTTACAATCTAGTAAATAACTAAGTACATATAAGAACAATGACAGAGTAGATGGAAGGTCATCTCAGTCCGAAAGAATGGAAGAAATGAGTTGAGACTTGAAGAAAAATAGGGAAATTAAGAAGAGGAGGGAGATCATTCCAAGCATGGGAACAGGCTGCCCACGCTTTAGACTAGAGATGGAGTGTCCTGTGTGACAAATTATTGTACAGTGAAGGGGAGTAAAGTAGAAGAAGATTGTGAAGGTAGGAAGGACAACCCTCTCCCCTTTTTAAAAAAAGAATTTAAAATGCCTAACAGAGAACTTTATATTTGAGGTAGTAGGACAGCCCCTGAAGGGGTATTATTGTGTAGAGAGAGGGATGACATGTTCAGACCCATACTTTAGGAAATCCATATAATGAGGCTTTTCTCTGATTCTTTTAGTACCTTCAGTGCATCAGTGAATCACTTGGGCTGTCCTGTTGCATGCCTATTATTTGTATATTTGATCATAATTTGATAACTTCTAGAGCTTGTCATCATTGTCAACATGCTTATGCCTACTCAGCATCTTTCAATTGCTCATTGGTTGGTTGCAATTTGAATTCTCTTGAGTGTGTGATATTCCTTAAAATACTACACTTTCAAAAGCCTAGAAGAATGTTATTGTTTAAAGAGATAGACTTGAGCAGCAGGGAAGTGTTTTCATTGAAAAGTTATACAATTTTGCCAATTTAATCAGACTATTGTGAATTCCTTCTTATTAAATTCTGCATCCAACTCCGTTTGTAAGGTGGCTGTCTAGTTTATATCTGTTTTGTCTTTTCATTTGTGTTTGACTCTTCATGCTCCATTTGGAGTTTTTTGACAGAGATACTGGAGCACTTTGCTTTTTCCTTCTTCAGCTTATTTGACAGATGAGGAAACTGAGGCAAAGAATGTTGAGTGACTTATCCACAGTCACACAGCTAGCAAGTATTTGAGGCTGAATTTGAGTTCAATTCTTCTTGACTTCAGGCCCAGCACTTTATCCACTGATTCACCTAGTTGCCTAATTATAGATAGGCTCTGGGAGATTAACTCAAAGTGTTGCCCATCTAATTGAACAATATCATCTGGGCAATATGTATTCTTCATTCACTTGGATTTTCCAGTATGATTGGCTACATAGAAGGCATTTAATTATATCATAGGACTCACAAATTGAAATCTTATCTTCAGTCTCTTTTTTAAGGCATGATATAATGAATTTAGAATATGAGGGGATAATTTAATAGCTCTATTTACTTTGACATGCTATTCTCTGTGGCTTAAGATCCAGTATATCACTGATAATCTGTGCACTAAAGACTTTCCAGGTTCCAAAAATCTGTGATTCTATAGCCTGAAGAAAATCTTTCATAAAGTTAGTGAGCACCTCCTCTTCTCCCCACCCCCTCCCCTTTATAGAAGGTTCTGCCTTTGGCTTTCTGAGATTCTTCCATAAGCATAGATTCTTTGTCTAAGCTTGGAGATTTGCTGCCCTGACCACCAGCTTTTTAAGCATCCTTCACTTCTGTCATTTATTAACCCCGCTAGGGAAGAAGGAAAACCTTTGATGCATTGTTTGAGGCAGTTTGGAGAGTACAACATAGCTCTGTATCTGTGTACCTAGTAAGAGAGACAGCCAAATTTGGAGACCTTGGAAAGTCTAGAATTTCCATCCTTAAAGCTTTACCCCTGATTCCTTTAGAATAGTCAGGGATGTGTTGGTAAATGTTTAACATACAGCTCTCTAGGGAAAAAAATAAATGAGGCTTGATACATTTTCTCACTAATTTTATTATAAGTCTAGACAATAATCAAAACATCAAATTAAATCCTGATTTGTAACATTTTCTGACTTCTGAAATGTGAATGCTTAAATTTAATTAATTAAAAATTTAATAGTCAAAGATGAGTCACCTCCATCATATTCCTGTTTAGAGAGCAGATATTTGGAGGCAGAGGAAAGGGAATAATGTGGAGGGAGAAGAAAGAAGATGAGGAGATAATGAAATAAGGGAGCAGAGGACACTTCAGAAAACAGCCTTTAGAAAGAAGTTAGCATGGTCAGAGTAAGAACTCCAGATTTGGAGTTGGAACACCTGATTTTACTCAAGTTCTGCCTTTGTCACTTATTGGCCTTGGGATCTTGGCCAAGTTCATTCTCCCTTGTCTAGCTAAGTCGCAGTTCTCCTATGAAATCATGGAGTTGGAGTAGATTAGAGGGTCTTAAGCTAGGACACATGAATTGATTTTAAAAAATATTTTGGTAACTGCATTTCAGCATTGTTGGTGTCCTTGGTAATCCTACAAATTTCATTTTATGCATTTTAAGACATTATTCTGAAAAAGGGTCCATATACTTTATTAGACTTGCAAAAGGAATTTAATACAAAGTATTTTTATAAATACTTTTTATAAATTTATAAAATTTTATAAATATTACTACTTTTTAATAGTCGATAAGGTCTAGGAGGGGGTCAAGAAACCTTGGTTTTAGTTCAGTTATGTCCCATACTAGTTTGTGGGGTTGGACAAGTCCCTTCCTCTTTCCAGGACTGAGATTCCTCAAAAATTAAGAGTTTGAATTAAATGATTTCTAAGGTTTCTTCCAGTCTGGCCCATCTATGGGATGAACAGATACATGTATATGTATATTTGTGTATATTATATTGCACACAAAATTGGGGTAAACTTACTTGCCTAAGTCATATGCTAGTAAATGTCTGATGTTAAATTTGAACTCATATTTTCCTGATTTCAAAGCTAGTGCTCTGTCCACTGTATTAACCAGCTGCTCCAGTGAGCTATCTATTCTAAAGTATTCTGCTTTAACATCATGTATTCTATTATAACTTTCTGTTTTCTGATGTTTTCTTTTCTACTTTTCCTTTAATGTTGTGTTTTGTGTTTTCTTATTTCTAAGGTTGTTTCTGGAATTTTCTGAATTTCTTTGATTTATAATTCAAGGAAAATTTTTTGCAAAATCTGAACTTTTTTACATTTGGGATAGGGGACCTTTTTTCCTATTAAGAGCCAAAGAAAAATTAACCAAGAGCCATTTAAGTGAAAAGTTATTAAATTTAGTATTATTTTAAAAGAAATTATCTAATATGGTACAATAATGTGCTTTTCACATGAACAGGAAGTATGAAATTAATTAAAATACAGGGAAAATATATTTCAGGTTTACATTTTTACCTCTCAAAGGAGAGAGGAATTCTTAGTTTACTAAAGGAGCATCAAGAAATTTGCTCCATTTGTTCTGCAATTAAAATGAGATAATATATGTGAAACAGCTATGAGACTACCCACTCACTTTATATAGGTGAGATTTTCCTAAATTGATTCAGGTATAAACTATATATTTTTCTCTCAATTCTCATATTTATAAAACATTGGGTATACTTTATAATAGGAGTTTTTTTTTTTCATTGTATTATGTTTTCCTTCCCTTTCAAAGAAACATTTTTTAAGGATTTATAGCCAATATTTTGGAGTGGTCTATGAACAGAGGTAAATATAGTATTATACAATAATCCTGCTGGTCTGTGGCTGACCAGTGTAGAGTGGAGTCATTTTCTTAGGGAAATCCTATGGCAAGGCAGGGGTCTGGCTAGGCTTTAATATCAATCTGTAAGGTTAACCCCGTATATGGAAAATTCCCTTAAAACTCCTTTAATTGCACATATTGCCAAAGTCCATGACACATGAAAGATTAAAATGTTGTGATTTAGTGGGATGGTGGCCTGCACTATTTAAATTGTTTCTTTTTTTTCCTTTTTTCTTTTTCTTTTTCTTTTTTTTTTGGTGGGAGGAGTAGGGAGACGATATGAAGTCAGGTGAACAAATTCATGCTAAATGCATGTATCATGAAACTCCTCTATGTAATGAAATGATTTTAGGTCTTAGGAAGATTTGGGATTTGTTCCCAGACATCTTGCTGTGCCACCAGAATCAAATCACTTACACAGAGACTGAAAAGCATGACAAAGATAGAGAAAGACATATGGAGGCAGAGAGAAAGAAAGAGTGGTCTAAGTAAGAGAGGGAAAGAGATAGTGACAGAAAAAGAGAGAGACAGAGAAGTGCAAATGATCATCTCCAGTGTCTAGCTCTCTGTCTATGAGAAATGATTATGAATCAAAAGGGATTGATGGTGATATTCTTTTTCCACTGCAGATTATGTCTTTGTGACACCTGTGGAAGTGGATCCTGGAGGGGCCTACATTTCACATGACATTTTATATAGTAGACGTCGGAAGCGATCACCTCAGAGACCAGGGGGCTCCTTGCACTATAGATTTGCAGCATTTGGGCAAGAACTGCATTTGGAACTTGAACCTTCTGCCATCCTTAGCCAAGATCTTATTGTCCAGGTCCTAGGAAAAGATGGAGTCCTTGAGTCTGGGAAGCTTGCAGTTGAGCAATGTTTCTATCAGGGATTCATCTGGAATGACAGCACCTCCTCGGTCGCGCTGTCAACATGCATAGGACTGGTGAGTGTGGCTGCTGGAGGAATCGTGCTCCAGCTTTTATGTGTTTTGTGTGACGAGGAAATGCAATTGGGCGAACAGATGTGGGTAATATAAACACTCTTCTGCTAAATATGGCACATTTCTTCAGCAGCTTTAATATATCTCATTCTCAGTTGAACATGTCTATTTTTTCCTCATTATAATTCGAAAGGTCAAAGATTGAGAGTTAGAAATAACCATGGAGGTTGTTTTGAGGTCAACTTCTTCATTTTGCAGATGGGGAAACTGAGGCTCAGAGAAGTAAATGACTTGCCCAGAATCACACAATTCAGTAAGTGTCTGAGATGGAATTCAAACTCAGAACTTCTACTCCAGGTCCAGTACTCTTCATGACAGAAGCTGCCTCTCTTCAAATTCAGTTCAACAAATATTTAGTGGGGACCTACCATGTGCCTGGAATATCCTGTGAGAGGCACTGGAGTTGCTACTTCAACGGGGGTTGCAAGAGGGCATCAATCTACTAGGAGTGGTGTGGAGCAGTAGAAAGTCCCTTATTTGAAGTCAGAACTTTATTCAAATCTTGTTTCTGCTATTTGTGTGACTAATAGTGAGGACTCAATGTCCGCATCTGTAAGATGAGAGGGTTGTGCCAAATGATCTCTAAGTGCCTTCCAGCTCCAGATCCTGTCATCTCATTTTCATACTTTGTGATTTTAGTCCATGTCCTTTGGAAACATCCTTAATAGAAAATCCTGTGCACTCCCTCAGACACTCTTCTGATTCTTGTAAAATGTGGTGGATGTCAGAGCAGTGAGAGGCACCTTGGTATCCTGGCTAGAAAGCTCTGCCTCAGAATAAAGAAGACCCAAGTCTTTGACACGTGACTGGGTCTGTGACCCTCATTAAGTCACTTCACTTAGTGTCTTACATAACTGTCCTAGACTATAAGTAGTAAAACAGTTGCTGATCTTCAGTGGCAATAATAGCTGACTTTTATATAGCAATATGGTAGCTCTAAAGTTTGTACAGTACAGGATGTCCTTAGTATGGTCTAAAACTGCTCTAAGACTTTTGGGATACTTTGTAATCTATCTAGGTAAATGCTATTATTATCCCTGTATTATAGATGAGGAAGCTGAAGTGAAAGAGATCAAATGATTTCTGCATGGTCATATAACCATTACATGTCTGAGGCAGAATTAGAATGAAATCAAGTCTTCCAAATGCATTGTCCTATCCTTCAGTGGCTCTGAGTCCCCTCTGTTAATGAAATCACAAATCTGGACCAAGCTCTTTCCATTTCCCCTTCACCACTCTGAAAAAAATCAACAAACATAATGAATCCGGTTCTTCACTCAGATTGTCCACTATTATCCATAACTAGGCTCAATTACTTCAGGGAAGACTTCTTAGAGCAGGAGCTAGAGAAATCTGAGAGCTTGAACTATTGCTAGAACCTTCTGTTTTCTCATAAGACTTGAGAGAATTGGACAAGAGATGATCTCTAAGGTTCCTTCCACTTCTAAATCCTAGGGTTTTCTATTTGCTCTTATGATTTGTAGACTTCAAAAGAAGGCTCTTTTCACCACCCTAAACTATTTCTCAGTTATCTAATCATCACAATGAGGACTAGAACAAAAGAGTTTAAGAGAGATGTCAATCAATAATCACTTATCAAACATTTATGTGCTAGGTACTCTACTAAATGCTGAATACTGTACTAAATTCTGGCTAAAAAAGCCAGAAACACAGTTCCTGCCCCTCAAAGAGACCACAAGTTAATGGAAGAGACACAGAAGACATATACACAGTAGATGAAAGTCTTCTGAAAGGGGAAGGCTGTAGTAAAGTACTATGTGAAGTTGGAGGAAAGAAGGCAATTTCTAATTGGGGGATTACTTAACGATGGTGGTTGTTCAGGAGAGGTTTCACCAGGGATGTGGCACTGGAGCTATTGAAGAATGGTCAGGATTTTGACAAGTAGAAATGGGGGGAACCCAAGTAGGTCACTCAAAACAGAAGAAAGAACATAGCTAAGGACAGGGGAAAAATTAGTTGTATTCAGAAATACAAGAAGTCTAATCTTAATATTTCCCTGAAGATCTTCCTTCCCTTCATGGCCGAGCTTAGGTACCAACTCCTCTGTGTAGCTTTTTTCTGATTCCTTGCCATTGAAAGTATTTTTTCCTTTCTCCTTTTCCCCCTTGGGATACTTTCTCTGCATATGTCCTTTGCTTCTACTTTTTCTGTTGTGTTCCAAACTTATTTAGATTCATGTTATCACCTTCTAGGAAAAGATGGTCTTCTTAAGATCAGGAATTGTCATTTTTCACTCTGGGACTCCCATGGCTAAGCATAATATCTTGTACAAAGTTGGCATTTAATAAATTATCAGATTGAATTGAACTGAATGTCAGATTTGAGGGATGTTCTGTGATGTATCCAGATATCTGTGATACTACTACAGACAGTGATGATGACATATCTATCAATATAGCAATGATTTCAGTAGAGTGAGGAGCTACAGAATGGGAACACTTTCCTCTCACAGAGATTGTGACTTGCCTGTAGTGTATAGCTTTAGCAGAGTTGTCTGAAGCTCATAGAGGCTGTGACTTGTGTATGATCACTGTGGTAGAATTTGAACTCAGATTTTTCTTCTTATTAGTCTAATGTTATATTCATTATATTAATTATCCACATTCCCATATATTTATTAAGTAGCAGATTGGACTTGACCAGGTCTTCTGATAAAAGATCAGGGCCTATTTCCAATCCTTGGTAGCTGTCATGATATGATGCTGTCATTCAATGTAGCAGCTGGAGGGAGTCAGTACACCTGAAAGCATTTGTAATAAATGAGATTTCCTCTCTGCAGTAAATTCTGCTTGGGGCCCAAGTAGGAGTGTTGGGCTGAGGGATAGTACTTGCAGGATTTGATTGACTGTAGGAGCCTGTAAACATTTTTTGAGGTTGGCTTGAATTTGAAGTGCCACTGAATGTTTAATACATCAGTAGAAGACTTTAATGTATGTTGAAATACAGGTGCTAAATGTGTTGGCCAGAACATCATGGCCAGGTGGAAGGAAAACTGGAAAAAATCTAATGTAGGGCTTAAAGCTAGTAAAAAAAAAAAATAATTACTCCCATTTCTCTAGTTCTGTGTGGTTTATAAAGTGCTTCCCCTCCAACATGCCTTTCAGGTAGGTAGTAGAAATATAATTATTATTATTAACTTTTTTTTCCTAAAGAATAACCTGAGAGATGTAGTCACACAGCTATTAAGTATCAGAGCTGAATTCTGAACTCAGTTCTCCAGGCTTCCACTTCAAATTAATAACCTTAATTAACAACATTCTGTCATTAAACAAAGCAGGGTGGGGAAGGATTTGGCAACCAGTGACCCAGAATTTCCTTGAAAGGCAATATAAGAGACTTAAGGAACCCTCAACTAGGGAGGCAGAAAACCGTACCAAACAAAGATAGAGGTCTAAGTGCAGACTAAGGATGATACTCTGAATAACAAGTCCATGAAAGAAGAAATTATAGAAATGAGTAGCTTTTGGTATGATGGTCTCATGGTCGTTGAGTTTTTGAGTATGTAGCTAAAGCAGTCCTCAGAGGAAAAAATGGCATTTCTGATAAGACACATTAACAAATTAGAAAATAGGTATAAAAACGAATTGAATATCTACTTAAAAAACCCAAACAAATTAGACCAAAATCCCAGTGTTTGACTTCTGGCTCTGCATTTAGTAGTGTGTCATGGACAAAACACCAATCTCTCTCTTTCCGTGGTGTCTCATATTTAAATGAAAGTACTCTTCCCTACCTCACAAGACTATTGTGGAGAAAAGTTCCAACTGCAAAAAATAAGGCTCTTTTCATTATTATGTCTGATTATAAACTTTTGGCTAGAATTAATCTGTAGAGGTACTTCTTACTAATTAATAATCTTCATTGATTAATGACTGTAGCAGTTTCCATTGGGCTGTGGCAGTCCTTTAAGCTTTACAAAGCTCCTTACCAAGCTCCTTACAAAGTAGCAAGGGCAAATATTGCTACCTGCATTTTACAGAGGTCGTTGAAGTGATTTCACAGTCACACAGCCAATAAGCAGCAAAGCCGGGATTTAAAACAAGGGACTCTTGGCTCCAGGTCCATTGAGCTTTCCATTACATGCCCTCACTGATGGCACCTTCTGCTTGTGCAGAAAGCAGGATAATCTTGGATTGTGACTCAGGCCCTGTTATCAACGATCCTGAATGGAATTGACTCAGCTTACAGCTATCTCAGGGCCAGGCTGCAGATTGTGTATTCCTCTTAGACTTCATTTTGTGGTTTGGACTCCCCCTCCTCATCACTGGATTTGCTCTCCAGCAATTAAGTCCTAAGTGGTCCTTCTCCTCTAGGGTTGGCCCCACTCCTTCAGTTGGACTGTTCATTAGCAGGGACCACTCTGTGCTTTAAGTGCAAGAACTCATTCTGCCAAGCTGGGAGTGGGGAAGGGGCAGTGAGATTGTGAAGCACTTGTATTTCTGTAGGCACCAGACACTCTTTGATCTGGGCTGGGTTGTCTTTTTCACGCCTCAGAGGACTCAATCACTGAGTTCTCTGTTGATGACCATAGTGGAACTTGGAGAGAAAAGTCCGTTTGTGAAGGGCTACTGAACCGAAAGGCATTAGTGTATACCAGAAAGGAGCAGGGGTTCGTGGCTTTGTTGGGAAGCTGTGAGCAGCTGACACTGAACCATATTCATTCATTCATTTGTTCCTTATTTATTTAGTGCCTACTATGATCAGAGCACATCAAATGCTTCACTGAAGTGTCTCATTGTGATGTGGAGGTACGGGGGGTGGTGTGGATGCAAGGCAATGCCAACAAACTCAGGAAGGTGCTACCAAGCTGGGAATGCTTTAAGGATGGCAAAGGCATTTGTACATTTGTGGCCCAAGGATCGGCTGAGCTAAGTTTAAAGGGGCTCTTTTCAGGGTTTTCCACAGAGCCAGTGAGGTTCCCTTCTCCACCAAATGGTCCTTAAAACTCTCCACTACACCTAGTTGCATGGGCAACTAGTGTGCTGGATCTTGGGGAAAAGAAATGCTCAAATTTCAGTAGCACTTTGAAGCTTACAAAGCACTCTCCTATGTCATTATCCTCATTTTGTACTTAAGTCAAATGAAACTATGAATAGTTGAGTGGGTTACTAATAGTCACAGAATACTGGAGCTGGGATTCCACCTAGAGTTTCTGACAACTCCAGTTGTGATGCTTTCCCTACTGAAGCATACTGCCTGTTTCCAAAGATTTTTTTTTTCTCACAGTAACCCTGAAAGGTAGACTGCATGAAGATTTCTATAGATTATATCAAAAGCAACTCACATTTGTATGTTGCTTTAGTGTTTAGGATGTTTTCTCCATAGCAGCTCACTGGGGATTTTATTGTCAGAGAAATAAAGTAGTTTGTCCTGGGTCACAGAATAAATTAATGGCAGGACCTGGTATTATTAATTCTAATGTCAATGCCTTTAAGTCATCCTTTCCCACTAACTCTCTGGGCTTCAGTTTCCCTAAATGTAAAATGAGAACAGTGGTGGATCTGATCCCCTTTTGCTGTGACATTCTGTATTTTTATTGTTTCACTTTCATTGCCCAGAGTTCCCTGTTATAGAGGTAGCTGGATGGCACAATGGATAAAGTATTGGACTTGGCATTTGTAAAGATTGAGTTCAGATTTCATAGGTGAGGAAACTGAGTCTTTGAGCAGGCTATATATTAAGCCAGTGGCTTGAGCTCAGACATTATACTTTTTAGTCCTAGTTTTTTTTCCTAATTCTTTGGGCCTCGGTTTCCCATTTGCATAAAATAGAGTTGGAGTTGAAGGATCCTTCCACATATGATAGTCTATATTGTAGTTTTAAATTAACTGTCCAGTATTCCCTGTCATCATTACATTGCACAAGTGTCCATTTTCATGGGAAGAAGACTGCATTTGGAATCAGAAGATCTCTAATCTAATCTTGACTTGGACATTTCCTAGATGAATGACTGTAGGCTAATTGCTTTATCCCTTTCAGTTTCCTCATCTGTTTAATGGAGAGAATGCAAAATTTCCTCATCTGTTTAATGGAGAGAATTTTTGCATTCTTTATCTCACAGTTTTTCCAATATAATACCATAAAAATGAGGCTATCATCATTTTCTTTTCATCATAATATGAACAGTTCTTGTTTCTACAATATTTGAGTTGTCTTCTCACAGCTCATTATCCTCCAGTGACACTGACTCTGCTTTTCCTTGAACGAAACATTCTGATTTTATATATATCCATACCTGAAATATTCCCTCCTCATTTCTGCCTCCTAGGTTCTCTGCCTTCCTTCAGGTCTCAGCTATTTCCCTAGATCCCTATGCTAGTATTTTCCTACCTGTGATGATCTCCAGCTTATCCTATATGTAACTTGTTTCTACCCACTTGCCTACGTGATGTCTCCCACTTTGGATTGTAAGCTTCCCTCAGAGAATCAACCATATTTGCCTTTCTTATTCCCAACACTTAACACAGTCCCTGAAGCATAGTAGATACTTATTAAATACTTATTGAATTGACTTTAATCCTTTAAAAGAATCAATGGGCTGGTGGAAGTATTTTAGAAAAGTATTTTAGATCACTACCTATTATGGGATAATTAATTCAAGACACATCTGCTAAGTACCCACTCTGTGCTAGGTGCAGTAGAACATAAGTTCTTTTTCTAAAAAAAATTAAGAGAATTTTATTATTCCAAACACATGCAAAGATAGTTTTCAACATTCACATTTGCAAAACTTTGTTTTGCAAATTCTTTTCCCTCTTCCCTTCCCTCCCCCTCCCAAGACAGCAAGCAATGTGAAGTAGGTTAATCATGTACAATTCTTCTAAACATATTTCCATATTTGTAATGCTGTGCAAGAAAAATCAGATCAAAGGAGAGAAAAAACATGAGAAAGAAAATAAAACAAGCCCAAAACAAGAAAACAAATAAGAACAACAACAAAGGTGAACATACTATGCTGCAATCTACATTCATTCTCCATAGTCTGTCTCTGGATGCGATAGGACTTTCTATTGCAGATCTAATGTAATTGTCTTGAATCATCTCATTCATAAAAAGAGCCAAGTCCATCACAATTGATCATAACATAATCTTGTTGTTGCTATGTACAGTGGTCTCTTAGTTCTGCTCACTTCACTTAGCATCAACAGAGCATAAATTCTTGAAGGTCAGGGACAATGTCATTTTATATTTGAATCCCAAGCACTTAGTACAGTGCCCTGCATGGAGCACACATTTAATAAAAAGTGTGGAATAAATAGAAGAGAAGATAAGAGAATAAGAAAATATAGAGTAGGATGGGATAGAGTGGGATGGGATGGAATAGGAAGGGATGAAATAGAATAGGAATCATCTGCCATATTGATTCTTCAGAAAATATGGGGGTCCATGATTCATAGAATATGACATAATTGAGAAAATATTAATGTCAAAAGATAACTTTTTGTGTTATGGAATAGTTTGGAATCATTGAAAGCTGGCCAATTTCCAAATAAAGTCTAGCTTACCCTCTTCTGTTGAAGATAGAATTGCAAATAGCTAAAGAATGGGACAAATTTGCTGGCTTTTCTGTAGTGATATATTCTAACTAATGATAAGTGAAAAAAGGCACTTAATTATTTACTTGTGTAAGTTCTTTGCTAACTATAGGGACTCTAAAAAGAAAAGCAAAACTATCTCATTTCTCGAGGATCTCTGTTCTACCATTGAGCTCTAAAGATGATGGGCCTTTCCATCTATCCTATTGCTAATGCTTCCTATGTGTGTCTATGTCAACTCCCTCATTTTACAGACTAAGCATCTAATTCCCCCCAAAAAATAACTTGCCTTAGGATACATTATGAATCAGTAGCAGAATTGGGAAATGAACTCAGTTTTCCAGATTCTAGGCCATGAATTCCTAATTCTTGAGACTTTCTTCAGAACAATACTTTTATCATTGCCTAGATAAAAATGATCTAGGTTTCTTCCCCTGATAATAAACAAGTTTGTAGAAGATAGAACAATAATGTTTTTTGGAAAATGAAATCATCAGATGTATCCTATTATCATCCAAACACCCCAACTCTCCTCAAAGTACATTCATTAAAAACCAGTTAAGCAAAACTATCCCATCAGAATAGTTGTAACTAGTGGTAAATGCCACTTTCTACTCTAGTCATTAGTTGCTTATTAGCAACAAAGTCTTGAGCTTCAAGTTTTTGACACTAACATTGTTAATTGTGTTTAACCTGGTATTATTACCTTTTAGTATCGTCATCTTTTGAATTGTTGGGGTCATGTAGGTTTTCTTTTGGCTTAGCTTATACGTACATAATTTCATACATGTCTCCCATGTTTCTCTGGATTATTCATATTCACAAGTGAACACCTGTTGTAGTCTCAATATATTGTGTCTACTGATGGGTCTACAAGTACCAAGACATTTTTCAAGGCTTTATCTTTTTCTGAGCATGTGTGAAATCACTTGGTTCTTCTTTACTATATCCAGTACTTCCCATGAAAGTCTGTTCCCACAGTTTTTCCATCCAATTATAGGGGAGATTATACTCAAATACCAGACTATGAGCCTGGGAAGAGAGATCTGTCTGGACAGAAAGCTGACCTCTTGTGAAGAGATGCCTTTGATGTAAATAAATCTTGGTTTTCCCTTGGGTTCTTTTGAGCTTTAAAAAAAATCATCATTGCTAAGCCTTAGAATGTTTCTACTTTTATTATTGAGAAAACATTTTCAAAAGATATCTTTCATTTAAAAATTGAAGTTTCACAATTTTTCCTTTGCTTCTTGAAGCCTTTTGCATTTTACTTCTAATCACAGAATGCTACAACTGTAGGAGACCTTAACTCAAACTTTGTTATAGAGAAAAGGAAACCAAGATTTAGAGAGGTGACTTGTTCCTGTATACACAGCAGAGTCAAAACACACTCTGACTTTAGTGTATCTTCTGTGACATAGGGAGATATTTGCCATACATCTACCTATCTACCTCTGTCTGTATGTCTATCTTTCTCTTTTACATTTCTCTCTCTCTGTCTCTCTCTCTTTCTTTCTCTCTCTGTCCATCTGCCTACTATCTACCTCTCTATCTCCATCTTACATCTATTTCTATTTCTCGATCTCATATATATCTATATCTTTCTTTAACATCTATCACCTATTCATCTCTATATGCCTATGTGCAGTCTTCAACATTCACATATCTAACTTTTATGACTTCAAGCATTCAAGTGGTTCTGTTAGTAACTTCATTTTCACTGTTCACATTAGAACATGCATGTTAGAATTCTTACTAAGTACTAAGTCAGTGGAACTGATAGAGACAATGGTTGTTTAGCAGGGTGATTAACAATTCTCTAAATGTACTTAGTGCTTATTAGAGTTCACACCTTTAAGAGAGCATATATAAGTTAGGAGCCTCAATCAGGATGCACTTCAGGAGATTCAGAGCCAAGATTCAGTCGAGGAGATTCACAAGTTGGGCAGACCAAAGGAAGACAGAGAAGTAGTGGCAGGAGAAGTGTGGAGAACCTGAACCAAGATCTGGAAGGCCTCCAGAAAACTAGCTGAGCCCCAAGTGAAGGAGATAAGATTTGGAAAGATACAGTAAAGGATTTTGGACTTTTAATCCCTGGTTGCATTTGAGGTGATTATTACTTTGAACTGAAACTAAGGCTGCCTCCAGAAGCCACCCAAGAAACCTGAACCCAGAGAAGATTATATTTTAGAGAAGAGAACACTATACATGAACATTTGTGGATATGAGCAATATAGAAAAAATGAAAGGTGAGATGTGCATAAGTTTGTTGAGTGGCCGGTATCCTATTAGGATATATTATTTCAATCTTGTGTGTTCTTCACAATCTCCAACATCATCTACCAACCTTAAAGGACTGCGTGTCAAAGACAATGTCAAAGCCTATCCAATCTTGGAGTCTTCCAATAGTAGCAACTAAAGTTCCAACAGCTTCTCCTTTGGTTTTCAGAGGGCTGCTCAGATTGAAAGGTTTGCACTAGTACAGTATATAGTATAACATTCTCTCACTGCCATCTGTCATAATTGAAAGTAAGATTCAGGTTAATTTTTTTTTTTAGTTTTAAGAATTTTATTTGCTATATGATATTTATGGTACAGAAGATTTCGTGAATTATAGAGTGAATATTGTCTGAAATAATTTTTTTTAATTGAGATGTTAGCATAAGAGATAACATAATTCTAAGGAATTACCAGTGAAAAAATGTTTTGTGTGCTATCAATTTTATTTTGTGTATTGCATTTTATGGATTATTTCATGGTTGCTGTGTTAGAAAAAAGTACATAGACTGGTGATAAACTACTAGTCAGAGAGAATTGGAAGGATAGATAGATAGATAGATAGATAGATAGATAGATAACATGCATACATACAGTCAATGCTCAACTTTCACTGGGGTAGTGTTTCTAAAAATCAGTGTAGAAATAAAAAAACACAACTGTTTATTGAACCTGTGGAAAATTGAGGTGACCATCAAAAACTGATATCCTGTGTTAGAGCTTGCTATAAATAAACCTTTCTGTATACAATTCTTTATAAAAACCATAAGTTCTGATAATATGCATTTTTAAGCTTGAGTCTTTAATGATTATCTCTTTTTTCATCTTCAGTTTTTATCTATATCCTTCTCCCAGATTCTCCCTATCTATAAAAACAATCTTCCTTAGAGCATTCTCTTCCCTTATTGTTGTCATATCTTTTCTTTTAAAGGTTTTTAAAATTTTGACTTATGAAACATAACAATAGAATAAAAAGATGATTGCACATGAAACTGCAAATCTACATACAACTTGCTGTTCCTTTTAAATATATAATAAAGTTGTCATGTAATTTTTTTCCTCTACCTCACCCTTGAGATGGTACCATTAGGCATAAATATATATGTAAAATCAGTCTATACATGCTTCTATTTATTAGTTCTTTGTATGCAGATAGCTACTTCCTTCGTAGGTCCTTTGTAGTTAACTTGGAAATTTATAATAGTCATAATGACTTAGTTGCTCAAAGTTGTTTTCAAAATAATATTGCTATTACTGTATACAATATTCTCTTGATTCTCCTCATTTTACTCTTTATTTCATGCAAATATATCCAAATTTTTCTATAATCAATGAGCTCATTATTTCTTACAGCACAGTAGTATTACATCACTATCATATTCCTCAACTTGTTTAGACATTCTTCAATTGATGGGCATATGTACAATTTCTGGGGTTTTTTTGACCACAAAGAGAACTGCTATAAATATTTTAGAACATGTAGATTCTTTTCCTTTCCCCCTTTTTATAGCCAAAGTCCTAGAAAAAACAATTGGTTTGTTATTGTCATTTCCTCAACTTTCACTCCATCTCAATCCCTTGATGTCTAGCATCTGATTCTAGCACTAATCTGAAATTGCTCTCTGCTAGGTCAGTCAGGTAGTATTTATGAAATGCCATGTGCTGTGTATTATGCTAAGTGCTTCAAGGTTGTTCGTTCTATTTACTGTGAAATCTGATAGTTTTCTTTTAGGCCTGATTTTATTTGATCTTTTTATCTTCATTTTTCTTTTGTAACTTCTGAAACTGCTGACCTCCTGTTCCTCCTAAAAACTCTCTTTCCTTATACCCTATGATGCTTTGCTGTGCTAATTCTACTCATACCTTTCTAAGTGCTCCTTTTCAGTCTTCTTGTCATTACATTCAGGCAAAACCTTTTATGTCTTGATTTACTGAGTAGTCAATTTTATTATAAGTTTCTCAACTTACTGTTTAGAAAAATAAAAAGCAGATTAGGAAACTCTACAATTAAGTTTCTAGGGGATTTCAAGGTATGAAACCTGTTCACATTTCAGAGTACTATGGAAAATAATATCATAATCTGTTTTCTATTTTTTAGGAATGAATTTCCACCGTGGCTCTATCCTAAGTTCTATTTTCTCTCTAAATTTTTTTCAATGATCTCATCTGCCCTCATGCTTATAATTATTGTTTTCAGGCAGTAACTTCAAAATCTACTTATCCAGCCTTAATCTTACTCTTGAACTCTTACTGATATCTCTAAATACCTATTAAACATATTGATCTGAATGTCCTAAAGGTATCTCAAACTCTAAATGTCCAATATGAGACTTATTTTCTTCGTAACAAACCCACCCATTCTCCAAACTTCCCTGTTTTTTCTAGGGACACCCCAACCTAAATTTTAGTCTGCTAGTCTAAATCTTTGACTTTTCCATCTCACAAATCTTTTACGTGCAATATCTCATATTCATTTCCTCTTTCTTTTGTAAAGCTTCTGCCCTAGTTTGGAACCTTAATACTGTTCACCTGAATTGTTATAGTAGGACAATAGCATTCTAACTGAGCTCTCTGTTTCTGGTTTCTCTCCTCTCCAATCTTCCTTCACACAAATTCCAAAATAATCTCTATAAGGAATAAGGCTTAGCATATCATTCCCAGCTCAGTGATTCACTCCTTCTAACAGGATTAAATACAAACTTCTTCTTTTGGCATTATGAGGATTAAAAAAGTTTGAAAGACATAGTTTATGGGTAATTTAAATATCTTATTAATAAATCCAGCAGGTTCTTAATAAAAGGTTGGTAATTTGGCTATCTCTCTCAGACCAAAAACAATCATGGGAACAGGGCTCCCTTTGAAGAATAGATGTTCAGTGAAAGACTCTGAGTTACTGTAATTATGTCATCTTTGACATAGAAGATATCTCTATGCTCAGACCATTCTGGGATTTGGGCTATCTAGACAAAAGGATCTACCTCTATCCTGGCTTGAGAAGAATGCAATAGGCTTTTCCACCTTAGATTTAATTCCTTAAGGTTGAGTAGGCCTGTCTAAGATTGAAAATTAATTCAATCTCATTTTCAGTAATATCTTTCAAGAGACTGCTTTTAAAAAAAATTCAAGAATATGGAAGAAGTAGAAGAAGGGGGAAGCTTTGAATCTCCCCAAGATATTGGTTATTAATAATCATTTCTCTCAGCATTTAAATTAAAACAAATTAAACTTAAATTAAAATTAAAATTAAAAAAAGCCCCTCTACAATCTGGCTTCAATTTATCTATTCAGACAAATTTCACATCATTTTTATGTGATCACAACTGATTGTCCTCTAAGTTTTTCCCACCCTGTCCTCCATGTATGAAATCTGGTCCTTTTTTATCACAATCTTTCAGAAAATTTACTTCAAGGCTTATTTCATTTGCACCTTATGCTGATTTCCCACTAAAAAATGGTTTCTAGTCTTCAGAATTTTCTGGGACATTTTCTTTGGAATTTTTCTTTTTTTTTTTTCTCATTCCATTCTGCTTTGTGTTATATATTTTTTTGTCAATAAGTCAACAAGTACTTGTTAAGGATTTGGCTTGTGCCAGGCCCTTTGCTAAGCTCTGGAGGTGGCAAAGAAAGGCACAGTTCCTACCCTTAAAGAGCTCACATTCCAACAAATGAGGCAATATAAATAACCAGGTATATACAAGTTATCTACAGGATATATGGGAGGTAATCTGAGAAGGGAAGGCATTTTTCTCAGCATGGATTTGAATACATATTGAATCCTAATGTATAAAAAAACAAGAAGGCAAAGTATATGATTTTTAATATATTTGAATCCATAGTATCCAGAATATCACCTTGCACATAACTACATACATATGTAATATATAGTAGAAATGAGACAGCTAGTTAGCACAGTGGTTAAGAATATCTACCCTGAATCAAGAAGACTCATCTGCCTGAGTTCATACCTGGCCTCTGGCCCTTACTAGTTATGTGACCCTTGGCAAGTCACTTAATCCTGTTTGCCTTAGTTCCTCATCTGAAAAATTATTTGGAAAAAAAAATGGCAAACTACTTCAGTATTTTTGCCAAAAAGATCCCAAATGGGGTCATGAAGAGTTGGAAATGACTGAACAACAAAACAACAAACACTTAATAAATATTTATTAAATTTGAAAAGGGCCCCAATGATGGACAGACTCAATGTCTAGTGTTTGAAGATCAGCCTTGCTTACTAAATAGAAGCTCATTACCATGGGGCAGGCCACCAGGGGTTGCTTTTTGTTTTTTCTGCAACAACAGCTGAAACTGTCTAGTAAATTTCAATCTGGTTCAGTGGAGGGAGGGAGGACTCACATTTATGATTGCATGGAATTTTTTTTTTAAATATGGTAGGTATTTAGGCCCTATCTAGCCTAGATGCCTCCTTATTATTTCCAAATGATAACTGTTTTCAAAGTAACCATAAAATTTAGTCTTTCACTTTGGAGAATTATTATTTGAGGTTTTTGTGTTTCACTTTGGAGAAGGGGGAAATTGTCATTCTAAATGCCTCTGGGAATAGTTCAGGTATAGAACTAACAGAGAGGATCTGATCTGTTGAGATTATTGGAACACTTGTGCAGAAATACTCTGTTTCTGTGTGTGTGTGTGTGTGTGTGTGTGTGTGGCCATCTGGAAATATTTTGGAAGACATGTGTGTTTGCTTTTGAATTCCATAGCATGCCAGCTGAAGTTGCTGAAAATAATTGGTTTCTAGAAAAAGAGGCTATATTTATGAGAAAATGCACTGGAATTCTTAATGAGGAAGTGACATTGTCTGGGGACACAGGATGGACTACTTCCTTGGAGCTGTGTAATCTGTTCCTAGTTTGACCATGTTAATTTTATATGCTACAATGTTGGTTACATTCGAATTTCAGTACCAAGCAACATTGTTATGTATACTTTGATTTGTAGAAATACATAGTCATTAGATACCTTGAAGTTCAATTCAATAAGCATTTATTAAGTATCTACTTTGTACAAAATAACTGCTTAGTATTAGGGACAAAAAGATTAAAAAAGACTTGCTTTTACTATCAAAAAGTTTATAGATTGTTAGGGAATATATGCATTAACATAAATATACAAAGCACATTGTGCTTCAGGTAAAGAAGAGACACAGGAAAATATCGCAAGAAATTTTGAAGAGGGAGAAATCACCATGTGAAGGAGAAGATGATTAGGCAAAGTTTCAAAGAGGAAGTGGTACTTAGGTTGAAAGAAAAGAAGGATACTATTAATAGAAAGATTACAACTAAGCATGGGAGATGTCCTATGTCAATATACACAATTGGACAATGACATACTGGGTTTGAGGAATAGTTGATTTGGTGTTAGAACATGTGAAGAGAAATAATGTGAGTTACACATAAAAGGATAAATTGGAGCCAAATTGTAAAAAAAAAAAAAAAAAAGCCTAAATGCTGGGTGGTCAACTTTGTATTTCATCCATAAGTAATAGGGAGCTACTGAAAATTTTTGGGCAGGTAAACAATATGATAAGACCTATGGCTTAGGAAGATTATTTTGTCATGCATTTAAAAGATGGTTTGGAAAGAGGAGAAATTGCAATTAGAGAAGCAACTTATAATAGGTTCTAAAAAGAAGTGAAAAAGGTCTGAAATAGTATGGTGGTTACATTAATGAAGAGAAGATCACAAGGTGATAGGATCCATTATAGATTTAGAAAAGAAAGAGAATTTAGAGATCATCTAGTCTAACAATTTCATGGGACAGTTGCCACAGATATTATAGAGTTAGCACTAATAAGACTTAGCAAATGATTAGGTTTAGTAGGTAAAGCTTGGAGGAATGGGAGAATGGTGGTGAATTGGGAGAAAGAATAGGTTTTTGTGGGAAGATGTTTAGTTTTGGAGAGCAGAGAAAATGCCACTGGATCCAGCAGTTAAAAGGTCATTGGTGAAGGAATTTTGTCAGTAGAGAAGTGTGGATAGATAGAAGTGAGATTTCTTAGTGTTAAGGAGAAAGTGAGAGTTATAAAACAACTCCAAAGAGATAAAAGAAAGAGGAAAAGGTCGCACATGTACAAAAATATTCACAGCAGCCCTTTTCTGTGGTTGTAAAGGAATGTAAATCAAGGGGGTGCTCCTCATTTGGAGAACAGCTGAAAAAATTATGGTATATGAATGTAATGAATGTATTTTAAACGTAAATTATCATATCTTACTATTGTTTAATAAGTAATGATGAAGGAAACCGTTTTAGAGAAACCTAGAAAGACATGAAGTGATGTAGAACAAAGTGAGCAGAACCAGGATAATTTATAAAACAAATATTAACAATCCCATAAAAAATAAACAACTTTCAAAACCATAACAACTGTATTCAATACAATGCACCACCATGATTCCAGAGGGTTGATGATGAAGCCTGCTATCTATCTTCTAGCAGAGAGGCAATGGTCTCAAGGTACAGAATAAGATGTACCTTTTTTTTGTCATAAGCCATGTAAAAGTTTGATTATGCATATTTGTTGCATGGATTTTCTTTATCTTTTTTCCCAGTGGTGGGTTTAGGGTAGAAGAGATAAAAAAATATTTTAATTGAAAAATTAATTTAAAAAAAGAAAACAGCAGAGTAAAGAAGGCAGATCATTGTACTGACAAGCATTAGAGAATAGGAGAGCAGTACCTACAATTGGACTCAGGGCAAGAGATTTGAGGATAAAAGATAGTGCCTTGTCGAACTGGGTAAATTTACATTTGTGGCTATGAAAGGATGGAAGTGAGGTTGGACTGTGAAAATAGGAAGGAACCAGAAAGGACCAGAGTTTCTAACAAGTGTAAGAGGCAAGTTCACAAGGGAATGAAGTGGAAAAGAAGAGGGAAAGGAGGGGAGGGAGAGAGAGGAGGAGGTAAGGAGGGAGGAAGATTAAGAGAGAGGGAGGGAGGGAGAGAGAGACACACACACAGAGAGACACAGAGACAAAGATAGAGACAGACAGGCAGAGACACAAACAAAGACATAGAGAAAGAGAAACACACACAGAAAGAAAGAGAGAGATGAAGAGAGACAGACAGAGAGAGATTTCAGAATCCAGAATCTTGGAGAAAGGGAGAAAAAGTTATTAGTGATGATAAAGCATGAGATCTGTCAGTCAATAAAGCATTTATTAACTTAGTAAACCATGAAAAGCAAAAAACCAGTCCCTGCCCTCAAGTTGCCCACAGTCTAATGGTGAGGTAATTTCCACCATGGATATCTGAAGTAAGAAAAAAATTGGGACATTGCTACAGAAAATTCCTGGAAGAGGAAACTCTCTTTACTAATGTAGGTTATTATTATCTTTGTAAATTATGATTTCATAAGATAGTTGCTTAGAACACTGAGAAGTTAAGGACTTATTCAGGGTCACATAGCCATTAAGTGTTTGAGCTAGAATTTGTATATAAGTCTTGCTGACTCCCAGGTCTAGAATTCCTTACTCTATCATATTAGGCACTCAGTTAATTAATATTAGGAAGTATATGAATAAATGAATTAAAATTATTAGAATATAAGCTCTTTGAGGGTGGATTTAAATTTTGTATCTGTATAGCCAATGTCTAGTACATTTAACAAATGTGCACCTAATAATTGCTTGTTACATTGGATTGATCTTCTAAGATGAAGAAGTTGTAATCAGAATCATGGATTTTCAACTGTCTGTGTTGGTTTGGTGAACCACACATGTTATCGATCTTGTCATTTTACAATTCTGTCTGTCACTTGCATTGTTGTTAACACACCTCTCCATGACTGTCAACAATAATGCAAGCTGACATGCAAGGGTGAGACACAAGCAGCCACTTTATGTGGTTGTCACTGAGTGATCAGAGCAGGCTTGAAATTGACATGGTTGGCTCCCATTGGTGACTTCACATTCTGTCACCACTTTTTGTTGAACTTGTTTCCTTTGATTGTTTTGGGTGATGACATTTGGGGGTAACGTTGTATAACAAAAATGCCTATTGATGATTTTCATTGCTCATTGCTCATGTGCATTTCATTTTGTGTCTTTGAAGGGGTTTATTTTAAAACATCTAATTTTAGTTTGCAATGGATTTGTATTTAAAAATGACACCAAAAGTTTTTTCCCCTTTCTATGAAATCCTTCTCTTCTTTGGGGAGTCTTTCCCTTTAGACCCTTCCTTTTTTTGAGACCTGTCTCAGACAATACCTGGAGCTTAAATAGAAGTTTGCTACCTTAGTTGATATTCTAAGAATTGACATTTATAAACACACTTAGACTTCCCTAAAGTGTATAAAACTTAGATTTGCTTCTATAAGTTACTCTGGGTTCTTTTGAAGCATCTTACAGATTGTTTGGGAACACATGATTTTCACACAACTGCAGCAGACTTGTGCTTTGCGGAACTTATGGGTGGGTTAAAGCTTTAAAAAATTGATCTGGGTATATTTGGAGGTTTTACAATGCTATCACGATGGGGAACTCTTTCTGTGGAACTTCTTCCACCAGATCTAAAACCATCTATGATTTAGTAAATAAAAGTTCTAGGAGTTGTCTGAGAAATAGAATGTTTAAGGAATTTGCCTAGGGTCAATTAGATAACACTTAAAGGCAGAATTTGAAACTACATCTTCTTGACTCCAGGCCTAAAAATCTAACCTACACTACTACATATTCCTCCTAAAAATATTTCTGGTAGATAAAGCACCATCTCTGGAATCAAGAGGACTCAAATCTGACCTCAGACATTTAACACTTAGTAGCTGTGTGACTCTGGGCAGGTCACTTATCCTCAATTATCTTGCAAAAAATAAATAAGCAAAAAGATTTATGCCTAAATAAAAATTAAACTTGAAGACTAAAAAGTAAAAACAAAAAGGAAATGGTAGAGACACTGGGAAACCAAATAGCAACTTTATTCAAATGAGATCTACTCTGAAGGACTTATCACATAAATCACACAAACCCTAACAGTTTCTTAGAATCAGAGAGCCATTGAATATCAGCATTTGAAGGACACAGGATGACACAAGATCATAAACTCTGAGCTTAAAAGGAACCTCAGAGGTCTGCTAATCCAATACTCACATTTAAGAGCTAAAGATACTTTTTAGAGAAGTAAAAGTCACATAAATAATAATCATCAGATATGAGTTTTCAGCTCCCAGTTTCTTGACTCTGAATCTAATGCTTTTACCACTAAAGCATGATAAACTCATGCTTGTAAGTTCTTAATGTCATAAAAAGGTAATTAAAGGTTGAAAGAATGAAGGCTCCAATTCCTTCATCCAAGTTCTTTGATAGAAAGGATGAATCAATAAATCCAAGAACTGTGGCTTTTAATGAGACATTTCCTTCTAGGTTGATAAACATCACTCTTTAGATCTTGGCACTTCAACTGTTTCTGAATGTACCTAGCAATGATAGTGTAAAAGATTTTTCCCCCTGAAACCTAAGTATTATATATAGATATAGATATAGATATTTACATATATATCTATATCTATCTATCTATCTATCTATCTATATATATATATCTTTATGACATTGCAGTAGTCTTACCATGTAGTAACTTATCAAAAAAAAATTGAGGTTAGCCTGGGATGACTTGTTCTTGATGAGCTCAGGCTGACTCATAATGTTCCTTGTTTTCCTTTCTAAACTATTCATAAATTGTTCTGTTAATAATATGTTCTAGAATTTTACCAGAAATTGATATCAGTCCCACTGGCTACAAGTTGAATTATGTGGCACCTTTCCTTTTTGTTATGAAGTTTTTGGGGGTGATTTTTACAATTTATGTTTAATATGAAGCACATTAAAAACACATAGACTCAGTGGAAACACTAAAATATTGCCCTACTTAGAGAAGTTTTGAGTCATGTTATATAAGAAAAGAATTGGTTAGTCTTGTAGCTATAAAACTCTAATTCTTCCAAAACTCCCATTAAGAACTTTAATGATATCTTTTGTTTTGATATATCGACTCTTCCCAATAAGTACCCCAATAAACTCTTTTAAACAAAGCTCACCACTTCCACCCCCAAGGGGGTTACATTTGTTAATCTTGAGGAGAGATGAATCCATTTCCTTCAGCATATTACTGACATAAGAGAGATTTTTGTGGTCTTCCATTTTGACTTTATTTTATTGCAGTCATTTGGCTATGCTTTCTTCACTCTGTATTATTCCTACGTTTATAATTTTTCAAAAAATCATACCCATCAGTTCAACAATCACATCCATAAGTTCTTTCTGCATCCTGTGGTATGTCCTTAAAACCATTTAGGGCAGCTTTATATTCTGTACCAGCTGATCATAAATAAAAGAATGCTCTCACTCAGAAACTTAACTATACCTGAAACTGTTTCTGTCATGATGAGGACAAAAAACGGTCTTTATTCTGTTTTCTCATATCTTCTCAAATTTGTGTCAGAGAAATAAAAAGAGTATGAGCACAATCTGATATGTACTCTAGATTTTGAGAAAATAGATTTCAAAAGATTCAGGAAAAGAAAAGATAGGAACTTATAAACTAAAATTCTTTCTTGAGAAATAGGAATTTCTTAAGGAAGAAATTCTGAAGACACAAACTACATCAAGTAGTAAAAAAAATACTTGTCTGAAAAAATCAGTGTTGATGTACAATGGAACTAATCAACCAACTTCAAATTGAAAAATGCATATATATATGTATATATATACATATATATATATTTGGAAGGTAGATGTAAGGGCAAGTAACAGAAGAAAAGTTATAAGAGTTTGCCACCATCTTGTAAAAATAGTGTTGGGAATGCTAAAACTTAGAATGGGTTGGAGTTGGAAGAAAAAGACAAGAACAACTTTACAAATACAGGATGGGGAAACCATGATCATATAGAAGATTTTTTTTTTTCTGAAAAATGTCTAGGGATTTTATTAGACTGCAAGATCAACAAATCATCAGTGTAATGTGGAAATCAAAACCAAAACCAAACAAAAATAATATGCTCTTGGGTTGTATTAAAGATTCCTTCAAGGAAAAACAGTTGATTCTGGAATCAAAGAATCTGTGTTCACATCCAGCCTCTGAAGCTTATTACTTATCTATCTGATCTAGGTCCTTTACTTTACTCCCCCAAGCTTGTGAGGTCTTCCTTTAGATGTGTGAATCTAGAAAATAGGCAAAAACATCAAGAACATAATTTTGCTTTATAACCTGCTCTGGTTAGACAGCAGCTGAAATATTGTTTTCAGTTCAGGACACTAAAATTTAGGTGAGACCTTGATAAATTGGAGAATGTTTGGGGTTAGCTAACTAGTCTGGTGAAGGACCTTGAGTCCATCACATATAAAGATCGATTGAAGTAACTGGGGAGGTTTAGCCTGGAGAAGAGAACATCATTATAAACTATCCTCAGAGATTTGGAAGAATTGTCATATGAAATCAATCAGTTGATTAACAAGCATTTATTAAGAATTTAATATTAAGAACTTGTCCAAGCATTATACTAAATGCTAAGGAAATAAATAAAAGAAAAAAAAAACAGTTCCTGCCCTTAAGATGCATATACTTTAGTGGAGGGAAACAACATGTACTAACTAGGTACATACAAGATATACTCGGAAAAGATGGAAAGTAATTTAAGAGGGGAAGGCCCTACCACCTGGGAAAATCAGAAGGTGGAACTTGAGTAGAATCAGGGATTAGACTTGTTCTGTTTGACCCTGTAGGTTAGAATCCAGATCCATGGATGGAAATTGCAAGGAGACCACTTTGGGCTTGATGTCAGTAAAAACTTCTTAACAATTAGAGCTACTCCAAAATGGAATAGACTGCTTCTAGAGATAGTGATATCCTTCTCACTGGAAGCATTCCTATAGAGCTGGATGTCCCCCTATCAGATATATTAAAGATTCCTTTTTTAAATATGAATTGGAATATATGACCTACAAGGTCCTTCCTCTTTCTAGAATTTTGTGATTTTTCACTGGGTCTGAAACCATTAAGATACTCTAGGAAGGAAATGGACATTTGAAAAAATGCATGAGAGTAAAATGTAGCATTTAACAATAGTCTGGCTTAGTCAGGCACAGTGACAAAAGATATCCCTCTCCCTTAAGCCTCTCTGACAGGATGAGCAGCATCACAGACATTTGGCTCTCAGTAGCTGACTCACCAGCAGCATCTGACAGACTGACAATGGAGAGCTGAATGCTGGGTTGATCAAAAACCATGTGCTCATTTTGAGACTTGATAACCCAAAGCCTTAAATCAACATTGTGTTGCATTTAGTATGTGGCTCCATGACAGGTTTAGTTTGCGAAACAAGCCTTGTCTTGAATGGGAAACCAGTTAAGAGCACTGTTAACAAAGAAAGAATGGCAGTGGCCTCAAAGTACCTACAACATCCCCAAGTTGGAAGGGACCTTAAAGACCATCTACTCGAATGCTTATGTAAGCAAGAATGTCTTTTAGAAAATATAGGATGATTGGTCATCCAGCCTTCATTAGATGACTTCTAGTGAAGGAGAATCCACTGACTTGAATCTGCTTTCTTTGTTGGGAATGTTTTTCTTTTTATGTCAGCCCTAAATCAGCCTCTTTCACTGGTCTTGGGGGGGGTCAAGCAAAGCACTTGTAATTTCTCTTCCACCTGATAATACTTCATATACTTGAAGAGTGATATCATGTTTCCCCTAAGCTCTCTCTTCTCCAGACTAAGCATCTCTAGGATCTTAGGACCCTTTACTGTCCCGGTCATATTTTGCTAGATGAACTATATCTTATCAGTGCTCTGTTACTGTGACGATCCAGTACCAAATATAATATTCCAGATGCTTGATCAGTAGAGAGTACCTACCAGTCAGTAAACATTTATGAAGTTCCCACTAAGTGCCAGGCACTGAGCTAAGCACTGGAGATAAAGGCAAAAGACAGTCTGTACTCTCAAAGAGCTCAGTCTAATGGAGGAAATATGTAAACAACAATGTACAAACAAGTTATATACTGGATAATATGAGATAAATTGTAAGTAATCAACAGATGGAAGGCATTAGAATATAAGGGGTTTTGGGAAAGGCTTCCTGTAGAAGGCACGGATTTTAACTGGGAATATAGGCAACCTTCCAAGTTGACAAACCATTTAATGACTAATAGTTTTTGGGTCTGACCATTCAACCAGTTCTGAATTGATTTGAATCTTCAACTCCCTCCCTCTTAACCAAGTTGGTTGTTTTGTCAAAATCAAACGTCATTCTCGTCATCAAAAGAAAAAGGAATAAAAGAAGAGATGAGACTGTCTTCTCTTTGCTGATAGTTATCACCATCTCTTTGAACTAAAGCAAAATGCTCCTCTCTCACATTATAGTTTTAAAACAAACACACACCCATAAAACAAGCCTCTTATTTATTCCTATCTTTCCTTACCAGGTACAGATCACTTTAAGTTTTGGGGATCTGGTCATCTTGTACAGGACTCTTGTATTATAAGCCTCCATATTTTTGATATGTCTTTTAGAAATCCAAGTTGGCCAATGAATTGCCTATGCATCTACATGCATATCTTTTAGACATCTTCCCACTTTGTTCTTCATCAGAAGTGGGGTTTTTTGGATGGTAATTGTTCTTTCTTTGTTCCAAGAATTAATAAAATTCAATCAGAGCTGCACAAAAATGCATACAATCTGAAAGGAATCAGAACTTTAAAATGTCCATCTGTAGTGAAAAGAATACTGAATCTAGAGTTTGTCAGTGATCACATCCCAGCTGTGAGACTGGGCATAATGTTTAATCTCTATGAGTATTATTTTCTGCTTTGTAAAGTGGGAGAGGGGCAGGGTCTGACAAGATGATCCCCTCCAAAGGCCCTTTTAGTTCTGAATACTATGATTCCTTGATCCCTATCCCCTGAGGAGTGTTTCGTTTTAACTTTAACAAGCCTTACATATCACACCACTGTCATTTAGTCATACTTACCCCTTACCCAGTGCCCCCAGAAATTCTTTTTCACAAAAGGAGCTTTAGAGCTCAGAAAAGACTAAATTTAGATGTATGTCACAAGAGAATATTGCATAGACAACTTCTCCTAACTATTTTTTTCTACTATAATTTCTGCATGGAGCAAGGTAAGATGCTAGGATTTTACTCGTCACCTTTTCATATTCTAACTTCCCAATTTTCAGTCTTCTGTCTTCATTTCTCCCTATACCTACATGGATACTGTCTTCCTCACATCAATGCACAGTGCAAAGCTATCATTCAAGAGTTCAGCACTTGTTTTGGTTCTTAGGAGACATGTGCTTTCCTTACCACTCCCAGTCCCCAGTTCTTCCCTTCTTCATATTTGGTCCTCTCATTTTTACCCATCCTCTACTTACTTACTCTTCTAGGTTTCCAATATTGCTGTTCTACTTCTCTCTTCTGTATTTAGACTGAATCTCTTTCATGCCAAGCCAACTCTCACTCATTTTTACAAATACCAAATATTACTGATTACAAATGTATTCAGTCCATATTTTTCCCTTTATCACTCCTGAGAGTCATTTCTAACTGTTAATGACACCTCTAGCCATGGCATTGTGTTTTGATTCCCTTTGACGATGTCTGAGAAATGGCTGATAGTTGGATGTACTTTTTTTGCCATTAGACTCATGATATTTTCAATATCATTCTCTGTTGAAGGTTTTTTTTTTTCTTCCACTTTCCCCTGACCTAAGGCAGGGAAAGTTGATTTCTCTATTCTCAGAGAAAGAACTGCCACAAACTTTTGCTAGGCAAAGTTGACAAATCTTTTCCTGTGCTTCCTTTCCCCTGTTCCTTCTATGTCTCTACCCCTTTCCCTCTGAAACTATTTTCATACATTCAGTATGAAGTACATACATAGAGTGCCAGGCCTGAAATCTGGAAGATCTGAGTTCAAATCCAGTTTCAGACACTTATTAGTTTGTGATCCTAGGCAAATCATTTAGCTTCTGCCTGCCTCGGTTTCCTCAACTTTAAAATGGCAATAACAATTTTCCTAATTTATTCTAAGGATTATCTGGGATATTTGGAAAGCACTTGACATACTTCCTGGTACACAGAAGGCTTTACAGAAATGCTAGCTGCTATTATTATAGCAGCTTTATTATTATCATCAATAACATATCTTGTATATACAGGGCTTTTTTGCACATTGTCTTCCAAATTAGATTGTGTGCTTCTGGAGAGTAGAGAAGTTGTGCTTGACTTTCTTTGAATCCCCAATAAACATAGTACCTATTAAGTAGTAAGCACTTAAATGTTTCTTGACTCTCTGACTGACTGTTTTAAATGGTTTCATCTTCCCTCTTCATGTTGTCCTTCCCACAAATCCTTCTGCCTTTTCCCACATCTGGAATAACGGCCTCCCATTGGAAGATGGCAGTGAGATTCGGTTCAGCAGAGAAATGTTAAGAACCTACTATGCTCCAGGCACCCTATTAGGGTACAAAGGTGCACACAGAAATGAAACAGTTCCTGACCTTAAGGAGCTCACATTCTACTGTGGGAGATTAAAACTATCCTTTATAAATACTAAAAATCTATGCTTTTGTAAATACTAAATACATTGTTATTGACAAAGGGCCATCCTCTCTTTTGTATTCCAAATTAGTGTTAATAACCAATTTATTTCTTAAGATGACTAAATACAGTGAATGTTGTTTGTTGTTCAGTAGTTGGTGAAATGATTTGCTAGTTTTTTTCCACTTTGTTGGCAGTTCTGCCCACCCCACCCCCTTTCCTTCCCTTTCCCAGGCACCTCCCCATCCCCCCAGCACACACAATTACTTTAAGGGCCACCCATGATGCTGTTGTTGAGCTGTTCCCACCTCTAGGCCCACCCAGGATGTGTCAGTGTTTGTGTAGATTATCTACATATTGAAGTTGTATCCCTCTAAGACCCCCTTTGGATGCCTCATCGTGGCACATATTGTCTTGGGTTCTTGAAAGCCATGCCAATGGAGCACAATTCTGGGAGTCTTGAAAAACTCTGAGAATGAGACTGGGCAACACAGTGTCTGTTGTCACAGGACCAGCCTGGCTAAGAAGGAGAAGCTCATCACCAGAGGATGAATTATTTTGACCACAGTAGCTGATGAAACCATCTCCTAAGACATGTAGCAGCTGTGATCTGTTTTGGTGGGGGAAATATCCTGATGAAATCATGGCTTCCTGAATTCCTAGAGGAGAGTAGCTGGGCATAGAAAGGGTCATTCAGCTTACTGCCTGCTGTTAGTAAGAAACATAAGTTTCCATGGAGCTGTGAGGGAGGGTGGGGGAAAAAGAGAGAGAGGGAGAGAGAGAGAAGGAATTGTCTCTTGTGAGTTCAAATCTTTCCTTGTGCCTCTTCTTTGTATTGCTAGTGTTCAACTTGTCCAGATACTATATTGTTTTATCTATTGCAAGGATTCTTAACTTTCTTTTTGTTTCGTGGGTCCCTCTGATAGGCTGGTCAAGCTTAAGGACTCCTCAGAAAACTGTTTTTAAATGAACAAAATAAAATACATGGTATGACAAAAGAAACCAGTTCTACAGTAAATTTTTTAAAATCCAAATTAATAGCCTCAATTTAAGAATCTTTGATCTGTGTGGCTCAAGACAGGGCTTCTTAAACTTTTTTTCCACTCATGAATATTTTTTGCTTGAGAAAGTTTTGCATGACCCCAAGTATATAGATATATAAAATAGGTATACAAGCAAACATTTACTAATAAATCATAAAGAAATATATTTTAAAACAATTCTTTAGTATTCATAATTTTACCATATATTAAAGATGAAAAAATTTGCATACTAATGAGATGGATCTGCTTGCTTATTTTTTTTACCAAAGAATTAAATCTTGGTGGAATATTTGATACTGTAGGACATGGAACATTTATAAACCTTTTACTGTTGCCAAATGTTTTGCAACCCCCACATTCAGTTGCATGATGACCCCATATAGGTGTGCAACCCACAGTTTAAGAGGCTTTGGCTTAAGATCTGAATGAATGAAGTGAAATGAATAAATGAAAAAGTATTTTTAAGTGTTTACTATGTGCAAAGTACTGGAGATACAAATAGAAAAGCAAGAAATCCTTGCTCCTAAGGAACTTACATTTTAACAAGGGTAGATGATACATATGAGGCTTTAGCTCTAGGGTGAATGGAAAGTTTCAGTGCTCCTTGGGCTGAAGCAGCAAAGCTGATGGTATGCATCTCCTTTACTGTTGTTTCCATTTGTTTCTGGCATTGAGATGTTTGACAGTACCAAGACTTTGGTGGTAAGAACTTTCTTTTCTGGGTCTTCAGTAGCTATGGCTGCTTAGGAGGTAGAGGCTTACACCAATAAAGAGGCGAATGTCAGGTTGTTCTCCATGATTCCTTGAGTGATGGCTTTGATGGTCAGTCTGGAAACAAGGCCAGTAGTCTAGAGGGTTGTTGCATTATCAGGTTTATTTGTACTTAGCTGTCCATCAGTGGCCATGGGTTGGCAGTTTACTTTGATGGTAGCAGGGAAGACAACCCTTATTTCCACAAGTATTACTCCCATTAATGGTAGCTATAGAAGCTAGGATGGAAGTGGTAGGGTGGTCTGATGACATTGCTATTCCTAGAACCTACTGTCTCCTGTATTTCCCTCAAGGTTCTTTGTGACTTTAGCTAGGTTGGCCTATTTACCCTGTTGGTAACAGTTGATCAGCAGCTGATGCTGATAGTGGAGGGGAAGACAGATCCCTTTCCCACAGGTGTCACTTTCCTAGACTGTCATTTGGGGGACTAGACAGGAAGCAAGACTTCTTCTCAGAGATGGGAACTCAGAAGTCATCTAACTCAATCTAAATAGAATAAATATTATACTACATTCCTAATTACTCTCAAAGGTACCATCATCTTCCCTGTCACCTAAGCTCAGACTATCTTGTTCAAGGAATAAGAAAGAGACTAGTGTCATTAAACTGCATAATATGTGGAGGGGAATAAAGTATAAGCAGAATGAAAAGATAGAAAAGGCCAAATTTATGAAGGACTTTGAATTATTTTCTGTTTAATTCTAGAAACAAAATGGGATGCCACGAGAGCTGATTGAACATAATCAGATCTGCACTTTGAGATCAGTGCAGAGTGGATTAGAGGAAAAGAGGAAAGCCGGTAGACCAACCAGCTGGTTACTGTAATAGTCTAGGCAGGAAGTGATAAGGGACTGCCCTAGAATGAGAAGGGGGCATATCTGAGGAATGTGGTAAAGACAGAATCAATGATACTTGACAACAGACTGGATATGGAGGCAAGGGAAGGTATGAAGACTTGTGGATAACACGACTGTTAGGAGCAGAGAGAGGACAGAGATAAGAGAGGAAAGGTACTTTCCTGTACATATACGCTTTTGTACATACCCAAAGGACTCACCAATCTTCATATTCATTTATTGCTAATCAACCACTGTGGGAATGGGAGGAAGTTAGTACACATGGCAGGGAAGGATTTTATATAGATAGTGAGTTCTTCCAGATGCTTCAGTTTGCAGATGACATTATGCTGACTGAATCATGGAATGGTGCAAAGGGTACCATAGCTCTCGGCATGTATAAGCAGAGTTCTAGGAACTGTTTGGTTACCCTCACAGTAGGCAGGGTACTATAGCAGCACATAAAGCATGAGGTTCTTGATAGAGCATAGCAATGAATTTTTCCACTTGGGTGCCATTTTGTGCTGGGAAGAGACAGTTTGGGGAGAGACTTTTAAAGGGGGATGCATCAAATTTAATCTATGAAATTATCCTTGACTGCTGATCTGTATGATGGCCTACTAGGGGATAGATTACAATATCAAAAAAAGGCATAAGTGTAAATGAATGAAAAAAATATAAAAATTATAATTATGTGTTAGGCACTTTACTAAGGGAAAAAACTACAAATACAAGTGAGCAAGATACTCCCTGTCCTCAAGGAGCTTGTAATATAATAGAGGAAATTAAAAAAATAAAGGGGAGCTAGAGTTAGAAAGGGAATGGAAATAATGTTGAGGGAAAGAGGAAAACAAAATTTTGAAATACCTAAAAATAATTGTGTGACTTGGTCCTGGGAAGGATAAGGTGAAAACTCATTTATCAGAGTTCAGGGCCCTAGGAATAGGAAAATGAAGGATTCAAGAACAGATAAATTAGTCTTAGCAACCATTAAGAGCAATCAGGTGTCACAGTGTTGATAACATTACTAAAGCCAAGCCAGACCCTGTACTTTTCACATGGAACCCTCTTTCATTGAAGCCACCAATTTTGCTTAAGATTCTGGGATTAGAATAGTGGATACATGGAAGAAAGGGGAGAATCAGTTACTTGGAGTTAGACAAAAGCCTTTAGTTCCCAGGAGATATCCATACTAGATTTACCCAAGCCTATACTTGTATAGTCCTAGGACAATTAATCCATTTATATATGCAGCACTCCCAAGTGAAGAGGAGGAAGAAAGGAAGTGTTCCCTGGGGAACGGATGTCCTTTCTAGGGGCTACACTTAGTCAGGAAGAGAGAGCTAAGGGATTAGTTGTTAGCAGTGTATAGCCATCTGTGAGAAGGGTAATTTGGAAGAATAGTAAATGTTTGAGAAAGGACTAGAATGGTAATGACATTGTGCTCTACAATACTAGAGAATCTCATCAGTTGGATCCATAATCACTCAAAACAGATTAGTTAACTGTCAATATAGGAAAAATCAAATGAATAAAGAATGCCTATTACTTATTACATGCAACTGGATGGATGGTTTACTCAATTAGATCTTTCTCTGTTTATGTCTCTCTCTGCCTCTAATTATCCCTCTATGCCTGTCTCTATTTCTTTGTATCTCTCTGTTTCTCTGTCTTTTTCTTCTGTCTCTATATCGTTATCTCTTTCTTTTTCCCTCTGTCTCCCTCCTTCCCTTTATTCTCTTTATTCATATGAAGATATTTTCTAGAAAATGTATGATCAGGAGGTTACCTGGTCATAGGTAGAGCAAAGGCCACCTGGAATATAGTCCTGGAGGTACAGTCCTGGAATGTTAGAAGATCTAATGTCAGGCTTCTGCTTGTTAGGTAGATGCTTTATGGGATGGCATGAATGAGAATCAAGGCATGGATGAGGGGGCATGTCTTTAGATTCATAGGATTTTTGAAGTATCAAGACATTGCCTCAGAGCTGATGTTGATTCAGTTGGAAGCTAAGAGACTGATGTGAGGACAGAAATGGAGGAAAAGAGCTACTGGCTATGGGGAAAACATTTTCTGATTGCATGTTGCATTGAGATTAGAGAAGTCAGTGCTTTGGGAAATGGGTTCATAAAAGGTGGATTCAGCCATATATGGGAGAAAATGAATAAGTGTGTTAGGAAAGCTAGGTAGCACAGCAGATATAGTACTGGTCCTGAAATCAAGAAGACTCATTGTCCTAAATTCAAATCCAGTTTCACACATGTAAATAAGCTGTGTGTAAATAAACTGTTACTCCACTCTATTTGTTTCAGTTTTCTCATCTGTAAAATGAACTCCAGAAGAAAATAGCAAACAACTTTTGTGGTATTTTTGCCAAGAACACCCTTAATGGGAACAGCCCCTACTGAAGTATCTCAACAAGAAGGAACTGTGCTAAATAAAAAAGGCTACAAGATTAGAGTCTGTCTCTTACAGTATATGAATCATGGAATTCTGAGCTCCTTATTTCTTCACTTCTGTTTTGGAAATAGATTCCCTAATTGTGGTGAGGGGTTCAGGGTGAATTAGATAGATAAAATATTTAAAAGATTACTGTTGCTAGGCACTGTCATGGGGTGAAAGTAAAATCAATACCATAGGTGGTAGTGGTAATAATAATTCTAGTAGCAGCTCCAATTTATATTTGGTCATTGGAGCACACAAAGTTCTTTCCTCACAACCACACAGGAAGTTATTATCTTTATTTTATAGATGAGGAAATTGAGCCTTAGAGAATATGGTTAATGGTGCTATGTACTGCTGTAGACGTTGGCTGGAAATCTGGGATATCTTTTTGTCCCAGTCTTTCCCAGAGTAACATTGCTCTTAAAATTCTCTGGATCTCTATAACCCTGATTTTTTTTCCTCAGTAAGCCATTTCCATTTTCTCACCATCTTTCCCATAAGTTTAATTTCCACTGACATACTGAAGTTTCCACATTTTTTTCCTTCTCAAGTTCTTTGTCTGACAATTGAATAGAAACACCAAATCTCAGGGGCCAACTAGACTGGGCCACTGTATGAATCTTGACCCCTCTTGGTAACAACCCAAACATTTTCATCCAGTCTCTACTCAAACTACTAGTGATAGGGAACTCACCACCCCCATGCACCTGTTTTCGCATTATGATTTTACCTTTGAACATTTCCTGTGCTTATATTATAGAATGATTTTGACTGTCTGGCTCTGATAACAACTTCCTACAAAAATTACCCTGATCATGTGAATCTGGCATATAACCCATGGGCCTGTCTGGAAATAGTTATTGTCAAATGATTTTCTGCTGAAGTCTGATCATTTTGGGGGTGGTAGAGGGGAGAAAGTCTGTGATCTGGTTTTAATCTGGGCGGTTGGAAGCCATGCAAATTTTTTTTTGCTGATATTTAAAATTTTCTTTCATAACAAATTCAGCCTCTCACTTAACCATTCGGCTTCCCCACATGTCACATAGAAATGATGGTATTCAATTGACTGGAATGCTGCCAGATTAGAATCCTTTGACTCTAGGTAGGACATGGATGAAGTAGAACTAACGGGAATGGTAGTTAAATCCTGATGGCTCTATGAAATCATGTACTTGGGCACATCCCTACTGGTATAGAGCAAAATCCTACCACACACACCTTCTCTGAGGGTGTAATTCATATCTATGTCTTATGTTTTATAATTAAAGGAAGACAAACACAGAAAAATCTTGTATCTGAGCTCTTAGGAAAGCAACTGTACATGGGGAGCTCCATTTCCCTCACCAGCACCCTCCATGTATACTTACAGTTAATTCTCTGCTTCTTGAAGGAAATTGCAAGTCCTTTTCTAGGTTCCATCTCTGACTTTCCTGTTTATATCCTTCTGTTTAGTGTCTTTGTCATTTCCTTTTTGCAGCATCCCTCTTAATTTGTCACCATCACTATGACACACTGAGTCCTGTGCTCTTTCTTCTTGAAGGTTGGACTCCCCATCATCATGCTCTTTCAGGGTAGCTGCTGCTAGAATGCTTTCTTTCTCTATGGCGATCTGCATAACAAAGTCTCCATCCCTCATAAGTAGCACCTTCATATTTCCCCCACCTACCCCTCATATCAAACCTTGTACAATGGAAGAGGGATTGTCAACATATGCCCTGAGGGGGCATGCAACTCAATCAAGCACCATCTTCTGCATGAGGTCTTTCTCAAATTCCCCAATGACTGATGCCTTCCTTCTCAAACTACATCATATATAACTATTAGGCAAAATTTGTCACAAGTCAGATTGTCACTCCCCTATTCAATAAGCACAAGTGACTCCCTATTCCTCAGTTTCCTTCTCTGTAAAATGGAGATGATAATAGCAACTACTTCTTAGGATTGTTGTAAGGATGAAAGGAGATAAAAACTGTAAAGTGCTTGGCACAGTGTCTGGAACTTAAGTGCTATGAAAATTTTATTATTGTTGTTCATTTAAATCTCTTCACAAACTGACTCTAATTTACCTTTTAGGTTTATTAATCACCTTCATGCACTCTATGGTTCATCCATGTCTTTTATTCATGACATTTTATTGATTTAAGCATATCATTTAAAGGAATGCACTCCTTCACTCACTTTTTGCCTATTAGAATTTCTAATCCTGCTTTCTACAGCTGATAGTACCTTCCTCCAAATTATTTTATATTTACTTTATATATAAATCACATATATATACTATATATTCACATATATAATTTCATGTATACTATCATCATTATTATAAATGTATCTATGATTATGTATATACATGTGTGTACATGCATGTACATATATACATATATATTATCATAATTTCAGATTGGATCCTAACTACAAAGAATATGATGGTAAATGTTTAACAACCAGTTTTCTAAAAATTCCCAATATACTTTTAAGCTTAATCTGCATAATTAACATTTTCTCTGACACTTTTAAAAATATATTATTAAAGTGCATAAAACAATTAACAGAACAAATCAAACCCTGATTTATATCGTTTTCTGGTTTGTTAGGTGTAAATGCTCACATTGAAAATTTAACAATTAGCTGGATAAGCAATTATAGACTTAACTTGCCTCTTGCATCTCCTGCATTCAACCTCCTTCTGTCCAAGACTTATTTCTCTTAAAAATAAACAACACTTAACTGTACAAAGAAATTGCTATTTAAAGGAATATTTATAGTAAGTGAAGAATCCATCTACAGCAAGAGAAACCACCCCCTAATTTTTGGCAAGGTTGTACTTTTAAATGAAAAGCAATACTTTAAAAATCCTATGTGACCTTGGATTAATAACTATAAGTCACTAGACCATAAGTTTACTCCTCATAAATTGAAAGGGATGAATTGGATGTGCTCTAATGCTCCCTCTTCCTCTGATAGTATATATTCCTTTCTAAATTCTGTGTTCTAAGATCCCTTCCAGGTCTAACATTCTCTGCTCTATGTGCTAAAATGTCTTTTAGCTTTGATATTCTATATTCCATGTTTTGAAGTTCCTTCTAGGTCTTACCTTCTTTGTTCTATGTATTAAAATTCCTTATAGTTCTGACTAGGTTTTATTGGCAGTCAGAAAATCTTGGCATAATTTAGGATTTTGCAATATAGTTTCACATAGAACAAGGGTGGCCTAGGCCACCTTCTATTTTGACAATTTTTTATTTGTCTTGACAGATTTGGGCTTGACCTGTGTCTACACAGCCTCAGATATAATCATTCACACTAGATGGCAGATATCCAAAATCTGGTGAGAAAGTCACTGCTCTCCCTTATGTTCTAGGAGAATTTTCAAGACTGTTTCTGTAGACAAAGCTCAAAAGACTGCAAAAAGGACTTGGAAATAAAGGCCATGTTACCTCAACCCCTGAATTCCATATTTGCAAATCAAAAGACTATCTATCTATCTAGTTATCTATCTATCTATCTATCTATCTAATCTGCCTACCTACCTACCTACCTAAAGCCTTACTTACTAAAAGCCTTAGTTATGTATTTCTACAAGTCAGACAGGAAGTTATTATTTAATTGAATGCAAGTAACTATCTAGCTCAAGAGGTGACAGCCTGGTCAGTCAGTCATAATGACAGATTATTTCTCTGTGTCTTAAAGGTTTACAATGTTTTTCCTACCATATAATCCTTTTGAGTAGTCAATACCAGTGTTTTTATACCCAGTTTATGGATGAACAAATGTCAGAGTCAAGGAGGTAGGTGATTTATCCATGATCATTCAGACAGTAAACTGTCAGAACTCAGCCTTAAGCTGCTATCTATCTGTCTATCCATTAAACTATGTTATTGTTATTCTCTGTTTTTCTAGTGGAGATGCAGTTCCTAGAATTTCCTTTTCAAAAATGGCTGTGTTGGTTGTGTAAAACCAATAAATAAATCAACAATTGCTACCATTGGTTGTATTCCCACTGGTAGGAGTTACTGGTAGAGTCTGAATGTCTCAGTCAGATGTGGAGGTAAGGCCTTGTTAATATGGTGAAGAACTGTGGAGGAGGTAATAGAATACACATCGCGATATCTTGTCTCATAAGTTTTGTCACTTCAGGGCAGTGAGCCCTGCCAAATGTCAGGAAATAACAAATTTCCAATGCCCAAAATTGGACATGTCCAAAATAAATAACTTGACATCTAGAGCCCATTTCTGGGTAACTTTGTAGGAGAGTTGCTAACAAAGCCAGAAGATGAACAGGATGCAGGAAGACTTAAGGTCATAGAATGTAAAGTTCTATTAATTCATTGTTTAATAGGGAGAATAGAAAATATGGTGGCTAAATTCAAATGTTTTCAGGGGTGGCACATATGGAAGAGGGATTACATGTGTAAGATCAATATAGGAGTAAATGAGTGGATCATTTTTTGCCATTGTACAGAAAAGCATTCTAATAATTAGACCTGTGTAAAAATAAAATTTGGGGCAGCTAGGTGACACCATGGTTAGAGCACTGGACTTGGAGCCAGGAAGAACTGAGTTCAAATCTTACCTCAGACAATACTTAACTGTGTCACCATAGGTAAGTCACATCACCTTATTTGCCTCAGTTTCTACCTCTGCAAAATGAGTTGGAAAAGGAAATGGCAAACTACTCCAGTATCTTTGCAAAAACACCACCACCAAAATAAAATCCTAAGTGGGGTTACAGAGAGTCAGACTAAACACAAAAATAGAACTGGATACCTCAGGAATTGTTGCGTGCTACTACAATGGAGTCATCTAAGCCAGGAATGGTATGAAAGGATTCTTGTTTAGGTTTTCGACTACTGCAATATAGTAGAAAAATCATTGGTTTTAATTTTAAGAGCTTGGATCAGGTCTCTCCTTTGACATTTACTGGCTGTATGGAGACACTTCTTTCTAACCTTAGTGTCCCCATTAGTCAAAGTACTTTGTGAACCTTAAAGCAAAAGAGAAATAGGAACTATTAGTCTTCCATCTGTCCCCTCTAAGTCCATCTTCCTTCCACACAAATAATTTTCTGTCCTTCCTTTTAAGGCCTATCTGGACAACCTCATGCTACTTTTCATTCAGAAGAGAACCTTACTCTATGTCCCATGTAATTGATCCACATTAAATTCTTATTACCTTGTACATAGCAGATGCTTAATAATGCTTGTGGAGAATAGGCGTTAACACAAACTTTTGTAGCAGTTGAACCAGAAGGTTATATGTTGTGGAGGAAGGATCACTAAATAGGGAATAAAGAGTTTTAAATCTTGGCTTTGCCAGCTCATTATCTATCTGATCTGGGGTCAAATCACGTCATGTCTCTGGACCCTCAATTTTTTCTTCTGTAAAATGAGGACATCCCGAATGATCTCCATCTTTAAAGTCCTTTCCAGAGCTAGATCTATGGTACCTTCCAACTCTAAGATCCTATGATTTATCTTGAGTGAATGATTAGATTAGATGCCCATATAATGGAGATGATTCTGGATGGGGTGCTGGAGACCTGCTTTTCATCTCTAGCTTGGCCACATACACACTCACACACAAACACACACTTTGGGAGGTTTTTTTTTTTTTTTTTTTTAATGAAACACAGTCAACCTTTCTGTCTCTCAGTGCAATTACAGAATGAGTAGAATCTTGTGGTGGCTTACTTTATTACATTTGTAATAGCTGGTTATGTGTCTGTGCTTTAACTCCAGGCAGCTAACAAATGCATGCTAATGGATTCAGGGTCTGGACCTGAGAAGGAATTAGTCTCATACAACCTAGCACCACTTTAAAAATAACCCAAAGCACATGTCTCTTTGAAAATAAAAGTTTATTAATATATTAAAACATTTTAAATAGGGTTTTATTTTTCCAAATACATGCAAAGGCAATTTTCAACATTCACCTTTGCAAAATCTATGTTCCAAATTTTTCTCCTATTTTGCACCTCTTCTTCTTTCCCAAGACAGCAAACAATCTAATAGAGGTTAAACATGTGCACTTCTTCTAAACACATTTCCATATTCATCATGTTGCACAAGCAAAATCAGAAGTAGAAAAAATGAGAAAGAAAAAACCAAGCAAACAAATAACAACAATAAAAAGTGAAAATATGTTGTTATTAATATATAATATATTAATATAAATTTAGAGCCTCAGTCACTTATTAACTGGCAATAGAGCTTTAACAAATCCATTAGGTCATCTGTGTGGACACTCTCTCCACAAATGTAGATTGCAGGCCTTTAGTATCTTCCTATTCAGTCTAGTTCTTATCTATGTATTTTTATATACTGTCCATACCTAGGATTCTAAACCTGAAGTCTATGAACTTCAAAATTTTTATTACTATATTTCAACATATTTGATTTCCCTTGTAATCCTATGTATTTAATTTTATAACATTAAAAATGTTTTTTAGAGCAGGGATCCATAGACATCATTAGATTACCAGAAGAGTCCATAGCACAAGAGAAGGTGAAGAACCCCTGATCTCTAGAAAATCTGCCTAATATGGCAGAAGCCTCCTTTGGGTTCCCTGGGCATTTCATGAGTATCCTCACGTCCCTCACATTATCTGTACCTCTCATAAATTATGTGAAAGGTCTGCCTCCTTTCTCTGTCACACCAGTCTCTTAGTGAGGTCTTTTAGGCTACTTCTTGGATAGATTTATTATTCTTGTATAACTTGTATAGCAGCTCATCTTTTCAACCATCGTGTATTTTTTCCATTGAATTTATATCACCTGCAAGATGCTAGGAATGCAAAAAAGGAAAAACAATAGGGCTTTCCTTAAGGAGTTTTATGGTAGAGGAGATAGATATGATACAAATCATACAATTTATTTATACAATTTGGAGACAGAATCTGAGTTTGGTACCTGGCCCTGCAGCTTATTTCCTGTATGACCTTGGGTAAATCATTTCTTTCTATGCCTCAGATTCTACATTTGTAGAGTCAGGACATTGGACCAAATGGTCCGTAAAGTCCCTTTCAGTTCTAAATTCAGTAGGTATTTGGATTGTTCCTTTCATATCTGTAGAGTACCTATAGTATATTCACATTATCTATTTCTTGTCTTTCACTCTTGCTACAAGGCCTATCCATCCACGTATCTTCAATAATATATGGCATCTTGCTTACAACCATCATGCAAATTTCCATGCCTTTCCAGTAATATGGTTAATCATGGGGCCCAGGATCAGGTGAAGAAGATGTGTAAGGAAGCCAAATGGGAAACTATGTTGTTGGTCCCTCATTCTTGAAAGGGACCATAACATCAGGGAGGTGATGCCATGGCATGCAGGTAAATGAGATTTAAGTGAGGGAGGGCTGTCTCACTTTTTCCTTTGGAGCCGTTTGGGTCCAGTGGCAAGATATAGATCAGGATGACTAAGTGAAGAGGGAAAGAGAAAGTCAGAGTCAGAGATTCAGGTATAATGAAGAAGAAGTAGAACATGCTTTTAGGAAGGTAGAAAGGGGAAAATGAGACAGGGTCCAAGGCTTGACTATAGTAGTTCTAAAATTAAGGTTAAGTAGACAGAGTTACTGTTCTATAAGACCAGAAGGAAAAAAAAAAGAAATGGAAGTTATTCAGAGTTACATCATGGGAATTAGAATGAATTTTGACAGAATCGCCCTTTTTTCCCCCCTTTCTCTTTGTGACAACACTATTGATTCAATTGTCTCATGTTGAACTTTGGTTTTATTTTTGACTGTCCCCTCTCTGTCATCTCACATGCATAGTCAAGAGTTCTGTCAATTCTTTTAAGTTCTTAACACTTGTGTCATCTGTTTCTTCTGCTCTATATCTACAACCTCCATCCCAGTCCTATCCTTCTCCTCCTTCTCTTCCTCTTCCTTGTATTATTATTATTATTACTATTATTATTCTCAATAAAGTTCAGACCTCTGTGCCTTCAGTCTTCCATAGGTTGATAATGACTTGCTTTTTCTTCTTTACCTCATATCATTCCCCTTAATATATTGTGCTTCAAGCTAAACTGAACAACTCTGTGCTTTTCATTTTATAACTCAAATGTCATCTCCCTGAAGAAATCTTTCCCTGATACCTTCAAAGGTCACATAGATACCATTATTTTTATACCTCTCTAAATTATATAGTGTATATTATGGATTTTGTCTTATCCCCCAATGAAATCTTGAGCTTTATGAGGGCAGGGATCTTGTTTTACATAATCAGCATCTTCCTTAGCCCCAGTATTTTGTATTGCACAATCAGGAGCAGCTTAATTAGCATTTATTGGATTGAATTTCATGAGAATTAAAATACCAAGGTAATGTGACTCATTAGTATTATTCCTATAATTATTTATTGATGACTACTAAGTAGCCAATTGTATTCCAAATATTAGTGGTCAAATGAAAGGAATATAGGACAAGGGGTCCTAAATCCACTGCTGATTGATTGTGTGAATTTGGGCAGGACATTTCCTTTCCTCTGGGTCTCCGATTCCTCATTTAAAAATGAGCTGTTTAAATCATTAGATAATCTTTAAGGCCCCTTTCAGATCTGGCATTTCATACCTATATTTAATGTCTCTTCCAGCTCTTATGTTCTATTTTCTGTGTTTGGAGAGGCCTTCCAGCACTGGTATTTTATGGCCTGTGATTCTCTGGGGCACTTTGGGTCCCTTCATCCCGTGCATGCCAACATGTGGAAAGGACTGTTAATAGCCAGGCCCATCCCAACAGACTGTAGTAATCCAGGGAAGAAGGCTGTTTATATGCTCCCAGCTGAAGTTTATTGAAAGGCTGGTTTTCATTAAATTCTGGCTTTCCCCAATTTGTTGCTTGTGGTTAGCAATTGACAATGAAGCTAGCCATACATTAACCTTTAGCTGATCATGACTCTCACCTTTATCTCAAATGATATCCTATAATTTCCTTTGAAATCATAAAAATCTAAAGATTAAAGAGAAAAGAGGAAGAAAGGAGACTCTTGGGTTACCTTAATGGAAGGAGAAATAACTAATTACATATTTTCTTGAATTTCTTAATCATTCATTTATTAATTCAGAAAGCATTTAACACCTTCTCTGTTCCTTGACCAGTGTTAGACACTAGGACTGCAAAGACAAAACAAGATAATTTCTGTCCTTAAAGAACTTACATTCTCTTAGAATTTTCAGTAGCTAATTTAGGAGTTTCTTTTAACTTGATCTGACTCAGAACCCATCCTGAGCTTATGACAGAATGAGAGAAGTAGGAAAAGAGGAAGTTATGCTAATGTTTTATTTAATGTTTTAGCAATGGTAAACATTAGGGATATTGGTGTATACTTTTCCTTCTCTATGTTATCTCTCCCTAGTTTAGATATTAAAACCATATTTGTGTCATAGAATTAATTTGGTACCATCTCTTTCATTTCTATTTATGCAAATAATATATGATATTAGAATTAAGTGTTTGAATATTTGATAGAATTCATTTGTAAATCATTCTAACACTATGTTCTTCACCTTTGGAACTCATTTCTGACTTGTTCAATTTCTCATTATGAAATTAGTTCATTTAAATTGTCTATTTTTTGTTCTATTAACCTATGTATCCTACACTTTTATATATATTTGGCTATTTTATCCAAGTTATCAATTTTATTGACATATAACTAGACAAAATAATTTCTGATGATTTCCTTTGTTTCATCTTCAATTGCTAATGCTCTTTTTTACTTTTCAAATCAGCAACTTAAATTTCTTCTCTTTCTTTTTAAAATCATAGTAAGTAACTTTTTATTAATTTCACTTTTGTTTTTAATTTTGTTAGTTTATTGTTTGATTTTTAAATTTTCTACTTTATTATTTACTTGGAGTTTTAAAAAATTATTTGCTTTTCTAGTTGTTGTTGTTGATTTGTTTTTTAGTTGCATGCCAATTCATTGATCTGCTCCTCTTTTAATAATGAAAGCATTTGAAGATATAAATTCTTCACAAAGAGAACATTATGGAAGGAAATAGTAAGATTGGAAATTAGGTGAGGATTGTCTTCTTATCTAAATTGGGACCTCCTGATTCTTCGTAAGTCCACGATTCTTGATCTTACAGGTAGTGCTATCAGCCTACCTACCAATATCCCTAAACATTAAATAAAACATTAGCATAACTTCCTCTTTTCCTATATCATTTCATAAACTCAGGATGAGCTCTGAGACAAATTGAGTTAAAAGAAACTCCTAAATTAGTATTGAAAAATTTTAATAGAATATAAATTCTCTGGGGATAGAAATTGTCTTGTTTTTCTTTGCCGTCCTAGTGCCTAGCACTGGTCATGGCACAGAGAAGCTGTTAAATAAATACTTTCTGAATTAATAAATGAATGAATAATTAATTAGATTAGAAGAATGCTGGATTTCCTTAACTCCTTAGTTCTCTGATGTAGCAATACACATCTTTTAAACGGTTCTGATGACTTCATTTAGAAAAACAGAGTTGAACAAAATCTGATTCCACAGCTTTATAAGTGGTGCTTGCTTGCTATTCTGGTCCACAGTGAGGGTAGGCATGTGCTCAGTTTTTACTTTGTACTTTCATATACCAATAGTAAACACCCGCCTTTTCCCAGCCATCACCACAATAAGGACACAAAGCTGAAGACCCAAGATCAAATACAGACCATGCTGCCTTTTTGCTTTCCAACCTCTTCTGGTCTTTCTCAAAACTCCCATCTCCTCACCTCATTAACTCTCATCTAATGCTTCTCTCACACAAGACAACATATTGCACCTACTAAACACCTCAAAAATAATGGCTATATCTGCCAAACTACTTACATGTTAGCCCCTTTTCTACTCTCTGACACCCTGATGTACCCCTGTGAGGTACAATGCAATGAATTACCTCACAGCACCTGTTTCCTACAGCTGGAAGGGTGGTAAAAGAAGTACTAGCATGTATGGCTCAGGATAACTTAACTCTCTATTGCATGACTCTGCAGTACTCCCAGATTCTTCATATGGTGATGAGATATCTTAGGGAACAATCTATTATAAGGCTCTGCTCTGTCCTACTTGGGCTTTGGTTACCTATTTTATAAAATAAGAATGCTTAAGTGATTTCTAAAGCCCCTTGCAACCCTCAGTTTCTGAAACTGTTAGTGTTCATGTGGAAAGAGTTTCATTTTTCTGTTTAGTTTTCAGTCTCTTGCTGTAAGATCTGGAGTGGTAGATGAAGGGTGACCATAGTGGGAGCAAAGGAGATTTGCTTTCTGCTGTGTATTGCATGTGGCCGTCCATTCTTGAGCCATTTTCTAATCATTTATTAATGGTTCTTCTCTTGCCTCCCAATACTTTATTTTTTGTTTTTGGAATATTTTTTATTTACTTATCTGTTTACCTTTTAATCTTTTCAGTAGACTATAAATTTCTTGAGGAAGGCAAATATTTTGTTTTCCTCTTAGTTTTCCCAGCATCTTGTGTTATTCTTAGTGAATTGTTGTTTAGTTATTTTTGGTTGTGTCTGACTTTTTATGACCCTTTGTTTGGGGTTTTCTTGGTAAAGATACTGGAGTAGTTTGCCATTTCTCTCTTCAACTTGTTTTACAGATGAGAAAACTGAGGCAAAGAGTGTTAAGTGACTTACCCAGTGTTATACAACTAGTTTAAGTCTGAGGCCAGATTTGAACTCATGAAATGGATTTTTCCTGATAGGCTTAGAACTCTATCCACTGTGCCACTTTGCCCATAGAAAGTAGTAAGTGCCTAATTAATATTTGTTGGATTGAATAAGCATTGGTATTTTAAGATTGCTCACCAATGTGTTAACTTCCAACAATGGCTTGTATCTTCCTGGAATCCCCATGGCTCAGGTCGTGCTTTCATTAGTTATATAGCCCTCAGATTCTAGTCCCTCATAGTGTATTTATTTAGATAAATAGAAAAATCCACATTAACAGTCTCCATTAATGTCCTCTCCCTGAGCCAACTCCTATGCCAGGGATGACCATAGTAACTGGGAAAGGCCTTCTACAAAAAAAGGGGCATTTGGGCTGAGTTTTGAAGGAAATCAGGGAGGCCAGGTGGTGGAGATATGCAGAGAAACAGAAAAAATGCATCAAATCAGGAACTGGAGTGTCCTATTCAAGGAACAACACAAGTTTTGACAGTGTGTGTATTCTGAATGCCTTGAAAATCCTCATTATATGGTACCTGGGTATTTGTTTCTGTTGAATTACATCCTCTTCACTTAAATTCTTCCCTGATATGAATAGACTATGGAGGTGACTCTGGGTGTATCAAGGCTTGGTCAATGAAGTATAGGCTTTGGCAGGTCCTACAAAACTGAAAAGACCTGGAGTGTGAGTCTGTTATATGTAGCTGCCACCTGAATTAGCCTAGCTAAGTATAGGGATACTCATTGCCAAAGGTGTGGCCATTGTAATAGAAGTGGCCAGAACTATGTTATAGGGAAATTTGGAGGGTCTGAAGTCTTTAGGGTAGAAAGAATAGCCACATTACTTTTGTTTTTGTATCCTTGGTATTTAGTGTAGTATTCATTTTAAGTATTTAGTTGCTTATTGATTGATTGATGAAATCATGTCTCTTTGAACTATGGATTAGTCTTTTGTAAGCCTGTTAGCGTTTTGGGGCAATCTGGGGCTTGATAACTGCAGGATAAGTCTGGCCCAATGGGGCCAGGATGGAAGATTGGTCCTGGATAAGGACTGCAGATCTCATAGGTGATAGCTGAAGTCTATAGAGGTAGAAAGGACTTGTGGATATTCCAAGTCAGGCAAACAATAGTTATAAAGCATGGAAAGGAAATGTGCTAAGGATTTTTCTATGATAGAGGCTGAAAACAATGTGTGACAGACTCTAGTTAAGATTGTGTAGAATGTAAGTCCTTTGAGGGCAAGTAATCTTTCATTTCTGTGTTTGCACCCCCAGTTTCAGAGAGAAAATCCTAGAATACTATAGGGGCTTAGTAAATGTTTGTTGAACTGAATTTAATTAAATTCATACTCTGAATCGAATTGGAAATAAATACATTTTTTTCCTCTGGGGAAAAAAATCTGTTCCTTGGCCCCCTCACCCTTCAAAAATCAGAGAATCACAGAGAATTGGAGGTGGCCACAGAGGGCACCTAAACTAATTCATCCTTGAGCAGTAATGGCCTCTGAAACAGCTTTGAACACCTCAAATGAGAGAGATCTTACTATTTCTTAAAGCATTTCATTATACTTTTGGAGAGTTTTCATTGTTAAAAAGTGTTTTCTTGTATTTCTTTCTACTTAATAATTGTAAAGTGCTTAGCAAAGTGCCTGGGACATAAGTAACATTGTAGAAATGTTATTATTAACATGATTTGCCTGAGAAATTATGAGTTCTGCTCTGTGGGATGACATAGGAGAAAACTAATCCTTTGACATAGAAATCCCTCCTAAGTTTTCTTTTTTCCAGGCTAAAATTCTCCAGTTATTTTAAGTAGTATTCAGAAGGTCTGGTTTTCAGTCTGATCATCTTCCTGTCTTTCTTAAAATGTGAAGCCCAGAAATGCACAAATTTCTCCAGCTTTGGTTTAAACGAGAGGAGAATGAAATAAATACATCTTCTGAGCATCTTTCTTTTTTTCTTTTGAACCGGGATTTGAATCCTGGCTTTGCTTCCAATTTATCACAAGATCAAGAGCACATTTGGTTTTTTGTCCATTATGGCAACTTGTACTGATTTTGTAGCCCACTAAGACCTTTAGATCTTTTTTATTGTGAAATGTATTGCATCTCATAGGCACTAAATTATTTGTTGAGTTGAATTCCAGTGGCATATTCTTGCACTCTATTTAGGCAGAATCTCACATTGTTCTCTGCTGAATTAATTTCTTTTAGAACCTTTTGGAATAGATCTTAGTTCAGTCACATAATCTCCATGTGACATTGATCAAATACCTTCCATTTCCTTAACCTCAGTTTCCTCCTTTGTAAAATGAGAAAACTGAATAAGATGATTTCTAAGGCTTCATGAGCTCTAGATTCTATCAATACTAAATGGCCTTCCTCAGCTTTGGAAGTATTTTTTTAATCCTTTCACCAACAGTGGTCATCCAGAGAAGGGTCGAAGAAATTGCCCCTCTTTTCTCGTTCCTCCCTCCCCTCAATCTAAAAAAATTATGCTTAGGTTTCACTGAGAAAGAGTAAGCCAATAGGACCTCCTTCTGGACTTTTTTAATCTTCCATTTAATTTTTAAACCCTGCAAATGATTGTGGAATTAGTTACAAGGGTCTGGGGCAAGGAAGGGAATGAAAAGGGGATGCTGAGGTGGGGAAGGTATAGCAGATGGAAGAGTAGAAGCCACTTGGAGTGGTAAAGCCCTTACCCTGGAGAGGAACTGAGAAGTTCTGGGTTAAATGAGACCATTCAGTGTGGAAGGAATTAGCGGTTTACCTCTCTGTTTTTAATAGGGACTTAGACATCTGGGAGGGATTTCATTAATGTGTTACTTTTCAGGTCTGGAATATCAGCATAGAATATATAAGATTTTTCTCATTAAACTTCAAAACTCAATAAACCCCCAAGATAGCATGTTCTGAAAAGTCAGAGAATATGAACTAGGAGGGATCTGAGAGTGCAATAGTTTGGAAGACAGAAGATCCAGTTCTGAATCCCTGCCCTGCACTTCCCCTTAATAATCATATGATCTTGGACAAGAGACTCCCTTGAATTTGGCCTTAGTTTTCTCAAGTCAGGGCAAGAAACATATATGATAATATTCCAGGCACTGTGATAAGTCTTAGGAATATAAAGAAAGGCATAAAGTTTCCTCACAAGAAACAAAAAGAGATGAAAATGGTTTCCAATATCTCTTCTAGCTAGAAAAGTCTATCCAATGACTTCTGAGGAATAACTGCCTCATAAAAGACATGTATTATTGAGTTCAACCCCTACTTTACAGAGGAAGCTGGAGCCCAGGAAGAAGGAAAGGACACAGAGGTAGTCAATATCTACATTCAAATCTCTAGACCCTGGTTTTCCCTTCTGTGCTTCCTGTCCTGAATTTAGGAGTGGGCTACAGCCAGCTTGGGCAGATGGTTGGTTCGGGAGCGGGAGATGGAGAGAGACAGGGATTGTTAAATTTTCAGTGTGAGCATTTACAATTAGCCAGTGTTACCAACTGGGATTTTATTTATTGTTTTGTTGATTTTCTAGACTTGACAAAAATATTAATAATATACATTAACCTTAAAAGTATGTCATGGGTCCTTTAATAGTTATTGATTTACCAGCATATCCTGCCTGTTGTCTAGAAAATGAGTAGAAAGAGGCAGTGTGGTGTAATGAGAAGAACTTTGGGATTGAAGTAATGGAGATCTGGATTTGAATCCCGGTTTTGCTTCCAATTTATCACAAGATCAAGAACCAATAACTTCTTTATGAGCCTCAATTTCTGAACCTAGTGTGAGGGCTATATTTTATAATCTTTGAAATCTCTTTAAATTCCACATTGCATAATTCTATGACTTTGTGATAAGATTTGACAGTCTCAGGCATGATCTGAGATTGGACATTTTAAATGTTTTATCTCATTTGGTCCTTAAAACAAGCCTGGTAAATCATTAAACTCCATTTTGCACATGGGGAAATTGAGACACAGAGAGTTTTTTTTTTTTAAATGACTTGCCTAGAGTCACATAACAAGTGAATATCTAAACTCACAACTCTTAGGACCTTCTAATAGACAGTAGGACCCAGCAGTGAAGAAAACTTGGACTCAAGTTCTTCCTCTGATATCCATTTGTACTGCAACCCTAGGCAAGTGACTTAAACCTCCAGTGTTCCAGGCAACTGTATTTATTAGTAGATAATCTGAATGGAAAAGGGAGCTTACCCACCAGGAATTCCCGATGCCAATGAAATCTCAAGTTTATAAAATATGTGTGTGTCTCTGTGTGTGTGATTATTGCAACTGTCCCTACAGAGACAAAATGAAAAATACAACATGATAAATGCTTAAATATTTGTTGAATGAATGATATTTGTGAGTTTCTATATATCAGAGGAACATGTAAACAAAACATATTTGCATTAGATTGAATCTGACTGTGACAAGCACAGATAGAGAAAATGATATATTTATGTATAAGATACATGGTAAAGAATTAACTCTTTTTTTTTTTCCAGTCAGGTTTAATCAGGACACAGGAAAATGAGTTCCTCATATCTCCATTGCCAGTGCTACTAGCCCAGGAACACAACTATACCTCTCCAACAGGCCACCATCCTCATGTACTGTACAAAAGAACAGCAGAAGAAAAAATCCAGCAGTATCAGGTGTCCCCTGAGTCCAGTGTGCCTTTGGCTGCTCATCCTCGAAGTCACAACCCTCAGGAAGCTCCTCTGGAGAAGCCTTCTCCCCATCGAAGGTTGCAAAAGCAGCACTTTTGTGGAAGGCGCAAGAAATGTATGTAAGGAAACATTCTCTTGCTCTAGTTTCAAATGTGGACTCGGTGCAAACGTGTCTGTGTTTGCTTAAGGGCAGACAGCAGTGCTGACATAGCTGGGAGTGAGGCTGCTTGTTTAAAATGGGGCTAATTCCACTCTAGGGAAATTGGGAAGGAAATACAAACAAATATAACTGTATAACAAACATTTATCAAGTATCTACTGTATAAAAAATACTGGGCCATGCCTGAGATAATTTGAAAACTTACATAAAACCAATCCACAGTCCTTGTATTAATGAAGCTAATGATCCACTTGGAAAATAAGATACAGATATGACAATATAAAATGTTACATAATTAGTCTCATTAGAGAAATTCAAAATAAAGCATTTTTAGTGCTCTGAGGGGAAAGGCTATTATTGAAGGTCAAGACTTCAGGCCCAAAGTACAGAAATAAACCCCTAACCTGACCCTTTGGGTCAAAATCTGGGTGATTATTTTTTATTCATTTTTTTTATTTTGGAACAAAAATGATTTGGGACAAGTTGTTTCTTCTCTGTGTCTCAGTTTTCCAATTTGTAAAATGAGTGTATTGGACAAAAATGTGAGAAAACTTTAGTAGAGTCACATTCATTATCTTCAAATATTTGACCTGCTGGCAGTCAGTCAATAAATGCCACTATGTGCCAGATACTGTGCTAAGTTCTGGAAAAAAAAGGAGGCAAAAGAAAAAAAAGCTGGAAAAAAGATTCCTTCTTTAAAGGAATATATTTAAAGGTAATAGATATGTAGGTATGTATGTATATATAAAATCTAGTGAGAGAGGCAAGAAGCAAAGAGATATGTAAAGATGTAAGATCAAAAGGAAATAATTAAAAAGGGAAGCCACTGGTGTCAAGTAAGACAGAGTAAGAAAAGATTCTTATAAAAGATGAAATTTTACTTGGGACTTAAGTTAAGGAAAAACATTCTAGGCATTGGGAAAAATGAGAGAAAATTCCTGGAGTTGAGAGATGGAGAGTCTTGTTTGTGGACCTATCAGGAGGCCAGTGCAACTGGATTGAGGAATACATGGTAGGGAATAAGGTGTAAGAAGGTTGAAAAGTAAAAAAGGGACTAGGTTATGAGGGATTTTGAATGCCAAAGAGAAGATTTCGTATTTACAATAACAACCAATTTTTTGAGTATCTATTGTGCAGGATTTTGTGCTGGTAACTAAAGGAGAGATATTGTTCAGATAAAACATAGCCTCTAATCTCATGGACCATATAGTGTACTTTTGGAATGCAACACAAACCCAAGTTACTCTAGTTTACATTGGATGGTAAGGATTATCATAGTGATATAAGACAAAGTTGAGATGAGAAGAGTCAGGCTATTCTCAGTCACTGGAATGAGAAAAGTCTTTCTAAAGAAGATTATTTTTTAGTTGGGCTTTAATGAATGACAGGTAATTCAATAGGATAAAAAGGAGACTGGGGAACTATCATAGGCATTAAGAATAGGATGGCTACCGACATGGTACCTTACAAAGTACAGGGTCAAGTTTTCTGGGAGCTTATAAATTATGGAGGGTTGACATATGAGATGAGGCAGTAAAAGTTAAGTGGTATCAGGTTGTTGAAGGACTTGAATACCAGGCAAAGGAATATGAACTTTTGTTCTATAAGAAGTAGGTAGCTATTGAAGATTTTTTATCAAAGTAGTGACATAACTAAATCTTTATATAAGAAATAATATTCAGAAATTGGTCTGAAGGATGGATTGGAAAAAAGAAAAGTGAGAAATCATGTAAAGAGGTTATTACAATAGTTTATGCAGATATGGAGGGGACAGTTAGGAAAAGATATAGTAGAGAGGGAATTAACTATACCTAGTAAACAATTGCATATGAGAATTAAGATAGAAGGAAGAGGCAGTATTAATGCCAAAATAATGAATATGGGAGACTGGATGCTATTTGTTGGTACCACACACAAAAATAATGAAGTGAGGGGGCAGTTAGGTGGTGCAGTGGATAGCATACCAGCTCTGAAGTCAGAAGGACCTGATTTCAAATCTGGCCTCAGACACTTAAAACTTCCTGGCTGTGTGACCCTGGGCAAGTCATTTAACTCCAATTGCCTCAGCAAAAAAACAAAAAGAAAAAAGAAAGAAAAAAATAATGAAGTGAGAAGGAAGAGCAGGATTAGAGATAAGGAGAGCTTGTTTTGGGACATAATGGAATTTGAGATGTTTTAGGGAATCCAGATGAAGAGAGCTTCCAGAATGAAAAAGAAGAGAATCCATAACATGAAATCCCTTTATTTTGCATATGAAGCTGCTGAAATTCAAAGTGATTAATAAACTTGCTCAAGATTACACTGAGGGGAAGCATCAGGGACAGATTCCTCTGATGCCTGAGCTCCCTCTTTGTTCCTTGCAATCCTACTTCCTCGAGGTCTCCATTGATAATGGGGCAATGAACAAGATCACTAAGGGAGAGTGTCAAGAAAGAAGAGGACCCAGGACAGATCCTTGGGGAATATTGGTTCTTAACCTGGGATTTATCAACTTTTTTTTTAATTGGTAACTATATTTCAGCTTCTTTTGTAATTCCATATTTTACTTTATGCATTTGAAAACTTGATTCTTGATTAATTCTGTTGTCTCAAGTCATATCCATCATTTTTTTTTTATTATTTCTGAAGAAGGAGGGATTTTTATAGCTGCCATTCAGTAGCGTGTGGTGGTAGCCATCAAGCTTGAGTCTTCCTATCCTTTGGAGATGGTCTCCCTCCAGACCCTCTGCCAAAGTGGCTTTGTCTCTTTGCAGATGCCCCCAAGCCTCCCACAGACGATACCTACATAAGGATGGACGAATATGCCAGCACTGGACGGCTTAGAAGGTCTGCTGGGAAGTCCCAGAGAGGTCTCAACGTGGAGACGCTTGTTGTGGCTGATAAAAAAATGGTGGAAAAACACGGCAAAGAAAATGTGACCACATACATCCTAACTGTGATGAATATGGTAAGGCCCAGAATGGACTGACACCAGACTTTTAATGTCTGGATGCTCAGTGATGCTGGAGTCAAGAAGATATGTGTTCAGACCTAGCCTCTGACATTTATTAGTTGTCTGATCCTGGGCCCATCACTTAACCACTGACTGCCTCAGTTTCCACAACTAAAATATATAATTTCTATTCTCAAGGAGCTTACAATCCATCTATTTGGATGCAGATCAGGATAGCCCAATGCTTTTTGATTCTGTATTTTTGCATGACTTCCTTGAACATTATGAACCCAAAAAACTGGAGGTCTTCTTTTGTTTTTTCATATGTGGTAGGATATCTATGTAACACTTGGATTGTACATTAGTTATTCCTCATTCTTGCTTCATGATTAGTCTAAGTGCCTTTCTGGTCATAGATGATGAAGCTATGGGTACTATTGATGAAAAAAAATGTAACATTGTACTCTTGTTTTAGGCACAAATCTCCAGAGAATTTTAGTTACTTTAACTTTAATCAAATTTCCAAATCATTTCTGGCTTAGAGAGACAATTATTCAACCTGACCTAGCCTCTCTCACCCCACCCCAAAAGTCAATATATATTTATTGAGAACCTATGTTCCAGGCACTGAGTCTATTAATTAAAAAGAAAGACAGTTCCTAATCTCAAAGAGTTTACAGCATAATGGAAGAAGACAATACACAAAAGAAAGCTGACAGGGGAAAATGAAAAGAAAAAGGCCCTATACTAGCATGTGGTAAAGTTAGAAAAGCCCCAAAATAGTACAATCAATTGAGAAATGAAGTGTCAGAACCAAGCTCTTTTCTTCAATGGAGATTTTGGAGTTCATGGTTCTGCCCTCCAGTCAGAGGAGCAGAGAGCACTCAGGCAGAGTCCTAAGGCTGATAAGCTCTCATAGGATGCTGTAGTTTTTCCCTGTAATGAGCTCCCCTGGGCATGGTTGAAAAGTCAGAGAAGTCCCAAAGTAGCAAAGTCAGAAAAGAGATTAATTTCTACCCTAATCCTATTTGAAGTGAAACATATAGGAATCAGTAAGCAGAATCCCTTAATCTCTTTAGAACTGTTTCAACACCTTGCCCAATAAATAGTTGTTCATCAGAAATGTTTTAGATGAGATTCATTTCATGTTAGACTAGAGAGTCTCTGTGGACAATCTAGTTCTGACATTTTATGCCTGTATTTTGATAGAGATGCAAACTACTGAACTTTGCTTTCAAGGCTTTCTACAATCTGGCTTCAATCTATCTTCTCAGCTTTTTCTCTTACTATTTCCCATCATTTATTTTATGTTCAGCCAAGCAACTTAACTTGATATTTGCTGTTCTTATTCTACCTCGTCCAATATTTGTATCTTATTTACAATGACCCTTCACTTTGCACTAGGTTCTGAATAGCCTCAGCCCTATCTCCACCTGATGAAAGCTTTTCCTTGCTTCATGGCTTAACTTGGGTGCTAGTTCTTTCCTTGAGTCTAGTTAGAAATCATTCTAGGCATTTAGCTAGAGCACTGGACCTGGAGTCAGGAGCACCTGAATTCAAATCTTGCTTCAGATACTTAGTTGCATAGTTACCCATCTGCAAATGAAAGATAAAAATAGCATCTATCTCCCAAGATTGTAGTGAGGATAAACTGTTTGCAAAATGCTTAAAGTGCCTTATAAATGCTAGCTATTATTATTTGTGTATATGTATTAACTCCCTACTAAATTCTAAGATACTTGAGGGGGAGAAATAGGTCATATTCATCTGTTTATGTATCCATCTCTATCCCCATCTTTATAAATCCTCACCCTTTAACATACAGCTTAGCACAGGCACTTGGTAAATGAGCGAATGAATGAGTGCAACAAATATTTTCACTTTTTATTTTCAGCAATAAAATTTATTCTTATTACATTTTGATATAAAGTAGGTGACATTTACTTTTCTCCTTGAGAAAAGTTATTTTTCTTATTGGATTTTGTTATCTTTTTCATTATTTAATCAGGTTTCCAGTCTTTTTAAAGATGGGACCATCGGAAGTGACATAAACATTGTTGTGGTGAGCCTCCTTCTCCTGGAACAAGAACCTGTAAGTGGTGGGATACAACCTTATCTCATTCTGCAAGATTGTAGAGACTGTCTTGTACATTTCTATGTTCTCTTATGCTCTCCATAATCTTAGACTCTATATGTACACACACACACACACACACACACACACACATACACACACACACATACCATTCCTATTCTTGAATTCTAATTCAGTTGTAAAATAGATTAAAGCACAATTTGATGAAAGGATGAACAGTCTTTAAAAAAAAAAAAAAAACTTCTCCATTGTATTAAGGTTCCATGACAGTTAACATAGACATTGTCATGAATTAGGAAATTCTTATTAGCAGTAAGTAGTAATAGTTTGTCCTTCATTCTCAAAGAGGAGCACACTATAGGGAAAGTCATGTCATGACCTGCAAGTAAATTGGATTCAAGTAAGGCTCCTTTGGAGTCATCTGGATTTAGTGGCAAGAAATAGATCAGAATGACTGGAGATGCCTTCCAAGTAGTAGCAGTAAGTGTTAACTAAGTTATTGTTTGATAAAAAAAAAAAAAAAAGTAACCAAGGCACTAAAATTTGGTGAATATTTATTGTTTGCTCTAGGCACCATAGAACTGCTCTAGGCACCATATGTTTGCACAGCCATGGAGATGGAAAAATTAACTTATGGGAGCAGAAAGACAGCAGCTGTCCCCAGGACTGCTAAGGATGGAATCACCCATCCTCCTACTTTGCAGGTTGTGTTTGGAAAAGCAGTAAAAACAGGGAGAATTCAGGTGCCTGAGAAATTTTTCCTTAAATTGGTCTTCACACTGTGGTAATGCAGCTGTTTTCATTGTCAGGAGGGTAAGAGAACCGAGCAGAAACCCTTTTGTGTCAGAACATTGTGGGTGTTAGGAGTCAGATTCCCTGAATAGCTTTTCCTGCGTGTTTGTTTGTGGTGCATTCATTATAGGGAAAGCCTTATGTTTACTAGACTATGCTTTAAGTAACCAGAATATGTCAAAAAATCTGGGAAGTTGTGGTTTTGAGTTATAGTCAATAAGTAACAACTACATCTTATAGGCTCTTTTCTTTATCTTCCCTGTTTCTTAGGAATGTCTGTGTTAATGGTCATGGGACTCTCAAACAATAGAGATTTTTTTTTGAAAGACTCTTCATCCTGTCTTCAAATCATCAAATTGCTACAATCTATTTTACAATTGAATTGGCATTCAGGAAGGGGCAGTGTGTGTGTGTGTGTGTGTGTGTGTGTGTGTGTGTGTGTGTGTAATCTCCTTATTACCCTGTAATTGGGAAAACAAATAAATTATATATATACCTCCCAATTATACACTGGCTTCTTGTCATAGGGGTCTTGTATATGATAGGAAGAACTTTATAAATATTTATTGAATCTGAGTCTCTCAACCAACTAGAGTGATAGAAACTTCCTCCCCCAAAGAAGCATTCTCTTAATTCTTAAATCCCTAAACTACTAGATGGGTAGGAGAGATGGATAGAAGTTTATGGATTTTCAGATGTTCTTTCTCATAGCAGAGAAACATTTTAGTAGGAAATTTGCCCACAGAAGGAATGATGACTTCAGACAATGGTCTAAAATAAGTTAATTTCTGAGGCCTCTTTGAATTTCAAGATTCTAGAATTCACAAAAATCAAATAGAATATGATAGAAACATTGAACCACAATGGGAGTTTTAGAGATTATTTAGATGAGCATTCGTAACTTGGAGTCCCTGGATTCTGAGGGGATTTGTGGATAGATTTCTTGGAAGGGAAATAAAATACATTTTCCCCTTCCTATTATTTTCTAACTGAAATTGATCAGTTCCTTCAATTATTTCAAAACATTATTTTTAGAAGGAAGTCCATAGACTTCACCAGACTGACAACGGGAGTCTTGACACCAAAAAGGTAAAGAAACACGACACCAGATCAAATGTACTCAAAAGGAATTTCTTCTTTTAGTCAATCAGAGAATATTTATTAAGTGCCTACTATGTGCTTGACACTATGCTAAATGCTATTACCAAAAATAAACAAAAGAACGTCCCTGCCCTGGAGGATCTCACAAAGAAACAAGGGAAACAACTAGCAAACAAATCTATACAAACAACTTAGATAACGGATAAGTAGAAAATTATTAAGCAAGGGAAAATACTAGAATTAAGAATCATTAGAAAAGTCTTTCTGTAGAAGATTAGGGTGTAGTTCTTTAAAGGAAACCAGAGAAGTCCATAGGTGTAGACAAGAATGGAAGACATTCCAGGTATGGAGAACAGGCAGAGAACATGACCAGAATCAAGAGCTGCAGTGTCTTATTTGTGGAACAGTAAGGAGGCAGCCCCAGAAAATGTCTATCTGGTTTCTACTTGAAGATCCCCAAAATATCAGAATTCAGTACTGCCTAAAGCATCACATTCTACTTTGGACAGAAAAGATGTCAAACTATCATCCTCATATAAACTTTAGCACGTTGTCTTAAAATTATGGGTTTGTGTGTTTGGGGAGTGAGAAAGGATGTGGTTCTGCTTTATGGCATTAGTGAGAAGCATGGAGTAATGGAAACAGCAACAGTTTTGAAGTCACAAAGAGCCTACTCTGGCTTTCATGTGTTTTGTAAAACTAGGAAATCGCATTTGGCTAAACAGATGTCAGCAACATTAAAATGTGGCCCTACTAAATCTGACAGATTTCTTCTGGAAGATATATAAAAATACATTTTATAGTCTTAGTTGAGTCTGTCTTTGAATTTAGTTCATTTAGTGCAAGCCACATTAATTAAGCACCTACTGTGCTCTTCAGTGGATATGCTGTCCAGTGGTACAGAATGCAGTTGAATGCTATGGAAAGATCCCTAGCTTTGGAGTTATAGGATCTGAGTTCAGTTCTTGCCTTTGTTGCATTGCTTTCCACGTGTGTTACCCTGTATGAGCCTGAGCCTCTTTATACTTCATTTTGAATAACTCATCTTGAAGTTAATATTTTTTAAATTACATACTAGGACTTCTTCATTTTTATTCTTTCCTATTTAAATCTTATTAATTCTGGTCTTTTCTCAAGGAGTTAGCAATGAACACAATAATGATAGTTAGCATTAATATAGTGCCTACTATATGCCAGATACTTTACAAAGATTGTATCATTTGATCCTCAAGACAAATGCTATTATTATACTCATTTTACAGAAGAAGAAACTAAAGTAGATGGAAGTTAAAGGAGTTTACCAGGATTATACAGCTGGTAATTGTTTGAGGCTGAATTTGAACTCAGGCCTTCCTGAGTATAGGTTCAGTCATTCTATCCATTGTTCCATCTCATTTTCATATATTCAGATAGCTGATTTAGGTATAACTTCAAAATAGGTAATGAATCATTTGTTGCTAATTTTGCTTTATGTGATGGATCTTAATTGTCTTCCATGTCCAATATCTTCTAATTTATTTGAAGAAAATGTTAAACCCAAGACTTCAGATAGTCTTCAGTAATGCCAGACAGCCTCACATTGTAGTTCCTGAACTGTTTTGACCATATACTTGGACATATCAATGACAGGGCCAGTCCTAGAGGTACCTCTTATTGTAGCCTCCAGGTAAAACTAGTCTTACCTCTCCACAATATACCTAGAAAGTGGTCATTTATTGACTTCTGATGAGGAAGAACACATTCTCCCAGAAGAAACTAATTCTACTTTGGAACAATTTTAACTGTTAGGGAGATTTCCTGATGTGTATTTTATATTATATATATATATGTGTGTGTATATATACATATACACATATATATATATGTCTTGAATATCTATATTTACTTACAATTAAAGTATTTAGCACAATGCCTGTTGATTAACAAATACTGATATTCTCTTCTTCCTTGTATCAAATCGGTCTGCCTCTAATTGCAACTTCTACTCATTATCTTAGTGTTCTGCTTTCTGAAGCCAAATAGGACTGACTCGTCTGTTCTTAGTTACCCTTTCCCACATGACAAACTTTGGAATTCTTTTTATTTATATCTTTTTTTTTTTTTTGCATTTCCTAAATTTCTTTCTATATTCCTTCCCATTCTTCTCTCAAAGTGCCAAACCATATAACAAAATTTTGGTTTCTTTTTTTAAGGAAAAAAAGAAAAAGAAGAGAAAGAAAATCAGCAAAAATTGCTAACGCCTTATAAAATCTGGTTATGTATCTATAGTAATGTTCCATATCCGTGGAACCCACTGTTCCATCCCCACCTTTGCAAAGAAGTTGGGGGAGGGGACACCTTGCAATCCTTGCACTCTTTACTAAATCTTTTCTTTTTTTTTCTTCCTTTAGCCAATCCCCATGTGGAATACTCTCAAGGTCCTCCTCAATCTCTTCTTAGTTCTCTAGTTTATTATTGTCCTCCTTCTTCTGTGCTGCCCAGATACTGCATAATTTTTATACTATAGAAGTAGTCTGACCTGGCCAGAATGCAGATATTTTAATTCTTTACACCAGTGGTTCTCAAACTTTTGTTTTCAGTATCTTTATCCTATTAAAAATTATTGAGGATCTCTCCAAAGCATTTTTTGTTTATGTGGTTTATATTTCTAGACATTTACCATATTGGAAATAAAAACTATTTTTGAATTTGTAGACCCTCTAAAAGGGTTTCAGAGATCCCCAGATTCTTTAGACCATACTTTGAGAACCACTGCTTTACACTATGGCTTTTGACTTCCAACTGAAACTACTTCCATAGTTACTAATAATCTTAAAAAAATAATAGTTTTTTATTTTTCAAAATACATGCAGATAGTTTTCAATTTTTACCCTTGCAAAACCTTATGAGTTCATATTTTTCTCCCTACCGCCTCACTTCTCCCTTCCCCTAGACAGCAAGTAATTCAATGTATATTACACATATGTAATCTTTCTACACATATTTCCATGTTTATCCTGCTCCACACTAATAATCTCTTACTCTGCAAATCTAATAGCCTCATCCTTCTTGACTTCTCTTGAACAACTGGTCACCTTCTTCTCCTTGACACTTTTTCTCTCTAGGTTTTTGTGATGCTACTATCTCCTGGTTTTCCTCCTAACTGTCAGTTTCCCTTGTTGGATCCTTAACAAAGTCATGCTCACTTACTGTGGATGTCTGTTAGAATCTTTACAAGCTGTTAAGTCATTAGATTTGATAGAGACAATAATTATCTAATTAGCATGGTTCAGTATGATTGATCTGATCTTACAAGGAGATGTTATGGGCCAGAACTTGAAACAAGGTACTAAGTCGAACTGATAGAAACAATGCTTGTGTTCACACCTTTAGAGAGCTCATATAAGCAAGAAGCTCTCAGGGCCACAGAGCACTCTGGGAGGAAGCCCACAAGCCCGCTCTCGGAGGTGGAGTCATATTCATTCCATCTTCCACTTTTGTGCTGGCTGGAGGCTGAAGAAAGCAGAGGCAGAAGCAAAGGACAAAGCTGCAAGAGCTCTTGGAGAAATAAATGTTTGGATTTTATCGGCAAGCTGTATTTGGAGTGATTATTACTCTGAATTGAAACTAAAGCTGCCTCTAGAAAACCTCCCCAAGAAACCTGCTCCCAGAGAGAACCATTATATTTTAAAGAAGAAAATACCACAGATGTCCTCCAAGGTTTTATCTTGGACTTTATTCTGTTTTCCTTGTATTAACTCTAATGCATCCACTTATTGTCTCTGTAATGATGATACTCATATATACTTATCTAGCCCTACTACCTACCTGAGATCTCTTATTTTCAATTGCTTATTGGATGTCTCACATATTAAGCAACAAGTCCAAGACTGAACCCATAACTTCCCTGTTACTGTTAACTTCATCCCAGTTACCTGAGCTCTCAATCTAGGTGTCATCCCTGACTTCTCAATTTCTCCTTTCATAGAGACAATCTGTTATCAAGGCTCTATCAATTCTTCTTTTGCAGGTTCTTGTCATTTAATGAATGAATTATTAAAGTAGCCTATTGGTTTTGGTTTTCTTGCCTCAAGTCTTGCTCACTACAGTCCATCTTCATTCAGCTATCAAAGTGATTTTCTAAAGTATAGATTGGATCACTCACTATTACAATAAACTGTAATAGTTTCCTATCGCTTTGGAATCAAATATAAAATCTTTTATTTGGCTTTAAAATACTTTATAACCTGGCCCCTTATTACTTTACTCCCCTCCAGGTACTCTGATTTACAATTCAGTGAGTCTGACCTCCTTATTCTTCCTTGCACAAGACTCTCTCGTTACTACCTCTGAATATTTTCACTGTCTGTCCTATGTGCCTGAAAGGCTTGTCCTCCTCACTCTTCTCTCCTTACTTCCTTGGCTTCTGGAAAGTCTCATCTCAAATTCTACTTTTAGCAAGAAGCCTTTCCTATTCCCCCTTATACTAATATCTTCTTTTTGAGACTATCCCCAATTAACTTGTGTTTGCATGTTGTCTTCCACTATTAGGCTACTTGAGGGCAATGAATTTTGTTGGGGGGGGGGCGGCTTTCTTTGTATCTTCCATGTTTAGCATCATACCTGGAACATAGTAGAAACTTAATAAATGCTTATTCCTTGACTTGGGATGTCCAATTTGAAATGTCTAAAAGATGGTTGGAGATATACAATTTGAGAATCATCTTCCCAAACAAGATAATTAAACTCACAGAGGCTTATGAGATCATCAAGTGAGAAAGCATAGCTAGAATAGGACAGAGCCTTGGGGTACAACCAAAGTTAGAGAGTGAATTTTTCAGCTCTCTCAATGGAAATGAGGTCAGCTCTATCTCAAAAATGGAAGTGAGGTTAGTCTGCAGTGACCTGTTCTTAATGAAGCTGTACTACTTCTTTGTTATTAGCATTTCCTTTTCTAGGTTTTCACTATCCCTTTATAGTATATTTCAGAACAGAGATTGGAAAACTGTGGCCCCAGAGTCAAATCTGTCTATTGCCTGATCTTTTATGGCTAGTAAGCTAAAAATGGCTTTTGCAATTTTAAATGTAAAAACAATTCTTAGTTGGCTGGCTATACAAAAGCAAGTAGCAGGCAAGATTTATTGGTCCTCAAGCAATGGTTTGTCAACTAGGAATTTTTATTCCTAGAATTTTGCCAAAAATCAAAAGTCAAGTTCACTGGTCTGTAGTTTGCACATTCCTTTCTCTTCTGTCTTTTGATAACTGAAACATGGGCTCTTTTCCAGTTCTACAGATTTGTGCCATTCATAATGACCTTTCAGAGATCACCAACAGTAGCTCAGTAATCATATTCATAAATCTTTATAGGAACTTGGAAATTAGGCACAAATGAGAAAATATGTATAAAACACTTTTCAAAACTTAAAACAGTATAGCATTATCATCTGTCATCATTATCATCATCAGTTATCTTGTTCTCATCTTTTCTCAGATAGAAATGATCTGTTCCATAGATTATTGTGAAGGTGGATAAAACTGACTGCTTTTTGTAATTTAATTCAAAGTATGAGGATGGAAGATTAGGTTTTATAGATTTACTGGAAACATCTTTGGGACAACTATAAAAATAAACAAGAAAAAAGAAACGATATGTGTCTAATTTATTTAAACATGGCTTTAATTTGCAGAAGGGTTATCTTTAAAGAGCCCTGATTTAGAGATTAACATAGATTATTTTTGAAAGCTTTTCATTCTATGTAGTTTAGAGTTTATGAGTATTCAATATAGTGATAATCTTTTAAAAATAATTTTAGATTTTCATGAATTAGTATTGTGTTTTGGTGGTTGGGGGTAACAGTCCTATATGTAGTAATACATGCATCCGTTATAGTTTATTTGAGTGGAATATATTTTGAAGTTTTCATTTATAGTGTACAGATTAATTTTTTTTAAGGATAGTAATATTCTGGTATATGATTCTTATCACCTTATTGTACTTTTTTTAAAGGAATCTGATAGATATCAAAGTTTTGTAATCTGCTGTAATTTGTTGTATAGTTTCTATCAAAATAGTATTTAATCTTGATTAATCTATTTATCTAAGTCCCAAAGATAACTATTGTATAATTTTTGCAACAACTTGATCCTGAATCATTTTTGCAAATGCCTTGTGTTTCTATCATCATCACCATTATCATCATCATTGAGGTTTTTCATTGAGGTTTAGATAGAAATGGTACTTGTATAAATTGCTATTTTATTATTATTCCTTTCTCTTTAATGTTTTGCAGACTATTGTACAGTTCAATAAAATAATTATTTATAGCTGAATGAAAATATTAGGATGGAAGATAATCTTCTGTAGGCTCACTGAAAATATCCTCAGCATAACTCTAGTAGGAGACAGGACAAGAGGGATGAGATGTACTTCATTCCATTTTACCATGATATTGATCACATCTGCTAATCTGTAGGTCTCTATATTTTGAAAGTTTTTCATTTAGGATAGTTTGGAGTATTTCTTATAGCAATTATATAAATATTTGTTAGGGTAATATCCATTAAAATATTGTCCTAAAGTTTTCATGTTTGGATTATTATAGCTACAATTTGTTCTGTGATAATATTATGATTCATTGATTGAATTTTTTAGGGTCTTTAGAGGTCTATGTTTGTGAGTCCATAAAAGACAGCTAGTTTCTGATACATAATTCTAGCTGCCAAATTGTGTCTTGCTAGGGCATTTGTAGTAGTGAAATTTTTTTGTAGGTAGTGAAAATTTTACAGTGAGAAGTGATGTGTTGCACAATTTCTATTCTTTCATTCCATAATCTACATAAGGCACTAAATCTGGACTCCTTAAGAATAATGATTTTATAATTACTGTTGGCAATGACGTAGTTCTGAATGGCCATCTTACAGTTTCCACAAAGAAATCCCCTTGACTCAGCCATTTGTTTAATATTTCTTTGTTAATATATTGGCTGAATTTGTGCAAGTGGTATTCATAGATACTTTTATTGTTATTTTTATCATTACCCCCTTACTCCTTGAAGTTCAACCCATTATATATGGGGGTTGGAGATGGAAAATATGTGATGAAACTGCTCCTTAATAGTCAAAGAAATAGATTGGGCAACATAGAGGTACAATTTGGCTCTATTCTAAATTGTTACGATGCTTTATTATCATTATAATTGTTATTATGGATTCTGGTTAGAGCTAGTGTCTTGAAATCATAAAGAGCAATTGGATGCTTTTTCTTGTCTTCATACCTCCCTGGTCCAATCTTTACTATACTCAAATCTGTTCATCTCTCTGAGTCTTAGCTTCCTTATGAACAAAGTGGACATCATGATCATTCTATTACCTATTCTCACAGTTTTGTAAAGACATTGTTTTATATACTTTCAAGCACTTTACAAATATTAAATATTATATTACTAGTATTTTTCTTCAAGGCATCGTTCATATACCACCACTTTAGTGAGAGTATCATGAATGCACCTTGCCAGAAGTGATCCCTTCTTCATATGACCTCATACCTTCCATATACCAGAAACAACTATGGGTTTGGATCCCGGGTATGGTTCTTACTATCTATAACTAGAAATATGCCATTGCTCCCCTTGGGAATCCTCTTCTGTCAATCATTGCCTTTGAATTAGATTTCAAATACCCTTTCTGACTTTACATTTTATGGTCTTTTTATGTATACATCTTATTCTAATATGTATTCTATGTCTCTGTGAATGTCTTATTTAGTCCAATATATTGTAAGCTTCTCGAAGGCTGGGACATTACCTTATTTAATTTCTGTGCCTTAGTAAATGCAGAGCACAGTACATAGTAAGTAATTAACACACATTTATTGGATGAATGAACAGAAATGACCTTAAGATATCTTCGTTAGGAAGTTTATATTTGATCTTGTAGTCAGTAGGGAGATATGGAGAGTTTTTGAGCAGAGGAGTGTTATTGATCATTTTGTTTACTTTTCTTCTTTCGGATTTATGTAGTTTGAGTTTCATTTGATTACAATATATTTGTTGCTTATTAATATTTTTTATTTGGTGTGGGTTCCCCATAGGGTGGATTACTGATCAATCACCATGCAGATCAATCTCTGAATAGCTTTTGTCAATGGCAGTCTGCTCTCATCGGGAAAAACAACAAGCGACATGATCATGCTATTTTACTAACAGGTCTGGATATCTGTTCCTGGAAGAACGAGCCATGTGACACACTAGGTATAGTACCAAAAATGTCTCACATTTTCAAGGTTGATTAGAACTTTCTCCTTTGTAACAACTAGTGGTTTATAGGAAAACACCATGTACCAGGAGCCAAATGAGTTGGATTTAAGTATAGATGGTTCCTCTTTGGTAGAGATATGACTTTGAACAAATTACTTGAGTTCTTCAATACTAAGTTACCTCACCTGTAAATTGGAAATAATAAATATTTGCCTTGTTTTCCTCACTGGTTTATGGTGAAGACAGTAATTAGGAAACCTTAAAATGCCGTGTCACTTATGGTGGCTTAGTGGATAGAATGCTGGAGCTCAGTCAGAAAGACCAAAATGCTAATTCTGCCTCAGATACTTACTTGCTATTTGACCCTATAACCTTCTTAGCTTCATCTGTGCCAAGAAGAGAATAAAACATCTTCTTCACAACTATAAAGTGTTATACAGATGTTAGCTGTTATTATTATTAGCAATTGTAATAATAGGAAAGTTGCAGTAGTAGCAGCAGCAGTGAAGGCAGTAGTAGCAGTGATAGTAGTAGCAGCAGCAGCAGGAACAGCAGTGATAGTAGTAGCAGCAGTGATGTAGTAGCAATGAAGGCAAGCAGCAGCCGCAGCTGTCATAGTAGCAGTAGCAGTGAAAGCAGCAATAGTAGTGAAAGCAGCAGCGGTGATAGTTGCAGTAGCAATGAAAACCAATAACAGTAGTGAAAGCAGCAGCAGCAGTGATAGTAGGAGTAACAGTGAAAGCAGCAACAATAGTGAAAGCAGCAGCAGCAGCTGTCATAGTAGCAATAGCAGTGAATGCAACAATAGTGAAAGGAGCAACAGCAGTGCTAGTAGCAGTAGAAGTGAAAGCAGCAACAATAGGGAAAGTAGCAGCAGCAGTGATAGTAGCAGTAGCAATGAAAGCAGCAATAGCAGTGAAAGCAGCAACAGTAGTAAAAGCAGCACCAGCAGTGATAGTAGCAGTAGCGGCTGTCATAGTAGCAATAGCAGTGAAAGCAGATACAGTAATGAAAGCAGTAGCACTGATAACAATAGCAGTGAAAGCAGCAACGGTAGTAAAAGCAGCACCAGCAGTGATAGTAGCAGTAGCAGCTGTCATAGTAGCAGTAGTAGCGAATGCAACAATAGTGAAAGGAGCAACAGCAGTGATAGTAGCAGTAGCAGTGAAAGCAGCAACAATAGGGAAAGTAGCAGCAGCAGTGATTGTAGCAGTAGCAGTGAAAGCAGCAATAGCAGTGAAAGCAGCGACAGTAGTAAAAGCAGCACCAGCAATGATAGTAGCAGTAGCAGCTGTCATAGTAGCCGTAGCAGTGAAAGCAGATACAGTAATGAAAGCAGCAGCAGTGATAACAATAGCAGTGAAAGCAGCAACAGTAGTAAAAGCAGCACCAGCAGTGATAGTAGCAGTAGCAGCTGTCATAGTAGCAGTAGCAGTGAAAGCAGATACAGTAATGAAAGCAGCAGCAGTGATAACAATAACAGTGAAAGTAGCAACAGTAGTGAAAGCAGCGGCAGCAGTGAAGATAGCAGTAGCAATGATAGTAGTAGCAATGAAGGCAGCAGCAGCAGCAATGATAATAGTAGCAATGAAGACAGCAGCAGCAGCAGCAATGATAGTAGCAGTAGCAGTGAAAGCAGCAACAGTAGTGATAGTGGTAGCAGCAGTGATGTAGTAGCAATGAAGGTGGCAGCAGCAGTGATGGCAGTGAAGGGATCAACAATAGCAGTAATAGCAGTAGTACTGAAGGCAGTAGCAAAAGCTGCAGCAGTAGTGAAAGCAGCAGGAGCAGCAATGATAGTAGTAGCAGTGAAGGCAGCAGCAACAGTAAAGAGAGCAGCAACAGTGAGGGCAGCAGCAGCAGTGAAGGCAGCAACAACAGCAATAATGGAAGTAGTAGTGAAGGCAGCAGCAAAAGCTGCAGCAATAAAGCCAGCAGCAATAGTGATAATATCAGCAGCAATGAAAGAAGCAACAGCTATGATAGTAGTAGTAGTAGTGAAGGCAGCAGCAGCAGTGATGGTAGTAACAGCTGCAGAAGCAACAGTGGTAGAAATAGCAGTAGCAGTTGTATGACTGGGAAAACCTTTTCCTTTCAGACTCATCTTCCTCATAAGAAAATGAAAAAAGTTGGAATAAATACACTCTAAACTGAAAGATGATCAAAATAAGTTTTGATTCATGTCAACAAATATTTATTAAGCATCTATTGGATTGTAAATGTTTTAGTTTACAAACTGCTGTCCTCACAACAGCCTTTTGTGAGGTAGGTAGTACAAATTTTCTTAAATTTTCTCATAAGTTATTTTGAGATGAGATAATTGAAGCTCAGAACAAGCAATTTGCCCAACATGACAGTTTCAGAGTTCATCCACACACACAGGTCTTATTACTACATTCTTATAACATTCTATCACCCCTGTTCTTTATTGTCCCTAGAGTGTTCTATAGCAGCTAGAAGGACATAGAAATTAAACCTCAAAATGACCATCAAGATCATTTATTCCAACCACTATCTTTTCCTGATGAGGAGCTGGAGGAGGGGTCTGATGTGGGGAGGTGGTGGTATAAAAAATAAGTTTGTTAAGCTCAGATAGGTATGTAAATAATAATAGCCTATAAAAAGAACTGCTAATGTTTACATATAACTTACTGTATATCAGGTACTGTGCTAAGCACTTTACAATTGTTATCTCATTTTTTCTTCCCAATAACTTTAGGAGGTAAGTGCTATCAGGATCACACAGCTAGTAAGTACCTGAGTCCAAACATGAAATTAGGCCCTCATTCAAATCTAAAATCAGTGCTTACTTACTATATATAACGAATTATTTCCAACTACCAGACTCAACATCCATTAACTCTGAGGCTTATTTGAAAAGAAGCAATTTTTCTAAATTTAGTAACTCTAATCTGAGCCCACTTCTTTTGCACACAGTAGGGACTTAATACACATCTTATGAATTGCAAGATTTATCCCTCTTCCTTAAAGAGGAAACTGGGATTCAGACACATTGATTACTTTGTTCAGGGTTATGAAGAGGTATGACAATTGCAGACCCACTTAAACCCAGATCTTTTCAAGTTCAATGCTCTTTTCACTGAACCAAAGTTTGACCATTGACATAATGAAAAGAAGGGCAGTCTACAGAAGAACTTGACTCAGCTGGCATCAAAATTCTTATGTAGCCACCAGTCCAATCTTGGGCAAGTTAGTTAAAAGATGATTCACTTAATCTGTCAATGATGAAAAAGGTAAATACTTTGACTTATATCATAATAACAATGACTTGCCTGAGGTCACACAACTAACAAGTTTCTGAGGCTAGATTCGAACTCGGAACATGAGTCTCCCTAACTCCAGGCCCAACATTCTGTCTTCGGTGATACTTAGCTAGCTGGTCATACCCTTTTGGTATTTGCAAGTATTTCTTGATAATTATGTAACTACATCCTATCAATGTATTAGATATTTAGAATTTTTAAAAAGTTAGTGTTACTTCCTATAATGGATGTTCCCAAGGCATTCCTGGAATCAAGAGATTTGAATTTAAGTCCTGACTCAGATACTCTCTATGTCTTGCCAGGTCACTTCACTTTTTAAGTCTCAAGTGCTTCATTTGTAAATGGAATGCTAACATTTTCATTACATAGCAGGCAGAGTTACGAGGAAAATTCAGTTAGCTCTAAAGTGCTACAAAAATATGAATTGTTATTGACTTAAAATGCTTTGATATCAGTTAAGATTATTATATAAAGTTAAAATAATTTTATTCACAATTGCTTCTCATCTCTAAAAGAGCAGGGATTTCTATGTCCTGCCATTGGTTATAAAAGGTTTTTTCCTATCAATCTATCATTTTACCTATGTACCTATCTAGCTTCATATATATATATATATATATATATATATATATATATATATATATGTGTGTGTGTGTGTGTGTGTGTATGTATGTATGGTGTATCCATTCTCCATGTGTCCATCTAGCTTACTATTTATCAATTATCTGTCTATCTTTCTCATCTTCTGCCCTTGAGAAACTTAAAAACTTTTAGATAAGAGTGCTAGTATATGACATAAAGAACTTAAAGAGTTGGGGGTGACAAGAGGTGAGATCCAGACAGCTTACTCTAGGAAGATATGAGAAGGGAGAAATTACTTTTAGTTGAAGAAGCAGGGAAAGCTTCATGGGGAAGGCAGCATTTGAGTTGAATCTCAAAAGAAGAAGGACTGAAGAGGGATTTTGTTCCAAGTATGGGATATCCACAGGAGTAGGAAAAGGCAAGAATAACTTGGAATTCAGTTTGGAGTTCAGAGTATCTGAGATGGAGATATGTTAAATAAAATTAGATAAATAAGTTGGAATCGGATTCTAGAGGGCCTTAAATACTACACTAGATTGTTTGTACTTCATCGGAGTGGCAATAGAGAACCGCTGAAGGTTTTAAGGCATGGATGTGACATGGGGAAATGTATCTTAGACTATTTTAAATAGCTTTGTAAAGAATGAATTGGAGAGGGAAAATACTGAAGACAGACCATTTAGTGGGGCTGGCACAATAAATGTAGGTAAAAGGTTATGGAAGTCTAAAACAGGGTACTGTTAGTGTAAAAATAAAGAAGGGAATGTTGGAGAGATTTTGTGGAGATAGAAAAGACAGCAAAGATTTGGCAATTGATTAGACGTGGAGCATCATAGGAAGACAAAAGATTCAAAGATGATTCTGGTTTATTGTCTGGATGACTGGGAGGATGTTCACTTAAACAGAGATATATAAGTTTGGAGCAGAGGCAAATTTTAGAGGAATATAATGAGCTCTGTGATGGATATGTTAAGTGAGAGAGACTAATGGGACATCCAAAAGGCGATGTACAGCAGATGGAAATGAGAGACTGGAACTCAGAAAAGAGATTGGGTATGGAGAAATCCATTTGTTAGAATTTCTTTAGCAAATTTATTTGGAGCTAATTCTCCTATCTGGACATGTGATGTTTTCTTTGTATATATTATATGTTTATTTATATGTATGTATTTCATCCTTCCAATAGAATATAAGCTCTTTGAAAACTGGGGTTGTTTTCATTTTTGGTTCTGTATCCCCAGTGCACAGCTGGCTTACAGTAAGTGTTTATTAAATGCTTGTTGGATTGAATCAAATCATCAACATCAAAGGCCCTATTTGAAGCCTTTCCAGTTAGTTAAGGCCTGCTAGAAGCATGTGTTCTAATGGCATGGCCTTCAAGAATTAACTTAAGGAAACTCTATTTGCCGTGAGGAAGCATCAGGCTACTTGAATGGAGTTATATATTGCATAAGTTTCATACTGCATGAATTTGGGGTGATATTAGTTACAGAAGAGAGATCTAACATAGCTAACTCTACCCTGAATTCTTAGTGTTAGAAAAGAACTTATATTTAGATGATAGATAGAAAATTGGAATAACATCTGGCTTTGGTGTTTCCTGTAGGTTTTGCTCCCATCAGTGGAATGTGCAGCAAGTATCGAAGTTGTACCATTAATGAAGACACAGGGCTTGGTCTGGCATTCACCATAGCTCATGAGTCAGGCCACAAGTAAGTGATGGTTTGAGTCATCATTCATTTGTTCATTCATTTAGTCAGCAAGCATTTAAATGTGTCCTATGTGCCAGGCACTGTACGTACAATATGTCAAATATGCAGAGACAAAAATGAAGATCCCTTCCTCTAAGAATTTATTATTCTATTGTGAGGAAACAACATAAACATATATATATATATATATATATATATAATTAAATTTCTTTTTTTCTTTTTTATTATAGCTTTTTATTTACAAGATATATGCATATAAAAGATATCAATGCATTCAGCATTGATAACTGCAAAACTTTTTGTTCCAATTCCCCCCCCTTCCCCACCCAGAAAATTAAATTTAAAATAAGCATAAGGAAATGACTAGGGGAGGGCATTAGAAACTGCGAGGATAAGAACAGGAACTGACACCTGAGCATTCTGTGAAGCAGAAGTTAGGGATTAGTGCCTGGAAGCAGATGGTGTAGAGATAGGAATCAGATTTGGAATACTGTGTATGGGGAAGAACAGACTGCAAAGTTTGTCTAAAGTATGGAGTAAGCCAAGGAAACTAATGTGAAATGAGGCTGGAGCCAGTTTGTGGAGGGATTTAGAAACCAAAAAGGGGAAGGATGGAGGACATATTGCATTTTCTACTCAAGATAAGAGGGAGCCACTGGAGTTTCTTGAGGAAAAGAGTGACATGTCAGACCTGTGTTTTTCACAATCATTATTGAGTATGAAGCGCCCTCAATGATCTCTTAGCACATCTGAACATATTGCTTTGAAAACAGTCAATAACAATAATAGTTCCAATTTCTAGGTGCTTTTAAAGATTTATAAATCCTTTTCTCTTCCACATTTCTGCTAGAAGACATTTAGTCAAACACCCTCATTTTATAGATGGGCAAACTGAGACCCAAAATGCTAAGTGATTTGAACAGGGTCACACAGATAGTAAGTGGCAGAGCCTGCATTTGAACCCAGGTCCTCTGCCTCCTAATTTAGTCCTCCTTTCCTTATACCAACTTATCTGTTTACATGTTGTATCTCCCCAGTAGAATGTAAACTTCTGAAGTTCAGGGACTTAAGCATTGTCTTTATATCCCTTGCATCTAGTACTATACTTTGCACATAGTAGGAGTTTAATAAATACTTGTTGTATAGTGGGTTGGATTAATGTCATAGAGAGAGACATAAAAGTCAACATTTTGGAATTTAGATGCTCAGTTGTCAGGGATTCTTGTTCAGTTCAAGGTTGGACCTGAGGTTGTGCTCTGAGGTCCCTTATGGCCTGAGATTTATAGTCATAATAATAACAGTTATATTTGTTATCATTTTAAGGTTTTCAAAATATGATGACTATGCTCAGTTATTGGAAATACTGTCATATGGAAGAGAGTTTAGAGTCATTTTGTCTGGCCCCAAAGGAAAAAAATAGGAACAATAGATGGAAGGTGCAAAGATATTTTAGACAGAATGTCAAGGAAAAAAGCTCTTCCCAACAATTAGAGTTTTAAGAAACAGAAAGGGGTGTCTTAAAATGTAATGGATTATTCCCCACTGAAGGAATTTCTCAAACAGATACTGAATATCTGGTTGTTGACAATGTTAAAATGGAAATATATTTCAGTTAAGAGTTGTAATAAATACCCACTGAAGTATTTTCTGACCTGAAATTCTTCAATTCTATGTTTCCAAAATAGCCTTTTGACAGAGGTAGCCTAAAGATTATTTTGCCCATTTAAGCGATGGGTAAATGGGACTCTTGTTTCAATTTGGCATTCATGTCCTGAGTGCCTATCAAAGTGCCTTATACTTAGGAGACATTTTATAAATTCTTTTTTAATAGAATTAAATTAAATTCAAAGGATTTGCATGTGGCCACTGAATTGAAAAGTGCCAGAATTAGGATTTGAAACCCGGTTTCTTGAATTCAGATCCTGTACTCTTTTCAAAATATAAATCCAAGATCTCAAAGTTTTTGAATTTTTTAAATGGTTCTTTTAGTAGTATCTTAGGAATTCCAGGTTTACATTTGGCTCATTCACTTATCATTTCTCATTTTCATAGAGAATGTGCATACAGTGACCATGACGATAACACTGGAATGCATAACTGAGTGTTTTTTTGTTTTTCTTTTCTTTTCTTTTTCTTTTTCTTTTTCTTTCTTTTTTTTTTTTTTTTTTTTTTTTTTTTTTTCTTTTTTTTTTTTTTTTTTTTTTTTTTACCAAGAAATCTCCTTCTTCCAAAACTACTGGTTAGTTCCCGCCAACGGATTTTCTTCTTCAAGTCCCTAAATGACAGCCAATGAGTCCACATAAATTTGTGGACATCAATTGTCTCACAATAAGGACTATGTTAGGAATTAAGGAATTCTTTCTATGGGAGGTCTTCTGGTAAAGACTAGACGACCACTTGTTGGGAATGTCAGAGAGAGGAGGTATGGTATTAGTAGAGAGGGCATTGGAGTCAGGGAGTTTGAATCCTGTTTCTGATCTGTGACCTTGGACAGATAACTCATACCACAGCACATAACTCATGAGGTTATTTTGAAGGCCAAATGATATAATGTTTATAAAGTGCTTTGCAAATTGTAAAGCTGCATATGAATTTCACTTATTATCATTCATAATTTAGATAGTTAAACCTCTTTTGAGGTCCCCTTTAATATTGTTAGAATTCTGATGAAAGAAAAAATATAGCTTGGATATCATGGATCTTTGGACATATAAAATACATTTCCAGATTTTGTTAGGGATTTTGTAAGAAGGGGGAAAGGTAGAATAGTTCTTCAACTTTTTCCACTTGAGATCCTTTTTCAACTGAGAAATTTTTAGATGACTCTGGCTACACAGGTACATAAAATCAGTATACAAATCAAACATTTACTGATAATTATAATTAAGTATAACTTTGTGGACCCCCCCCCCATTTATGAGACCCTCTATGGTGTTTCTAGCCACAGATTAAAAAGCAGTGTATTGTAGTGGATAAGAGAGCTGGCCCTGGAGTCAGAGAAGCCTGGGTTCTGTTACTACCTGGCATGTACATGACTTTTATAACCCGAGGCAGGTTACCTACGCAACTTAAGGCTATCAATTGCAAAGAAAGTGCTGATGTGCATTGGTGCTCCTAGCCAGATGCAGTTCCAGTTTGTTGTTTATCCTTTGATCTCTAAGAGGACCATGTCATCAGGGAAGAGATGCCAGTACATGAAAAGGAATTGGATTTCACTGAGGAAGGGTGCAAGGTTAAACTGCCTCACTTTCCCCTCCAGAGTCATCTGGGTCCAGTGGCTAGATATAAGTAAGGACGATTAGAGATGGCCCTAGAGACCTTGGCTCATGTCTGAATGAAAATAAGATTTATAAACTGTTAGAGTTGAAAGCAACCTTTGAACAGAAGAAACCAGAGTAGGGATGGTCCTTGGAGACCATGGAATTCAGTCCCATATTGTACCAAAGTAGAAACTGAGCCCCAGAGACTTCTAACCACATTTTTTAAAAAAGCATCAGTTTAATTTCTAGCAAAAAAAAAAAAAAAAAAAGTTCGTTTTTTTCATAAACCACAAATCCTACTTCCATGCTAAAATTTGCTTAGAGACCACAATACTGACATATCTCTCTGCAGGAAATCCAAATTGTGACCTTTCTCATACTCAGAAGAATATTTTGCATTTTTCTAATCATTTATCCAGGGATCTCCCAGCACTCTCTAAATATGAGTTGTTTTGTCCATATATCTGTCTCCCCATCCTACCAAGGTAGAGAATTGTAGTATCCAGAGCTGAAAAGTGCCTTAGGGATTATCCAGTCTTCTAATATTACAAACTGAAGCACTGAGAAGAGATTTGGCCATCACTAGATAAATTATTTCACTCACATCAGCTCACAAAGACCAGATCCTCAGATGCGGAGGGACTGTGATCCCTTGTCATGGGGTATGCAGGGAGACTCAGATCTTGAAACCAGGTCTCCTGACATTAAGTTGAAGGATCTTTCCATGGCATTATTTTGCCTTACAGCGTGCTACAGTTTGAAGGTGCTGACAAATAAATGAAGGAGGGTAGGTCGTGGAACATGGATCCAGTTGATCCTAGTTTACTCCCAACAAAAAATGATGGAAGTTGGATATGAAGAATTTATTTCAATCTGAGGAAAATTTGCTAAACTATTATCTTTCCAAAGGACCTTACAAACTGTCTAGTGTGGCCTGGAGTCCTTAGAATAGATATAGGAGTGAAATCCTTGATTCTATGGAATGGAATTGGCTTCCTCTGGAGGGAGGGCCTGAGGAATTCTCTATTAGAAGGCTTCTATTACTTAGCATTGGTATAGCATTTTGAGATTTTCAAAGCACTTTACATGTTATCTCATTTAATCATTGCTCCTATTTTATAGATAAGAATACTGAATCTCAGAGAGGTATATGCCTTGCCTGAGTATGCACAATTAACAAATATCTAAGATAGGATTAAAATCCAATTCTTCCTAATTCCAAGAACAGTGTTCTAACCATCACACAATAAAATGCTATTAGATCCTTTATCAGGGATTCAATTCAGCAAACATTTATTTGATGCCTCCTAATATATAAGGTTTTGTTCTGGGTAATGTAGAAGTGAGAACAAAAATGAAAGCCCTTATCTTGAAGGACCTTATATTCAGCCGAAATAGCATTATAATCTGCGTAGGGGAAAAGTCAGACAAAATTTGCTAGAGAAGATTATAGATTTAGAAAGATAGAGATAAATAAATGAATTGCAAGTATGGAAGATGATTTGTACCCATGCATGGAAGTGAGCTATAGATTGTTGAATTCAGGCTACAACAATTAGCCTAACTTTTTCTGGATCAAAGTGTGGAGTAATGATTTAAGGACAGGTAAGAACAAGACTAGTGGGTCTTAACTGTCAAGTTAAAGAATTTCTATTTTATCTTAAAGGCAAGAGAGAGTTAAAAATAGTTTTAGAGTAGGTGAATCTACTATCAGATCTTGGTTGTAGGAAAAATTTTTTGACAGCTGTATGGAATACAGAATAAAAAGGAGAGAAACTAGAAACTAAGAGATCATTTAGAGCTGTACTATAGGTGAAGTGTACTTGAATGTGAGGGTAGTAGTCATATTACTGGAGAAAATAGGGTGGTGGCAAGAATGCTTAAGACCTATAATTAATAACATCTGATATTTGGTTAGATATCAAAGGAAAAGGGAGTGGTACTGGAGATAAGGGATGGTTCCAAAATCATGAACTTTGGTGATTGGGAAAATAGTGGTGCTATGGGATTCCTGATTAGGTAGGGATTTATTATTACTTATTATTTATTATTTAGTTAAATCTTTTGATACACATCTACTATTTCTTCCCAATAGGAAATAGGAAGCAGAAGGGATTATTGTTTGTGTGGTTGTGGTGGTGATGGTGGTTGTCAGCAACATAGTTTTGAACATCCATAATAAGCCCCAGTATAACTGACTTTTCTCCACTGATGAAATTTGTCTTCATCTTTCATATAGCTGTAGCTATGTGGACCTGAAGATTCTGTATAGTAATCATTCAGAATTATTGATCTCTTTCTCCCTGCTTACATCTTTCAAAGTCTCCTTTTAGGACCATACCTCATTCTTGCGCCACATTGTATCACATTTCACTTTCTATTATAATGGTTGGTGAGCTTCCACCCCTTTCCTCCTCAGAAGCCTCATAGTGATATAAATAAAAAGGGTCCAGACTCTCAAAGTTCATGCCAATGAAACTGAAGCTCTTAGGTTTAGCAAAGTGGAAAAGCTTCAAATAGTGGCCCTAGAGATATGCATCTATCATCTAAGGGCCAACCTAGCTAAATTTCATCACCTTGAGCTTGATCCACTGCATCAAGATTGTTTTGGCTACAGTGAAGAGTGTCTTCTAAGGTATGGACACCATTTGCATCCATGAAGGGATGAAATCATAGATTTCTTCTAAGTTTTAGAGTGTATAAGTACATGTCTTATCCTTGTGATAAAATATAAACTTTCATGAGTACTATAACTGTCACATTTCATCTTTGTGCCCACTCCTCTATCTTTATCCAATGCCAACTAGAGTAGTCTTTATTCATTAGGCATCTAAAATGAATTTATTGAATTAACTTGAATATGGAAGGAAAAATATTTCATTTCTTTTACTGTTCCAATATAATGTAAAAAGGCTTCACAGCTTCAGAGACTCTTGGAACTAAAAGGAAGCTCAGTACATAAATTACTAGAACATGGAATATAGTATGTCCATACTTTGGAAGAGCATCCTTAGAATATGGAACATAGTATGTCAGATTTACCAAGGCCCTTAGAATATAATAAATGTTGGGTGGATTGTTCCATTAATTGTATTTGTATGCTTTAAAATAATTGGTTGAATATCATTTTCACTCTTTTTGTTGTTGTTTGCTTACATTTTATTTTGCTTCTTTTTTTAATGGATTTTTCTTGTGCAGCATTATAATTGTACAAATATGTGTGCATATATTGGATTTAACATATTTCTACCATGTTTAACATATATTGAACTACTTGCCATTTAAGTGAGAATATGAGGAAAGGGGGGGATTGGAACACAAGGTTTTGCAAGGGCTAATGTTCAAGAATTGTCCATGCATATATTTTGAAAAATAAAAAGCTTTAATAAAAAAAGATACTAAAACAAACAAATAATAAAATGTAAATGCCTACTAAAAAATAATTCTTGATTGTTTGGTTGTAAGTGGCCTTAGACTGAGGCTTAGAATATTAGAATAAAGGTTTTTAAACTATAGAATGTGGAATGTTAGAAATGAAAGGGATTTTTGACAAAAATCTAGTCCAAGGGATTCTCAATTGTTTTTGTATCACAGACCTATTTGGCAATCTTGTGAAGCCTATAGACCTTTTCTCAAAATAATGTTTTAAAATATATAAAAGACATTGGATTAACAAGGAAATCAATTATATTGAAATAAAGATGTAATTTTTCCCATCTAAGTTGGTGGACTCCCTGAAGTCTTTTCACAATCCACTGGTTTGTAACTATCAGGTTAAAGGCCCCTGATCTAATCTAAACCCCTATTTAGCAGATAGGGAAACAGGTTCAGAGAACAGTTAGTACCTACTTATCCCTATCTAACACCTTTCTATCAAATCATAACTTGCCTTATTCTTTTCTTCCATTTTGATCCTTTGATTGATATTCTATATAGATACCTATTATTATTTGTAGCTCATAAATAAGGAGATTGAGCAATAATTTCATTGTTACAATCCTTATTTTTTCAGCTTTGGCATGATTCATGATGGAGAAGGGAATCCATGCAGAAAGGCTGAAGGCAACATCATGTCCCCCACTCTAACAGGGAACAATGGGGTGTTCTCTTGGTCCTCTTGCAGTAGGCAATATCTCACCAAGTTCCTCAGGTATGGAAACCAAGGCAACTGTCTAATAGAATTCTTCTTTGGGTAGTGTTGCAAGCAGTGACAAAGTGGAGGCTGATGTTCATGACTCCATTTGTCAATAACTGACTTCCTCAGCCTTATGATATAGGTGAGTAGACACCAATTCAGTGGCATGTCAAATATTATCTCCAATATATAGATGAGGGAATAGAGGCTCAGGAGAGGTTAAGTGATTTGCTCATGGCTATACAATGAGTCAGGGACAAAGCCAATATATGTACCTAGATCTGACTTGAGATCAGCACTCATCCCTATATAGCATGGTGCCTCTTGGATAGACACATTCTTTTGGTTTGTTGCAGAAAAGTGCTTCATTTTTTGCTTGTTACCACCTGATTATCTTCTCATCACAACCCCCTGCCCTTAATAGCAAAACAAAGCATTAGTTGAGTGAATTTTGTCAAACAGAGTAGGAAAAAGTAGAAACCAAGAACTGAAGTGATCATTTGACTAAATGGATCACCTGTCTTCTTGGTCATCATTTAAATCAAGATAGGCATCCAAACCTACCTACATTTTGCCTTGGAGGATTCTTTGCATACAGAAGTGGGTGGAAACACCATGAAAAGAATGAAAACTGTGATTTTTTAACCCTATCTAGATTTGCATTAGAGGGTTCTCTAAAGACAAAAGTGAATAGAAATAATATATAAAGAGGTCAGCATCTGTGATTTTCTCAGATTTCCTGGTATGGAAATTCCTTCCACCAATGTAGACAACCCAATTATGATTTAGTAGATAATCCTTGGGAAATTGTCTGAGGCATATAGACATTGAATGACACTCTGAGTCATACAGATACATCAGAGGTCAAATTGGAAATTTAGTTTTCCTAATGCCAAATCCAGCTCTCTAAACATCATAACATGCTGCCTCATCAGCAAGGATGAGACCTCAACTCATTGAGCTGAATTCAAACCCTAGAATCATAATTAAAAACAAATAAGAGCCTAATCACATGAGACATATTGGAATTTAGATCAATTATTGAAATTTCTAAACATGCTCATCTTTGCTAAAATCTTATGTTTAAGGAAAAGAAGGACCTTTCAACTTCAGTAAACTACAGACGTTCCAGTTTAACAGTTATATTGTATTTTTTAAAACAAGGAATTGGTTTAAAAGCTCTTTGGAAAACATAAAGTTATAGAGAACCTGAGCAAGACTTGGTTCATTCTACAGTGATGTTCACTGCATTCTGCTACTGATTACTGATCAGTAATCAGTAATATGTTCTGCTATTGATTACTGATGTGATCATAGGCAAATCTCATTCTCAATTGTAACAAAGGTGTTATATGTTCTGCTATTGATTACTGATGTGATCATAGGCAAATCTCATTCTCAATTGTAACAAAGGTGTTATACCACACCACTAGTCTCAATAAACTCAAATAGAAAAGAATCTTACATTTTAATCTGGTTTGGACTTCATTTGGGAGTTCTGCCAGATTTCTACTGGAAATTTGACATCTCTCTACTAGACATTCCTTTCCAATCCAGTCCTATGAATTGGACTCCTAACCTGGATAATTTCATATTTAATTTTCTAGTGCAAAGAATACTGCTAGCACTGAAATGTTCCTGTTCAGATTCTCCATACACTTTAGCAAAAACACCAGAGTTCTATAAAGTATAGATTGAGAACTACTGATCCATTTTTTGTTGCCCTCCCACCACTGTGGCTTCAGTTTTTCCATCCCCTTCTGTTACAGAGAGAGTGAGAAAAAAGTAGTGCAGTCATATAGCAAGAACCCAAATGAAATAATATTTTCCGTTGGGTTTCCACATGAAGTCCCTAAGCACATGAGGTGAATTCCCAATGAAGAATTTATAGAAGGACATGGGATAAGAAACATTCAGGATATGGAGCAAAGTAGATGATATGCAATATCTATCTTTGGAAAGCATATTCAATAAATGAGATCTCATACGCTCTGAAATGTTGAATTAACCATTGCTCAAATATATGAGTAGAATATGTATGAGCTTTAAAAAAAAAAAGTACATGGACCCACACTTAACACCGTATACCAAGATAAGATCAAAATGGGTCCATGATTTAGGCATAAAGAACAAGATTATAAATAAATTAGAGGAACATAGGATAGTTTATCTCTCAGACTTGTGGAGGAGGAAGAAATTTGTGACCAAAAATGAACTACAGACCACTATTGATCACAAAATGGAAAATTTTGATTATGTCAAATTAAAAAGCCTTTGTACAAACAAAACTAATACAAACAAGATTAGAAGGGAAGCAGCGAACTGGGAAAACATTTTCACAGTTAATGGTTCTGATAAAGGCCTCATTTCAAAAAAAATAGACTCTAATTTATAAGAAATCAAGCCATTCTCCAATTGATAAATGGTCAAAGGCTATGAACAGACAATTTTCAGATGATGAAATTGAAACTATTTCCACTCACATGAAAGAGTGTTCCAAATCACTATTGATCAGAGAAATGCAAATTAAGACAACTCTGAAATACTACTACACACCTGTCAAATTGGCTAAGATGACAGGGAAAAATACTGATGAATGTTGGAGGGGATGCGGGAAAACTGGGACACTGATACATTGTTGGTGGAGCTGTGAACGAATTCAACCATTCTGGAGAGCAATCTGGAATTATGCCCCAAAAGTTATCAAACTGTGCATACCCTTTGATCCAGCAGTGTTACTACTGGGCTTATACCCTCAAGAGATACTAAAGAAGGGAAAGGGATCTGTATGTGCATGAATGTTTGTGGAAGCCCTGTGTGTAGTGGCTAGAAACTGGAAAATGAATGGATACCCATGAATTGGAGAATGGTTGGGTAAATTGTGGTATATGAATGTTGTGGAATATTATTGTTCTGTAAGAAATGACCAGCAAGATGATTACAGAGAGGCTTGGAGAGACTTACATGAACTGATGCTAAGTGAAATGAGCAGAACCAAGAGATCATTATACACTTCAACAACGATACTGTATGAGGATGTATTCTGATGGAAGTGGATTTCTTTGACAAAGAGAAGATCTAACTTAGTTTCAATTGATCAATGATGGACAGAAGCAGCTACACCCAAAGAAAGAACACTGGGAAATGAATGTAAATTGTTTGCATTTTTGTTTTTCTTCCCGGGTTATTTTTTCCTTCAGAATCCAATTCTTCCTGTGCAACAAGAGAACTGTTTGGTTCTGCACACATATATTGTATCTAGGATCTACTGTGACATATTTAACATGTATAGGACTGCTTGCCATCTGGAGGAGGGGGTGGAGGGAGGGAGGGGAAAAGTCGGAATAGAAGTGAGTGCAAAGGATAATATTGTAAAAAATTCCCTAGGCATGGGTTCTGTCAATAAAAAGTTATAATTATTTAAAGAAAATAAAAAAGTAAAAATGCCAAATTAGATGCAATAACTAATGTACATCTGTTTTTCCTCCAGCACAGCCCAGGCCTCTTGCCTAATTGATGAACCAAAGCAAACAGGACAGTATAAATACCCAGACACACTTCCAGGTCAGATCTATGACGCAGATGTTCAGTGCAAGTGGCAATTTGGAGCAAAAGCCAAACTTTGCAGCCTCAGTTTTGTGAAGGTAGGCAAAGGAGGAGAGAGAGTGCCCTTTCAAGATTATATTAAAATTCTTAAGAGGCTTGTTCATGATGTTCCTATCATAGATTGACAAAGATTGGATTTTCTAAAGTCAAGTCAGCACCTCATGTCTGGTGTAATAATGAACTGCCTGGGTCACTATCCAGAATAAGTTGGTCTAATGGACCATGATCTTTCCTCTGATAGAAGGTTTGGCAAAATATGAAGCAGGAAAGATTGTTGGATTTGGAGCCAGAGAACATGTACTTGTATCCCAAACCTGCCAGTTACTAACTGTGTGCTATTGGAATTTACTTCATAATTATTTGTCTTTTTCTATCTCTCTGTCTCTGTCTCTGTTTCTATCTCTATCAATCTCTCTGTCTCTATTTCTGTTTCTGTCTCTTCTCTTTCTTTTCTTTCTCTTTCTATCTCTGTGTTTCTGTGTCTGTCTCTGTCGCTGTCAGTGTGTGCGTGCGTCTCTCTGTCTGTCTCTCTCTCTCTCTCTCTCTCTCTCTCTCTCTCGTCTATATCACCTAGGCTAAAAGTGCAGGGAACATTTATGGGCCTGATCCCACCAATGATTTTCTTTGGGAACCTTGACCTGCTCTGTTTCTGACCTGTTTTAGTTTTATATCCCATTCTCAAACTTCCACCTCCTGAAGGTGGACCATATAGATACCAGACTTAATTATACACTGATCGAATTAGTCCACTCAGAACTGAGTTCCAGAGACCCAATAGCCTCAGCTTCCCTGGTAGCAGGGAACCACCTGATAGGTATGTTCCATCATGCTCAGCCAATTTATGATTCTTAACCTCATTTTTCATTTCTGGTAAAAAGTAAATGGATCTGACATTTGACAATAAATGGATTTTAGGCCAAGTCAGTTCCGCTGTCTAAACTTCAAGTTCGCTTTCTAAAATGAGGATAATGGTGTTTGTACTGCCAATTTTAAGCAGTAGAATGAGGAAAGCACTTCATGAACCCTAAGGCATTTTAGAAATAGGAACTATGGGGTTTGGGGCTTTAGCAGTATGGGCTTCTCATAGAAATACAACACATGGTTCAGAGGATGACTATGGATTTACAAACTTTGGGGTACATGAGTGTCTTGTCGTAGGTCTGATAATATCTCTACTTCTTTCTTAGTAAAATGCTATTAATAACACATGCCTTGTTTAATTCATAGGGCTATTGTGAGTTTATTTGGGATGATAAACTTTCTCAAAAACTCTCTCTTTAAAAATATTTATTTAAAACCAAATACAAAATAAGAAAAAATAGAAAAAGGCTGAAAAGGGAAAAAAAAAAAAAACATTTGTCATGTGTCCAGCAGAATATCAGGAAGGATGCAAAATATGTAATGATAAATTTTCATTTCAAGAAAGCTTATATAATAATAGGAGATTATAGTCTTTGCTTCCTTGTAGGTTATTATTTTGTTCTCTGCTATGCACTTTTTCCTTTATTCTTTTCCCCCTTTTATCCTCTCTCCTTCCTGCAGCAGGCTACAGTTAAGCATGGACATATTTACACACACATACACATACATATAGTCATATACACATGTCTATATAAACACACCTATATGCATACACACATACGTATATACATATGCCTTTACACATATGTAGACATGCATTTAAAACTAATTAATATGGCTGACATACAATGTAGATTTCTCTCATGAATTGAATATTTCAATTTGATTTTATCTGAGATCAATGATTACTAGCCCTACTTTTTTTTCCTAACAAATTTTACTCCTAATCTTAGTTGTAGTGTTTATGTATATCTCGTATTTCCTATCCCTGCTAACTCTTCTACTTTAATTCTATTCCTTAGCTTGCTTTGCTGTTACTTAACATACTCCCACCCATGGATCCCTCCCTTATCTTCTCTCCTCACCTTTTTCCCCCTCTTTACCCATTTCCCATTAATCTATATATCTTATTCCATTGCCATAAATCTGTACACCCCTTATCCCAACTTATTTTATTCCCTTTCTACCTCTCATTGCCACTTCTTTACTGATTTTGAAGAGTGCTATACACTTTGTGGTATATGTGTATGTGTATTGTCTCTTATTTAACCTATTCCTGCTGTGCGTAGGTTTCAGAACTACAAGCACTCCTCCCCTTCCAAAGCCCGTATTGGTTCTTCCTCTGCACCTCATTTGTATAACGTAATTACTATTTTTATGTTTTCCTAAATAGTTTTGCTTTTTAGAGGCAGATCATACATAGTTCTGCCCCAATATTTCTTTTGAACTACCCAATTACTGGGTAGTAATCTTAAATATATGGTTTACATTTCCATGTAAAAAACATAAACAATTTGTCATTGTTGAGTCCCTTGAAATTAATCTTTGATGTTGGCTCATATATTAAATTTTCTATGGAGTTCAGGTTTGGTTGAGACAAAGTTCTGAAAATCTGGAGGTTCATTTAATATCTATTTTTTTTGTCATTCAATATTATGACTAGTTTTGCTGGATATGATATTTTTGCCTGCAGACCTAATTCTTTAAAGTGTGTGTGTGTGTGTGTGTGTGTGTGTGTGTGTGTGTGTATGTGTGTGTTGTAAATAATTACAGGACCTGCAGTCTTTTATTGTAGCTGCTGATAAATCTTGTCCAATTCTAATTGTGACTCCAGCCTATTTGAATTTTTTGTTTATTTCTTGTACAATTTTGTCTTTGATCTGAGGAGTTAGACATTTAGTAATAATATTCCTTTGTATTTTCCCTATAGGATATTTTTGAGATGATGATAGGTGGCTTTTTTCTATTTTTTTTTCTTTCCCCTAATGTTCTATCACTCTAGGTCAAATTTTTAAAATTATTTCTTGATTATGTATAAAGGATTTTTTTTGGTTCACAGCTTTCAGGTAGTCTAATTATTCTTATGTTTTTTCTTCTTGATCTCCAGATCTATTGTTTTTCTTAGAAGATGTTTCACATTCTGTCATCTTTTTTTCATTCTTTATATTTTGTTTTGTTATTTCTTGGAATCTTATAGCTTCTCTGGCTTCTCCTTGCTCAATTTTCAAGGAATTATTTCCTTCTTTAAGACTATGTATCTCCTTTTCTAGTTGGTTAACATTCCCCCCTCCATAATCTTCTTGTTTTTCTTGAATCGTTCTTCTTATTTTTTAGTTTTTCGTCAATCTCATTTGATTTTTTGAAGTCTTTTTTGAGTTCTACAAATTCTTTCTGGGCAGGCAGCCATTTAACATTACTCTTTGAGGTAAAGAGGTTTTTTTTTTTTTAACTTCTATGTCCTCCTGTGAAGATGAACCCCATCTTCCCTGTTCCCACAGTAAGTTTCTATGGTTGGGTCCTTTCTTCTTTGTCTGTCCGGTTTTTTAAATGAGAACCATTAATGTAAGCACCTCTAATCCTGGGGTAAGGGGAATGGTGTCTTTAGCTTAACTTTAGCTATCCCCTTTGACTTGGAACTCTGAATCAAAAGCTCTCCACTTCTGCAAGTGTCCATAGTCAGCAGTGTTCCTGCCCCACTGCTTCTGCAGTGGGATTCAAACCCAAGTCTTCAGACTCTAAATCTAGCACTCTTTACCATGACAAAGTTGCCAACTCAAAATTTTACCAGTTGCTTATTTCTTTCAGTTTGATGAATTGTACCAATTGGAATGTGAGGTTCCTCTTGTGCATTTTGAATCCTTCCCATATGCCTACAGATATGCTCAGTTCTCTCTCTTCCTCTTCATTTATCCAAAGTCTCCCCTTAACTCTTTTGCTCCATCCAGCTATTATCCAATATCTGACTTTCTCTTCACTACTAAATCTCTTGAAAAATTGTTCATACCCACAGCTTCCATTTCTTTACCATCAGCTGCTCACTCTTCAATCTCTTGCAGCTGAATTTTTACCACCTAGTATTCTATTGAAAAATTTAAGTCATCAATGTCTTCAAAAATCTTTCTTTCAAACTTCTTTTTTTCAAAGCTTTTGGCATTGTTGCACACCCAACTTGTTTTATGTTCTATCTTCCACTAACTTCACAGATAGATCTTTCTTACTACTTTTTTATGAGTTTTCGTTTTGGTGAAGTGGAAAGGACACAAAATTTAGAATCAAAGGGCTTTGAATCTTAGCTCCTAACATTTATTACCTATGTGATACTGGGCAAACCATTTAATGCCTCTACACCTCAGCTTCCATATTTATAAAGTGAAGAAGTTAGACTAGATGACTCTTAAGGTCCCTTCTAATTTTAACTCTATAATTCTAGTATTATTATTATTATTATTTTAGAAAATAAACTGTTGTTGATATCTTTTGTTTTTACATAACCAAATTTCTTCCAGTATCCATTTCCCTTTTTCCTCTTAAAAAGCCAGCTCTTATAACAGGTACAAAGCAGAAAAAAACAATCAATGTACTAAAAAAGTCTGGAAATATATGCAGTGTATCACATTTGTGGTATTTACCTCTGCAAAGGAGTGTGTTGGGAAACATTTGTTCATATCACTTTGGAGTCATGCTTTTTGTTATAATTTTGCAACATGGTTGCCCTTTCCTTTTCCTTTCCACTATACTAGTGTGAGTACTATTTCCAATGCTGTAAATACAATTCACCTTTTGTTACTTCAGCCAAAATAGAAGTTGTCCATGTTTTCCTGTATAAAATCTCCATGGTGCACTGGAGGAATTGCTTTAGGTCTTTTTGCATTCTGTGAATACAATGTCGCACTTGGACTGTTATCATTATGATTGCTCAATATTGCCACATAAACAGTATTCTTTTCAAATACATTTCCTGAATGATATCCTTTATGACACTTCTTTCATGAAAGTCATCATGATATGTTCCAAAATACTTATCACTACCATGCATCTGCTGATTGCCCTCTGGGTCAATTCTTAGCATGCCATGGTATTCCATAACTCATAGTTATATCACATCACTAGAAAATTTCTGGTAATAAAAAGCTGGATTTTTATTTTAGGTAGCTAAATGGGATAACTGAAATGCTATTCTGTTGTCCACATACAACCCAGTCCCTTCTTTTTTCTTGTTCTGAGCCCAAGTTATTATTCTCCTTTCTCAGGCAACCTCACTTCCTCACTCTCCCTCACGCCACATATCCAGTCAGTTGATAAGTCATGTTTCTACCTAGCCATCTCACATCTATTCAAGCAGTCACCATTCTTGTTCAGCTCTTTCTCCTCTCAGCTCAGAATCTTGTGATTGACTATTGCCGACTAATTCCCTATCTCTGTTCCTCCCAATCCATCTTCCACACAGTTGCCATTGATTTTCTTTAAGGGTTAGGTTTAACCATGTAATTCCCTTCCTGGAAAACAACAACAACAACTATTGTTTTTAGGACAAAATAGAATTTTCTCTGTTTGGCTTTTAAAGTCCTTTAAAACCTGGCCCTAATATACCTGTACTACTCATTATAAATTAGTTTAATTCCTGGAAGTGGAAAAACTTCTTCACATATGACCCTTCATCTCATTTCTGTGTCTTTACACTGGCCATTAAATTCACCTCTTTCTCTCCTCTACTTCCTAAATTCCTTTATTTTCTTCAAGCCTGAAGCATGACCTTCTACATGAAACCTTTTTTGATCCTTCATGACTCTTGATGTCCTTTCTCCCCAAATGATCTTATTTGCATATGCTCTTTATATGATTATTTATGTGTTGTTTATGTATGTGTTGTCTACTCTGATAAAATTCTGGCTTAAGAGCAGAGACTATTTCATGTTAGTTTTTATAGCCCTAGCACTTATACTGTTTGGTACTTTTTATGCTTTGTTTCATATGGATTACCAGAGTATCAATGAACAAAACTGTCACTTTGTTTTCTTTGATCAAGGATTCTTATGTGATCTTGATGAATGAGAGTTTCTGGTTGGAAGAGATCCTTGGCTGTACTGTCAAGCATTTTTGTAATTTAAAAAAAGGACACATTTGGAATGCATATTTTTTAAATCTCTCACTTGCTTCACTTACTGAAGAGGTATTTTGCTAAAGGAGATTGTAAAAATCTGCTTTGCCTTATATTTTTTATCAAGGATATTCAGCATATGTGTAGGTCCTTCTCATAAAAATGTTATAGAAATTAGAAAGTACTTATATGGGTTAGTAGTTATTGATCCACAATAAATTTATTCAATAGCTTGGGAGGAAGGGAGAGTAATATTTTCCATGATTTTTTCCCATTTGTTTTATATCTTTCAGGTATCTTGAAAATTGACTTTTCAGTGCTTTCAAAATTGTGTCACTCCCAGAACATATTTCTTCAGTATACATTTAATCTATTGCCCTTTGTGGATTTATATCTTTTAGTGCCTTTTCTACTTTCTTATTTAGCATATGGGAGAGTCCAAATGTGGTGGTTCTACTTTTTATCAAGGATAAAAATAGTTGGTTATAGAAATGTTGACAGATCAATTATGTTTTTCATGTTTATTGTCTTTCCAGTTAAATTTATATGTGTTCTTTATATGATTTTGCTTGGGTTTTTGGCATGATAGAATCATGTTTAGCTTCCTGAAGGATATTTTTCCTTTTACTGCTCTTTTGTGAATTGATCATTTTGGTGATCTTCTATTCTCCTCTCTCTCAATTGAACTATAACAATGATAATCTCAGTTGTTCTTCACATATAGTATTCTTTTAGACAGTGCTTTTTTATTTTTATTTAATATTTAATATTTAAATCTTCAAAAATGAACATATTAGTGTAATTGAAATCCTGCAACATGGAATCAGAAGAATCTTGGAATCTTGACATCAATACTTATTAGTTATGTGACTCTGAGTATGTTATATAGCTTCTCTGAGTGCCACTTTCTCTATCTCTAAAGTGACCAATGAATTATCTTAGAGTTCTAATCTATGAATTTTGAAATTTTTATATTCCAGGGTTCTCCACCACTAATATGTCATGGCTTTTGGGTGCTTTGATATCTCCAAGCCACTATGCTCTAGTTATAAAGTCAGGAGAAAATGAATACCATTACATGGCATTATTTAATTAGGCAACATTAGGCTAGATTTTATTTCATAACTTCATCATCACTTGGCTGTCCTGAGTCATGCTATTGAGTGGACACGGTAGAAATGTGAGATCTGACCTAGGTCAAAATAGAGACCTATCCATATATACGCAGAGGAGACCCAGATCAATAGCATGAATGCCACTGAAGTTTATTCCCAGTCTTTATGAATTTCCCTCCTTCATTTATACGAATTATTCTCACCAAATACTCCACATTAAGTTGTTGCCTTTGCTGTTACCCTGGTTCTATACTGCAAAATAATATCATCCATCCCATCCAACAACAGCAGTTACCTTCTGTTCAGTAGAAATGAGTGGTAGTCATTCATGACTGTGGCTTAATAGGAAATACATGTCCAGGTTTGGCTAGCCATTTAAAAAACTTACAGTAGGTACTTTCTCTCGCAGAAGGGGGAAAATTGTGAGAAAGCTTTTGTATTATTATATTAGCTTCAATCTGTTTCCTTGATCTATCTGGTGTCTGGCTTTTGTAACCTTTGCTTGGTCTTAGATTATTTCTTCTTCCTCCTCACTTGAATTTCACAGCTCCCTATAGATAGACTTCTTGGCTGGGTCTCTCTTTCACAAATAAGCTGGTAATCAACCTTTGCCTCTTAGTTCAACTTGTCTTTACTGACTCTGACCCTTCACTAACTCAGAGAGCATTGTTGCAGATGGTCCCACCCTATCTGGTCTTAGCTGCTTTGGCAATATGCCAATCAGTTTCATCTTGCCATGGGGACAAGGGCAATGGGATCTGGATGATTTTTTAAATGTTTAGTAAAAAATGTTTTCTTACACTAAAAAGCAAAAATTAGATATTATAATTAAATAACTAAATATTTTCTATCCCTAATGATTTTTTTAAACAATATGAGTCCTTTAAAAGCTTCATCAAAATTCTTCCAGAATTGCAGCCTCAATTAAATAATAAAACATAACATAAAACATCAGCAATAATGTGGTATACTAAATGGAGTGCTGAATTTGGTGTTGGGAAGAGATGAATTTTAATCCTACCTTAGGCACTTACTGGTTGTATGATTCTGGATAAGTCATTAACCTGTGCCAGCTTTAGTTTCCTCATCTGTAAAATGAGGGTGATAATAGTATATACTTCATGGGTTAGTTTTGAAGATCAAATCTGATAATATGTGTTAAATATTTTTCAGACCTTAAAGTATTACATGATTAGTCTCTCTCCACCATAGTATATCACAACCCATCTTTATTCTCTCATTCTGTAGGATTCTAGTCCATGCGATAACATAAATCCTCCACAGAGTATTTGTCTCAAACTTTGGAGATATTTTTCTGTTTTGTATTCTTTCAGTATTTCATGAGTATTAGTATAATACAGTCCCCCTAGCAGAGCAGAGAGAGAGTTGGCCATAGAGGAAGACAACTGAGGCTCAGGTCACGGGCAAGTTCTTTGATTCTCAGCACCCCTGGACACCTCTGCAATAGCATTAATTATAGACAAATTATACATCTGTAATGATAGAGGGAGATTTTATATATGTTCACCAAATCAATAGATCTAAATAAAAAAATCAATTTACTATTTGACTCATCCATCTGTTATCTGTATTGTTGTTATATGACCAGACCACTTCCTTTCTAGTTGTAGGTACCTTCAGTGATGTATTTGATGCTACAAATCATTGTTGGGCTCATGTAGCATCCCATGTGACTTTCCTCTGCCTTTTGGATCAATTTTATTCTTCTGAGATCATGATATTCAAAATTTGGCAACCTCACTGAGAGAAAACTTGTTGTAGACGTGACTTTTTGTGTCAAGGAGCATCACTCAGTTTCTCACTACCTCAGGGACCAGAAAAATGAGATTTTTCTATTTGGCTTTGAAATGCCTTCACAAGCTGGTTCCTTCTGATCTTTTAGTCTTTTCACACTTCTCTCTTCCATGAACTCTACAACCCAGTGACCTTTTCTATTTGCTTTATCTAATTGGTATTTGGAGTCTTTTCCCTGGCTGTCTACATGTCTGAACTTTCTCCCTCCTTTACCTCTACCTTTTTAGCTTCCCTGATTTCCTTCAAGATTCATCTCACATCCCATCTTCTGAAAGTGTCTCTTGGTGTACCCTACCCTGTTACTTCAGCCCCCTCCACTCCCTTGCCATGCCTGGTGACTTTGAGATTTCCTCCCATTATACTATATATAGCTTGCAGGTACAGAGATGTTTCTCTCCTTAGAATGTGAGCTCTTTAAGGACAGGGGCCAGGAATTTTTTTGTTATTGTTATTTGTTTGTTTGTCTTTCCTGTGTTTAGCTCTGAGCTTGTCATTTGAAGAGTGCTTAATAAATAGTTCTTGTTGTTTTTGACAAGTGTTCATTACTTTCCCAAGCTCCTGATGCCTGCTGGCTCTATGGTTTTCCTTAGTCAAAAGTACCTCTGGAAAATGAGACAGTGGTTCTTAAATTTTTTGTTTTCAAGACTCCTTAACATTCTTAAAAATTATTAAGGACCCCATAAAGTACTTTTGTTTATATCTGTTACTTGTTTCTAGTCACATTTGACTCTTCCTGACCCCATTTGGGATCTCCTTGGCAAAGATATTAGAGTACTTTGTCCTTTCTCCTCCTCAGATGAGGAAACTGAGGCAGACAAGCGTAAATGACTTGCCCAGGATCATAAATCTATTAAGTGACTGAGGCCATATGTGAACTCTGGAAGAAGTTGTCCTGACTCCTAGACTGGCATGCTATGCACTATGGCCCCAACTAGTTGTCCCTTCAGTGTCTATTGCCTGAGAAATTAAATTTTTTAGTATTATGTGAAAATAGTTTTAGATCCCTTTAATGGATTTTTGGAACATCCAGGGACTCTGGAGCCATTTCCTAAGAACTGCCGGTATGAAAAAGATACTGAATATCTTAATTGTCACTTTTGTGTAACTGTTTTTTGCTTTCCTTTTCAGGATATTTGCAAATCACTTTGGTGCCATCGAACGGGCCATAGATGTGAGACAAAATTCATGCCAGCAGCAGAAGGCACCATTTGTGGTCTGAGTAAGGTAAAGTGCATGATTTTTAGTCTTGTGTTTCATTTTTGTCTTTGTATTCCCAGTGCCTGGCACAGTGTCTGATATATCATGGTTGCTTAATAAATGCTTATTGATTGTGTGATTTAACAGAGGACTGACTTAAACAGATAAATGGCCTGGTGGGATGCAGTGGATAAAACTTTGGGCCTAGAATCAGAAAGACTATTTATTATTGGAGTACTGGAGAGAACATTGACTTAGAATGAGAAATTGTAGATTCAACTAAGACCAGCAATATTTACTAGCTATGGAACTTTATTCAAGTCACTTAATCTCTGTTTCCTCAACTATAAAATAGGGATAATACTTATCTGTGCAACCTTGAAGGCCCTCATGGATTTTCACTGGCTATTCCCATGTTCTTCTTCCTCACCTTTGCTTTCTGATTCTCTTACTTTCTTTCACACTGAATTCAAATGTCAGGTGTAATAGTTTTTTTCCTGCTCTTTCCATTGCTAGTACTTTTCTTCTGAAATTATTTCTTACTGACTCTTTATGTATCTTATACATACACAATCACTTATATACTGTCACTCCTTATTAAAATGTAAGCTTCTTGAAGTCAAGGACCATATTCAGCATAGTGTCTGGCAAATAATAAGGAGTTAATATAATAAATATTTGACTGACTAGTTAGATGACTACCTCACAGGGTTGTGAAGAAAACATTTTGTAACTGAACTATGTGTAACCATTAAATGTGAGCTATGATTATTATTGTTGACCACCAATGATTAACTATCTCTCACCACTATAAATCAATAAACCTTTGACTAGGAGATAAAGGGATTAGGTCCTGCATGAATCCACAGTGAAGAAATTAAAGATTCCTTAATTAATAGAATACCCTAAGTAGATAGGACTTACTTAAGAGACTCTCTTCCTGAATTAAAATAATTGTATATTAAATTTTACTATTAGTTACTGAGTAAAGTAATTAGTAATTGGCCTTTATGCTAAGATATACATCAAACTTAGAGGATCTGTGATTTTATCCTTATCACTGCTTCTAGATTGTCTTTGTTATGAGTTTTCCTAAATATTCATATCCTGTCTGATGATATCCTTCACTTACCTTAGTTAGGATGGTTGGCACATATATAATCTTGTACTGAGCCAATGCTATTCTACTTTCCATCTTGGATTAATATTTCTTATAGCTTTCATTCTTCTGCTATAGCTTTTGAGTATATGGGATAGTCTAATATCAGACCATGAAGGCATCAGTGAAAGACTTTACCAGAGTTCAAGTTCCAAGATAGAGTGTTTCAAAATTATATATAGTTTTGCTAGGAAACTAAGGTCCAGATTCCCCATGGAGTTGGAAGCACTAGCTTTGAGTACTGACTCTGTCACTTGTTAGTTATTTGATTTTGGATAAATGATTTGCTTTTCTGAGCCTGTTCTCTCTTTTGTAAGGTAGAAATAATCATGCCTTATGGGAATCTACTTTATAAAATCAGTCTCCTGGAAATGAGCATCTAGCTTCTATTTAAATAATTACAGTGAAGGCCTATCCATGATATTGAGATTTCTCTGACTATAGCTATTCACATGGAAGTTAGATGACCATTTCTCTAGGACTGATTTGTAAAAAAGATTCCTACTCTAAGTATGGGTAAGATTCTGGATTTCCATCTAATTTTTCTTTAATTCCTATCCTAATTAAGATGCTAGAATCTCAGAGCTAAAAGGGATTTAGAGGTAGACCTGTCAACCTCTGTATGAAGTATAAATTCTTTCTGTAACATCCCTGTCATCATATTAGAAGTCTGAACCCCTGTATGAAGTATAAATTCTTTCTGTAACATCCCTGTCATCATATTAGAAGTCTGAAATCCTCCCCCATGAAACTAATATTTTCTCTTCTCTTATATTTCATTCTTAGAAGAGAATGCAAAGCATGGTCAGTTGGTAGATAAAATAATAGTGTACATAATACTTTAGATGCTAATACTAAATATATACTAATTTTAAAATAACATTGTAGATAAAATAATATACCTAGATTTTATAAAAATATTTAGTGAATCTATAAGTTTGTCATGATATTTTTTAGAATAGATGGAAAGATATGGGATAGACTATACTATAAATAGATAAATCATATACTCTGAATGTTTGGACCCAAAGAGTAGATATTTAATGGTTTGATATTAGAATCAAATTTCCAGAAGCTTTCCCCAGGGTAAACCCTATGTTAGAAAAAGAATAATTGGAATGTTTATCAGATTTATAGATAACAGACATCTTAAAGAAATAGCCACGGTGTTGGACAATCAGAAATTTTAAATGATCTTAATAGCAAGCTGAATAATCAGACTGAATGAAAGAAAATGAAAATAAACTAAAGATAAAAGAAGTATAATTAGATAGTGGTATTTTTTTTAAGATTTGGGAGTTTGAGGGGATATAAGCTAAATGTGAAAGAGAAAGAATGATAACGTAGTCTTAAACTACATTGAAAGGCATTGTGTCCCAGCATAGAGTGATGATAGTCTGAGTGTACTCTGTCTTGCTGTACTATACTTGGAGTTCTCTACATCATATTTTACACAGGACATAAATAAGTTGGAGAAAACTTAGGCAAGAGGTGATAGTTGTCTTAAATATTTGAAGAGCTGTCATATGGAAGAAGAATTAGATTTGTTTTATTTGACTCTGATGTGCAGAACTAGAGTGATGAGTGAAAGTTCAAAGAAGGAAGTAAGGCATCCTGAACATTTTACACATATTTTCTCACTTGTTCTCACAATAGCCCTGGGAGATAGGCATTATTATTATTTTCATTGTGCAGTTGAACAAACTGAGGCACAAGTTAAGTAACTTACCCAAGGTCACACAGTTAATGTCTGAGGCTGGATTTATACTCAGATCTTCTCGACTCCAGACCTGATATTCTTTCTATTGTGTCACCTAGATACTTCTATGACAAGATAGTATCCTTAAGAATTGAAGATATCCAAAAGTGGAATGGAATAAAGGAAATGAGTTCCTAATCCTCAAGAAAGGTTTTAAAAGAAAGACTGCATGACCATTTGTTTGGTATAATGGATAGAGCATTTTTGTACTCTAGGTGGCTTCTTGAAGCCTCTTATAATTCTTTTACTCTCATACTCCAGTTCTTCAGAAAAATTTTCCTAAACCAAGTAATCTCCAAATTTCAATGTAATCCTCAAATCCACTTTCCCTTCATTAATTCAGCCTTTTATGGCTTATTTGAAAGAGCTCTAAATTTGGCCTCAGAGGATGTAGATTAGAATTCTGGTCTTGCAATTTACTATAGAGATGACATTGGGGAATCTCATCTCCCTGCTATACCTTGATTTCTTAATCTATACAATGAGGGGTTTGAACTAAATGGTGTCCAAGGTCTCTTCCAAATCTAAATCCATCTGTACCTTTCTGTCTTTTAGATATGTTCATCCCTTTGATGAATCTCCTTGTTAAGAAATGAAAGTATTCACTTCTATAGTTCATTTGTTTCATATAGATTTATATCATTTCTGTTGATTTTCACTTCTGATACTTGTGTTTTGGAGGGGAGCTTGAATCATGTCAGTAGAGTGTAAGCTTTGGCAGTGCTGATCTGGAGCAAAAGATTTCTAGTGTGGGCTTAGTAATGGACTATATGTCAGTTGCCTATGGAGAGTCCTAGCTAACTATGTAGCAAGATTCATCAGCTGAGGATTAATTATTAGGATTTTAGTATCACCATTTAAAAAGAACATCTGCTAGGGCATGGAGAAATTAGGGTCTGTTTTGGTGTAGGGAATAGGCTCATTGAAGAAAATCATGAATGTCTGAAGAGAGAACTATTGTTATTACCATCATTATATTGCTAGCAAAAGATTAGTTTGGTTGATGACCCTAATGCAGACAGGCTACTCTTACTTGCCTTCTTCTCTCCTTCCCATTTTCCATTTATATGGCCACCCCGTGCTCCAATGATAACTGGACATAGAATTACAACCAAGCAGAAGCTAGTGTCTAATAGACTAGGAATAATTCTGTTTTTCTTTATCCTAATCAAATCCCTTCTGGATTAGTGGATTTTAGTCTCAAATTTGGGGAGGGTCATCGACATGCTACAGTAAATACAGAAGAGAGACATTACAAAGATAAATCAAGGATGCCTATTCCAGACAATAGTAACTCACTGGGGATAAGATTGCTGCCTTCACCTATTTGGAGGGCAGTCACGTGAAAGAGGAATTCATGGTCTTTTGCTTGACAACAAAAACATTGGTAATGACAACAGCAACAAGAAGCATTTATTAAACACTTGCCTTGTGCCAGGCATTGTGCCAAGCACAAGTACAAAGAAAAGCAAAAACATGTTCTCTGCTCTCAGGAACTTCACATCCTCATGGGGAAGACAATGTATAAACAATTACAAATGTCCAAAGTGTGTATAAATACACACATACATATATATTATATATATGTAAATTATACAGGTTAAATTAGAGATCATCTCAGAGGGAAAGCACTCAGAGATTAGATGGCCGCCATAGCCCCTTACAACTCTAGGTCTATGAAGTTCCAGAGAGGAATCTATCAGCTTGACCTAGGGAAAACCTTCCTGAACATTCCAGAAATTGAATGGGCTGTCTAGCAAGCTCCCCTTTCCTGGAGACCTTTAAGTGGAGATTGGATATGACATATTAGAAATGCCATAGAGGGGGATCTTTATGTAGGGATTGGTTAGGCTAAATGACACCTGAAATTCCAATTGGCTCAGAGATCTCTTGATTTTGTTTCATGATTTCATGAAGATTCTGAAATGACAATTGCAGTTTGGGGAAGGAAAACTAAAAGCCAAAAAATTAATTAACATATGGCAAAAATTGGAAGAGAAGAAGCAGGATCTTAGTGTTGACAACATGTATTGGCAACCAGCTCCAGGCTAAATAGTGATGAAGCCAAAGTTATCATAGGGGAAAAACAAGTGTTTGACAGCCTAACCCACTCCCCATAATTCTGTAACTGAACCTTCTTCCCCCTCTCCTTTCCACCCCCGCCCCAATCATCAAAATCTGGCCCATCCCAAACCTCAGCCTTCAGAATCTGATCACAAGGTTTTAAGAGAAGGGAATTGTGCTAAGTCATGCAGAAATCTCACATAATAAAAATGTCTAAGACAGTGTTCCCTAATGATAATAGAACTCTAGAGGTAGGGGAAAAAAAGAATAATAACTACAACATTAATAATGTATGTTTTTATAGTGTCTTAGTCTTGCAAAGTGCTTTCCTTCCAACCACTCTATAAGTGAAGCAGTGCAAGGATTATTATTGCCATTGCAGACGAGGAAACTGAGACCAAGAGGACAAAAATGCCTTATCCATGATTCCCATTGAGATGGGGTCAGAACTGAGACTTGAACAAGAGGTAGCCTAATTTGGAGAATTGTGGAGTTGAAGAGCTTCTGGAAGATAATCTTTTAACAGTTGAAAAACTAGTCCATACCAAGGGTCTTAAGACCTGTGTCTGTCTTGAGCTCTGCCTCTAATTTAGTATATGACCTTGGGTAATCAATCTGCTTCACCTCTTGTGCAAAAACAAGTGAGAGCCAAAGGACATATTTTCAGTAGAACCATTTATCGTTTAATCCTTTCCCTCAGCAGGAAATTAACAATTGAAAAAGTTTTGCCTCCCAGACTCCAGTGCTTTTACAGTATCTATTCCCTCCCAAGTGGTGGCCAAGCTTGGAAAAATTAATGACCTTTCTTAGCTGAGACTTTGAAAAAAAAGTGGAACAGAGTGGTTTTATTTTTCATTCATCCATATGGACAGATTGTCAGCTTGGCTACGCTCTGACGGTATTTGCCGCCTTATGGATCTCTATCTGAATATCTTACCCTGACAGTTTCCCACAAATGTAATCCTGATCCCATTGATGAGAGAAGCCCTCTCTAGATGTCAGACTTTCAGAATGAACAGCATGAATTCTGAGTCCCTCTATGTATTTACCTCTCTCCCCCACAACCATGGGGGAATTTATTTTAAACTAAAATATAGGGAGAATCTTCTCTTTGGAACAGTGAATCCTTTTCTCTTTGAATTGGGGTAAAAATAGTTAAATGGTGTGTGTGTGTGTGTGTGTGTGAGAGAGAGAGAGAGAGAGAGAGAGATGAGGAAAGTAATAGAGTATGTTGGGGGGAAGGGGTTGTGGGGGGTGAGCAAGGATAGTTCCAAAAGCTGATCTCCACTGGTTTGTGTTATGATATCCCCCTTAGATTTTAGGTGAAGGGGAGACCAGTAAGGCATAAGGATTGGGGACCATGAAGGAGAAAAAATGATCCTCTCTGGATATTGGCTCCTGGAAAATCACCCAGGTTGTCTCTCCCTAGTTACAGTTGCGCTTTTAAGCTACTGTGTAGGCATTTGCCTGCTTTTTCTCCATAATCCTTTACCTGCCAATTTCTGATGGGAAACATGTCCCTATTTTTTTGACAGTGGTGTCGGCGAGGTCAGTGTGTCAAGTTTGGTGAGCACGGACCCCGGCCCATACATGGCCACTGGTCGGAGTGGTCAGCGTGGTCGGAGTGCACACGGACCTGCGGGGGAGGAGTCACTCAGCAAGAGAGGCACTGCACTAACCCCAAGTAAGACAGCTGAGGGAAAAGCAAGTAGGCAGAGGCAGGATGGCATTGTGGGGAATGTCAGGAGATCTGGGCTTTATTCTTCCTTCTGTCACTCACTAGCTGTGTGACTTTAGAAGAGTCACCTCTCTAGGAGATTTAGTTTTCCCCCAATAAAAGAGTGATAATACCATTGTTCTACCCACCTCATGGGGCTTTGGGGAAGAAAAGGCATTCTGAACTTTATAGTATCATGAAAACGGGAGTATTTAATGTCCTGTTTAATCATCTGCATTTTATCTATATATACACAGACATTTCCCATATAATGCTGATCCAGCTTAGGTTGTTTTTACAGTAACAATGAATATAATTTGTTTCAGTGAAATCCCACTGTCATTAAATCTCACAAAAATGGCAAAGTGTTCCAAAATCTAGATTGGAGAGAATACCTAAGAGATGGCCATGTGGCCATTTGCCAGGGATGGGCTTTCTGCTCAGCTAGGGATTGGACTTGACCTCTTCTGAGATTCCCCACAGCTCCATGATGGTGTTGAGGAGTGATGATCTAAATTGGATTTTAGTCTTCATGGGACTGGAGAGATAGGGAAAAGGCAGAGGATCAGAGATCTTCATCTGGAAGGGTCTTCAGATGCCAAATGGTCCAGCCACCTTGTATTAGTATGGTTGAGAAAACAGAGACCAAGGAATTTTGAGTAATCTGTAAGCATATCATAAGCACCAAATATCAGACACAAGCCCACAGATCTGTATTCAGAGCCATACCTGCCTCCACTATACCAGACTGCCTCCCCCCAGCAAGCTTCTGTTTTGATATCATGCATGAAATCTTTGCCTACTTAGAGGTCTTCCAGTCTGCAAGAGACATGAGCTTTGGAATGAGAGAGGGCTTGCACAATAGGAACAATTTTTGGAACAAAATTTTCTTTCCATGGAGCAGAAAAGTGTACAGGTGTGGTTGGAACATGCAAGGGGTTAGTTCTTGAGGATTTTCTTTACTCATTCTTATTATAGAGAAAGCTCTTGAGCTGTTGAAGGTGGTGACAGTGGAGCTTAAGCTCTGGCGAGTCTTATGCAGCTTCAAACACAGACAAAACATTTATTTTCATTCTGTCATCCAAAGATCAACTTAGCTCAAATTAGAGAGGCTCATTACTAAAGAACTAGTAACTAAAAGAAGAAGTTTTTGCCCACAGAAGTTCATGAAACAATTAACTATAGTATAGGGATTAGGATCTGCATTGGTGTAGGTAGCATAGATGCTGATTAAATTATGGATCTCTAAGCAGCATACTATAGTGAATATCTCACTAGATTGCAAACCTGAATTGAAATCTTGTCATAGAAACTTACTATCTGTGTGATCTTGGGCAAGTGACAATCTCTCTCAATTTAGTTTTCTCAAAACCAAAATGTAGATAATACCTGTACCATTTATCTCCCAACATTGTTTTGAGTATCAAATGAGATCATGTTTCAGAAGAACTTTAAAATCTTAAATCTACCCTCTTTGTGCTACGTCTCTAACTTGCTACTTAGTGGTTTACATTTTGAATTCCTAGGAGTGTTACAATTCCCAGGTTTAAGGTTACTTTAAATCTACTCCTAAAACTGTAGTTGGAGTCCCCATCAATATGCTTCCCTTTAATATAAGCATGCTAGCTCAAAGCAAAAGTATTTACTAAGATGACATAATAGAAATATTTGTCATACAACATTCCTCCCTCCCATTAACTTGGGGCTTACTTTCCCACAAATATGTATGGTGTAAATGAATGGAAAGAAGATAGAATAAATGGTAGCACATTGATAGGAATATGCATGTGGAATAGGTAATTCATGCTTCTGGTACCGCATGGCTTTGATATTCTTTTTCCTATAAGGTTCTCACAATTTTCCTCCAGGGGCATAGAATTTTTGCTAGAAGCATCTCACAGATGGTTTTCCTTTCCTTGCTCTTTTCAGCAGCTCAACTCTCAATTGTTGGGGATTATTTTCTCCAAATTCATTGTTGGCCTTCTCCTTTATTTTTAGGAGTCATTCTTCTTGAAGCTACTGCCCAGCTCTTTCCCTCTCTATTATTCTCCCTGCTGGATATAGTGTTTCCTGAGTGAGTAGAACTGTTGTAGGATGCCATGGATGGGAGGGAGTAGAGAGGAGAGAGTACCCTTTCCTTCTATTGCTCTCTATTAGAGGTATAATATCATATTTCACAACACTGTTTCCAATCTTGATCATCTCTCAGAGCTTGCAAGCTTTTTTAAGGGCCATAAACATGGGAAAAATCTTTGCTCCAGCAATGGCAAGCCATTCCTCTAAATGCTACCAGGGAAAACTACTTCATAATAAGACATGGATGCATTTCATTTGATACATGAACATTTGTCTCTTTGTTACCTCTTTCCTATGATTTATAATTGTGCTAGGAAGAAACTCTCCCAACCCCATATAAATGTCAACTGTCAGTGTTATTATTTTCAAATATTGAAGTAATATGTAGTGAAAGAAGTATTGGATTGGGAGTTAAATTTAGATAAATTCAAAGCTCCGCTGGACATTTTTTAGCTGAACCTCTCTGAATCTCAGTTTCCACATTTGTAATATGAGGGTAATGATATTTGTACTACTTATTTGTCAGAATGGTTGTGAGGAAAGATTGTTGGAATAGCTGGAACTTGTATGCACACTGAATAAAGCATTTGTTGAATTATCTTTTTTTTCTACTTTGAGACTTGTTTCAGTTTATTAATATATAAATAATTCTAATCTCATTAGAGTTTTAGGGATTACAAAGTACTGCTCACAACAATCCTAGTGTGGATAGTGTGAGTATTTTCATTTTTTTTTAAAGATGAGAAAATTGGTGTTTTAAGAAGTTAAATTATCTCTCTGTTCTCAAATTTTCCTAGAGCATTCTGCATTACTTTCCTTTGCCTCTATCATGTATTCATCCCTATCCAGTCTAAGTATATATGTGTGTGTGTGTGTGTGTGTGTGTGTGTGTATATATATATATATATAAAATCTTCAAGAGTGTTAATTCGTAAATATCAAGGTCTAAGCTATATGCTCCATCCTTTTGGGTATTTGGCATTTAGGAAATATTTGTCCAATTCAATCAAATAATTCCTCTAAGGCAGAGATTCTTAATCTTTTTTGAACTGTGGACTCCTTTGGCAGTCTGATGATGTCTTTGGACCTCTTCTCAGAATAATGTTTTTATATGCGTAAAATAAAATGTATTGGATTAAGAGGTCTTACTCTATGTACATGTAGATCATCTAATACAGAGGCACCCTGCTTGCTTTGTTTCCCTTCTAACGTGGATGGAAATAGCCTCTTTCAATTGGCCGCATGACTGCAATAGGTTGCAGCTTTTAAAACTGGCTAGCCTGAAAGAATTATTTTTTTCCCTGCAGTTCTTTCTCATTGTGTCCAGAAGATGAAGATCACAGTTTATCCCCAGCTTATGATCCATGAATTAAACTTGAAAGGGGAAATGCTTTCTTTTTGCCTTGACTCTAAGAAATGGACTTGGGGGTCTCTCTTTATTCTGTTTCATTTGTACAATCAATCAAAGGCAGCTACTCCTACTCATGTGGGAGGAGAATGCAGGGAACAAGGTAGCTCCATATTAGGTGAGTTAGATATGAACAGGGCAAGCCTCCTTATGTATAGAATTTGGTCATCAAAATTTTTTTTAAATAACAAAGAAGTTTAGGGATCCTAGGTAAAGAACCCCTGCAAAGGTTTATGTGTATAAATGGTAGACTCTGGATTTAAACCTCAGTCCTAAAATCATAATATTTAAATCTGGAAGGGATATTCAGACCTGAAGAAAGTGACTGGCTTTTGTAGATATCAAGTGACCCTGGTAGGAATCAAATTACCTTACCTCTAAATCTAGTACCCTTTCTACCTTTCATGATACCATCCCACTATATTTATCTACAGTTTTGCAGTTCATTTCATGGATCTCGTTGCATCCACACCAGCATTTTGCAATCTCAATATTTTCCCCAGAAAGAAATAGATGATCTAATTTAATAGCTCAGCTGGTAAAAAGCAGGGAATGACACTAGAGAGATTTAAATTCATGTCTAATTCCTATCTGGGGATTGAGAACCACTCCCTTCTAATGGGGCATTGTTCAGAGAAATAGTATAATGTAGTTTGAGAATGGCTCAATCATAGAAATAATCACCAAAGGCATTCCTTATCTTTTCCCACAGAATGAAAACTAATCAAGACATTGTTTATTTTAACTTACATATGAGGCTCAAATAAAGCTAGTTTTTTGGCTGATTGTTCCAAGGTGATTGCCTTAATCCTTCTCCATATCTCATTTGGCTGTGTTCCCACAAAATGTTTTTTCCCTTGTCAAGTTGCTAGTTGGCTTCTTACTAAATCTGCAGCATCTGGTTGTGTCCACTTCATTCAACATTAACATTTTCCTTTTCCCACACAAGGATCCTTGGGAGTTTTCTTTTTCAGATCTCAATACTTATCCAGATCAATGCATCATTTTACCAAACCCTTTGAATGTCATATTTCATTATGAATATCATGAATACCCCTCTCATCTAGTGATGTAATTTGTTTCTATAGTTTCAATGGTTAATCTGGGTAGATAACTTCCAAACTCTTATTTCTAAACCTCATCTTCTACCCTGAACTTCAGAATTCCATTTCCTTGCCAGACATTTCCACCTGACTATATAACAAACATCTCAAACCAAATCCAATATGTTTAAAACAGAACTCCTTATCTTTCCTCCAAGTCTGTCCCCTCCCTAATATTTCCATGTTCACTGGGGATACTATCATCCTCCTAGTCAAATAGGTTCAAAACCTGAGATTCTTCCTTAGCCAACACACAATCAGTGGCTAATTCAACTAAATTTAACATTTATTTAATTTGCTAAATATCTATTTTGCACAAATCTTTGAGGATGCAAAGATAAAAACTGGTATAGCTCCTGTTTTTAAGGAGATTAAGAGCTATTGGGGTATGGATCTGTATGGACAAAAGTCTATATAATACACAGTACAATGTGATGGAGCCAAAGGGGAGTTCTGAAAGACTCAAACTACTAAGTATCTGAAGCCAGATTTGAATTCAGGTATTCTTGACTCCAGGTCCAGCATTCTATCTATTGTGCTAGTTCTTTATTAAGTATCTATCATGTACAAAGTGCTATGCTTGGCATTGGAAGGATACAAGATTTAATTAAGACAGGGTCCCTGATCTCATGTTTGAGAAGAATAAGACACAGAGAATTGTAATATATAATAATACAGGCAGCTAGTTAGTGAAGTGTGCAATGTCCCAGACTTAGAGAAAGGCCTAAATTCAAATTTAGTCTTAGACATTTACTTGCTATATGATCTTGGGCAAATCACATAACCCCTCCTTACCTCAGTTTCATCATCTGTAAAATTAGGGATAATAATAGCATCTACCTCCTAGAGTTATTATGGGGATAAAATGAGATTTTTGTAGATTGCCATACGAACCTTCAAGTATTGCATAAATGTCATCATTAATATGTGTTGAGCACAATAGAGAATAGAAACAAACTAGTATATAAAGTCTGAGGGGGAAGATTTTAAATGAAAGGGAAGGCTTCCTGAAGGAAATGATCTTTTGAAATGGCCCTAGAATTCAAACGGTGAGGGCAGGAGCAAGGGCATTCAAGGCAAAGAGAACGTGAGACCAAAGACACAATTACAATTGGCTATCCCAAAGGACAGAGTTGTTCTGTTTAGATGGAATATAAAGTATGTGGCAGTATTACTGCTTTCTTTTTTTCTCTCTCCCAAAAAAAGGTTATTTTTTAACCTTTTGTCTATTTACTATAGTCTTTTGTCTGTTAATATAGTTAATATTCTTTAATCCATGTTCCACATCATTCAATTCTACCTTACGACAAGTAATCCAATAACCCTGTCTGACAGTATATGTATTCCACATCTCTGCCCTCCATATTTATTCTTTTTATAGAGTATTTTGGCTCTATAGAGTGCTTGCTTCACAACAACAACTATAGGAAGCAGGTAATCCAGTGATCATTATGCCCATTATACAAAAAGGAAACAGAGAAGGAAGAGAAGAGAAGGTAGAGGTGATTGCTTAGGAGATTATGATTTGTTCTTTGTTCTCCAAGACCATGACATCAGGGAAGAGATGCCATGACATGCAAGTTAATCAGATTGAAGTAAGGGAGGACTGTGCAAGGTCATCTGCCTCCATTTGCCCTCCAGAGCCATCTGATTCCAGTGGCCAGATTTACATCAGGAGGCCTGGAGAAGGCCTTGGATGCAGTGGGCGATTGTGGCCTTTTTAAGCTAAGGTCTTCAACAGGTCTTAGTTTGACTCTGGCAGCACCCATGAAGTGATTAAGACTAGATGATAATCGCAGCAAACAATCTCCTCTTTCACCGAGTCCAAAAAAAAAAAAAAAAAAATCTAAATAAATAAATGAATGAATGATCTAGGAAGGGAAGATGCTCAGAATTTCTGGCCAAAGCAGAAATGAATGCTATTTACATTCTATCTGAGTCAATCAGGATCCAAACAATGACCAAATGGGACTTGGCCTAAAACCTATTGGTGGCCAATTAGAATCAGATTGGTTTTGCTTTAAGATCTGCTCCTTAAGAAAGCAATCTAGCCAGTAAACCCCAAAATATTTTGGGAGGGTTCAGAAATGCAAAAGAAAAGGGAAAAAATGCTTTTAAGAGCATCTGCAGCAAAGGGTATAATGCCCTAGGTGGACAGAGGGAGGGAGGGAGGGAAGAAGGAAGGAAGAAGGGAATATTGCCAAGGAAAGAAACAAAGGGTGGATGGATGGCGATCACAGTTAGTGTCAGAGCTGGAACTCAGGTCCAAGATTAATGCTTTTTTTTTTTTAAGAGTATACTAAGAGGGGAAATATGAAATATTTCTTCCCCAAATGAAATGTCTGGTGAAGGAGAGTTATGTCATGAATGTCAGGCAAAAAAGTATTAATTAGTAAGCAACAAGGACTAGGTCATAGCTTATGCAAAAGTCAAGTGAGTCAGGCAGCAATTATGGAATGGTCTATCAAGTTTTCTTGTCAAGTGTCAGCTATTTTTTAATCCTTTTAACAAGCATTCCCTGCTCTAAAATCCTTCTTATAGGCAAGGAAGGAACTCCATGAAAAAGAAATGGGATGGACTAGATAATCTCAAAAGTACTTTCCAGCTTTAAATCTTATGACCCCATGATCCTACCCATGCACACACACCTTGTATACAAAATAAATCATTATAATTTCATAAGAAGGGTATAGGTACAATGCTGTTCTAGAAAAAAGGTGGGTGACAAAAATTATGGGTGACTAGTGCAATCTGGGAGAGTTGCATGGAGGTGCCAGCATTGTTTTGGGACTTGAAGGGTGAATTGGAATTCATGTAGCCAGAATCAAGTGGAAGACAAAGTCAGCACCCTGGCAAAAGTTTGAACAAAAATCCAGAGGCACCTAAGAAGAAACCCTCCTCCCAGACAAAGTGCAGTTCATGGATGAAGTGATTCCTTTAGGGATGGAGGAATGAGGGAATGTTGGCTAATGTTTAGGATAAATTTAAGGTGACACCTAACGGGAAATATCTTCTGAAAGAGATCTTGGAAGTTAAAGCCAGAGTTCTAAATGTACTGAATAGGAGGAGAATAGACAATATAGGGGAATTGATGGAACGAGAGCAGGAAAGAGGTTGTCCCCACGAGGGAAGTTCAGAAGATCAAGCCTCTGGGGGGAAGTCTGCTGAGAGTCTCAGTAGCTAATTAAAAAATTGAACTGGAGAAGGTGGGTCAGAGCCCTGATGTGGGGTCTCTGGACCTGGATTTGAATCCCAGTTCTGCTATTTAGTGTTGCTTTGGACAAATCCTTTTCCTGTCTGAACCTCAATTTTAAAACCTGTAAAATGAAGACATTGAATTAGATAATCTCTGAGCTTCCTTCTGGCTCCATTTTTCATTTATCCAGTGATCAGTGAGATTGATTAGGAGGCTTGTGGACATCCCTGACCTTGGAAGGCATGGCATGAAGGTTAACTATGGGCTGCTGCACAGACTCTCAGGGATACTGCCACACAGCTGGATAGACCCCAAATCTGCACTCCCCCCAGCAGAGGTCCAGGTGGAGGGAAGCAGGTCTGATTCAGCTACATCTGAGAATCTATAGATAAAATCCTTCATTTATTAGTTTAATTTGGCTTATTAGTGTTCATTTTTTCTCCTTTTATTTCTAGACCACAACATGGTGGCAGGTTCTGTTCAGGGTCTAGTCGCCTGTATCAGCTGTGCAATGTTCACCCTTGTCCAGCCAATAGTGTGGACTTCCGTGCCCAGCAGTGTGCTGAGTATAACAGTAAGCCTTTCCGAGGATGGTACTACCAGTGGAAACCCTATACTAAAGTGGAAGGTAATTGGATTTTAATAGCAGGAATTGGACTTCTTTGCTTTGGTTACTTCCATATGGAAATGTGAATGGCTCAGTAAGGGTGCTTCTGGAATGCAGGGGATCGCTAAGCTTCTTATTTTATGACATTTTCCAGGGGAGATGACCCCCCCCCCCAGTTTGTGAGCTGGTACTCTTGACAAGTCTTCCAGGTACCCAGTTGATGGAGAGAATATTGAATTTGGAGGCAAAAAAACCTAGGTTTGCATCTGGACTTTGTGGCTTAACAATAATACTTGTGTGGCCTTGGCCCAAGTTCTTTTCTTTGCCAGGATGGGCAGTTTAATTTAGTTTCCTCATCTGTTGAATGAGAAAGTTACCCTAGATCAGAGGTTTTTACTCTTTTTGCGTCATGGATCCCTTTGGAAGTCTAATGAAACTGATAGGCCCTCTGTCCGAGCAATGGTGTTGCCTATGTTGATAATTGTAAAGACTAAATTTCCATTAGAAGTTAGTGAAAATTCTTTTTGTAGTTTGCTTGCATTTTATTTTCTTTCTCATTTTTTCTTTTTCATCTGATTTTTCTTGTGCAGCATGATAATTGTATAAATATGCATATATATATATATATATATTAAACAGAAATTAGTAAAAATTAAGGTTATGCTTTTTTTCCTTACCTAAGTTCATGGATACCCTGAAATCTATCCACAGACCCCCAAAGGAGCCAGGATGATTGTACTTGTTGATTTCTAAAGTCCCTTTCAATTCTAACTTCTCTCATTCCATGAAAACAGCTTTGGGGGGTCCAAGTGAGCCAATTCATTCCCCAGAGAGAAATAGGAACTCTTGCATAAAGGCTAGTACCTCAACATACTGCCAGAGGCCATTTTTCACTTTTAATTCCAACCAGATTGATTTCATTAGTCTTATTACTCTAGAAAATTAAGAATGGACAGTTTTTATATCACCAGAAACCTGGTGCTAGAGCTTTTCTGGTGTTTCATTACTACCCCCACTGAATGGGATTCCTCATAGATATTACCTTTTCTTCTCTTGTACATCAAGCTGGGCCATGATCATCCCTTGGCATTGTCAACTGTGGACAGATACAAACAAACATTATTCGGAGTTCCTTTTGGGGGTCTATCCTGAAATTTCCACATAGCATGTAAAGGATGTATGAATAGTAGCTATGGTTGAGCAAAGCAGAAAAAAACACTACATTTGGCCATGTAACTACATTCAGAGTTGCTTCTTATTCCCTTGGACTTTGCTTCCCCCTCCCCCCATTCCATGTGGTTTTATTTGCTTTTCTACACTTCTTTTTGATAAGATGCCCCTCAAGACCTATAGCCCTGAACCACAATTTCCTTTGGAATGTCCTTGTGTCTAAACTTACTGCTGACATTTCTGCTGACCAGTCTCCTGAGAATGTTAATTATGAATTGCTATGAATTATCCAACCAAAATATCTCATGAAATTCTATATGCCTAGTGACTGCAGCATGTTCAACAAAGTACATGTCAGTGGATTACTCATTCTTCAAGGCTTCAATAGAGTCATGATTTCATCTCTGTCGAGACCTATGAGACAGTATGATATAGTAGAAATATGACTGGACTTGTGTGATATCAGGCAATATCATTTGAGTGATATTAGTTACTTTATTTCTTTAGGCCTCAATTTCCTTGTCTGTAAAACGAAGGGATTGGACTAGGTAACCTCTAAATTCTACAGCTCTACCTTTATAATCAGCTCCATAGGAGATGTATAAGGAATTTGTACAAATACCTTATGAGTCAAAATAAATTTAGATTTATATCTTAGGTCATTAAGTATCCTCACCCCCATGTTCCAGTTGAGAAACTGAGGCCCATAGGAGCTGAAGTCACACAGGTAGTAGAGCTGAGTTTCAAACCCAGATCCTCCAACTTCATATTCAGCATACTGCAAGTGAAGTCAAGTCAGTAGATTCTTATTCAGCACTGGGTATGTATAAGTATTCAGGACCAAGGATACGAAGAAAGACAAAAACAAACAAATCATAAAATAAGCAGTCCCTGCTCATAATATAATGGGGAAGCAACTTGCAAACCAGATTTCATATACATATACATATGTGCATACACAGAGATATATAAAGATACATCTATATTCAAACCTATATGTGTACATATAAAATAAATTAGAGATAATCTCAAGGGGAAGACATTGAGATTAAGAAAGACTAGGAAAAGCTTCTTGCAGAAGGTTATGCTTTAGCCAAGACTTGAAAGAAGCCAAGGAAACAAAAATGAGCAGAGATGAGGTTAGAGAATGCCCTGAATTAGGATGGAGCATTGTAGGTGGGGAATACCAAGGAAATCAGTGTGAGTGGATGGCAGGATATGTTGAAGGTATAAGAAGATTGAAAAGGTAGGAGAGGCCAGGTCATGAAGGGTTTTAAAAGCAAAACAATGATTTTTTATTTGATTTTGGAAGTAATGGGGAGCCACATGCATTTCAATGGACTTTAAATAGACTATTGTACATATTTTATTCAATCATAAACTTTTGGAAAATAGCGATTTCTAAACCCTACTCTTCTTGGGGAGAGTTACAGTAATGGGAATAACCATGGGAATTGTAAAAAATTATCACCCTTAATTCAATTAAATAAGTATTTATTAAGTGCCAACTGTGTCCATAGCACTATGCTAGGCACTTGAGAAGATGTAGTTTCCCAGTGTTCAGAGAAACTCATATCTGATAGTCTTGTAGGAAGATAAATCACAAACACAGATGTACACTGTAAGACAAATGCAGTAGAGGTGTGTAGAATGCCACACAAAGTCTGAGGAAGACAGTTTTTACTCACCAGGGGATCGGAGTGATCCCCTGTTTCATGGAATTTGAACAGTAAAAAACGGAGTAGCAACTATGAAATAAAAAGGGAAGAAGGATATTCAAGAATCAAAGAACAACATAAACTAAGGCAAAGGTGTGGGAAGGGGCTTTTCATTTAACTGAAGAAGAGAGAGGAGGAGGAAGGGAGAGAGGGAGGGAGGGAGGAGGAAGCTTTTCATCAGAAAGCTATCTGATTTAACTGGAACAGATGGATGGCTGGAGAGAGAGAGAGAGAGAGAGAGAGAGAGAGAGAGAGAGAGAGAGAGAGAGAGAGAGAAAGAGAACGAGAGAGAGAGAACGAAAGAGAGAGAAAGAGAGGTGGGGAGAGGAGAGAGAGAGCACATGATTTCAAGTTTCCTTCCTTCTTTTCCTGGTCATGCTCTCAGGTACTTCTCTATTTTGTTAATATCTTTCATAAAACATGACATTTAGAGGGGACCATCTCCAGTCCTATGGCATTTCTCTCATTCTTCCTAATGTCCTAAAACACCACTAGAAGAAATCCTGCATAATATTTTCTTCTTCTGAAAAGGATAAATATCCAGCATAATGCCAAAAAATAGAATCTTCATTGATTAATATAGTTATGACCAGGCTATACCACAGAGATGGATTTTGTGTATGTATGTGTGTGTGTTTGTGTACAATACAGATTTATTAAGGGAACAAATTTTTTTTCAATAAATTGTAATAATAAAAAGTTATTAACAAAATTAGACCCACTAGCGTCTAAGACTCTGTGGGGAAAGAATATGACAAAAAAAAGTTTTTGGAATAAGAGTCAAAACAATGGGAAAAAAACAGTGAAAGAAATAACAAAACCCTAAGGGCTAGAACCCTCTCTAGCAACAACAACAAACAGCAATAACAATAGTAAATGAATGCAAAGTTTCTCCTCATCTGCTGAATATGAAATCCAACTTCCAAGGAAATTGTAATGAATATATGACAAATCGAAAAAGCAGAATCTGGAGTCTGGTGCAGGTTTACCATTGTTTCAGAAGAATCTTGGGAGCATCTAGACTTTTATAGTGATTATATATTCTTTACATTTTAAAAAAAAACTTTATTGTTCATGTTTTTTTTTTTATCATTTATTTCCCAATGTATTCCATCCTTCTCTCCTACCTGGCAAGCTGTCTCTTGAAAGAAAGAATGAAAAGAGAGAAAAACAGTTTAGTCAAGGCAAAACCAAGATGGAAGATTAAAGGCAGGAACTCATGCTCTCCCCCAAACTGCTCCAAATTCCCTTAAATAATGATTCTAAACAAAAAGCCAAAGTAGAGCAATTTTCCAGCCAATGGCAACTTAGAAGGTCAGCAGAAAAGGTCTGGGACACCAGAGTCCCAGATGTGCAGAACTAGTGCAAGCCATGCCTGCAAAACCCAATACCTGGCACCAGCCCAGGCCCCAGAGTCAGCAAAGCAGGAATAGGTCTAGGACTTAAGAATCAGTGGCAGTACTAGTGATCTCCAGACCTCTCAGCCCAGAGACACCAAACACGACTTGGAAGGTCAGCAGGATGAGAGAGGCTTGGGAAACCAGCATACAAGGAGTGAGCCCAGGCACTGGTGGTCTTGGCAAGTTTTGGAGACCTCAGTTTGCAGGTCTCTTTACAAGCACTGAGGAAGGACTCTGTTGCTTTAGGACACTAAATCTTATAGCCAAAGCAGGCTGGGGATACTCCTAACAATTCCAGGGCAAAAAAGAGTGCTTGTGGTCACATTCCTAGAACGATCTCTGAAAACAGCTGCACAAATTCCCTGAAGCTTGGGATAGTGCATCCTCCTCCCCGGGAACACAGCCCTACTTTTTACAAAGAGTTAAAAGCTGAGTAACAGGCTAGGAAAATGAGCAGAAAACAAACAAACAAACAAAAAAAAAAGATTCTGACCATTGAAAGTTATTATGGTGACAGGGGGAATCAAATACTTATTCAGAAGAAAATAACAAAGTCAAAGCTCCTACATCCAAATCCTCTTAAGAAAAATAAGAATTGGGCTTAGGACATGGAAGAGCTCATAATGGCTTCTGAAAATTAAGTAAGAGAGATAGAGGAAAAATTAGGAAGAGATTTGAGAGGGGTGCAAAAGGAAATACAAAAGGAGAAGAATGCCTTAAAAAGCAAAATTGACCAAATAGGAAAGGAAGCTCATTGAGGAAAATAAATGCCTTAAAAATTAGAATTGAGCAAATGGAAGATAATGACTTTATGAGAAATCAAGATACAATAAAGCAAAACCAAAAAATTGAAAAAAAAAAGAAAAAAATATGAAATATCTCATTGGAAAATCAACTAACCAGAAAATAGATCCAGGAGAGATAATTTAAAAATTATTGGTCTACCTGAAAGTCATGATCAGACAAAAGATCATGGACATCATCTTTCAAGAAATTATTTTTTTAAAAAATCCTGATGTTCTAGAACCAGAGGGTAAAATAGAAATTAAAAGAACTTACTGGTCACCACCTGAAAGAGATCCCAAATTGAAAACTTCAAGGAATATTTTAGCCAAATTCTGGAACTCCCAGGACAAGGAGAAAATATTGCAAGCATCCAGAAAGAAACAATTCAAGTATAGTGGAGCCACAATCAGGATAACACAAGATTTAGCAGTTTCTACATTAAAAGAGCAGAGGACTTAGAATATAATATTCTGGAGATTAATAGGACTAGGATTGCAACTAAGAATCATCTCTCCAGGAAAACTGAGTATGATCCTTCAGGGAAAAAGATGGAAATTAAGTGAAATAGAAGATTTTCAAGCATTCATGATGAAAATCTCAGTACCAAATAGAAAATTTTATTTTCAAACATAAGACTCAAGAAAAGCATAAGAAGGTAATTAGGAAAGGGAAATCAATCTTAATAACACTGACATGTTTACATTCCTATGTGGAAGGATGATAATTTTAATTTATTAGAACTTTCTCATTATTATGGCAGTTAGAAGAAATTTTTATGGACAGAGGGCACATGTTTGATTTTTTTGAATATGAATTTGAATATGAAGAAATAATATCTAAAAATAAAATTGAGGGGTGAAAGAGAAATGTACTGGGAGAAAGGGAATGGAAGAAGTGAACTAGTATAAATTATCTGCCATAGAAAACAATTTTGCAGTAAAAGGGAAGAGGGGAAAGAGAGAGGGAATGAGTGAAACTTATTCTCATCAGAATTGACTCAAAGAGGAAAATAACATACACATTCAATATGGGTATGGAAATCTATCTTAACCATGCTGGAAAGTAGGAGGAGAATGGGATACAAGAAGGAGGGAGGGGATAAAAGAGAAAGCATATTGGGAGAGGTCAGTAGCAAAACACTTTTGAGGATGGACAAAGTGAAAGGAGAGAGGCTATAGAATAAATAGGGGGAAATACAGTTAACGATAGTAATTATAAAAAGATTTTTGAAGCAAATTTTATTGATAAGGCCTGATTTCTCAAAAGGGAAATGAGTCAAATTTTTAAAAAGTAAGAGCCATGGCCCAGTTTATAAATGATCAAAAATATGAACTATGCCTAAAAGGCTATAAATTCATCCATATCCTTTGACCTAACAATATCATTATTAGGCATGAATCTCAAAGAAGATTTTTAAAAGAGGAAAAATATTTATAGCAGCTCTCTTCTCAGGGCAAAAAAATTGGAAATTAGAGGGATGCCCATCAATTGTAGAATGGCTGAAAAAATTGTTGTGTGTGATTATGATGGAAAATTATTGTTCTATGGGAAATGAGGAGTAGGATATTCTCAGAAAAACCTGGAACGTTCTCCATGAACTCAAGCAAAGTGAAATGTACTATGCACAAAGTAATAGCTATGTTATGGGATGATCAGCTGAGAATGACTTTGCTATTCTCAGCAATACAATAATCCATGACTTCTCTGAAGGATTTATGATGAAAAATCCTGTCCATATCAAGAGAAAGAACAGATTATTTCTGAATACAGATTGAAGCATAAAAAAAGAAACAGCTTTGCCTAAGCTGTTTACAAAAATAATCTGTAATAATCAATACCTCAACTCAGTTTGACAGTGTATGCCATCCTCCACACCTGTAGTTTCCTTAATCTAGCAAAGAGGGAGGGATGTTTTCTCATGTGTTCTTCAGAGCAAAACTTTAGTCATTATAGGTACACAGTGTTCAGTTTCCTGAGGACATGTTTCAACAATTCACATTCTAGAAGTCAAAGACAGTACAGAAGGATGGGTCTCAAACATACAACAATGTTTGTAGCAGAATTTTTTTGTGGTAGCAAAAATACTGGAAACTAGAGTTGCTCATTAATTGGAGAATACTTGGACAAACTGAGGTAATAATAATAATAATAATAATAATAGCAGCTAGCATTTATATAACACCAACTATGTTCTAGACATTGTACTAAGCATTTTACAAATAATATTTAAATAAAATCTTCACAGCCACCTTGCGATGTAGGTAGTTATTGTCCCTATCTTCCAATTGAGGAACTTGAGGCAAATAGAGAGTGACTTGTCCAAGGTCAAACAGTGTGTCGAATTCAAGCACATGAATACTATTTCACTTTAGTCCCTGGATCATAAAATGACAAATATGAAGAAGTCTGAGAAATTTGGGAAGGCTTGTGTGAATTGATATAGAACAAAGTAAGCAGAGAAAAGTTTGGACAAAGATCATAGCAATGTTGAAGCAAAAAAAGAAAAGCAATGGAACTAGAAACAGAGTATTAATATGAGCTCTAGATGCCAAATGAGATATACATTGGTAGACATGACTAGTAGTTGTTTTGTTTTGCTTGCTTCTGTATTATTTTTTAATACTGGAGGGTTACATTGGGGATTATGAGATCATTAAGAAGTGACATATATATATATATGTGTGTGTGTGTGTGTGTGTGTATACATATGTATGTATTTTCATGGAATTAATAAAACATCTTTTAAAAAAACTTGATTGTTCCTTTGCCAAAGTCTTCTGAGTTCTAAATGACTTTGCCTTTCCTGATGGTACCAAATCTTGCAACTTCCTTATCTCAGCATCAGATATGTCAGTGTCTTGAAAAAATGAATGAAAAGGTGTTTATTAAAGCCTATGCATCAGGCACTGTGTTGAGTAAAAAGATGAAAAAGAAAAAGCAGCTCCTCCTCTCAAGGAGAGAGAACAGTGCAAATAAAGGTGCAGTGGTCAGGGAGAAGAGTGTGTGGATTGGAAAGTCACCTGGATGGTGAATGGAGCCAGAGAGTAATTAGTAGGCATGTCCTTTCCAGGAATAGTAGAAATACACAAGTCACAGAAATGACTTTCTAAATGGATAAGATGTTTTTTTATTACTTTAACTTTTTTCAAATATTTTCTATCATTTTTATGTCCTCAGTTTCATGAATTTCTACACAGGTGAATATCAACTTTCATTAAAGCTCCCTTTGATGCCTTCTCCTGGCAGGAAGATAATGATGATATAGCTTGAGATGATGTAAATAATTTTCTATTTGGAATTGGAAGAAGCATAGTTTTATGTTTTGGATCAAATGCTTTATTAGCTGTGACTATGAGCTAGTTATTCAGTTACTCAAAGACTCAGTTTGCTCATCTGTGAAATAAGGAATACACTTGTAGTACTTACTTTATAGGGTTGTGCTAAGTGTTTTATCAACCTCAAATTACTACAGAAATTTATGTTATCATTACTTTTAAAGGCTGTGTCACTGAAGTGTAAGTAGGTCTTTACAAAGCCCCAGCTCCTTTCCCTAGGATATTAGAATCAGACTTTAATGGGGAAGAAGACATCATTGAGATTAGCTACCAATACTTAGAGAGTAGTAAGGATGGTGAGGTGGTGAGGGTAGTCAAGATATAGAATATGAGGAATCTATTGAAAGGTTTTTTTTGCCTGAAGAAGGCAAGACAAAAGAGGAACTACATTTCTGTCTTCTTTCCTTAGAGGAGAGATTTGATTTATTCTGTTTAAATCCCAGAAGACAAAACAAGGAACAAGTGGTAGAAATAATGGTTGAGGTTATTTTTGGCTAAATTGAAAGGAAAGCTTTCTAACAATCAGAGCTGTCAAGCTATGGAATGGGTGCAGGAGGCATTAAATACTCTATTGCTAGAGGTGTGCTTAATTGGGGGTGGATGACCACTTGCAGGGGAGCTTAGAAGGGGCTTATGTAACATAGAGTTGAAGGGACCTTTGAAATCATATAGTTCAAACTCCTTTATATTATATTCCCACCAGTGGGGGAACAGAAAGGTTTTTATGAAGATGTGGAAAATTTCTCCTAAAATTGAAATTATGACTGAAGTTTTCTTCATATAATAAGCCAATCAGGGTCACCCATTCAAAATGAAGACCTTACCCATGTACCTGGTACCTGGAATCTGGAGGAGGGAGAAGAAATCTTAGAGATTTCTTAGAATATTATCTTAGAATATTGAACATAAATTGTTAGAATTGGAAGGAACTTTAGAAATCATATGATCTATTCTTCATCTTTTACAGAGGGAGGAATTGAAGGCCAGTGAAAAGTCAAAACTTATTTCTGACAGAATTAAGACTGGAACCCAAGATCTCAAAACTTCTCACTCACAGCTCTCTCTCTATAAATTATTTATTTTTCATTTATGTAGCCCCACTCTGGGGTCATTTCCCTAAATCCTACTTATGGTTGTGAGCTAAGTTCCTAGAGGACAGTTGACTACTACTTTGAGTTTTTTTGTGTGTGATCCTGGAGGTTTCTAGTATTATCATTCTAAAGCTTCTACCAATGTGTTTTCCTTTAAGTTAGTCAGTAGGTATCAATTAGCTTTTAGAAAAGATATTTATTAGGAAAGTATAGCAAGAACTTTTGGTATAAGATTCATTCCAAACTGGGGACACTCTTTTTCTTTAAAAAAAAAAAAACACAGAGTTTCTGTGAATAATGATCTCAAACTTAAGGTATAGAAGTAGTCATATATGCATACTTTTTTGTGTGTATATACAAATACACATAGACGTGTATGTATAGCAAAGGAATATATCTTGACTCCTGGTCTTATAATGTTTGTTTCTATTTCATGAAGGCCTCAGCAAATGGGGATTAGTGCCTTTCAAGTGATCCTAGTTGCCACTTCTTTCCAGTTTGGGGTTGGGGCTGGAAGTGTCATTCTCTAAAGCTACCTTTGTCTATAGGTGACTGTATTTTCCCTTCACTGCAGCTGCTCTGTCTTCAGCACTACTCTCTTGGTAGCCACATTATCACCTTTGGTCCCTAGTTAGACTTCTGATGAGACCTCTAGATCTCCTGAATTCACAAAGTTGATAATTAGACAATTGACCTTGGAATTATCATTTACCTAAAATCAGAAAAGAGCAAACAACAGAGACAATGAATATGACCATGTGCTCACAGCTTCTACAGTTCACAGCCACTCTTCCCTTCTCTCTCAGAAGCATAAAACAATCTTGCACCCTTCAAGCCACAAATAAGAGAGTGAGAGATTGTAGAATTATACCTTCTGTTTGTACATTCAATTCCCACTCTGTAACTCCCATGTGAATGGTTCTAGCTCAACAGTCAGTTAAAAGACATTTTATCATTATATAATATCATCACTTATGCCCAGAAAATGCTTCCCAAGATTTCTATGATATTGGTTAGAAACAAGTGGAGAGCATCTGTGCATGGCTCTGTGAGAGTTGGTCTCCCATGCTATATTCTCCATCCATGTTATTCTTATAATTTTATTTTTAAGTTACTCTTTGTATTCTGACATTTTATATAAACAGCTAGTAGGTGCAGTGAATAAAACATCTTGAACTTGGAGTCAGGAATACTTGAGTTCAGATCCTGCCTCGGATATTTCCTTTGTGCAAATCTGGACAAGTCCATTGACTTCTCTCTATAAAATGAAGATAGTAGTATCTACCTCACAGAGAGAGTTGTAAGGATCAAATGAGTAACCTGTGTAAAGTGCTTTACACACCTTAAAGTGCTATGGGAATTCTGGGTAACTATTAGATTGCCAAAAACTTTCAAAGAAGCATGTGTGATCTTGGTCTTGATAATTCCTAGAGCATGAGGTGATTTGATGAGCTTAAACTCATGGCATTTGTTCTTGACTGTTCTCTCTCTGTTTGTTTTCAGAGAAAGATAGATGCAAGCTTTACTGCAAGGCTGAAAATTTTGAATTTTTCTTTGCAATGTCTTCCAAGGTGAAAGATGGCACTCCTTGTTCACCAAACAAAAATGATGTTTGCATTGATGGTATATGTGAGGTGAGAGACCATATACTTGACAGGATTATATCTATATCTTTATTTCTCCCAGTTGAAGTTGGGAAAACTGTGTTTAACCACTTCCCATTTTTGAGCCTCAGTTTCCTAATGTTTAAAATGGAGATGATAATGCTTGTTTTTGTGAGGAACAAATGAGATAAAGGACACATAAAGATCATTTTAACCATAAAGTGCTGTATGTATCAATTATTATTTTTACCAAAATCACTATGAATTTAATATAAAAATATTTGGCAAATGCATCATTTCTTTAGCCTTTGAATTTTGTCTCTTTTTTTATTATTATAGCCAGTAGGATGTGATTACAAACTGGGATCCCAAGCAACTCTGGATGCTTGTGGTATTTGCAAAGGAGATAATTCAACCTGCAAGTTTTATAAAGGCCTATATCTTGATCAGCATAAAGCAAATGGTAAGATAAGATTTCTTTCTTTTTTTAATCAAAGCTTTTTATTTTTCAAAACATATGCTTGGATAATTCTTTGACATTAACCCTTGCAAAACCTTGTGTTCCAATTTTTCTGCTCCTTCTACCACCCTCTCCCCTAGATGGCAAGTAGTTCAATATATGTTAAACATGGTAAAAATATATGTTAAATCCAATATATACATACATACTTATACAATTATCTTGCTTCACAAGAAAAATCAAATCAAACTGGAAAAAATGAGAAAGAAAATAAAATGCAAGCATACAACAGCAAAAAGAGTGAAAATGCTATGTTGTGAGCCACATTCAGTTTCTGCAGTCCTCTCTCTGGGTATAGATGGCTTTCTTCATCAAAATATCATTGAAACTGGCCTGAATCATAAGATTTTAATCAGTAGTTAGCCTTGTATCTGTTTTTCTTGTTGGAAAACAAATTGGGATCCTTTGCTAGCCTATGGAGGGAATTAATGAGTAGGGATTTGATGGCTTTGTGGAGATAATAATGGAAGCTCACAAGATGTCAAAGCTGGAAGAAACTTTAGGAAATAAACATAGAATATTAGAGGTGAGACAGATCATTATGCATAGACTATTGCTTTTCAGTGCTTAAAAAAAATCTGGAAGCTAAAATGTCAGCATTATGTAAGTAAAATGAATGTTGACTTGTCCTATCACTTACTTGGAAAAGGACTAATAACCATCACTTCAGAAAGTAAAACTATTAATCATTTGTTGCTTTATTTGGTATATTGTAAAGAGAATAGTGAACAAGTGATGTATGCACTTCAGTTTATTGGAAAGAACACTAGATTTGGAGTAAAAAAGTTTTTTTTTTAATTTGCAGATAACAGATAGAATAGTAAACTGTTTGGAAGACAGTTTCAGGATCTTAAAAAGACCTTGACAGATGAGACTAACAAACTACTACTCTAGTGTAGGCTCTGAATTTCCATTCTCTGCCAAACTCCCTGTCAAACTGATCTTCCTAAAGCAAAGATCTAACCATGTCCCCCCTACTTTTTTGTCTTCCACAATCCTCAGGATTAAATATAAAATCTTCTCTATGAAGGATCTTTCATAATCTGGCTTCTTTCTACCCTTTCAATCTTCTTACATTTTACTTCCTTTTCATGTATTCTGGGATCTAGTGATTCTGGCCTCCCTGGTGTTCCTTACACAAGACACTCCATCTACTGACCAAAGACACCTTTAATGGCTGTGCTACAGGCCCAGAATTCTCTCTTTCCTCATCTCTGCTTCCCAGCTTCCCTCGCTTCTTTTAAGTCTAAACTAAAATCTCATCTTCTACAGGAAACCTTTCTCAGGCCCTTTTAATGTTAGAGCCTTCCTCCTGTTGATTATCTGCAATTTATCCTGTATGTATCTTGTTTGTACACAGAAAGTGAGCTTCCGGAGAGCAAGTCTGTTTTTTTGTTTGTTTTTTTTTTTGTAATGCCAGTGCCTGGTATAGTTCCTGGCACATAGTAAACAATAAATAAATACTTATTGACTTGACTTGTTGACAGACTGAAAATCTAGAATCTAATGAGATGGAATTTAATTGAGGGAAGTATGTAGTCACAGGGACCATAGAGTTAGGACTAGAAGAAGTTTTAGAAGTTCAAGTTATAGATGAGGAAACCAAATCCAAGAGTAATAGAATGACTTGCCTAAGTCACATTGGTTGTAAGAGGCCAAAGTAAAATCTGAATACAGGTTCTCTCTTTCTGCTGTATCTGACTTCAAGTATAAGATGAATATAACTAGATAACAGCTCTTCTGAAAATTAATACGAACTTAATTGAGAGTGTGAAGCCAAAATAGAAGCCAAAAAAATCTAATTTAATAATAGGATGCATTAATGAAAAAATGAAAGAGGTGATATTTGTACTCTACTTCTTCTCTCTCAACTATTTTCTCAAAAATTGTGATTATTTCTGGCTTCCATATTTGAGAAGGTCATTAAGAAGCCACAGCAGCAAACAGGATGAAGAAGAGGAATGAAGGCTTTGCTACACAATGATTGGTTTATAGAACTGGGTGGTATTTAGCTTGAGTTGTGAAGATGTATGTATGTGGGGGCCTGGGAGGTAGGGGAAGAGTGAAGCACATGATATCTATCTTAAAGTATATGAAGAGCCCTCATATGAAAGAGGGATTTGGATTGTTCTGCTTGATATTTATCCCATTAGAATATAAACTTCAGAACAAAGACTGTTTCAGGAGCACTAGGTGATACATGGATAGAGCATAGCCCTGAAGTCAGAGGACCTGAGTTTAAATTTGGTCCCAAGATGCTTAACAGTTCCTAGCTATGTGACCCTGGGCAAGTCACTTAACTCTCCTGCCTCAGGAGAAAAAAAAAGACTGTTTCATTTCTGGTTTTGGATCATTAGAACCTGGCACAGAGCCACATATGTAGGAGGCACTTTGTGAATATTACATTGAATATAACAGAACTGGTGACAGAAGGAAGTTATGAACCATCAATGAAAGTTTCAATGATGTAGATTTAAGTTCAATGTGAAGAAAAGCAGCCTAAAAGTTAGAGATTCCCAAAGGAAACATGGTTTGCCTTCACAGTAACTGGGTTCCTTATCCAAGGACAAGGCTTTCAATTGAAGACTAAATGAACATTTCTCAGGAAAATAGAGGGAATGGACTAGATGCTCTCTGAAGTGTCTTGATTCTTTGATGTTGTGATTCTTTACTCATGTAACTTGTCACTTGATCCTTTTGACCCTCAGTTTTCTCATCTGTATTATGGGTTTAAAAATACCTATCCTATTTCATGGGGCTGTTGTGAGACTCAAATGAGATAATTTACATATAGTACTTTTTAAACAACAAAGCATAACTTTCATTGAATCATTAGATATCCATCTTTAAAATATTAAGTAGAAATGGTGGTGAGAATGAATTGTTTTGTTTTACTATGACAGCAGAAAACAACAAAAAAAGATGTTTAATTTCTTTCTTTTAGAATATTATCCAGTTGTAACCATCCCAGTGGGAGCACGCAGTATTGAAATACAGGAATTACAGCTATCCGCAAGTTATCTTGCAGTTTGCAACCTGAATAGAAAGTATTATCTCACAGGAGATTGGACAATTGATTGGCCAGGGGAGTTCCAATTTGCTGGGACTGTGTTTGATTACCAGCGTCCTCTGAACCAACCTGAACGTCTGTATGCAGCAGGACCCACAAATGAAACACTGGTCTTTGAAGTAAGCTTCTTCTATTAATTCTGATTTTTGTGTTTGTTACAAAATCAGCCTGGGCAGCTATCATTCTGCATCATGGCTCTAAGACAGGTTAAAGGCTGAATAAAAACCAAAACTGGTCTGTGATTCTATTATGCATTGATAAGGCTTCCCATTATTCCGTCTGGAGTTCAGATTACTTTATATGAGCTCAGGTTCTGTCAGAGATAATAAATTGGTCAAATAAATGCCATCATTCATTGGCAAGGGTTCCATTGTTTGGAAGAGAGACAGTAATAGTTGTGTCCCTTAGATGATGAGTGGACCTCACAAAATTCTTTGTGACTTTCATACAGTTATTTCAATTCTTTCTCATCATACTGCATTGATGAAAGTAGCATCGAATATTTTGGATCACTCTTCAGAAAGTTCAGAAAAACACATGTTTGATGTGTAGTTATCCCTTAAATGGGGTTCTCAATTGTACATATTTCTTAGGCAGTGGCCAATATAACATCAGGCACAATGGTATATCCCCAGAGGAAAGAGAATTGAACTAGGAATCCAGAGTCTTGGCTCTTGACAGGGATGAATGTAGAATTATGGGGTTCATGGATTTAAATGGGGGGGGATTGTCCTTGAGGCAATCTAGTCCAACTGCTCATTTTTAAGATAAGGGATTTGAGGCAAAGAGTAATTGAAAGATAGGATTTTGGAATTCTTGAATATTGAGGAGGTGCATATGGCAAAATTAAGGGTAGGGTTGTTTTTTATTGTGACTGAAGTGGGTAGAACGAATAGGTCATGAGAAGTGAGTAGGTTGAGAAATTGAGTAATTGGAGTGTTTGAGTTGCCCAAGTATCAGGGCAAGAGTTGGGGAAGAGAGAAAAACTGCAATTCAGGAAAGAAGGAGGGGTAGCTTGAAAATCTATAGACAACAGCTTCAAAGATTTTGATTGAATGGGAGATATAAATTGTATAAATCTCAAAGGAGGAAACGTTCTTGAGTGATGGAGGTAAGACAACTGGAAGTATCAATGGGGAAAAAAAGAAGTATTCCAACTTCTTCACCTCAACCAGTTATTTAAGAGAAAGGAGTGAAGATGCAATCAGTATTAGAAAGGGTACTTGGCACATAATAGGTGTTATGACTTTACTTGTTATTCTCATCAGGTCCCAGGAATTTAATTGCTATCACTTTGCAGAGATTCTCAAATCTACTTATCATATTCTAATTCCTTTGCTGATCGTCAATCTTGTTACTCTAACTCTTGGATGTTCAGTAGTTATTTTAAAATCAGTTGAAGTCCAAAATAGAACTCATTATCTTTCTCCCTAAAGCTTCCTCACTCCTAACTTTCTTATTATTGTGAAAGGTAACACTGTCGTCCGAGTTCATTAAGTTCAAAGCTTGCGTGTTATTGTTACCTCTTCACTGTCTCTTACCACCATAACCCATCTGTTGATTTTATCTTTGCAGCATCTCTCAAATATTCCCTTTTCTCTCCTTTGAGACTACTACCACCCTGATGTAGCCCTTATCATCTCACTCTTGAACTATTAAAATAGCCTGATAGTGGGGAGAGTGGGTGGTCTGTCTATCTCAACTTTATCCCCACTCCAATTCATCCTTCATTAAGCTACCAAAGTGATTTTCTGAGAGCACAGGTCTGATCTTATCACACATATATCCCATCCTCATTCAATAAGTTCCTTTCTCTCCCCATCATCTCCAGGATCAAATACAAATGCTTCATTTGGTATTCAAAGTCTTTTATAACCTGCCGCCTCCTATGTGCTTAGTCTTCTTATACCTTATTCCCTAATATGTTCTCTTCTATTTAATAACACTGGTCTCCTGCCTCCTCTGTGAAAAAAAGGCAGTATATCTGTCAGATCGGAGCATTTTCTCTGGTTGTGTTCTTCCTCCTCATATCTGCCTACTGACTTCCCTGGCTCCTTTAAGTCTCAGCTAAAATCCCTTCTCCTACAAGAAGCCTTTCCTAAGCCCTCTTAATTCTAGGGTTTCCCCAATTTTAATTATTTCCTATTTCTTCTACATATAACATGTTTGTGCATGTTTGTTTCCTTGACTCTCCCTTTAGTTCATAATCTTCCGGATCATAGCAACTATATATATATATATATTTTGCCTCTTTTTTTGTATCCCCAGTGCTTAGCACAGTGCCTGGCACATGATGGGAATTTAAGTGTTTATTGACTAACTGCTAAGCATTGGGGATATAAAAATAAAAGATATTCTCTCAAAAATTGCAAATAAATGAGATAGATAACATGAAGACAACTATGTACACTAGACAGATCCTTCATTAGAAGTTTGTGTATATTACAAATGGTGATATTACCTCCTGCTAATGAGCAGAGTAAGGTTGTAAACAGAGAGTTGGGAGGAGAATTGGTAGCATCACATTCAAAAGCATGTTGATTGCTTTGAGTTACAGATAAAAGAAAATATAATCAGAAGGGTCTGAATCCCTGACTCACCTTTTTGGGTTTTTTGTTTTGTTTTGTTTTGTTTTCTGAAACCAAAAGACAATTACAATGTTAAGTAAACTGGAAACCAGACCAAAAGAGGATCATAAAGAACTGGGACATTTAGCCTGTAGAAAAGCTTCATTGGATGGCTTAATGGAGATTGTTTGGCTGATTCAGTTCCCACTGGTTACCTTGACTGAAGACTGATTAAATAGACATGAAAGATAACATACCTTCCTGATTTGGGAAATGGAAAGGCTTCCTGGAAGAAGGGAAATTGAAGCTGGACCCTGAAGGATGAATAGAAAAAAAGAGAATAGCATTTGAAGCAGAGGGAATATGAGCAATGGCACAGAGATTGAAAAGTATTTTGTTGTACACAGGCAACAAAAAAGCATTCCAGCTTGGCTAGAATTGTGTACATGAAAAGGAGTAGGATGGATTGAGACTGAAAAGTTTTGGAAGAGTGGAATTGTGGAGAACTTTGATGGGAAGCTTGGATTTTATCCCACAGACAGTAAGGAATTACTGAAGGGTTTGAGCACAGGAATGATAAGATCATTTATGTACACAAGTTTGATTAATAAAGACAGACAGTTGCAGTTTGGAAGGGCAGAAAGACCTAGCATTTAGAAGTCTAGTGGTCTGGCTATTTTTATCTCTTGGAATCACTTTGGTTGATCACTTTAATATTTAAATTACATATTATTGTTTCTGGGGGAGTTGACAAATTCCTTAAAGTGCCCACATCACCCTGGGTTCCTTGGTCTGTGAGGTTTGGGGAACGTCTAAATGACTTTAAGCAGAAACCTAATTTTTCCCAACCACAGCATATCGATGTCTAAGGTATCCATGGCTTCCAATCTAAATAAAGCTAAAATGACTTTCTGTACCAGAAATATGGATGCTACCAAAATGAAAGCCTTGCGAGCCAACACTCTTCTCTGTGTTTAGAGTGTCTGATTTGTATTTAGAAGGATGCTGATAGCAGTGTTGAAAATAGACTAAGATGAGATATGAAGGTCCTATACAAAATTTCTCTGTCTTTTTTTGTCTCTTTTGTGTATATTTCTATTTATGCATTGTATACAGCTGGTAAGTTTGGATAAAAATCTGTTTGAGGGAAAGATGATTGGGATCATTTCATCAGTAGTTCATTTTTCTCTCTGGGTGTACACGTCTGCTTGTGTGTGTAGAAATGTACTACTATTGAAATAAAACAAATTATCTTTCCCTTTAAATCAACTCCTCCTTCAAAATTACCTATTTTTCAAAGATATTTACTATTATCTGAAAATGTGAATTTGTAATCTGAATTATTTTTCATGCTTCCATCTCCTTCATCATCACCTTTTCAACAAGTCAGCTATCAAGTCTTATTGATTGTACCTTCACAATATCTCCCTTATGGATAAAGAGATATCCTTCCTCCCCAATTTCAGGCTCTCATCACATCCTCTCTTCTCTACAACAGCCAGCTGGTCTCTCGGCCTGTAATTTCACCCCTTTCCAATCAATCTTCTGCATGATGCCAAAATAATCTTTTTGCGACACAGATTTGACCATGTCGCTTCCAAGCCAAAAGATTTTCAGGAGCTCATTGTTGTCTCTGAGATAAAATTAAAAGCTCTTCATCCAAACATTTATGCCTCTTTTCCATCTGGATCCAACTTATTCTTTGAATCTTACTTTCTATTACTCTTTTTTAAATACTATGTTCTAGTCAAACAGTACTTCTGGATAGGTAATGCAGTGGATAGAGTACTGGATTTGAAATCAGAAGATTCAAAATCAAATTAGCCTGAGATATTTACTAGCTCTGTCACCCTGGATAAGTCACTTAAATTATTTTCCTCAGTTTCCTCATGTATAAAATGGGAAATAATAATAGTTTATTACTTTTTGTAGTTGTTGGGAGGATAAAATGAGGTTATGTGTTTGTAAGTAACTTTGTAAACTTTAAAGCATGCCAATTATTATGATTCTTATTATTTCTACAAATTCAACATCTTTTCTCCTGTTCATTTGGCAAGCTACCTGCCATGCCTGTGAATACTTTCCTTCTTCATCTCTGCCTATCCAATTCACTATCTTTCTTCAAGATTTCATTAACATATTACCTTCTTAATCAAATCTTTCCTAATACCCTCATTTTTTAAAAAAAAACCTCAATTTTATTTTATTTTCAAATCCTGATTCTCACTTCTTCTTCACCCATTAAGAAATCAAGAAAGAGTCCATTACAAATTTGTGTAGATAAGTAAAATAAATCCCCTAATTAACTATCCTTTTCTCTCTGTGATATATATATATATATAAATATATATATATATATATATTCAACATACATGTAGGCAACATATAATCTGTATCTTTCTATGTATGTATATCTATAACTATATATCTCTATCTATCTATAAATCTCCATCAGCTCTCTCTCTGGAAATGATAGCATATTTCATCATGAGTCCTTTGAAATTGTGGTTAGTTAATATGTTAATCAGAGTTCCTAAGTCTCTCAAATGTATTTAATATCCCCTCTAATTTCTCTAAAAACTATGAAACCTATGAATACAAGTAAAAATGAGAGAGGAATGCAGACCATACCTTAGGAGAACCAATTAAAAGAACTAGGCATTTTAAAATATTTAAAAAGTCATATCTAGGTTGGATAGGCTGGTTTTGCTTAGGCACATTAGAAGTAGGAATAGTGGTGGAAGGTAGAGTCATAGGAAGGTATTACTGAGAAACTTCTCAATAATTAGAGCTTTCCAGAAATAGATGGACTGCTTTAGGGACCATGAGTTGTATATGTCCAAATGAAAATTGGATGGTCATGTCAGTCAGGGATCTCAGAGAAGGGAGTTATACTTCAGAGACAAGTTTGTCTAGCTCTGCTATTCTGTGTTTCTCATATTAGAAGTGTGATATGATAGAAAGCAGGGGACCAGGAGCCAAGAGACCAAGGTTCAGATGCAATCTCTGTCCTTAACTAGTTTTGTGAGCTTAGGCAAATAAGTTTTCTTCCTTTAGAAGCTATCTTCGTCTATAAAATGAGGATGATAACATTTGCAACAGCTAACATAGCACCATTTTTATAAGGAAAGCGATTTGCAAATCTAAAAGTATTGTAGCTATAGGGATAGTAATTTGTACTGTTTGGCCATTTATGGATAATGCTTCAAACTCTAAGACTTTCTTATATTCTTCTCTCACATCTCCTTATGACACTGGAGTAGCTCAAGGTTATCAAAATTCATATTCTTGAAAATCCTATTGGACCTGAGAATTTTAAAAACTGGCCCCAATATTAGATCATGTGGCTATTGCCCAAGGACCAGCCTTTCTAAGGACAGAGACAGTCACTATCAGATCAATTACTGAGAGATGAACTCTTTTATGTCTTTCATGAAGACTATATACTAAAGTAGGGAGAATCTGTGATCTATGTTGGCCCATGTGATAAAACCATAGATCCTGGAAGTATAATGATCACACATCTAGTGGCTACTTATTATGATATCATATTCAGGGAAAATGCAAAAAATGCAAAAAAAAAATTACCAGAAAAGCAATATGGTATTTTAAGGAGTTGCTCTTGTTCTTATATATTGAATCAGAGTCCACCAGTGATCTCTGCTGCTTGTTGTTGTTTATTTTGGGGGGTGAGGGAGGAATGGTAGTAAATATACTTTTAAGCTGTTGACCTAGATTTGACTCAGCCAGATCAACTTAATGTGGCCAGGTTTAAAGACAGCATGACTATTTGCAGGTCATTTTAGAATAGATATTCTTTTTTGTGTATGAATGGGAGGCAGCTAGGTGTACAGCTTATAGCATTCTGGACTTGGAATCAAGAAAATTTGAATTTAAATTCTGTTTTAGACACTTATAGATGGACACTAAGGTCCGTTCCAACTCTGACATCCTGTAATTCCATAACTTGCTAATAGTATCATCTAGATAAGATATTTTATATTCTAAAGTTATTTTCTAAAGTCACTCTTAGGATGGACATTCTATGTTCTATGTTCTATGTGTCAAATCTTTTCAATCTCTTACCACTTGTAGCTAGTGAATACATCTAGTCAAGCTAAACTAGTGCATGGAATGAGGCACAGACAAAAATATGTTAGTGTAGCTGAGTTTATGACTTATTCTGTTCCTTAAGTAGATGGATGACCAAGGCAAGTCACTATTTTTTTCCTGAGCTGAAGCTCAGTGTTTCCCTATCTGTAATATGAGTATCATAATTTTTGCTACCAAACTCATATGGTTATTGATGGGAAATTAACCTTGTAAGCCACAGGATTGCATAAAATGAAAGTTATTTAATCCAATTCAACAGTGATTAAGCCTAGAGAACATTTAACTAGTTATAAGGGAGATATAAAGTTAGGCTATACCTTTATAGAATTCTGAGATACAGGAATATTTCTCTTTCTATCAATCAAACAGCAACCAACAAGTATTTGTTAAGCATCTGCTATGTCCCAGGAATAATGTTAGGGGATAGGGATATAAAGAAAAATGAAAAAAAAATAGTTTCTGTCTTTGAGGATATTACAACCTAGCTAAAGAGACAATTTATACATATAGAGATTTATACAAAATATATTCAAGGCAAATTGGTGGGGAGAGCACTGCTAGCAGCTGGGAGGAATCAAGAAAGGCTTCATGTAGAGGAAGATATTTAAGTTTAGGCTTAAAGGAAACTGGGATTTGGGAGACACAGGTGGGGAGGAAGCACATTCCTGATATGGGAGGCAAACAGTACAAAAGCCCAGAGACTGAAGGTGGAGGATCTTTGATGAAGAAAAGTAATAAAGTCAAGTGTGTGTGGAGAGGAGGATCAGGGAGGTAATTTGAAGTCAAATTGTGAAGAGATTTAAGTATTACATGTCACTTTAATAATTTAATAGTTATAATACATGATACCTGATAAACATGTAAGAGAAATGCTAAATACTTTATGAGATTCTTCTTAACTCTAATATATTTGTTCCAATTCAGGGGAAGAGATCATAAATTTAGAGTTGAAAAGATGGACTACTAGGTGTCACAGTGGATAGAGCATTGCAGCTGGAGTCCAGAGGACCTGAGTTCAAATTTGGAGTCAGACACTTTACACTTACTAGATGTGTGGCCCTGGACAAATCACTTAACTTCTCATGCCTCAATTTCTTTATCTGTAAAATAGATATAATAATAGCATCTACCTCCCAGGATTGATGGGATCAAACGAGATAATATTTTGTGAAACCCTTGGCAAGATATTTGACACATAGACATTATATAAACAGTAATTATTATTTGTGGTGAATATGGTCTCAAACCCTCATTTTATAATGTAGAAATTGAGTTCCAAAGGGATTGACTAACTTATAGATGGCTACATAGATAGAAAATGTCAGTATCAAGACTTGAATTCAGGTCCTCAGACTCCAGGTCTAATACTCTTTCTACAAGCTATCTGGCTTAACAAAAGGAATTATCTTTAGATATAAGTTGGGATGGATAGCTTAAGAGTTCCCTTCCTGTCCTGAGAGAATCAATGGTTCTCACCATCTCCTGTTCCATTGAGACTGTAGCAGAAATAGAACAATCACATTTGAGCACTGGATGTACACTGAAAAACTAGAGTCCAATAAGAGTAGTGTGATGGAGATGGTGAGTGGACTGGAGTAGGTACCACATAAGGAATGGCTGGAGAAATTGAGGATGTGGTTTAGGCTGGAGAAGAGAAAGATTTTATAATAAGCAAATGATAGCTGAACATTGGACATGGGGGATCAGATTTGTCCTGTTTAGCTCCAGAGGACAGAACTGGAAGTACTGAAGAGTTGTGAAGAGACACATTTCAACAAATTAATCTACAAACATTTGTTAAGTACTGACTGTGTGCCAGGCTCTGATCCTACCTGTGCTGCCATATCAAACATCTCTGATATATTATTTTAAAAAAAGTAATAAATAAAACTTGTATTAGAGTCTGATTTCTACAGGAGGCCCTTGTCTAATCTCCTTCCTGTCTACCTCATGACATTTTCCTCTCCAAGGGGATTAAATGAGTGCTCTTTGAGGGCAGGGACTGTTTTTGACTTTCTTTATATCCATAATGCCTGACACATATCGTTAAGTCACTTCAGTCATGTCTGAATCTCCATGAGGAGAATGAACTTTTAAGGGTTTTCTTGACAAAGCTACTGAAATAGTTTGCCATTTCTGACTCCACCTCATTTTACAGATGAGGAATTGAGACAAACAGGGTTAAGTGATTTGCCCAGGGTCATACTAGCTGTAGCTAGATTTGAACTCAAGTCCTTCTGACTCCAGGCCTGCATCTCTATCCACTGTACCATCTAGCTGCCTCTGGAAAATATTAAGTATTTAATGAATACTTGCTCCAAGTGGAGGCTGGATGACCACTTGTTAGGATGTTAAAAAGATTCCTTCTCATGTACAGGTTGGACTCAGTAGACACAGAAGTCAGCATTAAGATTTTGTGATTCTCATAAATGGGTGAGTGTAATGGATAACAAGATGGAGTGAAAAGAACATGGAATTTGGAGTCCACAGGTCTGGATTTAAATCTTTACTCTGCCCCTTATTTTATGCATCCTTGACCTAGGTACCTAGTCTAAGTGTTAATTTTCTTCTATTGAAAAATGAAAGGATTAAATTAGTGATCTGTTAGATCTCTTCCAATTCTCATGTCCAGGGTTTTACTACTTAGAGATGTCTCCAGGGGGAATATGAGTAGTCAGGTTTTGTTGAAGTATGCAAGGATGGGCAATTTGAGATATGTGGAAAAATGGGTTTTAAGATTTGATTTTGAAGGGCCTTGGATGTTAGGTTAAAAGATTCTGAAATTTATTTCACTAACCAACAGCAATAATGACAACAATGAAAAGTTCAATATCATTATGTGTTTTTTCTAGTTGAACCTCAGATTTTTATATATATATCCCCATACCCAGAAGGCTGAGAGGAGGTAAGGAGATAAATTTCAAAATCATGGGAACATGATATGGGATAACATCCCCTAGGATTGGAGCCTAATTTTATATATGACTCTGGTAAAACTGTCATGTCTCCTTAAGTGGAGATGTAAGGAATCTGAGTCCATTTGAGAGCTTAATGCCTTCCCCTCTAGAGGCATGAAGGTAATTTAAGGTCATTGACTTTGTTCTTTGTTCAAGTAACATGCAAACCATTGTTTGGGATCAGATTGGTCATGCAGAGATCCAGACTGGTTTTAAGTTTAGCTGGAAGGTTCATTTGGGAAGAAGGACATCCTTCTGTGGCTTGAGAAAACGTGGCCTCTTGTAAGGGCCATGATAAATGATCCTATGAATGCCAATTTCTTTATCAAGACTGTCTCCAGGTGTGAGCTGATGTACAGGAAATTGACTGTGAGTGTTCCATTATAAAGTAACTGGACGCCTGTCTGATAAACAGCACGAACGATGTGACGATAGCAAGGCTTGCTGTTCTATTACTGAAATTCAGTCTCTTGTATTTATTAATTAGTGTTGCTCTCTTGCCTCTCCTTTCCTCCTCCAGTATATTTCACATGTTAAAGCCTTTTCTATCTTAGGTAAAATTAAAAAAAAATGTTCAACTCATTAAAAAAAAAAAAGGTTGATCCAATTCACTACTGAACAGCTAAGAAGAATTCTTAAGTTCAAAAAATGGCATAGTAAAGTAGGTTTTTTGGGAAGATGGAATGTTTGGGAGTACAGTAAAGGAGAAGTAATTCTGGGCTATGAGACTAGAGATTTAGAGTGGAGTCTGAGATTTGTCACTAGTTTTATCTGATTCCTATTCCTCATTTGCTTCCTGTGAAAAGAAAGGGGGTTGGAATATATTATATCTAGGGACCATTCCAGCTTTGACACTACCAAGGATGATAGTTTATATCTTCTATTCTAAGGGTCCTCTCAGATTTGACATGGGAGTTAGGAAATGAAATGTTGTGTGTGAGGAACAACAAGGAGGCTACTGTTGTGTTTTATGTACCACAGGCCCCCTTGCCTCTGCCATTCTTTGAATCTAATTACATAAACTATTTAGAGGATGAAAATGTGACTAAATCTTTGGTACAGGACAAGATCACAAATGTGTGTTCCTACATAACATCTTTACTGAGTCCTCCAAGTGACTAGTGCCCCCCTGAAATAATTTTGTTTTTATTTGTATGTATAGGTTCTCCCATAAAATTAATCCCAACCATGACCATGTTGCATGCATTGCATCTCTGAGCAATGTTCAGTTAATAATTCATAATGTAACTTCAGTATATCAAAGATTCTGATTTTTTCAGGAGAGGCTTTGTTCACAGATCTCAGCCTGCCATGCCTAGTAGATAGTTTCATGAGTGGATTGGGTTAAAAATTATTCATACCCTGGTCCCCAACCATCTAGGGCTGAACTCCACAAATATTTAGGGTGATCCTCAGAGAAAATAGCATTTGAGATTAGAAGACTATGATTAGAATGTAGGATCAGCTTCTAACTAGCTTAATGACTACTTCATTTCCCTGAGCCTACTTCCCTATTTATAAAATTATGGAATTGAATGAAGTGATTTCAAAGGTCTTTTCTAGCTCAAATATTCTGTGACTTTTATGGAGTTTTGTGGTCATTCCTACTCTTTTAAAGGATCATAGAAAGATTTTCAAGGCCAGCTTGTCCATCCCTGAAATTTTACCTAGGAGCAACAGAGATATTAAATGATTTGCAGTGAGCACACAGAAATTATATAGAGTTTGAACACATTCCCACACTGACTCAACAGTGTTCTTATTGGAGACTGATTCCTAAGATGAATAAACACAAGTAAAAGATTTAGCATCTGCAAAGAGAAGGACTGCTTTGTCCTTTGAGTCTAGTTCAAAATTAGAGATGATGGGTGAAGTTGTGGAGAGATCTTGAGTTATGGATGAATAGACGGGTAGTAGTTCACTTTGGATGGCATTTATCCTTGTAAACTAGGAGGTAAGGTCATTTGAGAGAGCAATTGGGAATGAAGAGGCCAAAGTCTTTCCCACTTTCTGGGGCCTTTTAGAACCCAGGGTCATCTCTACATTTGAAGACATCAGAGGAGAACTTGAAAGAAGACATGTAATTTGATTGATAAAGTTTTATGGTAACTATTTCTGAGGATGGCATATATGAAAAAGTGGAACAAAATCATTCAGTCAATAAACATTGTAGTAAGGAAGGAAATAAAGAGGTGACTGAGCTAGGTGCACTCCTTAAATAGAGGTTTTGGGAGGAGTTCATTGGTCTTCCTTCCAATCAGTGGTACAGAGGGAACTGATAAGAAATGAGTACCAGGACTGGCACCATTTTTCATGATAATAAGGTTTCAGATGAGGTTTCTGGAGAAATGATGGAGAAGTCAAAATGGGGACATTTTGGTGGTAAATGCAGAAACCTCATCATGAGCATGGAGAACCAGAAGAGGACATTCCCATCATATACTCATGTAGTTGGATACTTTGAGTGTGGCACTGAAATCCAGAAAGCAAGGCTTCTATTATCTTATCTAGAGCTTTATGGTGAGGCGTGGAGATGACTCACATATGAGAAGACTTGGATGGGCATGGCAGTGGAATGAATGTCAATGCCAACGAATCCATGAACCCACTGTAGCATTCGAAATGGAAAGACCAGCATATAATATATAATTTAGAGAAGATAAAGTACTTCCTTCAGGTCATATATTTGGTTAATGATAAAGTTAAGACTTGAATTCAGCCCTTCTTATTCCTTCTTCAGCTCTCCTTTCCTTATATCTATGGTAGCCACCCATATGGCTAAAGCCATATCTATATAATCACAAACAAGGAAGCTTAAAGTCATGTCAACTTTGATATGTTTTATAAAATATATTTTTTGCTTTAATTACTTTTTAAAAATTTTAATTTAATTTTCACTTAATAGTATTTCCCCCCAGTTACATATAAAGGCAGTTTTCAGCATTCACTTTTAAGATATTTGAGCTCAAAATTTTTCCCCTTCCCTTTCTCTTCTCCCCCTTCCCCAAGATAGCAAGCAATCTGATACAGATTATACATGTACAATTTAATATTATATATATATATAATATATGTGATTATATTAAACACATTTCCACATTGGACATGCTGTGAAAAAAAGAATCAGAACAAAAGGAAAAAAAAAAAAAACTTGAGACAGAAAAAACAGCAAAAAAGTGAAAATAGTATGCTTTAATCTACATTCAGACTCCACAGTTCTTTGTCTGCATGTGAATAGCATTTTCCAACATGAATCTTTTGGAATTGTCTTGGAAGATTGGGTTACTAGCTTGTTTTACAAAGTTTTCATTGTATTACTAAGTCTATTATAGTTGATCATCACAAAATGTTGCTGTTATAGTATACAATGTTCTTCTGGCTTTGCCCACTTCACTCATCATCAGTTCATGTAACTCTTTCCATATTTTCCTGAAATCTGCTTGCTCATCATTTCTTATAATAGTATTCCATTAGATCCATATGCCATAATTTGTTCAGCCATTTCCCCTAGGCATCTATTCAGTTTCCAATTTTTTACCACTACAAAAAGAACTGCTATGAATATTTTTGTACAAGTAGATCCTTTCCCTTTTTTGTGATCTCTTTGGGATATAGACTTAGTAATGAATGATATTTCTGGATCAAAGGGAATATGCATAATTTTATAGCCCTTTGGGAATTGTTTTGGATTACTTTTCAGATCAGTTCACAACTCCACCAACAATAAATTAGTGTTCCAATTTTCTCACATCTTCTTCAACATTTGTCATTTTCTCTTTTTTTGTCATATTACCTGATCTTTTACATGTGAGATGGTACCTCAGAATTGTTTTTGATTTCTTTAATCAGTATTGATTTAGAGCATTTTAGAAGAGAAGCTTCAGCTGAAAACTGAATGTTTATATTCTTTGACCATTTATCAGTTGGGGAATGACTTGTATTTTTTAATTTGATATAGTTTTCCCTCAAATATATATATATATATATATATATTTGAGAAATGAAACCTTCATAAGAAACATTGGCTCTAAAAATTGTTTCCCAGCTTTCTTAATCTTGCTTCATGAGCTTTGTGCAAAACTTTTGAAATTTACAGTAATCCAAATTATCTATTTTGTATTTCATAATGTTCTCTCATGTTTGGTTATAAATTCTTCTCTTCTCCATTGATCTGACAGGTAAACTATTCCTTGCTCTCTAAATTTGCTCATGGCATCACCTTTTATGTCTAAATCATGTACCCATTTTGACCTTATTTTGGCGTGTGGTATGAGATATTAATCTATGCCTAGTATCTGCCATAATATTTTCATGTTTCATGTTTTCCCAGAAGTTTTTGTAAAACTTCTTTGCATTTTTTTCATTAATACCTTTGATATTCTTGACTTTTTGTTCTTCCCACAGATGAATTTTTGTCTTCTGACTGTTTTATATAGGTAAAAGTTACAGATACTCTTCAAACCAATGAAATCACAGGTCTTTAACATATCATAATTCTCTGCACTTTAATCATATTCCCTTATTACACTATGAGTTACATAGGATTAGGAACACTGTCTTATTCTTGCATAGACTATACTCATTCCATTTTTGAGTGTGGGGTCTGATTTTTAAAATATTTGTCTGTTTCCCGGTGCCTATTATAGTCATATTATAGTTCCTTGCAGATGTCTCTAGTTGTTTTCAGTTATGTCCATATCTTTAAAATGCTTTTGGGGGTTTCTTGTGATTTCATTGTCCTGCTGATTTTACAGATGAGGAAACTGAGACAATCAGGATTAAGCAACTTACTCAGGCTCACATAGCTAGTAAATAACTGAAGTCCAATTTGAGCCCGGGCCTATCACTCTATCTACTGTCCCATCAGGTTTTGACATCAAGTTTGTTGAGTCGATTGAATTATCTAAGTTCTATATCTATCTCAGTTTAAAGCACATTACTCTATAAACCATAAATATTTAAAGTTTTATGAAGGAATGGATGAATGCAAAAAAAAATTAAAGATAAGATTTGAATCCAGGTCCTCTAACTTCCAAATCCATTGATCAACACTAAACTGCCTCTTTAAGTGAAACTTTTTTATATAAAATGTAAATAAAGTAATAGAAAGATGAGCCTGTTTTCTATTAAAAAAAAGTGTTGTAACTCTCAAAAAAATTCTTCAATATGATACCAGAGTTTTTGTTTCTTTCTCCCCCTCCAAATATTATAAACAATGAAGAGAAACACCCACAATCTTAGTGCCAAGACTCCCCAGAGTATCTTAATCTACCCCTGAGTTTCAGAAATATATTGTTTTAACATTCACATTAAAATGAGCAGCAGAAGAACAGGAGTGATTTCCTCCAGAGGATTCTGCTTATCCATTGTTTTAACTCCATGGGCTCAGCGCCAGGCCTATGCTCCCTCCCTGCTGAATGGGGCTGGGAGATTCCAGCCCAGCCTGTGGTTTTCAGCCTGAAGAAGCTGTAAATTTTATAATTCTGTGCCCCGCAGTCAGAACAGCTAAGGGTTGCGTCTGAAGTCAGGTGGCTCGTGTGTGTGAAAGGGAGACATTAACCAGCTCTCCTGAGGGCCTGGAAACATTTACAGGGCTGTCTGCCAGCTGTAGACTTGGGAGCAAATGCCAGTGGGCTGGACATTCTCTGGCTTGCATCCAGTTAAGTAGACAGAGTCCCTGGAGCTCTTTCTGGATGTGTCTGCTGAATAACTCAGTTGCAATATTCCACATTTAGTATGAGACTGTTCAGAAATGGTTTTGTTGGGATATGTTTCAAAATGTATTAGTAGAAAGTTCTGTTCTTACATGCAGTTCTTCTTGATGGAGGAAGATGGATTTTCTTGAATTAATTCTGCAAATAAATCTTAGGATCATGGGATTTAGAGCTGGAGGTGTCTTTAGAATATCCAAATACATCATTATACAGATAGGGAAACTGAGGCTCAGGAAAGTGAACCTGGCCAGGGTCATGCAGGTGACTAGAAACTAATGAAGTTCCAACTTCAAATCTAATGCTCTTCAAGCTATGTCAAGTGGCCACGGGACAATAATGACAAGGCTCATGAATACTGTTCTCAGCAATATCCAAATATTGTACCCTGCATCAATCAATCAACATTTAATTCAGTACCTACTGTGGGCTGGGCACTGAGTTACGAACTGTGGATAAAAAGATAAAAGTTCCTACAATCTTGCTAGGGGGAAAAATGTGTATGTGTATATATACATATATATGTATGTTTGTATGTATTTGTATAGGGTAGGAAAATGTATTATATAGTATATGTTAGGAAAACATGTGTATGTATACAAACATGTGTATGTATATGTATATATACTTTGTTGTTGTTCAGTCAAGTCTGACTACCCCACGAACCATGGGATTTTCTTGACAAAGATACTGGAGTTGTTTTGCCATTTCCTTTTCCAGGAGATTAGGACAAACAGATTAAACGACCTGCTCAAGATCACATAGCTAATAAATATCTAAGGTCTTTCTGACTCTAGACTGAGTATGTATGTACATACATGCATTTACACATGCATGCAAATCAATATACATACATACACAAATATGCACATAGGTGAACCGTGTATAGGTACATTGTACAATGTACATGCTTATATACATATATAAACATACATAGAGACATATTGTGATGACCGCGTTTAGCACCCAGAGTATATTAAAATCAACCAGAGTCGGAATAAGGGAAAATCCTTGATCTTTACTCTTTGCAGAGGTGAAGGGGAATGGCAATACGAGGTGAGAGCAGTCACAACACAAATCCGGCCAGCAGTGCCTCTAGCTCTCACACTCCACCCACCAAATCCTCTACACAATCTCCTATACAACACATCAAACTTGCACAGAGAGTGGGCGGGGCCATTCTTTCTCCAAGCATATATTAATAGAGTATTGTCCAATTGCTAATTAGCCTCAAGTGCTTGGGACCTCAGTGGGACTTGAGAGCTTCAGACCATTACAATATATAGGTGTGAATATATAATATATTATGCATATATACAATAAGATTTAGGGGGAAGACACTAGCCTTTGGGGTGGAGATAAGGAAAAGCTTCATGCAGAAGGTGGCATTTGAGATGAACCTTAAAGGGAATTAGGAATTCTCAGGAGCAGAGACAAGGAGGAAGGGCACTCCAGGTATTGGAGACAAAGCCACAGATATAGGAAATAAAGTACTGTATATGAAGAAGAATACCAGGAGGGCTGGAGCCTGTTCTTGGAACTGTTGTCATTATAATAACAGCTCACATTTTCATTATGCTTTTGGTTTAAGTATCAATCTGCTGATGATAACCCCATAGTATCCCATTTGAAAGATAGAGAAATGGAGGTTTGGAGAAGTTAACTGATTTGCTCACAGTGACATAACTCACAGGATTTAAAGCCAGGATTTAAAACCTAGGGCTTCTGAGACCTAGTCTGGTACTCTTTCCATCATACCACTTTGCCTAAGTTATTAAAAATGTTCTAACATGCTCTCACATGTTGTTTTAAATGCTCCCACATTCAGCTGTTTCCTCTCAACTCTGACAGATTTTGTGCAACATAGGATCGGTGGGATCGCTTTCATTGTGTCTCCAAAGACAGTAAGAAACATATTTTCACTGGAAGCTTTGTCATCTCATCTAGCATTACTCATAATAAACTTAAGCCTAATAGGAAGACAGTTTCAATGAATGTATCAATCTTTTACCCAGGATTAAATGAGAGAAATTGTAGAAAGAATCTGACAGAATCTTCAATCCATCTGCTTCAGTGGTCAGTATAAAAATGGACACAAGGGAGAATGGTAAACCCATATTACTAGAAAGTGAAACTCAGTTTGGGTAAAGGAAGAGCCCAAGGATTTGAAAACTACTCAGAGGACTTAACCCTATATAGCGTAAGGACTGTCCTCCAGAAGAAAGAAAGAAGAGGTCCTGGGTATGGCAAGCAATAAAGAAAAAATCACATAAAATGTAATTTACTATGGCTTCACAGAGAGGGAATGACTAGGGGGTCACTGATGTGTGACCATCATAAGGCTCATGAAAATTGCTCTCATGAGTAACCCAATCTGTATGCTGCATTAATCAGTCAACATTTATTCAGCAACTACTGTGGGTTGGGCAAGGGGTCATATGCTAGGGATAAAAAGATAAAAATCAAACATTCCCTTGCCTTCTTAGTTTTGCTAGGGGGGAAAATGTGTGTATATATCCAAACGGTATATATATGTATAGATACTTTGTTGTTGTTCAGTCATGTCCAATTCTTTGTGATCCCATGGACCATACTGTAAGACTTAATTTTATATATGTAATCACATCATGAACAACATAGAGAAGATGCCAAAATCATTATCAAGTTAGAAGGGGAAGTAAGGATAAGAATACAACTCTACATACAACTACAACAGTTTTTATCTGGCTTCTTCAAGCGAATCATCCATGCCAAAAATAGGAAATGGAAAATGACAATTATATTGAGGGACTTGGGATGGATGGATGAGTTGGAGGGCATCCAAGTGGAGCAGTGGATAGAATAGCAGGTTTGGAGTTAGGAAACTGTGATCCTACCGCTGTGTGACTTTAAGTCACTTAACTTCCATTTGTGTGTTTCCTCATCTGTGAAATGGGGATGATAATAACACATATCCCAGGATGATTGTGATGATTAAATAAATTAAATGTGAAAATTAAATAAAAGAATAATTGTAAAGTATTTAGAACATTGCCTTTCCCATAGTAAACACTATATAAATGTTAGCTGTTTTATTTTTATTATTATTATTTGGAGCCAGCCAACTCAGGTCTAAATGCTACTTCAGACATATGTTAATTGTATAATTAATACCTTAACCTCTAAGAGCCTTGGTTTCTTTGCCTGTAAAATGGGGAATCATACCATCTACTTTACAGGATTGCTGTGAGGAAAGCACTTTTCCAATCATAGAGTAACAGAAAATCATTGATTATTATTGTTAATATCTTTGGTGTTTCTTGCAAAATTGAACTGATATAAAGCCATTTACAGGAGGCTAAAAGAGCCCAGAAACCAGAAGATAGAAGAAAGCTGGGCAGAGTCCAGATGGAAGAGGGATTCCTGATAGATGGCCTAACAACACTTGAGAAAAATTTTAACTTATGAAAATTCCTGTAGTCCAGCCTACGACATATAGTTGGATAACCAGTTTGTTATATTTATGCTTAGATATATACATATGTATATATGTGAATGTTAAAATAGATCTATAAAATGTATGTGCATATGCAGATTATAGGATTTAGAGCATGTAGGAACTTTGAGGATCAGCTCCCCTCAGGGGAGAAAACTGTGACTGAGAGGGGAAGGTGACCTTCCAAAGTAGCAGAAGCAGCACTTGAACCTAGGTCATCTACTCTCTCACCACGGCACAGTGATGGCTTTGTCCCTTTTATATTCCAGCTCTCAAGTCTTAGAGACAAGACTATTGAGTAGTACTGTTAAATTAGTAGTGCACTAGAAATTTGGGAGTAAATATTAGTGAATAAACAGTCACTTACTGACTGCACATTAGAAAGTGACCTGTCAAGGTGTTCTTGGTAAGCTTAAGAGGCCAGTTAAACATATTGCTCAATCCCCAGATCCATGAATTCTACCTGAGGGACTTGCAGGGGGAGGAGACAAAGGAGAGAGTTTAAATTCTACCTTCTTCTGAAAAGAGAGGGTTGAAACCTATGAAAGAAAACCAAAAAGGGAAATGGAAAAGCATGAAGTGGGGCAAGGAACAAATGGATCAAAAATGATTGAAGCAGATCACTTACATTTGGTTGGAAGATGAGGATTAATTTATCATTTTCTAAGTTAGATTTACTAAGAATAAAACTTTTATTTGAGGTATATTTTTTCTAACTTAAGAGTGTGTGCACCTTGAGAAAAAAGAATATCTCAGTTTTTTGGGGGGGGGTTTGTTGTTGTTGTTCCCGGGATTTAAGATAGTGTTGGGCACATAATAATAATAATAATCCCTTATTGTTGTTCTCTCATTTCAGTTATGTCTGACTCTTCATGAGTGGGTATGGGGTTTTCTTAATAAAAATATCATTTCCTTCTTGAATGGATTAAGTCAAAAAGAGATTAATTGATTTGCTCAGGATCACACAGCTAGTGATTGTCTAGAGACTACATTTGAATTCAGATCTTCCTGATTCCACTTATCCACTCAGCCACCTAGCTGCCACCAAGGCAAACAGAGATTAAGTGACTTATTCATGATCACGCAGCTAGAGTGTGAGGTCATATTTGAATTCAGACCTTCCTGACTCCCAGCTTAGTGTTCTACTTACTGAGCCACCTACCTGCTTCATAGGAAGCATTTTTAAAATGCTTTTCCACTCATTTATTAGGAGAGACTGTGTGAAAAGAATATTAACTTGGATGTAGGTTACTAGTAATGTAAGTTATTAGTTTAACTAAAATTTTCTAGTTTTACTTCTCAGTTTCCTCTTCTGTAAAATGGGAACAATAATTCCTAAGCACTATGTGGATACCATTTTTTATTATTATGCCCAAGACAATTGAATAGAGACAAGAAATTCTAAAGCCCATAGAACAAAAGGAGACATTGGGGAGAAGTCTGTGAGTCAGCTCAGGATTTAAAGACAGAAGAATACTATACATGGTCTGCTTTAAACTCTTTCATTAATAGTTGGTGCAATGGATTGAAAGTCAAACCTAGAATCAAGAAAACTCATTTTCCTAAGTTCAACTCTGGCCTGAGACACTCACATTCAGGACTCTGGACAAGTCACTTAACCCTGTTTGCCTCAGTTTCCTCATCTGTAAAATGACCTAGAGAAGAAAGCAGCAAATCATTCTAGTATCTTTATCAAGGAAACCTCAAATGAGGTCATGGAGAATTAGACAAGACTGAAAGAGCTAAATAACTCTTGTAGGGTTTAGGAGGCAAAGTTTCAATGGATGATGGTCGAGTCTTATAGACCAAGAAGTTGTAGAATTACTTTTGGCACTCTTAAACAGTTTACTTTGTAAATTGAAAAGTACCCTAGAAACATGAGTGGCTGTTATTTAAATATCATTCTCTTTTGATATTTTCTATTTTATTCGTCCAATTTTTTACATTGTTTTTGAATTGTAGTTGATAGTTAAGTAGCTACTTCTTTGATAGTTTTTTTTTTTGAAAGAAGAATTTTTTTAAAATTATATATATGGAAAGAGAATATATGTTTCTTGAGGGAAGGACTTTTAATTTTTTCATATCTCCTATGCTGAGCTCATAAAACTTTGCGGTTAATAAGTGTTTATTTAATTGGTTCAGTGATGATAATAGGCCTCAATTTTTTCCTCTAAGATTAGACTAGCTCATGCTTAGATTGATAATAATACTTCACATTTATATAATGTTTACAATTATATGTCACAACTTCAAGATTCTGTTAATACTGTTCTTTGACTTCTATGTCTTAGTACACGGCCTTTATAATTTGCTGTGGCTAAAAAGATGTTCAACTCAGATATCCAACCTTCTATCAAAAGTCTCTTTCTCAGTGCTTAGCTCAGAAGTTACTCAAATTACAAATGATGTCCTTTTGGTTGCTGAGAGCCTTCATGGAGCAGTATAACCTACTAAAGTGCCCCAACAGCCTTTGGGAGGCCACAGTAAAAGAAGACATAAGGGACCAAGTTCTTAGAGTTACAATTATGTCTGTACTTCAAAGATCTGTGGTTTCCTTATGGAAAGGGGACTTTCTCTACCTATACAAATCATTGCTTTTAATAGATTCCCACCTTAAAAAGTCCTCTTCGGTTATTAACCCTCTGGTGATGAGTCTATCCATGTTTGATCCATAGATAATAGACATAATTTACAAATCCTGGAGAAATCTCTCTCCTAAATAACTGAGAATCATAGAGTGGTGCTGAAAGGGATCTCAGGGGAAACCAAGGCAACAAAAACCCAGGGAGGTTATTCATGTCAAAGGTATAAGTACTAAAAATCAGAGGGAGGACTTGAAACCAAGGCCCCTGATTCTGGAATCAGTGACTGCAATATAAAGGATCTAGGAAAAAAAATGTTTTAATTGAAAGAAAAAAAGATTAGATGTTAGATGGGTTCTCTACAAATGCATTCTAGTGAGCCTAAGATACACAAAGGCTCTCACCTTGCATCTACCAGGATCATGGTCCCACCATGAGGATTCTGACACCTGGGTTTCCCATGAACCCTTTGGGGGGGAAGGAGCTGTAACTATGCTGTCCTAGATCTGTTGATATTGATAATCTTCTATGCCCCTGCCCTCTCCTCATTGAATGATTGGGGGAGATCCATGCACTGTGTCTATTTCGTAGCAGAAAGACTATGGTTTTCTGAACTACCTTCCCGAGCTCTATCATAGTGCAAAGTGAAGATGTTTAATAAATGTTTGTTGAGGACTGATCGAATACATGTGTAAGACTTTATGATTCATGATTGAGGTTAAAAAAAAATTATACATTCCCTAGCAGATTCAAATATGGCAAAGCTTTCACTGGTATTAAGGTTAGACTAAAGCAAGAGGGATTGGAGCCAGGGATACCAGCTAAGATGTTACAGTTCAGTGAGAAGTGATGAACTAGTTGAATGGAGTGAATGGAGATAAGAGGATGGGTATGATAGATGTTTTAGAGACTGGACTGAAAAGGTTTGAGAATTGAATATAGAGCTGTTTCTTCTCTACTCTATGTGCTTTTAATAATACAGCCTAAAGCCATTTTAGATTTTTTTGTCTGTATTGTCACCCTTTTGGCCTCTCCATGTTAACACTGGGTCAGTAAGAGTCTAATTCTCACAAATCACCCCTATTTCCCCTTCCTTTGTCAATGGATAGAATAGTTCGAATCAGGCAGAAGAAGGTAGGGCTGTGATTCTGTAACACTGTGCAGGCTTGTTGAGCCCTTCCTGCCCCCCTTTCTTCTCCCCAGCTTGATTGTAATTCCTGTAAGTCAGCCCTGTTGGTTGGAGGGGGAGAAGGAAAAGGTTGGGGCTCACCCTGGGCTTGTCTACAGCTGAATTTATCATACATCTTCAATTTATAAGGGAAATGAAGTGACATGTTAACTCCCATAACGAATATGCTGTGAATGTAATACTTCTGTGGAAATTCATGTTCAATTATATATAAAGTCTCTGAAATGCCTGTTTTTACTTAATAGAGCATTAAAACAGTCACCAAAACATGGCGAAAATCCTAAATATGGAAAGTATAATGTTTATTCAAAATGTATGAAATGTTATCTTAACCCAAACAGATGGCTCGGTTAGGATGTCTGCATGATTTGGTTGCAGTAATGGGCTCTGGGGGAAAAAAAAAGAAAGGAAAGAAAAAAAAAAAAAGCTCTGAGAAGGGGCACAGATAGTTAGCTGAGACATTAGAGATCTGATTGAAAAGGTTTCCATTTCTGACCACGGAGGCCCTGGTATTTGGGGTTTTAGTGGAGTCATCCATAGAAAACATATTCTCATCTGTAGAATGAATGAATGAATGAATGAATGAATAAGCATTTATGAAATACTTGCTGTGTTCTGGGTACTTTGCAAGTAGAGAAAAGGCTATTTCTCTGAGATAGTAAGAAGTCAGGTGTCATGAGATTTAGATGTAAAGTGACTCTTTAAAATTATTATAGCTTTTTATTTACAAGATATATGCATGGGTAATTTTTCAGCATTGACAATTGCAAAACCCTTTGTTCCAATTTTTCCCTTCCTCCCCACCCCCTCCCCCAGATGGTAGGTGACCAATGCATGTAAAATATGTTAAAGCATAAGTTAAATACAATATATGTAAACATGTCCATACAATTGTTTGGCTACACAAAAAGAATCGGACTTTGAAATAGTACACAATTAACCTGTGAAGGAAATCAAAAATGCAGGCGGACAAAAATAGAGGGATTGGGAATTCAATGTAATGGTTCATAGTCATCTCCCAGAGTTCTTTCGCTGGGTGTAACTGGTTCAGTTCTTTACTGCTCTATTGGAATTTATTTGGTTCATCTCATCGCTGAAGAGGGCCACATCCGTCAGAATTGATCATCATATAGTATTGTTGTTGAAGTATACAATGATCTCCTGGTCCTGCTCATTTCACTCAACATCAATTCATGTAAGTCTCTCCAAGCATGAAGTGGCTCTTAGATCATCAAGCCCATCTCCATTTCAGCCCTATCTTTACAGAAAAAGAAACATAGTAAAAGAGCTGGGACCCAGACTCTGGTTTTCACATTGCCAAGGAGAGTTCTACTTCCATCCTACCATGTTACTACTTCATCTTTATTTTGATAATGATAATAGCTAGAACATATCTAGTTAATACTTTAAGTTTGCAAAACCCTTTACAAATATTGCCTAATTTTATCTTCACTGAAGTTTCTATATTCTCTGTTGGTTAAGTTCCCTTTAATGGGATCACAAGCTTTTTCATCCCATCCTATTCTTGTCTTTGCCTTTCCATAAATCCACCAAGAACATCAGGATCCCATATTCACTATACTGGAGGCCTTTCTCTGGTTATTTGAACATTCTTTGAATATAGTACTCAGGTGGCCCATGGGATGACTGAAGCATTCATTTCCTCTTGGTATGAGGATCGAGAGGATATTGACATCATTTCCATTCTTCTGTCAGACTAGAAGCAATTGCATTTGGCATCTATTATTTAACAAGTATATCTAAAGAAAATAGGAAGCCACTAGCTGATGTGATTCTTCCTTGCATCTCCTGGGCCCTGGCTCTACCTACTCCACTCCCAAAATAGCATTTGAGATTATGTTTTCTATTGCTTTTATCAGTATCAGCTTTACTCAATATGGCAACAGTTCCTTTCCCATTCTCATGTCCATGAATATCAATGATAACATCATAAGATTATAGGCTTAGAAACTTAGAGATCATTTAGACCAATCTCCTTCTAAGATGAGAAAATCAAGAACCAACTTGGATAAGGTGGCATGATTTCCTCAATCTTAACAATTGGTAAGGAAAAGTGTTGATGTTAGATCACTATTCCTTGGATTCCAATCATACTACTCTCTGTACTATACACACTCCCTTTCAATAAACTTTTATTGAACACCTATTGCATACAAAACACTGTGCTTCATATGGGGGGGGGGATTATAAAGTTTAAATAAGAAATAATTTCTTCATAGAGTTCACAGTCTAGTAGTAGGAGAAAATACATATAAAAGTAACATGATAAGTACATTAGTTGGTTGATTGATTATTATCCATTCTTGAAGAGGAACCAAATGACATCATTGTTAGAATCAAGTTACAATATGTCAAACTGTAATCATACTAATATGAGCTAGGAATGCTTTACCACAGGTTAAGTAGAAATAGTCTTGTGAATATTTGGAGTAGGTTCTTTAAATTTGCATATCTCACATTTCTTTTGAGTTACTTCAATTCTGCTTTGCTCATAGAGGACAACACCTTCTGTGATGAGGGCATGCTATCCTTGGCAGTCCTGTGCCAGTCTCCCATGTCATGAAATTAATTCCAGAATTCTTAAGAGAGACCTTGAGATTGTCCTTGTATTTCTTTTTCTGAACATTATATGAGTGTATTAGTAAGGCATAAACAAAAAAAAAAATATGTTTGAAAATGATGAGGTTGGGGAAGAGTCTTTGAACTGAGTTTCAGAGCATGTAAGACTTCAAAAGATAAAAAAGGGTATGGATGTGGGAAGCTTTAAGGTTTATTTATAGTAGTCAAGGAGTGCCTAGAGTTATATTCTTAGAATGGGTACCACAACCTTCTTTAATGGGGGACAGGTGCCCTACGACTTAGACAAGACCAAAACTTCTAAAGGAAGGAAGGTGCCTACAAAAAGCCAAGAATGGTCGGAAGAATCCTAAATTTGGAGAAGACCTTGAATTGGATCTAGCTCTGCTACCTATTATCTATGTGATCTTTGGTATGATCTTATATTTAAAAGAAGGGGTCAGGCTAAAATCCTCTATGAGGTCCCTTCCAATTCAGAATCCTATTAATCTATAATTGTCCTGCCCTCTTTTGCCCAGTTGGATCCCATCTAGGGCACTGGATTCAATTCTGGGCACTCTGCTTTTAAAAGGACATTGACAAGTTAGACCATTACCCTGAAGAGGTTAACCAGGTTGGTGGGGACACTAATGTTATCTATGCAAGAACCATTTGAAGGAACTGGAGATATCTAGCCTGGAAGACAGAGGGTTTTTTTTTTTTTGGGGGGGGGGGGAGGGAAGAAAGGAGGGAGAGAATCATAATTGTGATATTTAAAAAACTGTTATGAGGAAATGGGATTAGACTTGCTTTGCTTAGCCCTAGGAGGTAGAACTATAAGTTAATGTCTTGGGGGAGTTGCAGAAAGATGATTTTTGACACAATTATGAGTTGTGCAATAATGGAAAGGACTGCCTCAGGAACTGGTAATTTCCCCTCATTGGAGTTGTTCAGGTAAAGAGTAGAAGAGAACTATTGTCAGAAATGTCATAGAGACAATTTATTCAGCAAGCAAAAGGACTAAATGACCTCTTAGGGATTCTATGATTTCTTTTTCTAATCAAAACCATCCTTACCTCCTTGGTACACATTCATCCTCAGCTCTAGTGATTGGTACTTGAATGAGTCCCCTGTTCAAAAATTCCTAAGAGGAGAAAACAGCAAGTTCTGTTCAGGTTTGACTCTGAACAATGTTGGAGTAGTAAAATAGGAAAAGGAGAGACAGAGGATACTGTTATATAAGCAATGTGAATTGAATTTGTCTTGGGTTTTCTCACCTTTTCTCAATACAGCCTCTGAGTTAAACCAAATGCATTACCTATTTCTCTATCCCCTGCCATCCTTTTTTCCCTCATCAGATCCCTCACATACTAGGTTTTAGGACAGATTATTAGAAAAGATATATTGTTTAATACTTTAGGATTCTCAAGTTACTGATCAGACACTTGCCTTAGGGTTGCGATTATTCAGTTAGTTAACTAGCCCCTGGCACCTATGAGGGACTTAATAAATATTTGTTGATTGATTGATTGATTGAACTAGCAAGCAAATATTTATTTATGACCTGCTAAAGTCTCTGCTAAGACCCAAGGCAATGCTTGCATAGTGTAGGCAGGATATTGCAATTTCATACTCTGTATACTGTGTAAACATTCTTCTTTTAGTCTGGTGGAAGGATCAGACAAAGTCAAAAGCCCTAGAGTAGAAACTTAGCTGTGCCATTCAATGGTCATGTGATATTAGGCAATTCTCCTTTCTCTGAAACTTATTTTACTCAGCTGAAAAATAGGAAGGATTAAATGGGATAATAGGATAAGAGAAGGAAGGGAAATAAGCATTTCTATAGTACTTATGTCCCAGAAGTCCTTCTCAAAGAGTACCAGGTGATGCCATGATAAGTAAGTGAATTGGATTTGAGTGAGGGAGGGCTATGCAAGGTCACCTGCCTCACTTTCCCTTCCAGAACCATATGAGTCCAGTGATCAAATATACTGGAGATGATCCTGGATACATTAGGAGACCTCGATCTTTTTAAGCTATCTTCAACAAGTCTGACTGAAGCCATACCCATTCAGTGATTAAGGCTAGGTAGCAATTGAGGCAAAAAATCTCTTCTTTCATTTAGTCCAAAAAAAAATCTAAATAAATGAATGAATGAATAAATCTGATAGGGGAAGACCCTCTGGGTTTCTGGCCAAAGCAGAAATAACTGCTATGTACATTCAATCTGAATCAATCAGGACTCAAATAATGACCAAAGGGGGCTCAGCCTAGAAACCATTGGTGGCCAATTAGAATCAGATCGGTTTTAGTTTAAGTCATGATCCTTAAGAAAAAAATCTAGCCAGTAAACCCCAAGTTACCTTGGGAGGGTTCCCAATCATTATGCTAAGCACTTTTTTTTAAACAAATAATATCACATTTGATACTCACAAAACTCCTGGTTAGTAGATGTTATAATTATCTTCATTTTACAAGTGAGGAAACTAAGGCAAATGGAGACTTACCCTGGATCATATAGCTAAGCAAGTCTTCCTGACTCAAGGTCCAGTACTTCTGTACCATCAATTGTCTCAAAGAGGGTAACAGGATTAAAAACTAGAAATGATCTTAAAGATGATTAACACATTGTGTGGGACAATATCAACCACAAAAACAATCAGAGACTCTCAGAGTAAGAAAAAAGCTAAAAAGGGCTTATTATGACTTTGCAAGAAGGGCATCTCCCATCTGACAAGGTATTTGTCAGTAAAAGGAGTACAAAGTAAAAACTGCAAAACCCAAGATTAAATATCCTGAAAGCAGAAGCCCCCATCCTCCAGCCTGGCTTTTTCTCCCATTGTTTGGGGGAGTCCAGATCCTAATCTAATCTAATTGCATTCTAATCATGGAAATCTAACCCAAAAATAAGAGAATTAAAAAAGAGGTACTTACATGCTAATTAAGAGGTGGTGGAAAACAGGAGGGAACAAACACCTATAACTTTTTTAGCTACAGCATTATTTGTTATTAGTCTCAAATCACAATTAAAGTATAGTTTAAGGCTATATTACCGTGAGTCTGCCTTCACAACATTATTTTGCATCTGAAGAAACTGAGGCTCAGAGAGGAGGAAGTCACTTTTTTCAAATTTCACAGCTAGTAATTGGTAGCAGAGCTGGAGCTAAAACTAGTCTCTCCTGAGTTGTATTAATCAGGAGTTCTTTTCCTGACTGCTTTGTAAATCTTTGCTATGTTAGTGTAAACTATTAGGATTAGGAGACCAAATCCCTCATTTGGGAAATTCAGGGAACAGATCCTGAAGGAAGGAATTTGCCCCAAATTTAAAGATAGTAGAACCCAGATAAAATCCAGAGCAATTCACTTTCAACACAGTACTCTTTCCATGATATCATAGTGCCTTCTCTTTATTATTAATCATCATTATCATCATCATCATCATCATCATTATAACATGAGATTGAGAAGCTTTGGGGAAATACCATGTAATACTTCTTAATATCTTGTTGAAATCACATGTTGATCATATGTGTTTTAAAATCACTAGAAGATGCTAAATCTGAATTTCACATTTAGAATCCTAAATCTTGTGAATCTGTGCTCTCTGAACCAGAATACAAAACACCTTTGAAGCTTCCAGGGTTGTGTGGCCATGTCTAAAATGTTGAAGGAGATTTAATGGCTAGATTTAACATTTGTCCTTTATCCCTCTCCTTTCATCTAACCCTCTCCAGATTCTGATGCAAGGCAAAAATCCAGGAGTCTCATGGAAATATACCCTGCCCAAAGTCAAGAGCCCAACACGGACAGTAACACAAGAGCATATCTACACATGGAAGACAGTGCATTCAGACTGTTCAGTCCCCTGTGGAGGAGGTAGGCAAATTTTCTAATTCATCTTTTCCTGAATCTTCTTAAAATTCCATCCTCCTATCAATTCTCTGGACAGAGTGAAATGAGCCATTGTTAAAACTGGTCTTTCATAGGAACTCTAATCCTATAGAAATCTATTAGAAATATCAAGAATTTGAGGTCTCTGTTGCCTCATTTTGGTTTGGAAGTGACTCTCTGATCTTGAAAAGTTCTGACACTGGAGCACAAACTATGTTGTCCTACCAAGATAAAAAGTCTTTAAATATAGCACTGGTAAAAAGCAGCATAGCTAGCTGCTCTAGAAATACTATTGCTGGGGTATTATGTACAAGGTGCCACATTTTAAAAATTGCTAAACTGAAACCAATCTAGAGAAAGGTAAGGGATTGACACCTATGCCACAAAAGGATGGAAGGAAAACATGAAGACTGGAGAAGGGAAGGGGTATGAGCCATGTTGGTTGTTTTGGTTGGCCCCAGATGGGAGAACTGGAAATAGTGGAGAGAAGTTGCAGAGAGTCAAATTTTGGATTAATATAAAGAAGCTATTCTTAACAATTAGAGCTGTATTTAAGGGGAATGGGCTGCCTTGGTAGAGAGCTTCCTCTCACTGGAATCTGTATATGTTTTTGTTGAGGATGGTAGACAGATTTCCTACTCAGTTTTATGTTGGTTTAAAGGATCCCTGGGGCCCGTGATTGTTCTGAGTTTCTATGAAATCAGTAGGATTTAGATTTAAAGAACATACCTGTCAAATTGAGTATAACATGAATCAAGATTGGCAGTTTTCCTACTCTGTTAGTCTCCATTTTCAGAAGACTAGTATCTCGAGAGATTGGCAACTTATTTTCCCCAGGAAAGCCATCTGTTTCACAACATATTTGCTTTGTTTCATTTCTTCCTCCCAGTGGGATATTTTGACCAGTTTTCAAATCAGGACTGAAAATTGAAACTAGACAAATATGACAAATATGAAAATATTCTATGGGAGGAAAAATGTCTTAGATTCCTTTCAGTTTTCCCCATGGGAGGTATTTCCCTGCTACATTTTTGTTTAGTGCTTCCAATTTTTAAAAATGTTGTCAATGCATTTAAAATATATATGGTAAATTTAAGGCTGGAACATGCAGTTATTGACAACCTGGGAAAACTCATAAATTCATTCTTCCTTTCTATGGGGGAAGAGGAAAAGAAATATATATTTATATAGCACCTACTATGTGCTCTAGTGCTTTAGCAACTATGCTAAGTGCTTTATAAATATTTTCTCATTTGATCCTTACAACAGCCCTGTTATGTAGATGATGTTTTTATTCCCATTTAAAAGTTGAGGAAACTGAGTTTATCAGAGGTTAAATGACTTGCATAAGGGAACACAGATAGAATTTGTCTTCTTAACGAGGAAGCACCCTATCCACTGAACTACCTGACTGCTCTGTACCTCAATTTCCTGATCCAAGAAATGAGAGATTGGAACTAAATGATCCAACATTCTCTTCCAGTTCTATGTCCCATGTTAAACAAATGTTGATATTTCTTGTTTTGTTTTGTTTTGTTTTTTGACTCTCAATGTTTCTTTAGGTCATATTATAGTAAAGAGCATTTGTTTACAAGATCATCTGAAGCAAGTGAATTCATCTTTCTGTAGTATGAAGACCAAACCTGTGACTGAACCCCAAATGTGTAATGTTTTTTCCTGCCCTGCATAGTAAGTGTTACTCAGAACTATCATTGTTGCATGGTGGAAGGGAAAGAACACTGGATCCAGAGTTAGGATCTTGATTCCAACCCATACTTGCCATTAAATTTCTGTATGATCTTGGGCAAGTCCCTTCTATCCTCAGAAACACATATAAATTCTAAGGGCCTATTCTGGGCTGGTCCTGTCTCAGATCAGTCCCAATAATTTAGGTTTGATACCAAAATAGAATATGTCATAGGCCATTCAATATTTAACAAAAAGATTTACTTGGTCCTAGAAAGAGGAGGCTATTCCACAAGGATAGATATTAAGGAAACTTTAAGTTGATTCATTAGAGTAATGCTCAAGTTGTTCACTATGATCTAGAAACCTCATTACTGCTTTTTACTCAGATGATAAGATGATGTCAATTATCTGAGTCATAAGAATTGTTTCCCTATCTTTAAGGGAAAGTGGGCCTAATATGTATATATGTGTGTATGTATGTATGGAAAAGGATTAGGGTATTGCTTGTTCCATATGCTTCAATTTTAGATATCATGTTATGACTTATTAGATTCTCAAGGCTCTTCCAGCTTAATTTCTAGATATCTGTTTAGAAAGGGATTCATTTAGAGCTGTGAAGGACACAGCCCTGCCTTATAAGAATCTTTGTCAACTCTATCAAAATACAGTCAGCTGAGAAAGTCATGTAGCAACTTGGCTGGAAGAATTACTCTCCATGAGTTCTCCAATAGTGTGGCTGAGGGCAATTCAGACAAACTGCTGAAAGAGGCATGTGGTCCTATCCCCTGGGCCAAGTGCCACCTCAAGCCCTGGTGTGTTTCTGGGGAGTCTGAGTATCCTACTACTGTATAATTTGCAGTTTGGGTTTCATGGTCTGTAGTGTACTATCATTTAAAAATTCCTATAGTTGAGTGACTTCAAAAGGCTGAGTTTTTCTTGGTTTTTTTTTTTTAAAGTAGCAAATCCAAACCCTGAATTTTACAGAGGAAGAAGCTGAAGTGGTTTATAACTAAGATCACGCATTGAATCAATGATAAATCTGAAATTCAAACCCAGGTCTAGCACTCTTTCCATCCTAATTTTCCTTCAAGGCTCAACATTTCCTCCTTCCCCTTCTCTCCTCTATCTCTATCCCTGTCTCTCTCTTGTTTCTTCCTTCCCTCTACCCCTACTCCTTTTTCTTTTTCTCTTCCTTCAGCCGCTCCTAAAATTGCCTAGTATTGATTTATCTCTATACATGACATACTGTACTACCACAACCTTCACCAGTCAGCTACAGAATGTATGCTCCTTGAGTACAGGGATTGTGCCATTGCTATCTCTAAACAGCACAGCTTAGCACAACAGTGCCTAAATTGAACTGAGTTAAACCAAAACTCATATGGGGCCAATTTATGTCGAAAGATGATTATGTTGATTCAATTGTGAAAAAATAACTCAGCTGAATCTTTGACAAGGACCTTCCCTTTGTACTAGATAGGAACACAAATTATGCATCAAAGAGTTACTTGATGATCAAAGGATTAAAGCAAGGGAAGTTAAGTAATAGATAGCATTTATATGGTGTTTTGAACTTTGCAAAGCATCTTACAAACATTATCTCATTTTGTGAGCACAGCTATCCTGGGAAGTAAATGCTGTTATCCTCATTTTTAGATATGCTCCAGGAATGGATATATGTGTGTGTATATATATCATACTTGCACATCATATCTACATGTATAAAGGGGGAAAGCCCTTTTGGGAATCCAAAAACTCAGAGGATGATTTTTTAAAACTTATTTTAAGTAACAACAGAGAGACACAGAGGAAATCTGTTTTTCTGTTGCCTTCAGAATGTATGTTTAAAAGATACAGAAACTTTTTTTTCATTTTTAATATCAGTTTCATTTGTACCAGCATTAAAATCTCAATGAAGAAATTATTTTAAATCCTGCTCCCACCCAGTTTTTTTTTTTCTATTTAAGGATCTAGAGCTAAAAGAGACTTTCAGAGCATCCTACCTGACCCTTGAACTTACTTTCTTTACCTTGTCACACAAAGGAGTAGCCACACTTTAGTCTCATCATTATCCATAATTTTGACATCTTCACACTCTTACATTTCCCTATCTGATAAACTGTTCCTGACATCTCTTCCCCTGTTGTATGCCTCCTAAATCCATTTTTCATCCTCTCCATGGCTTCTAGTCTCAACACCCCTTCATTGTTCTCCTAATTCAACACCATCTTGATGATCTCACCTTTGTCCCTTTTGAGGCTTGATCCCATAAATCAACTGTGTGCAAATTGATTTTTGAGCCATAAACTCATGGCTTTTGAGCTGGATTTTGAGATTAAAGGTCTTCTAGTTCACCCTCCTTTTATTGCAGATTAGGAAATTAAGGATTCACTGACATAGCTTTTGAGAGCCAAGGCAACAGAGGAGGACTTGAGGGGAGACTCTTTATCTTAGGGTGATAAAAGTTGTTTATGCAATATGGGAGCACATCAGCCAAACCTCCTCCGGGGTCTTTACACATTTGAGGGGATTTCTGGTTAAACTAAGATTTCTGCAATCCCTCCAGCTCTGAGATTCATCTGAAATACTGAAAAGTCTGCCTAAGTGACTTGTCCAAGTCCACAAATACCTACATGATAGAGATGGCACTTGAACCCAGGTCCCTCCAAACCTTTGCCCCCTTGATCTTCAGGTATTCTTCAACCCTTGCTAACATAGTCTCCAATATGTACCTTCTTTGTTTTCTTTTCTGGCCTGATGAATGTCATGGGGGAGTCCCTGGAATCAGTAAACCAGCAAGGATTTATTAAGCACTTACTATGGGTCAGTTACTGTGCTAGACTTTGACATAACAAAGACAAAAATCCCTGATCCCAAGGAATTTGCATTCTATTAGACAAAGATATATACACATATGTAGAATAGAAGCATATTTTCACTAAAAGTTCACCGACTACAGTTTAAGAATTCCTGCTATGGAGGATCCACTCAGTCTTTGAGAGGTCTTCCACTGGATCTTGCAGTATTCATTGGGTGCCATTGTAACACTTTGTTCATGCTTGTTGTTGCTAAATGTCTGACCTTTTTTGGTCATACATGTTTGTTGAATTAAATATTCTTGCTAAGTGAGTTTTGTGGGACTTTTCATAGATTCCATTTCATAATATCCAAATGCCTTCTTCTCTTTCAAGTTGGGCCCCCGGTGAATGGAGTTCCTGCAGCCGGTCCTGTGGGGGAGGCCAGCAAAGCCGACTGATTCAGTGTGTCCAAAAAAGAAGTTTCCAAAAGGAAGAGGTTGTAGTACATTCTCGGTGCCCAGTGAGCACCCCATCCCAGATGCAAGTCTGTAATAACCATGTCTGTCCCCCAGAATGGAGCCCTGGGCCCTGGTCTCAGGTAAGAAATAAAGCATTGGTTGCCTGATATTTCTCCATCACCAGAAGCATCAAGGAAATAGTAAGGAAAGATGGAAGGGAGAATTGTGTCCAGCTTTGGGCACTTCATTTTGGGAAGTTGATTTGGGACTTGATATATCCAAAGGAGCATCAGGAGTATGATGAGGGTTCAAAATCAGTATACATGATAAATCGTTGAGGAATATTTGACTTTTTTGCCCTTTCTTTGTATCTCCACTGCATGTAGCCTGATGCCTGACACACAGTAGGTAGTTAATTAATGGTAGTTGACATACTGAACTTGACTGGAGAAGAGAGTAGTGGTTATCGTCATCAACGTCCTCCTCCTCCTTCTCCTCCTCTTCCTCCTCCTCATCATCATGTAATAAGCACCAACTATGTACTCTGTATACAAAGATAAAACTGAAGTTGATCAGTTGACTAAAAGACCACTTTCCTCTTCTTGAGGGCATTCCTCCAAGTAAGGGAGAGGTTAAAGTTAATATTCCTCCTGGTTCTTAAAGTCTGGGAAAAGACGCCATGGTATTGAAAAATAAATTGATTTGGTGTGAATGGGGGATCAGGTTTAGGATCTCAACTCTATTCCTCACTAAAATGATAATTGGCTCATACCCTGTCTTCGAGGATCAATTTCCTCATCTGTAAAATGAAAGAGATGAGATATTCTCTATAATCTTTTTTATTGCTAAATTCTGTGATTTATTGAAAGTCTTTTAACTCACACAGGAAGTTACATGGAGTATGAACTTGAGGAAGATGAAAAGGGGAGAGGGGTGATGGCATATCAGGTTGCTGTTTGTTGAAGGGAGGAGGAGATATCTTGTCTGGAGTCGGCAGCCAATTTATGAGTTGGTTTTTTTTGTTTTGTTTTGTTTTGTTTTGTTTTTTTGATGTTTCTGAGGACTCGGGTGGGGGGAAATGTCAGGAACAGGGGAATCACTAGCTCAGAGCAAACTGTGGATGATACTGCAGCCCCAACTCAAAAAAAAAAAGCTAAGTCAGGAATCTACCTGCACCAGTAAGAGGAAGGAAATTCCCAAGTCTGCTTCTTAGAACAATTCTTGGAGATCTTCCAGTCACACAATTATAGATTTAAAAGGGACTTCAGATATCAGGTGGTCTAGCCCTCTCATTTTAGAGATGAGGGAAATAGCAGCCCAAAAAGGTTACATGACTTTCCATGATACACAGGTAAGAAGTATGAGAGAGAGCCATGTCTTCTGATTCCAAGGCCAGTGCCCTTTTTGCTGTACCACAGTGATCCTTACTCCTGCTCCCTTTACACAAGGGAGAGCTGAGGTCAAACAGTGTATCAGTGATGAGCCATGAATAGAACTCAGATTGTCTGACAGTGCAGGATATCTTTTCCTTTACCAGGTAACCTCATATGTATCTAGGGCCCCACAGTGGTGTACAGCATAAAGTCAGCCAATTCTGCTACATTTAAATCAAACTTTATAGGATCTGTGAATATTTCAACAAAACTGAACCATACATATGCTATATTTCAATGCAGCATCAGGTTATGGTATTGGTAATAAAGGCATTCTTTTGAAAATCCTGGACATCATAAAATTATTAATGATCTATTCCTTCTTGACTTATTAAATCTCACAGACTCATAGACTATCATAACAGGAAGAAATTTTAAGAAATAGAGCACAATGAATACCAAAAGAGATTTCTTAAAAAAGGAAAAGGACCAATGGGTACAAAAACATTTGTAGCAGCTCTCTATTCAGGGCAAAAATTGGAAATTGAGGGGATGCCCATCAATTGGGGAATGGCTGAGTAAATTATAGTATGTGATTATTATGGAATATTATTGGAATAATGGAAAAATGATGAGCAGGATGTTCTCAGAAAAACCTGGAAAGTCCTCCATGAACTTAAACAAAATGGAATGTACTGTGTACAAAGTAATAGCAATTTTTTGCCATGATCAGCTATGAATGACATTGCTATTCTCAACAGTACTATGATCCATGACTACTCTCAATGACTTATGGTGAACAATCCTATTCATACCCAAAGAAGGAACTGATTATGTCTGAATAGAAATCAAAGCAAAAAGAAAAGAAAAGAAATAGAGCACAATCAAATCAAGACAAGAAGTATTTTTAAGAGCTTACTATATACCAGCACTGTGCTAAGTGATGGGGACACAACAATAGGCAAAGGAAAACATTTATTTTCAAGTGATCCATATTCTAAGGGAAAAGCAGCATGCAAAAAAATGTACATAAAAAGATATATACAGTGTCAATGGAAGGTAATTTCAGATCCCAGAAAAAAAGCACTACTTGTGAATGAGGAGGAAGATAAAGTGAATGAAAAGGTCTCTTGCAGAAGGTGAGATTTGAACTAAAACTTAAAGGAAATCAGGAGAGCTATGAGGAAGATGTGAAGAGTGAGAGTATTCCGGCCATGGAGAACAGCACCTGAAAAGCCATGGATACAGGAGGGAGAAAGGTCACTCTATAATGGATGTTCAGGGCTTTAGGCATTTTACCACTTACAAGCTGTGGAAATGCCAGCCATCAATTATAACACAGAATATAGAATACAAAGAACTGGGAAAAAGCTTAGATATCATTCAATCCATGCACCTCAATTTATAGAGGAGGATGCTAAGACTTCAAAACAGGTTACACAGCTGATAAATAGTAAAGTCAGGTCTGGAGACTAGGCATCCCCCTCCCTTAGCCAAGGCTCCCTTCACTGAAGGGACCAAAGCTTGTGCTTCAGGAAAAAAGAAAACAATTTTCCATTGGCTTCTTGCCAGCAAGTAGACACCAACATGGACTGGTCCTACCCTGAGAGATCCCTTGATTGGAATTCTTCTCATTCCTCTGGGGGAAGGGCAGGAGACCAAGCTGCAGGAGCTCCCTGAGTGGGCTGGGAAATCCTCCCCATGCACTGATGTCTGATGATTTGATCTTGTTAAAGATATTCCCATTTTAGTTTTAAAACAGTCAATTTTTTAAGAATCCCAAGGTCTCAGAAATGTTTCCCAGCCATTTCCCATGGGCCCTGAATCTAGTGACTCCCAAACTCTGGAATGAGCATCAGAAGAGGTAGATTTTAGGGCTGGTTCTGCTGTTGTCTTGAATCCTTGGAAATGCTGATTTTAAATCTCAATCTAGAGAAAATGAGTTACACCCCTACCACTACCAATCATTCAGTTAGGAGCATTGAATTTGTTGATTAAGAGCCTTTTGTTGGGTGGGGGGTTCCTAATTTACTTGGGGTTTTGGTGGGACACATATACTGTGAAAACATTTTAACCCATATACACTAGAACCTCAATCTGAGGTGTGCTTCTTTCTCCCAAGTGTTCCAAGACCTGTGGGCGAGGGGTGAAGAAGCGGGAAATCTATTGCCAAAGCCCTGCCAAAGGTGATGTCCTACCAGACAACATGTGCGACTCATCCCCGAAGCCAGAAGCCCACGAGGGCTGTGTGTTAGGTCGCTGCCCCAGGAATGACCGGCTTCAGTGGGTGGTCTCCTCTTGGAGTGAGGTAGGGTCTTGGACTTCTTTTTGATTTTGAAGGAAATCTGGAGGCCCAAATTCCACCTCCCTTCTTATTGTCCCTATAAGTGACAGAAAGCTATTCTCTCTTATCTTCCAACAATCAGGATCAAGCTAATCCTGCATTTGCTGTTACAATATTTGCTTATATATTCTGCCCGATCTCATGTCACATAGAATAGAGTTAATATGGGAGAGATGTTAGTTTGGGATTTAGGAGATCTGGGTTCTATCCCCAGATATACTATTTACTAATTGCATTTGATTCTGAGCAAATTACCTCCTTTCTTAAAACCTGTTGTCCTCATCTGAAAAGTGATGAGGTTGGATTCGTTTTTTCCTAAGATTAGTCTAGCTCAAACATTAATCTTCTATGATTCATTTATTTTAAAAAAATAAATGTATACCACATACATGTAATATTTAAAAAGATCTATCTAAATATCTCTGTCTCTATGTTATATATATAATATATATATATATACAAATATATAAATATTATTGGATAAATGCAAGGTAGTTTGGGAGACAGGACACTAATTAATAGTTGAGAGGGATAAGGAAAGGCTTCCTGCAGAATATTTTCTGTATCTTTTCCCTTCTTGAATTGACCAAACACCTGGTGAAACCAAGTTTTCCCAGTCCGGGGGGGTTGAACATATTTTCTCATCACTTCCTCTTGTTCTGTAGTGCTCAGCATCCTGTGGTCCAGGCATAAAGAAAAGGGTGATCCAGTGCAGTGAAAAAGGCCTTCCAGGAAAGCTGATGACCTTCCCAGAGCGCAGATGTCGTCACATCAAGAAACCAGAGGTAGAACTGGAGGAGGCTTGTCACCAAGGAGCTTGCCCAGTGGCCCTCAGGCCCCCACTGGTAGCCCGATGGTATTCTTCCCCTTGGCAACAGGTAAATCACCTTTTCTCTGTCTAATAGTGCATTATTCTTGTTTATATGCTGTCTGGAAGGGCAGCATGGTGGAACAGGAAGGGTAGAGTACTTGATGTTAAAACATAAATATAGATTTAAATTCCAGCAATAAGTATTATTATTCCCATTTTATGGATGTGGAACCTAAGGCTCAGAGTGGGGAGGAAACTCCTAGAAGGTAATATAGCAAATTATGGCAAAGTTAGCCCTCGAAGCCTCTTTTTACTTCCTCAGGATTTCTCAGTTAAATTTAGCTTATAGTAAAGGACATTTAGAAGCCTATCAAAGGATTTCTTTCTTCCATCTTAGAATGATGAAAATTCCTGTCTCAGAAATGGTCACATTTACCATACACCAGCTCTATGGGGAAGGCTATATAGCTAGATTGGGTATATTTGGGAGAAGCCTATATCAGAAAGAGCTATTTAGTTTATTAAGTGCCTACTATGTGCAAAAAGGAGAGCTGTGATGAGATTCTCATAAATCATTATAAGGGTTCTTAGAAGTTATCTTATCCATATCTTAATGCATAAGTAGTCTACAGATAGGTTTCAGGTGGTCTATAAACTTGGATTGGGGGAAAATACATCCTTATTTTCACTAGCTTTTAACATTTCTTTCAATAACTTAAAAATGTTCTTCTGAGAAGGGATCCATAGGCTTCAACAGACTGCCAAAGTGGGCCATAGTACAGAAAAAGTTGGGAACTTCTGCTCTAACCCCTCTGTCTCATTTTATAAATGAGCACTCTGAGACTTAGACAGTGGAATTGACTTAATACTGATGAGTAGAAAACCCAGCATCCAATAACAGTTCTCCTGTTTCCCAGACCAGGGATAATGGGTTCTTAGAATAAGAGAATATTAGAGCTGAATGGGACTTTAGAGAACATCTGGTTTAATCCCAGAATTTAAATGAAGAGGAGACAGACTTAGCGCTGCATCCTGTGGCTCAGGAATAAAATAATGGCTTAACTTCTATAGCTAGTGACAGTGCTGAATGACATTGAGAATACTTGACAATGACAGAGAAAGACTATCACCAAGCTTACACTTGCTTCTAGAAATACCCACTGGTTCCATGTGACAAAACTATTCTGAGAAAATGGGCTGGGGCTGGATTTTGGTACACATAGCTCTCTTCCCATTGCCTCTACCTCCAGCCTTTGACATTCGAGAAAGGTCTTCAAGAGAGCTGTGGCTCTATGTAGAAGGAAGTTGAAAATGAGAGCTCATTCCAGGGCCAGATGGATTATTTAAAGAACAATTAATTCCAATACTAGGAAAACCATTTGGGAAAATAAGTAAGAAAGGAATCCAGCCAAATTCCTTCTATGACACAAATATGGTACTGATAACTAAAACAGGAAGAGTCAAAACAGAAAAAGAAAATTACAGACCAATCTCCCTAATAAATATTGATGCACAATTTTAAAATAAAATATTAGCAAAAAGATTACAGCAACTTATCAGCAGGATAATAACTATGACCAAGTGGGATTTATATCAAGAATGCAAGGCTGGTTCAATATTCAGAAAACTATTATCATAATCTACCATATCAATAATAAAATCAAAAAAATCATATGATAATTTCAAGAGATGAAGAACAAGCTTTTGACAAAATACAGCACCCATTCCTATTAAAAACACTAGAGAACATAGGGATAAAGGGAGTTTTCCTTAAAATAATAAGCAGTATCTGTCTAAAACCAACAGCAAGCATTATTTGTAATTGAAAGAAGCTGGATGCATTCCCAGTAAGACCAGGGGTGAAACAAGGATGCCCATTATCACCACTATTATTTAATATTGCAGAAATGCTGACTTTAGCCATAAAAAAGAAATTAAAGGAATTAAAATAGGCAATAAGTATTTAAAGCTATCATTCTTTGCAGATGATATGATTTACTTAGAGAATCTTAGAAAATTGTCCAAAACCTACTTGAAATAATTAACAGCTTTAGCAAAATAGCAGGATATAAAACAAACCCACACAAATCATTAGCATTTCTGTCTATTACTAACAAAGCCTAACAGCAAAAGATAGAAAGAGAAATTCCATTTAAAATAACTAGACCAAATAAAATATTTGGCCGTTTACCTGTCAAGACAAAGCCAGCAACTATAGAATAAAATTACAAAACACTTCTCACACAAATAAATTCAGATCTAAACAATTGGGAAAATATCATAGATAGGCTCATAGTTAGACTTAGCTAATACAATAAAAATGACAATTATGCCTGAATTGGTCTACTTGTTCATTGCCATCGCAATTAAACTGTGAAAAAATTTGGTACTGGCTAAGAAGTAGAGTGGTGGATCAGTGGAATAAATTAGATACATACTAAGTATATAAAGAATTGTGTCAAATTTATAAGAATATAAGTCATTCCCCAGTTGATAAATGGTCAAAGGACAATTTTCAGATGATAAAATTAAAGCCATCTATAGTCATATGAAAAAATGCTCTAAATCACTATTGATTAAAAAATGCAAATTAAAACAACTCTGAATTACCCACCTCACCTCTCTCAGATTGGCTAAGATGACAGGAAAAGATAATGATAAATGTTGGAGGGGATGTGAGAAAACTGGGACACTAATGCATTGTTGATGGAGTTGTGAAATGATCCAATCATTCTGGAGAGCAATTTGGAACTATGCCCTTAGAGCTATAAAATCACATACTTTGTGACCCATCAGTGTCATAACTAGATTTATATGCCAAGGAAATCATAAAAGAGGAAAAAGGACTCATATATATGCAGCAATGTTTGTAGTAGCTCTTTGTAACAAAGAATTGGAAAATGAGTAGATGCCCATCAATTGGAGAATGGCTCAATAAGTTGTGGTATATGAAGATAATGAAATGTTATTGTTCTATAAAAAATAATGAACAAACTGATTTTAGAAAGGCTTGGAAAGATTTACGTGAACTTATGCTAAGTGAAACAAGCAGAACCAGGAATGCATTATACATAGTAACAGCAAGAATGTATGATGATCAACTAGGAAATGCTTGGTCTTCTCAGTGATTCAGTGATCCAAGGCAATTCTAATGAACTTTGGATAGAAAATGCCATCTGTCTTAAGAAAAAGAACAATGGAGGTTGAATGCAAATCCACACATGCTGTATTCATTTCGTTTATTCTTTTTTTTTTTCTCACTCATGGTTTTTCCCTTTTGCTTTCCTTTTTTTCCTGACATGATTCATAAAATAATATGTATTAAAATAAATTTTAAAAAAGGAGAAATGGAAAAAAAAAACTCCTGTTGATTCTCACTCAGTATCTTTTGCTATAAATTAAGGCAGGGCAGAGAACTCTTTATTAATAGGTTCAGTGTCGTATTAATAAGCTATCATGCTCAGGAAAAGAAAAGAAAATGAAAGCTCATGTGACTAACTGTGATGGATTTAACTTTTTTCAATAATGAGGTGATTCAAGGCAATTCCAATACATTTGGGATGGAAAACACCATTTGCATTCAGAGAGATGTGCATCAAAGCATAGTACTTCCACCTTTTTGTTCATTTGTTTGCTTGTTGTTTTTTTTTCCCTTTCTCATGTTTTTTGGGTTTTTTTTTGTTTTGTTTTTTTCAACTTTTGATTTAATTTTTCTTGTACAACATGATGAATATGGAAATGTTTAGAAGAATCGCACATGTTTAGTCTATATTGGATTGTTTGCTCTCTGTAGAAGAGGATTGTGGGGGAAGGAGAGAGAAAATTTTGGAGCACAAGGTTTTGCAAAAGTGGATGTTGAAAACCATTTTTGCCTATATGGAAAATATAAAAAGCTATTAAAATAATTTTTTTAAAAATTAGATTCTGGGCATCTCATCACCTACTGGGTTTTGAGGCATTCCTGCTTTTTTTCTCAGTGAGAAGTCAGGCTGTTACATGTGCAAGGATTACCTGAAAATTTTTAATTCCATGTGATTAATTACTAGTTGTGCCTGCATTTGTCTCTACATTCCTGAGAACAGCTTTGGTGCTGCTTAGCATCTATAAGTCATATTTGGGGCATCCATCCCTCTAGACAATAGACATAATGCATTTGGCCAAGACATTTAAATTTTGATCCTTTCATTTAGGTTTAGAATAGACAGAAATCATCTAGTCTAAATACCTCATCTTACTAATAGAAAAATTGTAACTCTTGGAAAAATAACTTGCCTGGGGTCACATAATTCAGGTCTTTTGGATCTAAATCCTGTGTTCTTTTTGTTAAGCTACACTGCTTGTGGAATTGATTATAAATCTTTGAAAAACATTCTGTGTTTGGAATAAGAGTAATCTAACAGAATTGTCCAGCTATTGTACAACTTCTCCTTAATATTCAAATGGAAGTGTAAAGTATTATTTTATGAGTAAAGTGTAATTTGTTAATGTAACTAAATTGATACAATGAATTAAACTTTTAAAAAAATTCTTTCAAAACTAATAAATAAATAAATGCATCCTTATTTATTCTTCTTTTCCTTCTCTTTCTTAGTCCTTCAAGAGATCATCACTTTATTAAAGTATAATGATAGGATAGGAAGAGAAATGTACAAAGCAATTCTGGGGTGTACAAAAATAAATAAGTCCTAACATTGAACAATTAACTTCCCTTGTTGGCACCCCAGTTTCTCTATAAAAGGAAAGGGTTGAATTAGATGATCTCTAGGGTCCTACCCATTTATATTATGGATTATAAATTTCTATTCTAAAAGCCTGTAAAACTCAAACAGTTTTATGTTTTAAGAGCCTGCCTTCTAGCTCTGAAATGTTATGTTTTATGTTCTAAAAGTCTTACCTACCATTTCTGACATTCCATGTTCTAAGGGCCTGTCCTTATGGTTTAATATTTCCAATCACAGATGGCTCAGAAGGTTTAAATAAATAATCCATTTAATAAAAACAAATTCAATTGCCCTCAGGTAAAAGCAGTTCCCAAGGCATTTAAAAAACAGGACACATGGAGATAAAAGCAGATAAAGGCTCTGGTAAGGAGGTGAAGAGCAATGGAAAAGGAAATTCCCTGGAGTGTCTAGAACTCATTGCCAGAGTTTTAGAGCCTTTATATCCTATTTGCCTAAAGGGCCACACAACTAGGTCTGAGGACAAAGTTAATTCAAACTGCCCTGAATTTGCACCATAACTTTTTTGCCCAGAACAATCCTGCCCAATATTGAAGGAGTTCAAGAAGTTAACTTAAGTCTCCCACTTTCCATCAGTATAATGGCCCACAACACTGCCTTTTCAACTCTTAAGTTTTTATCTTCAATGAGTGTTTTCAATTTTGATGTTTTAAGCATTTCAGAAATTTTCTCTTCTTACTTCCCCTCTTCTTCCTCCTCCTCTTCCTTCTCCTTCTCTTCCTTTTCCTCTTCTTCCTTCTCTTTTCTTTCTCTACTTCTTATTCCCCTCTTCATTCTCCTCTTTTTTCACCTCCTCCTTTTTCTTCTCTTCCTCTTTCTCCTCCTCTTCTTCCTCTTCCTTTTCCCTCTTCTTTGTCTCCTTTTCCTTATCATTCTCCTACTAATCATCTAAGAAATCATTATTTGATTTCTACCCACTCTCCATGGTTTTTTCTCTTCCTGCAGTGCACAGTGACATGTGGAGGTGGCCTACAGACCCGAACAGTGCAGTGTCTCCAGCAAGGACGGCCTACAGCCAGCTGCCTGGTTCACCAAAAACCATCAGCAGTCAGAGCCTGTAACACAAATTTTTGCCCTCTACCTATGAAGAGAGGTAACAAACCCTGCATTTGAATTGGGTTTGTTTATTTTGGAAGAAAATATTTCTCAGGATAATTTGATTTGTATCAATATGGCCTAGAATTTTGTTAATTTATTTAAATTTTTCCCCTTTTCATTCATCAGACATTAAATAGAGTGTGTGTGTGTGTGTGTGTGTGTGTGTGTGTGTGTAACCCTGAGGTAAAAAATCTGGGGGGTATGAAAACAAACTAGACTTTAACTCTGCCTTTATATATCTTATAACAAAATAAATACAACAACACAGAAGTGACTGTTCTACTACTAGAAATAGAATATAAAAGTTATAGATCTATAATTGAATATAAGCTCCACGAGGACAGACTATTGTTTTGTCACTCATTTAACAAGCTTTCATTAAATTTAATAAGGTCTTTGTATTCCAGGTACCTTCTACAGCTCCTACCATAAAGTAGGCATTTAAAAGTGCTTGTTTAATGAATTAATAAATAAGATAACATAATAATCACAGAATCTCAAATTTTGGAGGTACCTCAGATGTCATCTCAGTTAATCTGTGTTTGGATATCTACCCTCTGGATATCAAACAAGTGGCCCTTTAAATTCTGCTTAAAAAGTTTTAATGGTGAGGTACTCACTACTCATGCAAGCAGTCTAATCTGATAATAATAAACATCGTGATAATGATGAAAACAATAGCTGGCTTTCATATAGCATCTGCTATTTGCCAGTGGTGTGCAAAGTGCTTTGCAGAAATCTCACTTGATCCTTATATCCACCCTGGGAGGTAGGTGCTATCATGCATATTTTACAGATAAAGAAACTGAGACTTAACTTAAGGTCACACAGCTTGTAAGGGGTTGAGTTAGCATTTGAATTTGGATCTTCCTGACCCCAAATCCAGCTCTGTGATACTGCATGATGCACAGACTTCTGGACAGTTCTGGATAGTTTTTCCTTATGTAGAGCTAGAATCTCACCTGTTACTGCTTTCTTTCCATTGAGAACAAACCAAACTAGGCTAATCCTTCTTCTATATTATGGTTGCCTTCAGATATTTGAACATATTATTTAGTCTTCTTAGACTTGTCTATGCCATATCTTCAGTTCTTCTCGTGCAGAGAAGCACAAACAGAATGGTGTGAGAGACAACAAAGAAAATGTCATTTCTATTTGTGAAAATTAGACAAAGCTTCTGGGAGATTTGAATCCTCTGCCCTGTAATGGCACCTGAGCTGGACCTGAGGTTAATAGGTGCAATGGGAGAGAAATAGGGATCCCAGGCATAAGGGACAGTGTGAGAAAAGATAAGGGCAGAGAGAAAAGGATTAGCAATCCAGTTTGATTGGAGCATAGCAAAGCAGTGAGCCAAGGTGAAATAAGACTGAAAATTCATAAGGTACAAAGTTATAGAGGACTTTGAATGTCAAAGTTAGATTCTGAACAATAAATATTCACATTCTCATGAATGCTTTAAGGTTTCCAAATTGCTTTCCTCACAGGAACTTGCCCTTTGAGATTAGATGACACTAGGAAACCTTTGAAATTTTTGAATGGACCTCTGCATAAATGAGATGAGTGTGTGAAGGAGAGACAAAAAGAGGAGAAACCAGAGACAGCAAGACCATCCGGAAGCTAAATTGGTAGCCCAGGCAAGAGACTGAAGTAGGGGATAGTAGAATATTGTAGAGGTAGAATTTATGGGGATTGGCAATCGATGGAATGTAGGGAAATGGCATTACTGAGAGAGAGAGAGAACCAGTGATATCTCAGAGATTTCACATATGAGTGACTGGGAAGATGGTGATGTAATGATTTCATTGACCATTAGATGAGTTGTCAGTATTGGGGGATGAGGAAGATGATAATGAGGTGAATTTTAGACATGTTGACTTTGAAATAAAAATAAGACAGATTCTATTATGTGTCCTGTATTATGGAGACTGAAGGTTTATAAGATGTAGACTCTGCCATCAAGGAGCTTCTAAGACATCAAATAGAGGAGCAGAAGATAAAACATGAAAAAAGAAAGCAAAATATATGAGTTAAATAGCAATGTTAGACTCAAATCCAGATCTACTCACCCTTTCTACTGTGTTCCTTGGAATGCCTGCTCCATAATTAACAAACTTCCTATCATTTAAACATTTTTGGTACCACTTCCATCTTCTGGCTCTCACTGATACCTGACTTCCTCCTGATGACACTGCATGTGTTTCAAATACTGACTGCACTTTCACTCATAACCCCCCTCAGTAGGCATGATGGGTGCACCATTGGAATAGAATACTTTTTGTTCCTTATTGCCACTGTAAGAGTTTTCTACTGCCACTGTAACTCAGAAACTTCCCCTTTTTTGAGATTCATTCAATCCAAATTTGTCACCCAATCAAAGTTCTGGCAACTGTTTGCTATGAACTCCCAGGACATTCATCTTTCTTCTTCATTGAGTTCAATGTCTTGTTTACAATCTTTTTATTCACCTCAACTCCTGTTCTCATAATAAGGGATTTCAACGTAAATGCTAATTCCTCAAACACCCCAACTTCCCTTCTCCTAAATCTACTTAGTTCTTCTACTCCACCTCAGTTGAACACAGAGATGGCTAAAGCCCTTAGTCTCTTTACTATCCACAAGATTAACTTCCATATTCATCCTTATCAGATCATAATATTTCATAATCCCATTTTTCCTTTTATTGTAAAACTCTTAAACTTGTTCTTTGTCCTCATCACATCTTTCCCTCAGCCCCTTAGTTCTTTCCCAGGATATCACCCTGCAATAGCTATCATTTTCTCCCTTCCCCATTTCCACCCCTTTATGAACCAGTTTAAGTCTACACTATTCTCATCTCTCAAGTCCTTTGACCCCTTATCCTGTGGAAGATAATACCCCATCAAGACCAAACCTTAAGTCTCTCCTACCAAACACCACTTTTGCTTCTATTACTCTTGTATGGAGTTAGAGAAAATCATGAAAATCATGCTTACTGAATTACAAATTTATGTTACATATTCTCACCTGTGCCTTTACTGAAAAAAGGGAATATTCCCACATCTCATCAATTCAGTATTCAATTTAGTGCTTATTATAAACTTTTTCATTCTTCCTCAAATATTTCATGGCATCCCTTTTCCTCTCCCTCTCAACTGTGTATCTTACCTTAAAATTCATGGGAAAAAAACCTGAGGTTACTCACCTAGATTTTCCTCTTCTCTTTTCATTTCACATCACTTAGATGCATTTTCTCACTATTTCCTCCTCCACTCCTATCTTCATAATGAAGTTCCCCTTCTCCTTGCTAAGACCTGTGTCCTTGATCCCATTGCATCTTTTCTCCAGCAGACTATCTCTTCTATCATTCCTATTTTCTGATTTTCAATTTCTCCCTCTCTATTGGCTGCTTCCCTGTTGCCTATAAACATACTTGTGTTTTCTCCTGTGTTAAAAACCCTTCACTTGATCTGGCTTAGCATTAGAGAGTGCAGTGTGCCTTCCTTAACATGAAGTGGCACAAAAGAAAGATTTTAATGGAATAATAATACTCACAACTTACATTTTGTAGTACCATAGATATCCAAAACCTATATACCCTGAAAAGTGAACTCAGTGCAAAGGCCATGCATCATGTAGTAAGTATGTAAGAAGACAGGAAAGATAAAAAGGGGTCAAGTTATGAAGGGTTTAAAAAGTTGTCAGAAACCTTAAAACTGAGAATCCAATGCATCAGAAGTAGAGAAAACATCAGAAGCTAGAATGTCATAGCTGAAAGAGAACTTAAATGAGAGAAGATTAGAAATAAAGAAATCTGAGATAGGAGAGCCACAGAGCCACACAGGTTGGAATTTTACATCATCAAAGGAAGAATGTCACACTAGGAGAAACCTTAGACTATAAAATGGAAGGAACCTGAATCATTATCAATCTCAAGTTCACACAGCAAGTTTGTGGCAGAGATTGTAATCCAATATTTCTGATTCTCAGAACAGAAATATTTCCACTGGAACACAGTTGCATTTCTCTCTGAAGAGATGGAGATGTTGGGGACCAAAATCAAAAATAGATCCCAGTAATTATGGGTACAAACTTGACTGAGGGAAATGACCAGAGGCCCCTGGCAATAATTTGATTGGGACTTTTTCTTTTTAGATGAGCCACCTTGTGTGGATTTCTTCAGCTGGTGCCATCTAGTTCCACAACATGGTGTCTGCAACCACAAGTTTTATGGCAAACAGTGCTGCAAATCGTGCTCAAGGAAGAATCGATGATGATGATGATGATGATGATGATAACAACTCAAATTTTTCTAGTACCTGAAGGTTTACAAATGCTTCCCCCAAAATAGCCCTGTGAGGAAGGTAGTGCAAGAATTGTCCCCATTTCAGAGAGGAGGAATCTAAGATCTGAAGAAGAGAACTCTCTAGACTAGCAGACTCAAATCCAGGTCATCTGCTCCAAATCCATTATTTTTTATGACTACACTGTTCTGCCTCTCAATTTTTTGTAAATGTCTCTTGGTGAGTGGGGTAGGATTGGTCTCCCCTTTTAACCACAGTGAATACCCTTGTCTGAGTCACTCACAGTACTTATCAAGCAAGTGGAGACCTGATCTGTAGGAGTGTGGCCACAGTGAAGTGCTTAAGGGACAAGGGATTGTTTTTGTTGATATATCATGTTCATTTCAGAGCCCTTGGACATAAGATGCCAGGATGGATCCCCTCTCATGAAATACTTTCAGCCTCAGCTGTCCTTTGGAACATATGACTTTATCAGATCAAGATGCTGAGTTATTGACCAAAAAACAAACATTTATTCATGTCAACATTAGTAGAAAGGACACATTGAGTCAACTGAGGAATCTCCTGTCCTTGTAGATTTACCAAAACATAGAGCTGAAAGGGATCATTGAACTACAGAATCTCAGAGTTGGAATGGATCTCAGCTGTTATGTAGTCCAAGCCCCACCTGAGCAGAAATTCACACTACAGTTTTCCCCACATGTGGTTATCCAGTCTCTGTTTGGAAGACCCCCTATGATGGGAAGCTTACTACCTCCTAAAACATCCTTTTCTACTTTGGGACAGCTCTAAATTATCAGAAAGTTTTTCCTTCCTTCAAGCATAAATCTGCCTTGATGCATCTTACAGTACTTGCTCCCAGTTCTACTCTTTTAGATTAAGGAGAACAAACCCAATTCCTCTTCCACATGACTATCCTTCAGACACTCGATAACAGCAATCAGGTATTACTATTTCTTTCTCTTCAATTCCTTCAGGTGATCTTTGGATAACTTGGTCTCCAGTCTCCTCTCCATCTTGGTCATATGACTTTGATGTCCTCTAACTTATCACTATCCTTCCTAAAATGTGGTATCCAGGGCTAAACATACTATTCCAGATGTTGTTGGGTCAAGGTGAATTCCAACTCCTTCCCTTTGTAGCTGAGAAAACTAAGACATAGAAGGATGAAGGGATGAAGGGGCATATTCAAGTTCACACAGCAAGTGAACGGCAGAGGCATGATTGCCTTCTGCTGGAATGAGAACCTTTTAGTTCTTCAGCCTGACTTAATCAGGCTTTTATGGGCCCTAGATATAAGACTTCCACTAATTGGGACCAAGAGAACATGATCACAAAACTGACAAGGGACCTTTTACTTCTTTGTGGTCTTCCTGTTGGACTGTGTGGGTAGTTCTGGAGCATATATTTTGCCTATATCAAGGCTCAAGAATATTAACAACAACCTGGGAAGCATTTTCTAAAAAACATTCTGGAAACAGGGTATATAGACCATTTAGAACAATTGGTCAATTGAACTTTGCACTTTGAATAACTTATAAATTGCAAGCCTTTACCCCGTATCCCCATGTCATCTCAAGATACTTCCATATGTGAAACAATTAAATTCAACATTTATTAAGCACCTTTTACTTGAGAGCCCTAATTCAATACTGAAGAAGACAGCAAACCAAGTCATGGAATCATATCAAGATTAGTTAGAAGGGATCTCAGAGCCGATCTAGTACAGTCACCAGCACCATGCATGACTCCCTTTGACAGTCTCTACAACAAGGTCATTTGGTCTCTTTGGCCACTTCAAATAACTGGGAACTCACTGTCTCACAAGGAAGTGCATTCCCATTTTTGAATAACTCTTATTATTAGATTTTTATTTATATGTAATCGGCTAAAATCTGCCTCTCTGTAACTTCCATCTATGGATCCCAGCTATGTCTGACTCCTTTCAAACCTTCTAGTTTGCTCTAGACTTTAGAGTAAGAAATCTGATCCCTCCTACATAAATCTATTCTTTAAATAAGGTCATACTATTTATTCCTGGAAGGGACCTTAGTGATCTTTTTTTAAGGGATAAAATAAGGCCCATGAGAGTAACTTGACCAAAGTCAGAAAGTTAATAAGTGTCAGAACTGGGTTTCAGACTCAGGTGACTTGATTAAAAATTCAACACTCTTTCTACTATGTTTTTGCCTCTCCCTGGCAGTCTTGAGCCTTAAGAAGTCAGAAGTCTAATAATTTAATTAATAAATTTTTTTGCATGTAAAACAGTGTTCTGTGCAATGGGAGATAAAGAAAATTTAAATATAAGAATCCCAGCCCTCATGGAGATTATGATCTAGAGGGGACTGTATGACATTAATTTTGGAATCCTAGAATATCAGAGCTGAAAGAGTTCTTTCTCAGAGCTATTTAGTCATGCATACATGAATCCCTTCCTGCTCTTGCTTGGTGCAACCAATTCCATTTTTGAATAGCTCTTGATAAGATTTTTTTCCCCTTAAATGCAGCTTAAGTCTGCCCCTCTGCAACTTCCACCCATTTCTCTTGGTTCTGTCTTTTTGGGACCAACCAACCAGAATGAATCTAGTCTCTCTTCCATATAACAACCCTTCAAATAGCAGATACTTGAAGATGGCTACCATGTGTTCTGTGATATTTTTTCTCCAACTTAAATATTTCCACTTTCTCCAACTGATATTCATGTTATATAGTCTTAAGGCCTTCTAATTTCAGTTGAATTCAGTTTATTTAACAGTATACTTACTCCACAAATACTTATATTTAAATAAATGAATGTCAACAGAGAAAATATTCCAATTTTATAACATTCCCCTCAGAAGATTGTGCCAGGAGGTAGTCATCTTCAGAAGAGCCCAATCTAAGCTTAAAGTCAATTTCAAATTAATTCAGCAAACATTTAGTTAGGAATCTTTTACCCAGAGGACTGGGTTTGGTGCTTTTGGTGATGCAAACTTTAGACATATGTTTTTGTTTATTTGTCTGTTTGTTTTACCTTGGGGTGCTTTTCTACCATCAAAGGTCCCAATCCTTTCCACACCTTTGTAAGTGGTTTCGTGTGTCTCTGCAGCCAAGAAATCCATTCCTTGGTGACCAAACCCACTATTAATGAGTCCTTCAGAACTGAGCTAGACAGTCTATCATTTGCCACCCCTTAATGTCTCTCCAGTTTTGTGGCACCTTCCAGGGCTTGCCAATCTAAATTGGCAAGTTGGCAAAGGAGGTATCTCCTCCTTGCCAAAAGGAGATATCCATGATGGAGGAAGCTTTGGTGGAGAGACTATCCTTAAAATAGTTTTCAGTTGGAAGCATACCAGCCTATTTCCCCAAACCAGTAAAGCAGGCAGACTTGTGTCCGCCTGTAATTTTTGGAGTTTTTGTTCAAAAGATGTGTGTTTATGTTGTTCCACTTCATCCCACAACTTTTTTTTTTAATGAATGTTGCCCCAGTTCTCTGCCTCAAAGGCACCGATTCAAATAAAGACTGGCTAGTTCAGCATAGCCAGCTAGACAGTGGTCACTTAAAATGAACAGTTCCTTTTGTAACTCTCCAAATGGGAGCTGGGTTTGGTTTTTTTTTTTTCATATTATCCAAGAAATGATAATTATCTCCTCGACTTGATTTGAAGTACAAATGGTTGTATTATTTAAAAACAAAAACAATTCACATTGTATTTCTTCCCTACCCCCAGTGAAATTGTCTTCATAATTACTATTTTATTACTTGATGTAAAAAATAATTTATTAACTCATAATCTGTCCTATGTTTGTACTTGCTTCCTAAAGTGGGTGATGTTAATTAGAAAAAAATGTTGAATAAAACTATGTTATGGAATGAAAAAAATCAACATATAGGCATGGTATTTAATTCTTCTGTAAGTTTAATAATAAAAGACTCTGTTTCCTTATATTTGAATCTTGTTAAAGTTATTTGAATAATGAAGGATATACCCACATCAAAGATAAAGGAAACTGGTCAGTACTAGCTATACATTCAGTAGGTTCATAGAGGCAGCCATGAGGTTGTGAAGAAAGCTCTAAGAAGTCTGAGATATTGTGTCTTGAGTTTATCTTGACCTTAGTTTCTTCCTCTATTATATGAAAGGGTTGGAATAGAGAATCTCTAAGTTTTCTTATTTCTAGATTATTTCTAGATTCTATAATCCTAGGTACATTTAAGTTGTTTTTAAGAAATGATGAATGGTCCCTGTATTTTCAAGGTTTTCCCTTAAAGGGGGCCTTTGATTCATTATTGGAATATTCATCAAGCTATCAATAAAGACATGATCATTTCCTACAAGTACTTCATGTCATGTAAAAGAAATATTGGATTTAAGGGACTTAGAGCTGAATAAGATGTTGGAAACAATCTGGTTCAAAATCTAGTCTCATTTTATAGAAAAGTAAACTGAGATTCTGTGAGAAGGTCATATTGTTATTGAAAAGAGCCAGGATTTGGCCCCAAAGACTAGAAGTAGGATGAGTGGAAATCAGTGGGGGACAGCTTTAGATTCTGTGCATATAAAAGTCTTCTAACAATTATAATTGTCTTAAACGTACAATGAAGTTCTTCAGAAGATAATGAGCTGTTGGCCACTGAAGTTTCACACCAAAGGTTGAATGATCACTTGTTATAGAAGATACAGAAAAAGATTCCTATTCAGATTTGATTTAGGTTAGACAGTCCCTAAAGGTTCTGACAATTCTATGAGTCTATAAATTTATCTAAATCTGTGGCACTCAAAGTGAGGAGTACCTCTCTATACCTGGCATAAGGAGTAGTTCCAATATCCATCATTACATATATCCATAATGCAACATATAGACTTCAGTCTTTCTCCCAGTAATTAAATTCTTCCTCTTTTCCTTTCTTTCTATCCTTCCATCCTTTTGGTTAAGGAAACATCCTTAGATTGCAGAACATTTTATTTTTAGAATTAATCCATGAGAAAAGCAAATATATTAGCTTACTAGGGGATAATTAGAACACAAGATATAAAGAGGAATAAAACAATATCAGAACTAAAAGGAACTTTAGACCATAAGATATTAAAATTTCAAGGGACCATATAGAATTTCAGGGTGATTATTCCTCAATATGGAATGTCAGAAAGACTCATAAAGTTTATGGAATCAAACTCCTTCCTTTTACAAAGGAAGAAATTAATTCAGAGAGGGAAAATTATTTGTCCCAAATAATAATGCTATGTCTGAGACCAAACTCTCTGACTATCAAGATTAAAGCTTTTCCCCACTATACTGTACTACACTGTCAGATATGTGGTTTTAAGGAACAGATTTGGGAAATGTGGGTCATGTAGTAAGGATGAAGGAAAGTAAATGAACCATCCTATCGACCAGAAGGATTTGAGTCCTGCTGCCTAAATAATCTAGAGGTAGCCAGCAAGGGATTGTAAATTGTCAACCAATTAGGTATCATTATGAAAATCCAGATAAGATGTGCTGAAAGTCTGAACTAGGGTGATGAACATATGAATGGAAAGATAGCAGAAATGGTACAGAGGTAGAATTGACAAGAGTTGGCAATTGATTGAATGTGGAGATGAAGGAGAAGGAAGATGAGACATACTCTGAGATTACAAAACTGTAAGACAGGGAGGAAGAGGTCTCAATGAAAACAGGAAAATTTAGGAAAAGAAATAAGTTTAAGGAGAAATATGATTCATTCTATTTTGTAAATGATGCATTTGAGATGCCAATAAAGCATCCATGAGTCAATGTTTATTTGGGGGTTAGAGATGTAGGAACAGAATTCAGGAGTGAAATTAGGTTTAGATATGTTGATTTATGAACCATCTGACTAGAAATGAGAATTGAGCTCATTGATCAAATGAGATCTTTGAGGGAAATAGTATATAGAAAAAAGCTAAGAGGATCTAAGACAGAGCAGAATGGAGGAAGGAAGCAGTAGGCATTTGTTAATGAGCTAGCAAAACTGAGAAATGTGGAAAGAGAACTAAGGGAAAAGTACGATATGGAAGTCAAGAGGAAAAATAGTGTCATAAAGGAGGGTGTGTCAAAAGTGTGAAAAGCTGCAGAGAATAAAAGAGGATGAGTACCTAGAAGAAAACTATCAGATGTAGCAGTTAAGGATTTATTTATTCATAAATTTAAATTTTTGGTAGATAAGCAATTTCAAAATAGACTTCAAATTATTCTTGTGGACAAGATGGAGAAATAGAGGCTAAATAATGGCAATATAGATTCATAACTGGTTGAACCTAATGCTTTGAGGTCAGCTTGGAAGGAGGTGTCCAGGAGAATTCACAGAAGATCTGTATTTGATCTTGTACTACTTAACATTTTTGTTGTTCAGTCATTTTTTTTCGGTCATGTCCAATTCCTTGTGATCCATTTGGGCTTTTCATAGCAAAGAAAGATATTGGAATGGTTTGCCCTTTCCTTCTCCTGCTCATTTTACAGATGAGGAAACTGAGACAAACAGGGTTAAGTGATTTGCCCAGGGTCACACAGCTAGTAAATGTCTGAAGCCAGATTTGAACTCATGAAAACTTCCTGACTTCAGACGAACATTCTCCACAATGTCACCTAGCTGCCCATACTTAACATTTTTACCTTTGAATTAGTAAAGTCTTAGATAGTATGATTGTCAAATTAGTAGATGACTAAAAAGTTGAAAAGAATATCCAATATGCTGGATGGCAAAGTCAGAGTCCAAAAAGATATTTTTAAGCTAGAAAATTAGGCCAAATCAAAGAAGGAAAAATTTAACAGAGAATATTCAGTCTTAGTGCAATGGACAAAGGTGTCAATAATGCTCCTCTTCCTGAGTTCAAATCTGGCCTCAGACATTTATTTACAAGTTGCGTGACCCTGGGCAAGTCACTTAATCCTATTTACCTGGGTTTCCTCATGTGAACTGGAGAAGGAAATAGCAAACCATTGCAGTATCTTAGCCAAGAAAACCCCAAATAGGGTCATAAATTATCAGACATGAGTGAAACAAACAATTGAACAACAGCAACAAAAATTCAATCTTACATTTGGCTCAAGAAATCAATTTTGTCAGTGTAAAATGGACCAGGAATGGGATTTGCTAAACAGAATTCACTTGAAAAAGTCTGGGATGCCGGGGGGATGTTAGTGAACTGCATGCTTAGTATAAGTCAATAGAGTCAAGCAGTTATTATATGATAGAGAGATCATATGATCTTGATGCTGTTTGAGTGGTCTAGATTAGTGACTATAAGAGAGTTGTTAAGAATCCCCTTTAAATAGGCCGCAGGTGATTTAAGTGTGAAGGAAGAGTGAAAGAATTCACTAATTTCCAAATTATTAGTTGCAAAATAAAAGTTTATTGTTAGATAGAAATCAGTTTACCAAGAGACTGACTTCTACAGTGGCAGATCTATGGAAAATGGAGTTTTGCACTGAGAATGCAGTTCTCAGTGGACAGAAAGTCCTGGCAGCAAAGGGAGCTACTGAGGTCCATCTGCAAAAGACCTTCCTTGATGGAAGCTATTATATTGGGTGTCTTGGTCAGGGCTGGGACAGCCCAAGCAGGTAAGACCCTGTGGGGACATTCTGGATCTTTTATTGGAATTCAAAGGGATGCTTTTTGACCAGGACTTCTAATTGAATCAAAGGCTCTGGTATCCTGGAAAGATAACTTGTCTGGGAAGGATATGCCTTCCCCGGGAGGGACTGGGAATCTGAAAGGGATCACAGATCAATAGGAAATAGTTTCTTAAAGTGACCACAACCCTCTTCAATCTCAGCTATATTAAGAAGCAGAATCCAGAATTAGAAAGGTGACAAATCTCCTGTACTCTTCCATAATGTGACTTTTTTTTTTCTGATACAATTGGCATTAAGTGACTTGCCCTGGATTATACAGCTAGGAAGTGTAAAGTGTCTGAGACCACATTTGAACTCAAGTCCTACTGACTTCAGAGTTGGTTCTTTATCCAGTGTGCCACCTAGCTGCCCTCAGAGACAAAATTTCTGCATAATTTAATCATTTTATTAAGAATATCAGAATTTTAATAAAAGGATAGTCATTTGGCTATGTCTTTTTTAGATGTTTAAAGCCTCCTCACAGCAGTGGGCACATAGTTTATATGACTTTGGAAGAGGGTTTCTTTCTGAGAGTGGTAATCAATTCTGTTTGATTAACAATTAAATGAGAAAATGAATATTACAATGAGTGGCTGGAATATATTACAATGAGAATCTTTGGTTATGTGACTTAGTTCACTTAAATCTTGGTCAAAGAGACTTAATGATTTTTGTTATCATCCTACATGACAAAAGGGAGAATCAATACTTTTTCAAACTATCTGAGTAAACAGACTGAGAAGGAATGCACCCAATAGTCTAAAATGAGAATTTCTTTTACTATCTGATTAAATCTTGGTCTGGCGAAATCTTTCAAAAAGATTTCCAACACTAGTTGATTTCTGGAGAAAGAAATAGGAAAGGTTCTAAATAAATAATTAGTATAAATAATAGTATGACAGAAATAATAATTTCTCTTTTTTTTTATTTAATAGCCTTTTATTTTCAGGTTATATGTATGGGTAACTTTACAGCATTGACAACTGCCAAACCTCTTGTTCCAATTTTTCCCCTCTTACCCTCCACCCCCTCCCCCAGATGGCAGGATGACCAGTAGATGTTAAATATATTAAAATATAAATTAGATACACAATAAGTGAAATAATAATTTCTCACAAATTATATTGAGTTCACCACATTCTATGAAAAACATTGGTAAGAGGGAGCTAGATGGCACAATGGATAGAGCACTGGCCCTGAAGTCAGAAGGACCCTAATTCAAATATGACCTCAGACACTTAATATTTCCTAGCTATGTGATCCTGGGCAAGTTTCTTAACCCCAATTGCCTCAGCAAAAACAAAACAAAACAAAACAAAAAACATTAGTAAAAGGCAAAAAAGATGAAGCGTTGCCTCTAAAATTGATTGAAGAACTTGGGGATGTTTAGCCTAAAGAAGAAGGGCTAGAAGGGCTCTCATATAAAGAAACAGATTGATTTTGTCTGGTTTCATAGAGTAGAATCCATAGTAACAATGGACAGAAATTGCACCAGATTTAAGTCTGATATCAGGAAAACACTTCTTTAACAGCAGTTTATCTAAAAGTGGAATGGGTTACCTGGGGTAGGGAGTTTAGCCTCCCCAGTTATCTTTAAATAAAGACAGTTTGATCATTCTTTGGCTATGTTGTGAAACTGTTGCATGTTGTAAAAAAGACCTTACTCAGGTATGGGTTAAATTAAATGGCCTCAGAGGCTTTTTCCAATGGTGAGATTCTGAACTGAATATATTAATATGGAGCACCTTATCAGATATGGAGTACCTTATCAGATATACACCCAGAATAGAAGACAACCCTCTCCTTCAGGAAGCCAGTCTACATACCACCAGATAGTATATCAGCTACTGTTATTGTTGTCTCATTAACCTAAATTTCCCTTAGTTGTCTGCAGAAGTGGGTAGATGATGAAGGAAAGCTTTAAAAAGCCCAGAAACAGGATGGTGATGTTAGGGAATTTGAATTCCAGTCTTCCAAAGGTAACCTATCATTAAGACAATGGCAGAAGCTGAAGTTGTGGGACAGAATACATACCAGACTGTCACTGATTCCATGTACAGAAGCACAAAGAAGCTGGGGCTACACAGAAATACTATGGAGAAACCAAGCCTTACATAATGATGACTTTGGAAATAATATGGGTCAAGAGAGGACCTTTGAGCTAGTAAGAAAAAGCCAGGAAGGCTACAGACATCACTAAGGAGACATATTTAGGGATAAATAAAAGTCCTGGCAACTCATGCCACTAATGGGAGAATATAAGAGCTAACTAACCTATAGAACTTATTTGTAGAGAGAAAAGGACCTATACATGCAAAATTTTTTGTAGCAACCTTTTTTGCATTGGCAAAGAATTGGAAAATGGATAGATGCCTATCAGTTGGGTAATGACTGAATAAGTTATGGTATATGAATGAAATATTATCGTTCCATAAAAAATGATGAGCAGGCTGATTTTTAAAAGGTCTGGAAAGATTTACACAAACTAATGCTGAACAAAATAAGTATAACCAGGAATATAGTGTATACAGTAACAGCAAGATTGTGCAATGTTCAACTATGAAAGACTTGGTTCTTCTCAATGGTTCAGTGATCCAAGGAAATCCCAATAGTCTTTGAATAGGAAATATAAAATAAAAACAAACAAAGAAGCAAACAAACAAAAAATTTGTCTGTATTGACTTTCTATTTCTGAAAGGAGAGAGTAAGAACATAAACTCTATCTTGGTAGTAATTTCACAGGAATACTCAATCCCAAATGAGAAAGCTTCCACAGTTGTATAACCACAGCTAGATGTGCAGTGGATAGAGTACAAGCCCTAAAGTCAGGAGGACCTGGATTCGATTCTGGGCTCAGACACTTAACACTTCCTGTGTGTTCCTGGGCAAGTCATTTAATCCCAATTGCCTCATCAAAATAAATAAATAAATACACACACACACACACACACACACACACACACACATACACACACACATTTAAAGATATATAGGTATAGGAAAAGCATTGTAGTCTTCAGCATCCAGTCAGACATGGACAGAAACTTTGAAAGCACAGAACTCAAAGAGATCTTAGCTTAGATTGGCAACAAAAAAGCTACAATGTCATCTTATCACTTTCAAAGACGGGGAAAGGGACAATGTTTCTGAAGTCAAAGGATCGTGGTTCACATTTTATCTCTGATACTTTCTCTATGTGTTACTTCAGGTAAGTCATTTAAATTCTCTGGCTCCTACTTTTTCCCATCTGTAAAAAGACCTGGACTAGATGGTCTCTGAGCTTCTTTCCAGCTCCAGACCTATAATCTTTCTCTGTATGATAGCCTAGGTGACTCAAATTGAAACTGCCAAATGCATTAGAGATTTCTCAGGAGTGTGAACATGTACCGCTTCTAGGACAGGTATCCATTTCTCTCTGGAATGATGCTATAGGCTTTATGCCAGGGTAGTTAGTATTTGGATAAGAATTTGACTTAGGTGTTGACTTATGTTTTTGGAATCGCTGAAAACAAAAAGGATGCAGCCACTCACTAACAATACATCTTGTGACTGAAAGAAAAGCAGGTGGAGCTTACCACCTAGCTTCCCCTCCAGCTCAAAAAGATACTGACAGAAACAATGATATGAGTCCCAAGTTTGTTATCAAGACACTAAACCAAGACACAGAATTTGCTAAGAAAGGTTGAAGTTGCAAGACATAAAAGATAATAGATTGGTGATAATTCTCTTCTAGGCTCAATAGAGGAAGGACATCCTAACAATTAAGTCTGACCCAGCATGGAACAGGATGCCCCAGGAGTCAGAATATTCTAGGCGAAAGAATCCTAGATGTGGAATCAGGAGAAACATAAGTGCAAATTCTGTCTATGAAACTTACTAGTTATTTAAATGTGGATAAACCATTTAACTTCTCTGACCTTCATTTTCCTCTTTTGTGAAATGAGGATTATAATATCTGTACCACCTAACTCATATAGGGAGGCTGTCAGGATCAAATGAGACTAGCTAAAGCATTCTTCAAACCTTAAATCTCTACATCATTTTCAGTTAATTTTTTACTATTACTAGTGCTAGGGAGTTTCCCCTTGCTAGAAATATTTAAAAAATTATGGATGGAAAGATGCAAATGGATAAAAAGATTTCATGATTTATGTGTAGGCTCACAGAATCACAAAATCTTAAAATGGGACTTCAGATATTATAGCTTAACCTATACCCAAATACAAAATTATACCACTCCTCAAATAAGTGGCTCCCTAGATCTCTAAATGCCTCCTGAAGTTACATTTCCAAGGTTACCCAGGCAGTAACAGAACTGAATTACTGTGACTGTTATCATCAGATACTAGAAGGACCATGCAAACAATTTATTATAACTTTACTTTGAAACAAATATATCTATTTTGTTTTTTATGGATAAAAACATGCATTTCATTAATTGTCTTAGCTTGGTCCTCCAAGGTATTCTTCAATTCCAGTCATTCTATTTAGCTCCAAGATTCTAATATCCCCAATACTGTCTTAAGAAGAAAAAAGTCACTTTAGGTTTGGTTTTTGTCCTGCTATCTCACCCACACTCTAACAACTTCCAAATGGAATTGACATTGGGGCCTCAGAAGGGCTTTTGGCTTTTCAGAGAAAAATGTTCTTTAAATACGAGTTGAGACAAGCAAATAGCTAGGAAGATTGTGGGTTGTTGTTTTTTGCCCTTTCCGGAATGAAGATTTGTAGAAAGGCAACCTCTGTTTGAGTCTGGCTTCTCAGGAATTAACAGAGGCTGATGCCTTTGGCTATAATGTTGGCATTTCCAGCCATCCTTTGCATAGGGGCCAGGGATTAAACACAGATTCACCAGAGCCTTGGGGTCCCCAGCAAACTTGGCTTGCAAAGTTTTTCTTTATCATCACTTTTATTATTAGAAGGACCAGAACTGAGGAATACCTTGAAGGACCAAGCTGTGTCAATTAATGCAATGCATTTTTTAATCCATAAAAAGAAAATAGATATATTTTATTTCAAAGTAAAGTTACAATAAATTGATATTCCTGCTTCTAGGATTACAGACACAGCAATCCTATCCTGCTACTTACTGCCCAGGTAATATTGGAAAAGGAACCTTCCCATTCTAGCCTTAGTCTTCTCAATAATAAAATGATAAGATTGAATTAGATCATCTGCAAGGCCCAAAAGCCTATGGTTCTAATGTTAATAACTTGCATGGCTATAACATAACAAAAAGACAGTTAGGTGATACAATGGCTAGAGTTCCAGGCCTGAAATCAGGAAGGCCTGAGTTTCAAGTCTGGCCTCAGACATTTACTAGCTGTGTGACCTTGGACAAATGAACTAGAGAAGTAAATGCCAAACCATTACACTTTCTTAGTCAAGAAAACCCCTAATATGGTCATGAAAAGTTGAACACAACTAAAATGACTGAACAACATAAATGTCTATTACTACCTTAAAGTTTATAGTGTGCTTTCTTCCTGACAACCTCTGAAGTAGAACAGGTATTATTGTCTTCACTTAATAAATGCTTTATATGTCTGTCTGTCTGTCTGTCTGTCTACTTCACAGAGAAGGGAACTGAGAGCAGTGAGTTCTCTCAGTGAATTATCTGAGATCCTATAGCTGACATCTTCTGAATCCAAGACCAGTGGTTTTTTTTCATTACATTGTCTGACTTTCTTGTTTTTCCCCCCCACTATCTTTCTTCTCTCTGATTCACTTCAGCACCTGGCAGCTTATTTCCATACTGCTCCTTTCCCCTTGTAGATACTCAGATAGTAATCCTAGACTTGACCATCTTAATAGAAAATTTTCTTCTGGTTCAGAAAGGGTATTTATAGGGTGATATAACTGCACATGTTGCTCATCTCTGAATTCACATTTACAAAAGACATCAAGGAGAACTGGAAGCGATGTGGGGGAAATGTCTCATTCTGTGCCTTGTAACTTCCCTAGCTTCCCAACTAAAATCCTACCTCTACAGAAGTCTTCCTCAATCCTTCTTAATTCCAGTGCCATCTCTCTCTTAATCATTTCCTATTTATTCTTTACATAGCTACATATACACACATATGTATATGAAAACATATGTTTTCATGTTATCTCCCCCATTAAATTATAGTTCTCTGAAGTCAGGGACTATCTTTTGTATCCCTAGTATTTAGCACAGTGCCTGGCACATAGTAAGTGTTTTCAAGATGTTTATCTGGATCTCTTATCTCTGGAGAGGTAGACTGCACACTTCTTGATCAGTTCTCTGTAATTATGATTGGTCATTGAACTGTTCAGGGCCTTTCAAAGTTATTTTTCCTTATAATGTCACCAATTGTTTTTCCAGTTCTGCTTGCTTCACTCTGCATCAGTTCACACAAATCTTTCAGGTTCACATTTTTTACAGTGTAGAACCATTATTTTCACATAACAATCCCTGACCTGATCAGGGAAGACTTTCCAGAAGAAGTGCCATTGCTGAACCTAAAAGGATAGGTAAGAATCCAACACAGAAAGACAGCAGGGACAAGACACCCCTGTAAATGAAGAAATGTAACTAAGAAAAGAACAAAAACGAACAGTCTTGCCTGGTTGGAGCATAGACTATTGAGGGGACATAAAAATGAGATGAAGCTGAAAAGATAGGCTCCTTCCAGATAGTAGAGGGCCATTGAGCAGGATGAAATTATCATTGGGATGAGTATAAAATGCTGATTCAAAAAATGAATGAATCCCAAACTGTGAGATGAGACTAACAATGGCTCCTCTGGAGAATGATCTGGAGAGTCTTGGTGAACTTCAAACTTACCAGAACAACATGAGAGCTAGCGAGTATCCAGAGGAGAGCCATCAGGATATGGAGAGGCTTTAAAACCGTCATACAAGAAAGACTAAGAGTTGAATAAAAAATGACAATTCTACTCAAATTGAACTTCTTACTCAGTGCCATATTGATCAAATTGCCAAAAATTACTTTGTAGAAATGGGGAAAAATGACAAAATTCTTCTGTAAATAATAAAGTAGAAAATTAATAAAAATGTTGGATAAAAAATGAAATAGCAAAATGGTATGGGTGATGTATTTTAACTCTTGCATAAATAGGCTTTAAGCACTATAATAATTATACATATAAAAATAGAAAACTAAGCTCTTTTCAAATATTTACTTGAGGGGCTTTCACGAGGGAAAAAGATTACAGTGATTCTAGTTAGATTGAAGCTATAAAAAAATAGATTTAGTCTTGATATAAGGAAAAACCTCAAAAGGTTTTTTATTTTTACTTTTATTTTTTAATATTTAATTCATCACAATCAATCAATAAACATTTACTGTGTTCCTTAGTAGAGATCTCCAGGAAGAAGTTGATAAGATTTTAGGGTTTTTTGGAATATATAACTTCAGAGATCACAACTCAGATTCTTTGACTTTTATGTTAGGACTTTATTTAAGGATTTTGAGCAAAGTGATGATGTATCCTCTGTCTTTTTAGAAGTTGTACCCCTCCCACCTCTACCACTTCCCTTAACTCAAATCCTGCCTGCAGAAGACCTTATTGGTACCCTCCTCTTTCTAGAACCTCCCCTCTGAGCTTACTTTGCACCCATGTTGTATATATTTTGTATGTATCAATTATTTGCATATTACTCTTCACCCCCAATTAGAATGTGACTTCCTGGAGGCCAGGGACCTAATTTTTGCTAAGAACTGAATCCCCAGAACTGGACATATAATAACCACTAAATAAATGCTTATTGACTAGCTGACCAGAGCAGTAATTAGAAATAATAATAAAAATAATGCCTCCCACATCCATGGATATTGAAGATTTAGAACATATTCTCTTTCTAACAACCCAGGAAATAAGTAGTGCAAATGTTTTAAAGTTGAGGAAGCAGACTTCAGAAAGTCAATGACTTGGCTATTGATAAGTATCAGTGCTGGCACACATTCAGGTGCTCTGAATTCTGGCCTGGTGTTTTTCCCATTATCTATGCTGTCTCTCTAGGAGGATTCAAGTCCAGAAGGCAGAGGGAAACTGGTTAGGCGGGTTTTTGACTAATAGTGTCCTATAATGTGGACATGTTTTCTCTCTCCCCAAAGCACTTCCAACGATGGCACTATTTGGCTTTGTTTGGGTAAAGGAGACAAAAGAAACCCTAAATAAATGAAAGGGGTTTGTCCTGTGCCTGTTACTGCCTCTGAAACATGTTTCTTCTTGCTCTTATACAAAATTTCAGAGGACAAAGCTCATATTCAGGTTGGCTGCCAACTGGAGTCCAATTGACAGGATTTACTAGACAGAGAGTTGACACTTTAATTTTGAAAGAGCTTTTGTCCAGCTAAGGACAAGGGGCTGAGAGAGTATCTTGTTGCCCAGTTACTTTTTAGCAACAACTTTATTTTATCTTTCTCAAGAGGTTGATGGGGCCATAGGTAGATATGTGCTGTTAAATGTTTGACAACTAGCTGGAAAAAAAAAAAAAAAAATATATATATATATATATATATATATATACATATACATGTTTATGTATGAGTGCATGTTTTTATATAAAATATCTGTTTACATATATGTTCATATATATGTTTGTATAGGATCTTCACATGTTTAAGTTAAATCTACATTATTAACATTTTCTTCATTAACACCTTCTTAATTCTAAATAATTATCGAAACAATAAATTCAACCCTAATTTGTAATGTTTGCAAATTTCAAAGATGTAAATGCTCACATCAGAAATTTACCATCATCAGTTTACCAACATATACCTAGTTGTAGCTAACGCTTACCTCTTTTACTCCCAGCATAGCAATATGGAACAGGTACTGGATTTAGAGTTTAAAATCTTGAGGCTTATTCTAAGCTCAGTTATTACAATTTATGTGATAATGGCAAATGACTTCCTTCTCTGTGCCTCAGTTTTTATCTGTAAAATGGATGGGGATAAAATATAGGATCTTTAGATTCCTTTTCATAGCTAAATCCATTATTGTATGATCTTTACTGTTCTAAATCCAGTGATCCTATGATCTTTCTGAACATAACTATGTCTATTAGCTAATATCTGAGAGAAAAGTAGTAACCACAGTCACAATTCACAAGAAGTAACCTGAGAGGCATCTAAGTGACACAGTGGGTAGAGTATCAGCCCTGAAGTCAGGAGGTACCTGAGTTCAAATCTGGCCTCAGATACTTAATAATTCCTAGCTGTGTGACCTTAGGCAAGTCACTTAACCCCAATTGCCTCAGCAAAAAAAAAAAAAAAAAAAAAAAATAACCTAAAAAAGACTCAGAGGATTTAGAGTTAAGGATCTTAGAGGCCTTCAATCTATCAGTTAATCAATAAGGACTTATTAATTACCTACTGTATTCCAGGCACTATACTATACAAGTTTAAGAAAATTAAGATATGTGGTACCCATATAATTTTACAAAGAAATTTGAATGCAAGTTCTCTGACTCTAGATACTATATTTTTTTCTGCTCTAGATACTATATTTTTTCAGCATAGGCTACTATGCTGCCTCTCACCAGAACCCCTCTAAACAAAGCTTGGTCTGAGAAATGTAGGAATCCCTACCCAATTAAGTTCCCCACTCCCAGATCTTAAATAGAATAACAATAATACATCCATGAATGAATTGTAATTTGACTAGCTTCTTCATTAGCAAGTTACTTTTTACCAGCAGGTACACAAAGTAACCTACAGTTTAAAAGCATGGAATAATAAGAATAGGTCTAAGGAAAAAATCAGAAAACATATTTGAGTCCTTGACCTCATCTTTACTAGCTAAGTAACTCTGAACTTCAGTTTCTTTGTCTGCAAAATTAAAAAAAATTATTGCTTGCACTATTTACCTCATAGGAATATGAGCTCTTTTTAAACAATAAAATATTAGGGAGATGAGAATTTAAGGTGAATCCTCTATGGAGGATTTATGGGAAAATTTAGATAAAAGCCTACAAGAGAGAAGGATTTAAATATATATATATATATATATATTATGTATATATATTTATAAAAGTCATATATTTTTTAAAATTTTATTTTTCCCTAGTTACATTTAAAAGAATGTTTACATTTGGTTTTTTTTTTTTTGTTTTTTTAACTTTGAATTCTAGATTCTCTCCCTTATCCCCACCCCATCTCCCATTAAGAAAGTACATGTGGGGGGCAGCTAATTGGTACAGTGGATAGAGCACCAGGCCCAAAGTTAGGAGGACCTGAGTTCAAATTTGACCTTAGACACTTAGCTATGTGACCCTGAACAAGTCACTTAACTCCAATTGCCTCAGCAAAATAATAATAATAATAATAATAATTTTGAAGTAAGTTTCTCTGATAAGGTCTTGTTTCTCAAACATAAAAATGAGCCACACCCCAATTGATAAATGATTAAAAGATAGGAACTCTGCCCAAAGGACTATAAAATCATGCATATTCTTTGACCTAACAATACCACAACTAGCTATGAATCCCAAAATGGAATCTTTTTTTAAAAAGGAAATGGACCTATATGTACCAAAAATATTTATAGCAGCTCTCTTCTTAGGCCACAAAATTGGAAATTGAGGGGATGGCCATCAATTGGGACATTAAATTCTTTTTACTATTACTATTGCTAACTGCATTTTCTCTATTTATTGTATTCTTTCTCTTCTTTCACCCCATCCTTCTTCAAAAGTGTTTTGCTCCTGACCACTCCCTGAGGGAGGGATTTTGAACTGTGTGGGTGGACTTTGAGTACCTTCCCTCTGTTGATTATTTCCCATTTGTCCTATATGTGATTTTGTACATATATGTTTGCATATTTTCCCCTTTTAATTTGTGAGCATCTCAAGAACAGGAATTGTACAGTGCCTTTGTATCTCCAGCACTTGGAATGGTGACTAGCACCTAGTAGGCATTTATAGATGCTTATCATCTGATCAGAAGGGCCCCAAAAGGACCCTAGGAAATTATGGATATCTCAAAAAATATTAAGTTGCAAAACATATATCTGAGATATGGTGAACTTTCCAAAAATGGTCACACCTGATAATCACTACATATTTCTGGTATTACAAATCGGTGACATGATACTAACATATAGCTTATTTATCCATATTAACAAGCATTATTAAATCCTGACAAAAAAAAAAACTCCAAACAAATAAAAAAGGAACAATAGCACGATACTTTTATCATCATTGCTATAACTGAATATAGGAGATTTAGAAGAGAAAGATAGATTTGGAAGTATACAACCAACTGTGAAGATGGTCTTAAGGAATGACATTTGGATTTCTGAGTTGCAGCTTTAAATATAAAAATGAGGAGAACCTGGCAAGGGATAGAGAACAATGAACAAGGGCCAGTAAAACATAGTCAATTTAATTTAATTTAAATTTTATTAGATGCCTATTATGAGCAAAGACATTGTGAAAAGCAAGTGGGATCTAAAGATAAAAATGAAAAAAGTTCCTACTATCAAGTGAAGAAGTCAAATCAACAAACATTAATTGTTTACTATATGTAAGGTACTATGCTGAGCACTGGACATAGAAAAATAAAAAAAACCAGTTTATTCTAATGTGGAAAATGACAAGAAAATAACTGCAAGAGTAAATGGGAGATAATATCAGAGGGAAGTAGAGTGGGGGAGAGAGTAAGCAGAGACCAACAAAGGCTTTATACAGAAGGGAGGATTTGAACTAAGATGTTCTATTGAGTGTTACATGATATAATATTTTTATTAAATCATTCAGTTATATCTGACTCTTCATGACCCCATAGTCCACAGAAAGTTATCTATAGAAAGGATGTCCTTGGCAAACATACTGGAGTGATTTGCCATTTCCTTCTCCGGTGGATAAGAACTTTTGTCAGAACTCTCTTGTTTATCTTGGGTAACCCTGCACGATATAACCCATAATTTCATTGAGCTTCACAAGCCCTTCCACTGTAGCTTTAGCAGTGATCTGGGAGGTATATATGGTATATACAGACATGTAAATATAAAATAGTTTAAGACTTAGTTCAGAAGGAATCAGAGACAAGCAGAACACTTTTGAAAGTAACAGGTTGAATTTATTATATACTTTTTAAAAAGCAGTATGCAATCGATTGTTTCATATACAATTCTTTTTGTGTAAGTAGAAATGCTCAGATTAGAGGTTTTATTGTTAAAGTCAGAATAAAAAAATATTTTTAGAAATAATGCTGAGGAGGCAGTTCAAGGACAGTTTTAGAAACTTTACTTTTCAACTTTTGTCTAATACAAAGGAAATTAGATTGAGTCAAGAATGAAACAAAGAGGAGTTTTCCCTTACCAGAACTGTGCCTCTCAACTCTCTAAGTTTTGCATAAATATGAGTTCAATAATACCAGTTCATGTAAGTCTTTCCAGTTTTCTGTAATCAGCATACTCATTATTTCTTATGAAACAATAATCCATTACATTTATATGTCATAATTTGTCCAGCCATTCTTGAAATGATGGACATCCACTTAATTTTCAGGTCTTTGTCACTATAAAAAGGGTTGCTACAAACATTTTTACACATATGTATCCTTTTCCCTTTTTCATGATTTCCTTGGCATACAGACCCAGTAGATACACTACTGGATCAAAGGGCATGCACAATTTAATAGCCCCTTGGGCATTGTTCCAAATTGCTCTCCAAAATAATTGGATCAGATCACAACTCCACCAATAAAGTGGTTTTACCACATCCGCTCCAACATTCATCATTATTTTTTCTCATAGTCTTAGCTAATCTGACAGGTATGAAGTGGTTCCTCAGTATTTTTCGAATTTGCATTTCTCTAATCTATAGTGATTTAGACCATTTTTTCATATGACTAGAAATTACTTTAATTTCTTCAATTGAAAATTTTCTGTTCATATCCTTTGATCATTTATCAATTGGGACATGGTTTGTATTCTTATAAATTTGCACCAATTCTCTATATATTTTAGAAATGAGGCCTTTAATGTGGGAAAACAGGGACACTAACACATTGTTGGTGGAATTGTGAATACATCCAGCCATTCTGGAGAGCAATTTGGAACTATGCTCAAAAAGTTATCAAACTGTGCATACCCTTTGATCCAGCAGTGTTACTATTGGGCTTATATCCCAAAGAGATCTTAAAGAAGGGAAAGGGACCTGTATGTGCACGAATGTTTGTGGCTGCCTTCTTAGTAATGACCAGAAACTGGAAACTGAATGGATGCCCATCAATTGGAGAATGGCTGAATAAATTGTGGTATATGAATGTTATGGAATATTATTGTTTGGTAAGAAATGACCAACAGGATGATTTCAGAAAAGCCTAGAGAGACTTACACGAACTGATGCTGAGTGAAATGAGCAGGACCAGGAGATCATTATATACTTCAACAACAATATTATATAATGATCAATTCTGATGGATGTGGCCCTCTTCAGCAATAGATGAACTAAATCAGTTCCAGTGGAGCAGTAATGAACTGAACCGGCTACACCCAGAGAAAGAACTCTGGGAGATGACTAAGAACCATTATGTTGAATTCCCAATCCCTATATTTTTGCCTGCCTGCATTTTTTATTTCCTTCACAGGCTAATTGTACACTATGTCAAAGTCTGAATCTTTTTGTACAGCAAAATAACGGTTTGGACATGTATACTTATTTTGTATTTAATTTATACTTTAATATATTTAACATGTATTGGTCATCCTGCCATCTAGGCGAGGGGTGAGGGGAAGGAGGGGAAAAATTGGAACAAAAGGTTTGGCAATTGTCAATGCTGTAAAATTACCCATGCATATAACTTGTAAATAAAAAGCTATTAATTTTTTTTAAATGAGGCCTTTATCATAAACACTAGCTATTAAAAAATTCTCAGCTTTCTGCAAAACCTTTTTAATTTAATGAAATCAATTTTATCCATTTTGCATTTCATAATTTATTCTAGTTCTTCTTTGGCCATAAATTATTCCTTTCTCCTCAAATCTAAGGGGTAGACTATTCCTTGTTCTCCAAATTTGTTTGTAGTATCACCTTTTCTGCCTAAATCACAAATCCATTTTGAGCTTATCTTGGTAGAGGGTGTTAGGTATTGGTCATTGCCTAATTTCTGGCATAGTATTTCCTAGTTTTGCCAACAATTTTTGTCAAATACTTTAATTCCATTGGAGTCTTTGGGTTCATCAAATACTAGATTACTATTGTTATTAACTATTCTATTCTATTGATCCACCTTTCTCCATTTCTTAGTAGTACCAAATAGTTTTGATGATGACAACTTTATAATATAGTTTTAGGTCTGGTATAACTAAGCCACTTTCCTTTGCATTTTATTTTAATTAATTCCTTTGAAATTCTTGATCTTTTGTTCTTCCAGATGAATTTTGTTATTATTTTTCTAGTTCTATGAAGTAGTTAGATTGGTATGGCACTGAATAAATAGATTAATTTAGGTAGAATTGTCATTTTTTATTATCATATTAGGTTGGCCTATTCATAAGCACTTAATATTCTTCCAATTGTTTAGATCTAACTTTATTTGTGTGAAGCATTTTGTAATTCCTGACTTTGTCTTGGCAGGTAGACTCCCTAATATTTTGTATCATCTACAGTTATTTTAAATGGAATTTCTCTTTCTCTCTCTTGTTGCTGGGTTTTGTTGGTAACATAGACATGCTGACGATTTATGCGAGTTTATTTTATATCCTGGAACTTTGCTAAAGTTAATTGTTAATTGTTTTTATTAGTTTTTAATTGATTCTCTAATTTTATTTTCTTATGGCCTACTTTAATTACTTTCATTTTCTTCCTTCTCATTGCTAGCACTAACATTTCTAGTATAATAGTGAATTATAGTGGTGATAATGGGCAATATTATTTCATCCATGATCTTATTGGGAATGCTTCTAGCTAATCTTCATTACATATGATGCTTGCTGATGGTTTTAGATAGATGCTACTTATCATTTTAAGGAAAACTCCATTTATTTTTATGTTCTCTAGAGTTTTTTAATATGAATTGGTATTATATTTGGTCCAGTGCTTTTTCTTCTTCTATTGAGATAATCATGTGTTTTCTGTTAGTTTGGTTATTGATATAGTCAATTATGCTGATAGTTTTCCTTGATATTGAACTAACTGTGCATCCTTGATATAAATCCCACTTGGTCATAATATATTATCCTGGTACATATCAATAATTTTTAAAAGAACTGTATTATAAAAGTATATATACTAAGATGAGGAAATCCAAGATTATAAATTTACCCTAAAGTACCATGGAAACTTTGTTATTTTCTGCTCTCTAAAAATAACAGAATTGTAAAAACTTTCTTTAAAAAAAGGTTCTTTGTATTCTAAGCATTTCTCCCTACTCTATCTGGCTCTCAGTTTTATTTCTGTTAGAGATAAAACCCTATACAAACACACAAACATACACCCTTACCTATATATAGATATAGATATATAGATATATACATATGTGTGTGTGTGTGTAGTAGTTATTTATATAAATAAAATTTTCTCCATAGGTGTTCTTGTTTATCAAAACCCACAATATCTTAAAGTTATGACATTAATATACTTCCTTTGCTTGTGAAATTTCCTTATGGGATCAATATCCACTCCTTCATTTCTCAGGATCTGAGGGGTATCTACAATATCTCTGTAAAGATAAAAACCTCTTCCTGTATCTCTGCCCATTATACCCAGCAAGAATTTGTCAATTACTACATTTTTTTCATTGATATATGTACGTAGGGAGAGAGGGCAAATTCATAAGTAATAACAATAATGATAAACAATTGAACAACAAATCATTTGTAAGGAAATAATTACCTTCAAGAAGTGTCGAGGAAATGAACAGGAGAGCAGTAAAAGTCAATAAATGCTTATCTTAGAATCAAGAGACCTCAGCTTAAGATCAACGACCAAAGCTCCTGACACTTACTAGTTGTGTGACCAATGTAATACCCCTTTCCTGAATCGTATATTCTCCTTGAAAAAATAATGATAATATTTGTGTGACCTACAGAGATGGTTAGAGGAAAGTGCTTTGTAAGCCCTGAAGTGCTCTGGAAATACATGTTATTCATATTTATTTCTTTGCTCAATTGTAAAAGGCGTGACTACTTGAGCCAAATTCATATGGGGGTAGAAAGGGTTTGGGAAGAAGGCCCATATTTGGTTTAAATTATAAATAGAAAGCTTAGAGGAAAATACCATTTGCTTTTACACTGTCACACACATGGTTGAATATGAGCCTGAGAGTAGTCCAGAGGCAAGGTTGCTTTTATCATTTCATCAGCCAGACCAACATAATCCAGAATTAATAGGTTTTCCTACATTGGATTTGTACAAATAAATAAACATTGGCAACTTCTCATTCTAATTAGAACTGGCTGAGGAAACCATAGGATAGCACAATGTCAGAGCTAGAAGGAACTTTTAACACAATCTCTTCGTTTTACTGAAGAAACTGAGATTAGTTAATTGACTGAGATTAATTACCGAAATGTGGCTTCAGTCACCTGTTAAAGAACTGAATTTATAAAAGTCAAGTTCTCCCACTGCATCCAGGGGCATCTCCATCTTCCTGATCTACATCTGGCCACTGGATTCAGGTGGATCTGGAGAAAATACTGAGGCTGGTGGATGACCTTGCACAGCCCTCCCTAGCTTCAATCCAAATCGCTTGCATGTCATGGCAGCACTTTCCTGAATGTCATGGTCCTCTTTGAAACAGGATTATTTATCTATCATCTATTATCCTGACTATTTGACTGGCCATTTCTCTTGAGGTGATAACCTATCCCTAGGACATATTATCCCTGGCTATTTTTCAAAGCTTTCCATTTGTCAAGTTGTCTTAAAAGGAGATTCTTTTCCCTTGGGTGCTTGGTAATTAAAGCCTTCTGCCTTTCCATCCACTATAAGAACCAACAGGTAAGAACCATCCTACTGGGTGCTTCATAATATGAAAAATCCAAAATCATATATAATCTTACTATTTACCATTGGCCTTGGCACACTGTTGAAAACAATTTTAAGAAAATCTTTTATGGCTTCATGATTGATAGCCAAGCATTGCCAACAGAAAGAATGATTCCATCATTGAAGCAGCTGTCTGGCGTAATAGAAATAATAACAACAACAAAACTGGATTTAGAATCGGATGACCTGGTACAGATCCCAGCTTTGTTCTTTATTATCTATATGACCTTAGGGAAATCCCTTGACCTCAGTTCCCTTAATCTTTAAAACTAGGTGAGGGGAAGGGGGGGGGTGGACCAGATGACAAAGTTCCCTTTCAGCTCTAAATCTATTATAAATTCATATTATCATTATTACTGAAAACAAAAAATATTTTTCTCTTTTAATTATACCATCACTAAAGTACTCCTCCAGTTCAATTCAATTCAAAGGGTATTCAATAAGTTCCTGATATGTTCCAGGCACTGAGCTAACAACATTTACAGAAATTAGTACAAAATGAATCCAAAGTAATTTCAGGGGAAAAACATGAATGAATTGAGGAGGGGGGTTACCAAGAAAGGACTTATGTAGAAAATGGCCCTTGAACAGAGCCTGGAAAGGAATTGAAGATTGCAAAAGCTGAGGAGAGAGAACATGGGAAGGGTAAGGATGGTATATGGAATGCTGCTTATTATTCTGGTGTACCATGGGTGGGGCAGTTAGTCCATCTCTACAAAGGAAATGAGGAGGTGCATTGTCTAGAGAGAATTTAACAACAATAATAAAAACGACTAAAACTTAGTCTGCTTTTTATTATCGCCATGCACTGACTATTCTAAACAATGTCAGTGATAAAATAGTCCTCCCCCAAAAAATCTTTTGCTGGACTAAGTTCTAAGAATTTCTGTAATTCTTATTGAGTTTTAATTATATATATTTATATATATATATATATATATATATATATATTGCAAATATATATATATATTGCAAATTAGCACATTTTTGTTACTCATCCTTTAATAAACATTGTATTCTGATGGAAATCAATTTAGAAAACTTCCAGTTACACAGTCTATCCATATATGCAGACACCTTTTGTTTGGAGAGTAAATTCAAAACCTTTAGGACTATTCAAGCTCACTTAGAACACAGTTTGATGTCTCCAAACACGGGGATACTACATATTCTGAAGTTAAAAAGTAGATTCAAAATAAACAAAAATAGCACAGTGATTGGAAATGAAAACTTGGATTATTTCAATTCTGTCACTCAATATAACCAACCACGTGGAGTTTTTAATTGTATTTATAATTTAAAACACAAACAATGTGAAGTGGGAAGTGTGATACTTTTATTTGATAAGCACAAATTTTAGTTTATACATTAAATATTTTGCTGAATGTGGGAATCTTTAAAGTGATATTTATTTTTAATTATTGTTTTAAAATGAAAGAACTGATAAAAGATTACCTAACTAGTATCATTTATAGTTGCCTAAATTGTACTTTTTGCCAACATTTCAATTTTATTAAAATTCATAAATGACAGGGAATTTTTATAAATCTGTCAAACACCTTTATGTTTAAGATTTTTTCCTACAAGTATGTCTGTTGCTTCATGTGAAGGAACTTTTTGAAATTAAAATATTCTTCAATCCATTACTGTTTTCTGCTTGTGTTATAATGATTATTTTATTTAAAATATTTATTTAAATGTTTATTTATTTAAATTGACATTTATTTATTTATATAAATGATTTATATATAAAACTATGTAATATTTATATAAATTATTTATTTAAAATGACATTCTGATTTTAGGTTATTATTAATATTATTCATTTCATGATTTTTTTATTGAAAATAATTTTAGGGAGTGAGGTATAGTGCTAAAAAAAATGGTCTCTTAAAGGTGTTAGATAGCCACTGGCTCTGCCAAACAACTTTTTTTTTTTGGTATGTCCTCTCACTCTGAAAAGTTCTATATATATTATTTAAAAATAAGCCTAAGGGGCAGCTAGGTGGCACAGTGGATACAGCACCAGCCCGAAGTCAGGAGGACCTGAGTTCAAATCTGATCTCAGATACTTAATACTTCCTAGCTGTGTGACCCTGGGCAAGTCATTTAACCCCAATTGCCTCAGCAACAAAACAAAACAACAAATAAGCCTAGCTAAGTATGAAAAGCCTTGTGATCAAGAGTGACACTAAAAATAATAACTAAAATTTATATGGAATTTTACTATGTGCCTGGCCCTGTGCTAAGTGCTTTCCAATGACTAATTCATTTGGTCTTCCCAACTGTGGGAGGTAGATGCTATTATTATTCTAGTCTAACAGATGAGGAAAGTGAGGCAAACAGTGGATTTGTGCCCGTGGTCATATAGCTAGTATGTCTCTGAGACTGGATTTGAAATGAGGTCTTCCATACTCCACATCCAATTCTCCATCCACTATATTCACCTAGTTGTCTATTAGAAGGTACCCACTACCACTAAAGACACTTTGCCATTTTAGTATTTTCTCTCTCTATACTCAGAAGGTTGGCTCCTAGGCTAGTGAGTTTTAGGCCACAGCACATTATGTGAATCTTCTATAACTGGAAAAAGAGAATAGGGAGTCCCTTGCATGGGGGAAAGAAGCAATCACATCAATGAAGCTTTGTGGCTTTGACGGACTGATCATAATTTATTAGTCATAAACATTCATTTCTGACCATCTTTGTGCTCTCCCTGAAAGTCTCTCTAATTTGTGATGGGTAGGAGACAAACGTGACCAAAGTGCTGGATTTGTGTCCACTTCCTGCTATTAATATTCTAAGACCATAAACATACTCCTTTCTTTTCTGGGTCTATGTAATCATCTGTAAAATTAGGAAGCTGGACTCAATTATTTTTAAGGGTCTTTCCAACTCTGAAATGGCACCATGCCATCCTGTGATAACCTAAGAATTTAATTGTCAAATCAAATAAGGACAAGAAGAAAAGTAAGAATGAGCTCAAAAGCTAATCATGGAATCCCATAGTTAAGAATAAAACCCCTTTTCAATGCAAGAATCCTTCTGTAGCAATTCTGCTTGCTCAAATAACTCCAGTAACAGGGAACTCACTATCACATTAACAGTTTTGACAAGCGGACACTTTGCTTAAATACCTCCAGTGGCAGGGAACTTTATCATGTAATTCTGTTCCAATTGTGAATTGAAATGGGGATCCCTTCAAAGCAAAATAAGCCTAGTCCTGCTTCCACATGACAAGTCTTCAGATATTTGAAAATAACAATGCTGTCCCAAAGAACAATGAAAGAGTATTTTCTTATTCACTAATGAGCAACAAGGCTGTTATTCTCTGTCGCTATCTGAAAGGTCAATAAGAAGGAAACACAATTAGCATTTAGAAGAGTTGATCTTCCTTCTTTGGAGTTATTTGAGCAAGCAGAATTGCTACGGAAGGATTCTTGCATTGAACAGTTGTCCTCTGTCAATTAGTACTACTGAGGTGGGGGAAGAGTGGAAAATTCATCGTCTTGCTGAGGGTCTCAATGCTGATAAGGAGCAGATCCAGGCCCATAACTCGGGGCTCCTGACTTCCAGCCCAGAGATTTCTCTTATTCTACCTTTCTACTTCTGTGCACAGACATAGGAAGCAACAGGCCACACCAGCATTAATTGGCTCCTGCCTCTGACTGCCTTCTTCGGCATTCCAGGGTAAATTACAAAATGGGAGGAAGTCATCTGCCCTTTCCATCAATTGACTGAGCCAATACATCCCTTCCTTATCTTCCTGACAGCACACGATCGGTACCTGAAATCACCTTGGAAGAAAGAGTAAGAGCTGAAAAAGACTTTTATAGACCATCTCATGTAACCCTCTTGTTCTGTTAGCAATGGAATCTGAGGTTTAGAGAAGAGAAGAAACTAACTCAAATTGTCACACAATTGCAGTAATAAGCAAAGCCAGAATGTCATGATAGGTATAGTGTTGGACACATCTGGAGTCCATTTAAAGGTCAAAACTTTAGAGATGACTCAATAGAAATGGGCTATCTTATGCCCACAGAATATGTTGATAAATATTTAACAATAGCTCTCCTTCCTAAAACAATGTACTCAAGATATATTTTTCATCTTAATCTGCAATATTTAAATTGTCTTCATCACTTTCTTAAGTCTAGACCAGTGGTTCTCAAACTCTTTTTCTCAGTATCTTAACGATATTAACAACCATCGAGAATATGTCCAAAGAGTTTTTGTTTATATGGGTTACATAATAGATATTTATCATAAATAGAAAAAAACTAATTTTGAATTTATAGACCCTCTAAAAGGATTTCAGAGACCCTCCAGGATTCACTGCACCACACTTTGAGAACCGTTGGTCTAGACAATCAACAGCATGCTAAATCAAGCCCTGATATGTAGTATTTGCTGATTTTCAAGGTATAAAGGCTCATATTGAAAGTCAAACAATTGATGCTCATGCATCAGTCACAGATGACTCCAACACACCCCTTAGAGGGAAAATCTTGGGAAGAAGAGGTCTGAGATTCCTTCTTCTCTCAGGCCTGGATCACAGAATTGTATCATCTCAAAGCTGGAAGGAATCTCAGAGACCAATAGAGCAAACCATGCCCCTCAAATAACAACACATCAATAGGCATTTAAGTGCCTACTATGGGTAGAATATTGATATATGATAAATGGATTCACTCAGACTTTGCTTAGCATTTTAAATGAGGGAAAAAATCTGTATTGTTCTGGAGACAGTTCATAGAAGCTTCTGAAAGGCAACTGAAAATTTCAGTATGAGTATTTATACCTTAGAAATCATCAAATGCTATAAACCATGGTTGGACCAAGTTCTTCAATTTTTTCCACTCATGACCCCTTTTCACCTGAGAAATTTTTACACTGCCCCAGATATACTGGTATATAAAATAGATATATAAATTAAACATTTACTGATAATAAATAATAATTTCATGACCCCCACATTCATTTACACAACCCCATATGGGACCCATAGTTTAAGAAGCTTTGGTCTAGATTTCAGAAAGTGATGGAGAAATTATTAAGAATATAGATTCAACTTAGAAAAAGTATGTTTTCCTAAGTGGTAGTTAGGGAGCTGCTTGTTAAACATTGATTAAACTACTTCCCTGGGAAGAACCCACTGCTTTACAAAGTAGCCCTTTCTGTTTTAGAGTAATTCTAATTATTGGGAAATTTTTCCTGACATTAAGCCTCAATTTCTTTTTTATAATTCTCATGTTTTACTCCTGGTTCTGCCCTCTGGAGCCAAACTGAATAATCTCTTCCAAATACTTCAAAATAGCATGTCACTCTTTTTTTTCTTCTCTGAGCTAATCATCTTCAGTTCCTTCAATTGAGCCTCTTATGCAATGACCTCTCTCTGACTGCTTTCCTAGACATACTTGGTTAAATCACAAAATGGGAGGAAGTCATCTGCCATTTCTGTCTGTTGACTGGGCCGATCTCTTCCTTCCTCTGCTTCCTGACAGCGCATGAACAGTAAATGAAAATCATCAGATTAAAAGATTTAGACCCTTAGAGACTCTAGTGTAAGCCTCTAATTTCTTCTCAAGAAGCTCACGGTATAATGGACAGAGATATTAGACAAATAGTTATTCACATATAAGATTATACAGAGCAGATGGAAAGTGGCAGAGGGAAGGCACCGGATGTATGTGTGTGTGATGGGACATATTCAATGGAAAAAGGACATCTGTACAAAGTAGCATCCATACTGAGTCTTGAAAGAAGCCAAAAAAGCCAGTATATGTAAGGAACTGGGTTGAGTATTCTAAGCTTGCTGGACAGCCAATGAAAGTGCCAGAAGTTTCGGAGAGGGAGTATTGAGTTCAAGGGATGGAAAAGGGGCCAATGTCATTGCCCAGTAGAGTACTTGAAAAGGACTAAGAAGTAATCCTAAAAATCCAAAACTGGAAAGGTAGGGAAAGATAAAATTGTGAGAGACTTTAAAAGACAGACAGAGGGTTCAATACTTGATCCTGGAGGTAATAGAGTGCCTCTGGGATTTACAGAGCTGATGAGAAACATGGTCAGACTTGAGCTTTAAGAAAATTACTTTTGTAGCTCAGTAGGGGATAGATTTGAATCAGAATAGGCTGGGAAAAGTGACCAATTAGAAGGATATGGCAACAGTCCAGGAATGATGTGATAAGGGCCTATACCAGGGAGACAACTATGAATGTAGAGAAGGGGATACATAAGTGAAATGCTATGGAAGTAGCAAGAATGAGAATTAGCAACTCTGTAAATGTGTGTGTGTGTGTGTGTGTGTGTGAGAGAGAGAGAGAGAGAGAGAGAGAGAGAGAGAGAGAGAGAGAGAGAGAGAGTGTCAAGGGTGAGAAAAGTTGAGAATAATACTGATGTTGTAAGCCTGGATGACGGGGAAAATAGCGGTGCTCTCAACAGTGACAGAAAAGTTTGGAAGAAGGAAGTAATGTGGGCTAAAGGGAGTAGTTTTGGACATCATGAGTTTAAGATATCTATAGAGTATCAACTACGAGATTGATACTTCACAAATGGAGCTCGGGAGAGAGCTTAGGGCTGAATATATCCTTTGGGGAAATCATTCTGCACAGAGATGATAACTGAAACAAACCACAAGAGAGGATGAGAGCATCAAACAAAATAGTTTAGAGGAAGAAGAGAAATGGACCATATCTTGTATTTTTGAAGCTGATTTTTGGAACACAAGTGTAAGACCTTATATATTAAGTTCCTATGAGCTCTCTACTAAATTTCATCTTCTTAGATTAGACCCAGTGCTCTAGCTGATACTTGCCAACTATGAAGTCTTTGTCAGATCTCTTTGCCTTAGGGGTTTAGTTCTGTCCTCTGTAAAAAATAAAGATAATTTCTACTTACTTTGTGTAGTTGGGAAGAGGGGAGGCTGAGTTGTGCTTTTAAGGTGAAAGTTGCTATCCTATGAGTTGGGGGTGAGGGAATTTCACACACACACACACACACACACACACTCTCTCTCTCTCTCTCTCTCTCTGAAGAGTCCACTTCTGACACTCCTTAAGAAAATTTAAATCTCAGATTTCTTCTCTGCAAAATCAAAGAGTTGGATCAGATAGAATCTGAGATCACTTTAAGCTTTAAATCTATGACCCTAGACCCTTGTAGACAGCCTTTCCGAGTTTACAATCAATCAATAATACCAAACAGTATATTGCAAAATATTAGAGCTAGAGGAGATCTAATCTAACCAATGAGAAAACTAAGGCCCCAAGAGAGACAGCTACTTGGCCGTGTCACCCAGCTAACACATGGTAGAAAGTGGATTCTAATCGAGGTCTTCTGATACCAGATGTAGCCATGTTCCTACATCTTGTGGCCTTTCTCACGCTTCAGCTGAAACAAATTCATCACCTGGTTGCCAACTTCCTTTAAAATCCTAAATGGAATAAGGCCAGCCAAGCATGGCTTCTCTCCAAAAAGCCTATGACTACCTTCCCCCAGAGATGAAAAAGCCTTGTTCCAGGAGGTGGTGACACAATGGAATCATGATCAGCTCAAACCCCAAATCTTTTGGGTCCATTTGTTCTGTGCAATTAAGGTCCTGACTGCATCCATCCCTAAAAGGAAAACAACAGAACAAGAGGTTAAGAAAAAAAATTCTCTCTCTGTTGGCAGCTTCTCTGGAAGAATATGTAGCCAGGCTTGGATGGGGAAGGCGTCTGACTGGAGAGAGGGAAATGAGAGAGACAAAGACAGAGAGAAGGAGAGAGTTTGCTTAATTTTCTTGCCTTCCACAAACACACTTATCCGACCTTTTTTCAGAGGCTTCATTAGCTTAGTGCAAGAAAAGATAATAAAGAGGAGCCCTCAGAGCCAAGACCAGCCATGTTTGGGATAATAGATGGGATCTGACCTCATTGCTTACTACTTATTCCTCAGTAAAACAAGTCTGGGGCTTGAATGTAATAATAAACCAGACCACACTGAGCCGTAACCTGCTGGCTCTGACCTCTAATTATTCACTCTCTTGGTGATGGCTTGATTGTTTTTCTCCTCACACAAGCCAGCTTAAGAGGGTGGGGGAAAAGCAATTTGAAAAGTGGGAAATCAGTGGAATAAAGCCAACTGGGAAAAGAGAAGGACCTTTCTAAGGGAGAGTTTCCCCATCTGCAAAATGGGGATAATAATTCTTCCACTCCCTCCACCACCAGGATGTGGTGGTGAAAGCACTTTGTACAGAAATGGGAGCTGTTGTTAGTGACTCTCCAAAGCCATTGTTCAGGGAGGAAAAATAGTCTTGAATTACATGTAGCAACAGAAAGGCATTTTCACCCACTGTGATGCTCCCACTCAGCAGAATCTCTCAAAACTAAACAGTGAACATATATCCTTTTTGGTTCTATATTCTGGTGGGGATAATCTCCTATGAGAAATAAAGCAAATGAAGTATTGATTAAGTGCTTACTAGGTACAAAGAAGCATGAAAAGCATTGGAGACACAAATAGAAAAGAAAGACAGTCCTTGCTCTTGAAGAACTCACAAATGGGGGAAGAAGACAGAAATAACATAAATAAAATGCTATTTATTCTAATATCTTATCGTATATAAACATACATAGATATATACACATGTGTGTATATATGTATGTGTTTTACATATATATGCATATATATATATATATATATATATATATAGAGAGAGAGAGAGAGAGAGAGAGAGAGAGAGAGAGAGAGTTCATCCTTTGTTTCTATGAGGATTAATGATATCATGGATGATGTCTTTGCTTGCTCAGCAATTGGATTTAAGTAGGGTATAGTTGCAAAACTAAGAAAGCTTTACTATATCAATGAGATGACAGGTAACAGTCCAAATCAGCCAGTCTACATAATTTTCATCTGTGGCTCTGATTTCTGCAAATGCCCTAGTAGAAGCACTAACAGCTCAAATAAGAAATAAGTATGGAAAAATTAGTGTGAAATGAGACAGTTGTGGTAGTAGACTACCTAGAGAGGAAGTCGGAGGAAGTGTGTAGAGGTTCTGGCTTAGATGTTAGCCCTGTGACCACTGGGTCATTTAAATGTTCCCAGTTTTGGTTTCCTCACAAATAATAACTTCTGTAGTATTTATTACACTGGATTGTTGTGAGACTCACATGAGATAGTCATTTTTTAATAGCACTTTGCAACCTTACAATGCTACTGCTTATCACTAATTAACAGAGCATGGTATGATGAATAGAGAGCTAACCTCTAGGTCAGGAAGTTCTGTTTTTAAGTTTCCCTCTGACTATATTAGGTATATAACACTGAGCAAGGCATTTAACCCCTTAGTGATCTAAGTATAAGATGTTTTCTCTACATTCTCCCCACTATATAACAGCCAGTGTGTTACCCCCCTCCTCTAGGATTGTTCAATATCCAAAGTGGAATTAGAAGGGGATCTCTCTTCTCTGCCATTGGCCAGAACCCCTATTGATTTTGTTCCTTCACTTTTAAGGTTCCAAACACCCACAATTCCCTTTAACTATTTGATAGATTAATTTTTATAAAGTTATATTGTCTTCAAAAATATGACGGGGTTAAACATACAAATATTTTCTCTAACAGTTTGGGGCTGAGTCTACCTTATCCCAATCACTGAGAGGAGAGAAATATCGGAATTACAGTTTAACCTACTTCCTATATAGCACCAAATTCAAATTCAATCACACTCCATTCCCCAACTCTGTTTGAAACCCTAATTTCTCAGTAACATCTATTGGGCCCAGAATCCTGAGTTCCAAGGAATTACTATGTCAGGAACTCCTTTCTATGTATAGAACTAAAAGCACACACATGTAACCTGGGAGCGTAGTGACTATCAGATCCTTTCATCCCTGTCTCCTCTTACCAAAAGATTTCATCTATTGTGAGTTTCTAAGTCCTTCATCCCTGGATACTAGAAGGGGAGAGAGAGAGAGAGAGAGAGAGAGAGAGAGAGAGAGAGAGAGAGAGAGAGAACTTTGAGGTACTACCTCACACTTATCAGATTTGCTGATATGACAAAAAAAGAAAAGCAATAAATGTTAGAAAGATTGTAAAAAAAATGAAACACTAATATACTTCTGGTAAAGTTGTGAACTGATCTAACAATTCTGGAAAATAATTTTGAACTATATATTTTTCCTTTGACCCAGAAATACCACTACTAAGTTTGTATGCCAAAGACATTTTTAAAAAAGCAAAAGTGTCTATATATACAAAAATATTTATAGGGGCTTTTAAAATCATATTTCATTTTTCCAAATACATGTAAAGATAATTTTCAACATTCATTTTTGTAAGACTTGTGTTTAGAAATTTTCTCCCTCCCTCCCTTATTTTCCTCTCCCCAAGATAGCAAGCAATTTGTTCTAGATTTAATATGTGTAATTCTTTTAAACTTATTTCCATATTTGTCATATTATATAAGAAAAATCAGACCAAAAGGGAAAATAACTATGAAAAAGAAAAAGACAAACAAAAAGGTGAAAATACCATGCTTTGATCCATATGCAGTCTCCATAGTTCTGGATGTGAATGGCATTTTCCATCCCAAGTCTATTGGAATTGCCTTGAATCATCGCATTGTTGAGAAGAACCAAGTCAATCACAGTTGATCATCATATATTCTCGTTATTACTGTATACAATGTTCTCTTGATTCTGCTCACTTTGTTCACATAAAAGCTTTTTTTGTGTTGGCAAAGAATTGGAAATTGAGGGAATGGCCATTATTTGGGGAATGACTAAACAAGCTGTGGTATATGATTGTGATGGAATACTATAGTGTAAAGCAGAAATCTTTCAGGAAAACCTGAAAAGATTACATGAACTGATGGAAAGTGAAGTGAACAGAACCAGAAGATCATTGTACACAGAAATACCAATATTGTTCCTTGATCAACTGTGAATGACTTAGCTATTCTGAGCAATACAATGATCTAAGACAATTACAAAGGGCTCATGATGAAAAATGCTATTTACCTCCAGAAAATGAACTAATGGAATTTGAAGGCAGATCAAAGCATATTTTTTAAAAGAATTTTAATTTCTTTTTAAAATTTTTTTTCTTGGTGTTTTTTAACCTATGTTTTCTTTTACAACCTGACAAATATGGAAATATGTTTTGCATAAGAGCATATGTATAATCTATGGCAAATTGCTTATCTTACCAAGGATAGGGGATGGGAGGGAGAGAATTTGGAATGCAAATTTTAAAAAATAATGTTAAAATTGTTTTTACATGTAATTGGAAAAAAAATTTAAATGTCAATATCAACCAGTTCTCCTATCTCTCAGAACAGGTTCCTGGCAACTCCCACATGAATGCCTCCATTTTAGGATAGTTTTGGACATATACCAAATCCCCATCACATTAGCAAATTTCTAAGATCATAAATTGCAGAGAAGGTGATAATCTATCTTAGTAGAGAGATTTTTCACATGGGAGTTCCCTAAATGAATGAAACCATCCTTAAAATATTATGAATGATCTGGGAAGAGTGCTAGAGGAGTTTAGTGGGAAAAGAAATCTTAAGTGACTAAAATAATTAAACAACAACAATCCATGTTGGGATGTACCAATTGCTTTGATGATGTTGAGGTGAAGTTTGAGTATGGGTTTAGAATGTTTAGCATAAAATGTATGGTTCATTAAGGAAGTCAATTCTAGTCATGAGATCAATGAATCTAGATAGATGAATCAATCTAGCCTAGATTAATTAATCAAGAAAAGAACTCTTTCATATTTGTAGTATTAACAAGTAATATATAAACCACTTTGGAAATGAATGTTCATAGTCCATCCCAGATGTAGAGCTGAAAGGAACCATAAGGGTCACTACTCCTTTCCTTCCACAAATAAGCAAACAGACCTGGATAAGTTAAATGACTTGCTCCTGTAGCAGAGGCAATATTTGAACCCAGCCTCTGCCTCTAAAACCAATTCACCTTCTACTCTACCACAATGGAAATTTGAAGTAGCTGATGTATATCCATGGTAAATTGAGAGCCCTGGAAATTGAGCTAAAAGACCAAGGTTTGGGTTCGATGTTTGACATTGCCTTCATAAATGGGCTTACCATTACTTCTACTACAGCCCTCATAGGAATAGTTGTGAAAAAAGCACTATGGGAAGTGTTTCAAAATTATGGACTTCCATTCAAATAAACACTTGATTATTAAGCACTGTAGCACTTGGTACTTTATTCATAAACTGGGGAAGAGGAAGGGCAATTTCTGCCTGAGGATCTTGAAAGTCAGATATAAGGACTTATGTTGTATCCTTGGGCAACAGGGAATCTCAGAAGATTTTTTTTAAATCAGGGGAATAACAGGGTCATTAAGCTATTATTCTTCTCATTGAACACAAATTAATCACAAATATGATCCTGCTAGGCTTTTGAAGGATGCTAAAATAGAACACATGGTCCCAGACTTCAAAGAGTTTAAAGTCTAGGTAGGAATATGAGGGGCATATCCTGGAGGGTGCTGGAGGCAGCTTGAAACAACTCACGAGAGATGACTGTTAAATTTTCAGTGTAATAAATAATAATGTTAATAACTAGCATTTATGTAGAGGTATATGGCAAGCACTATATTAAGAGCTTTATAAAACTATCTAATTTGATAGTCAAAACAATCCTGAAAGAGGTGATATTATTTTCTTTATTTTATGGTTGAGAAAACTGGTCACACAGCTGGTGTGAATGCATATCTCAGAAATCAGCAAATTCAAAAAATCAGGGATTGATTTATTGTTTATTTCTAAACTGAAGTGATGAAGAAAATGTTAGAAATGCAAATGAAACTTAAAAATGTGTTATGGTTCCTTCTGGGAGAAGGGGGAATGGAGATTTTGTTGTTAAACATTTACCAGCATACCTCAGAATATATCATTAAAGACATAACCATGTAAAGTAGAGAGAGACAATGTAGAAAGCTAACCTCAAATACAGAAATGGCTGAGTTCTGCCTTGAAAGACAGACATGTGGGAAAACTGGGACACTGATACATTGTTGGTGGAGCTGTGAACGAATCCAACCATTCTGGAGAGCAATCTGGAATTATGCCCAAAAAGTTATCAAACTATGCATACCCTTTGATCCAGCAGTGTTTCTACTGGGCTTATACCCCAAGGAGATACTAAAGAAGGGAAAGGGACCAGTATGTGCCAAAATGTTTGTGGCAGCCCTGTTTGTAGTGTCTAGAAGCTGGAAACTGAGTGGATGCCCATCAATTGGAGAATGGTTGGGTAAATTGTGTTACATGAATGTTATGGAATATTATTGTTCTGTAAGAAATGACCAGCAAGATGAATACAGAGAAGCTTGGAGAGAATTACATGAACTGATGCTAAGTGAAATGAGCAGAACCAAGAGATCATTATATACGTCAACATCGATACTGTATGAAGATGTAATCTGATGGAAGTGGATTTCTTTGACAAAGAGACCTAATTCAGTTTCAATTGATCAATGATGGACAGAAGCAGCTACACCCAAAGAAAAAACACTGGGAAATGAATGTAAACTGTTTGCATTTTTGTTTTTCTTCCAAAGAAAAAACACTGGGAAATGAATGTAAACTGTTTGCATTTTTGTTTTTCTTCCTGGGTTATTTCTACCTTCAGAATCCAATTCTCCCTGTGCAACAAGAAAACTGTTTGGATCTGCACACATACATTGTATCTAAGATATACTAGGACATATTCAACATATATAGGACTGCTTGCCATCTAGGGGAGGAGGTGGAGGGTGGGAGGGAAAAATCGGAACAGAAGTAAGTGCAAGGGATAATGTTGTAAAAAAAATTACCTTGGCATGGATTCTGTCAATAAAAAGTTACTAAAATAAAAAAAAAAGAGGGGATGACTGATGGAATAAGGTCATGAAGGAGATAGATAGAAATGGAATAAATGTTGCAGGAGAGGAGGTTAGTTTTGGCAAAAAGAGGGAGCAATTCACCTTTTGAGACTGCAATTCTCATTACCATGTGTGAAAATGCTGTACTCATAGTTTCTGCAACATAAAGTTGGTAACATTTTTATTCATGCTTCTGAAATAAAGTATTCTGAAAATTAAAAAAAAAAAGAAAGACAGAGATGGGAGTTTACAGACTTCATCCTCAGCAAAAGGAAGTCATGAAATATTTTTTGAGCTGGGGAAAAGCACATGCTTCAGGAAAATTAATCTAATGTATGTACTAGGGGAAATAGAGGGAAGAAAAGCCATTAGCCGGCCACCATGACAGTCCAGACATCCAAAGTCAGGGGATGATAAAGAGGAGGCCATTGCAAGAATCCTTGTAGAGATAGTATCAACATGAGTTGACTGATGAGAGGAAGTAACCAGAGATGATACCAGGTTTAAGTATTAGTGGTAAGTAATATTTGAGGATAACTGACATTGGATAATTTCTTTGTGTTTTCTTATCTATCAAGAGGAGTTAATATTTGTATTGTCTAGTCACAAGGTTCTTGTAAGGAGCAAAGGAAGACAAAGGGTTCTATAACCATAAATGCTGTTTATTTGTGACCTGTTGTCACTGTTATTGATACTGAAAAGAAAAATCAATCATCACTTACTTCTATGGTCCTCTTAGATGCAGAAAGAGGAAATGCCTTCCTCAAAGTTTTACAGCAAGTAAATAAGGGCAGAGATCTTGAATTCAGTTCTTCTGATTCCAACTTTGGTGATCTTTCCACTATGGTTGCATAAAGTGTGGTTAATAATTTCTTTCTTACTTACCTTTGTAAAGGCTAACTGAAATTAGAGATGTGAATGTGCTCTGAAAAATACAGTGCTCTCTAAACACCAGAGTTGTGGAACAAACAAGGAAAGAAACAGGGACATTCCTCTATGCAAAGCTCAGTTTTCCTTCCTTTGCCAGAGGAATGGTTAATTTCTGTGAGCCTAGATGCCTTTAAATCCAGGATACATCCTAAAACCAGGTGCCTTATCTGGTAGATGACAGGAGAAGTTTGATCTTTGGCCTGAGGGGAGAACTAAAAGGTGTTTACAATACAGAATAATCAGAGGCAGACATCTAAAAATTAAAATTCTTTGTGAGTCTATCAATATTTATGAATGTGTACAATTTCAAAAACTCCATTCCACAATTTGCATGCTTTGCAGGCAGAGAAATATCTGACCTTGGCAGTGGGATCTCTTTGCCACTACAATGCTCAGTTTCCTCTTTCTAACTAAGCCTGATTGAAATTGGGACCCATTTTCCAGCTAGACCAGTTTCAGCCTGATGTAGTAGAAAGGTCTCTCTCTGGAATTCAGGTGACTTGGGCTCAAATCCAGGCTCAACCAATTCCTAGTCATGTGATCACAAATAGAGCCTAAATTTCTCTGAGCATCAGTTTCCTTCCCTATATAAAAGGAGACTTCCTCTGTGTAAAAATGGAAATTATAAGTCATATGTTATCTTTTTCATAGGGATTTTGTGAGAAAAGTCTTTTAAACTTAACCGCGAAAATGTATTGACTCCTCCTCCAACTCCTCCTCCTCTTCCCCTTTTTTTTTTTGCACCTCCTCCTTCTCATCATCATTATTATTATTACCACTATTACATTTCTCACATAAAATGTACTATTTTTTTTCATTCAGCTGAGGTCAGCCTCATATCCCCTTTGATTCAGCAATACTATTGTCAGGTCTGTATACCATAGACCATAAAAATGTGAAAAGGACCTTCATTTATATGATGTATAATTATGTTAATTATATTAATATAGTAAATTAATTACTTTGTATAATTAATGTATTGATTATATCAATATATGAATGGTATATAAATATGTATAATTATATTAATATTTTGTGGGGGCAAAGAATTAAAAATTGAGGGGATACCCATCAATTGGGGGAATGGTTGAAAAAATTGTGATATAAGAATATAATGGAGAAATGATGAGACTGCCGATTTCAGAAAAATCTGGAAAGACTTACATGAGCTGAGCGAAGTGAACAGAACCAGTAGAACATTGTACATAGTAATAGCAACTTTGATGATCATCTATGTTAGACAACTCTTCTCAGCAACGCAATGATCCAAAACAATTCCCAGAGACGCATGATGGAAAATGCTGACCACATCTAAATAAAGAACTATGGAGTCTGAATGCAGCTCGAAACATATTACTTTTAATTTATTGTTGTTTTTTTTCTTTTTTGTAGTTTTCCCCTTTTGTTCTGTTGCTTCTTTTACAATATGACTAATGTGGCAATATGTTTAACATAAGTGATAATTGCTGTCTTGAGAAGGGGAAAAGGAGAGGAGAGGCAGAAAAATTCAGAGCTTAAAATCTTATTAAAATGAGTGTTCAAAACTATCTTTACATGTAATTACATGTGATTATTTTGAGTGCTTATGGACTTATTGTGGAAGCCCTGAAACATTCTAGGATTTGATATTAATCAGCAGTCAACAAAAAAATAAGCATAATGAAATCTTATATTCTTAATCTTTTAGTGAAAACATAGTTAGGTATGGAATGTCAGTTTGACAGCCTGCCCTTTTCTGATAAAAACTTCATTAAGAATATCCCTCAACACCTATGAAGACTATTCTTATAAAAATTTATGTAGATTTTAAATAGACAAAGAAGTTAGAAATTGTTGTCTCAATAACAATTTTTTAAACTAATATAATTTATGAACTTTTTTTTTCTCTTCCATGCCTTTAGATACCTTTTGAATTGACCTCTCAACCTCTTCTCAGTTATATATTGCTTCCAGAACAATTCTCATTAGTAGAATCCAGTGCTTTCACCACCTTTGTTCTTTTTAAGGACTATGCTTTTTCCTCTATCTTCTATCCAGAACTGTAATGTTACAGTTCTTGCACTGGAGACTTAGTCTATGTCCATGTTGGTGAAAAAAAAAAAATTGTTACAAAAATCTTTGCAGATCTTTTCTGTTTTTTCCTGATTATTATTCTCCTTCCACTTTAATTTTTAAAAGCTTAAGGATAACTTTGCTTAGAGTCTTTACACTCTTTCCTAAAATTGACTTTACACTCCACTGTTTCATTGTATTTTACTATACATATGTACAATATGCGTATATATATATATATATATATATATATATATATTGTCTTACACCATCTTTCTGTTTACTATATGGCATATAGTCTTTCATTATAATTATCCACAAGACTTTACAAACAAGTTTATATTCTAAAGTTAGCTTTCATATTTTTCTATTTGGCAAGTTAGTCAATGTTTGCTGAATAGATGGCTTGGAGGCTCTTTTGGTCCTACTGCTAATACAATAGCTTTATGTCAGTTAAACTTATGAAATTATTGTCATCTGTGTCTATGTCCTTTCTCCTTACCATATCCCATTTTTATTCGTTAATAATTTGTTTACATAGATGAAATGGTAACTGTTTTAATTACACAAATTTCCCCCATTTTTATCATTTTTTCACCCACTGTGTTGATTTTGATCTGTGTGCTACCAAATTGGTGGTTTAGCAGTCAGCTGCCTCAGGAATGCAAACCAAAGCAAATCGTTTCTTGTTTGTTAAGATATAATCAATCTCATTTGGATGTGTGTTACTTTTTTTTAGTCTTTGCATATTCATTACCTTCCTGTTTTTTTCTTAAAAAATTATTTATGATTCCTAAGCATGAGGCTTTTGCATAGTTTACAAGCCTTTGGTCTTTTTCATTTCTTACTTCTAATCTTGGTTGGCCTAATGTAACATAAAAACTGGAGCATCTGGAGCATTTTGTACTCTATGAGGAATCATAACATTTGGATTTTGCATAGGACATTCTAAAAAATAGCCATCACCTTTAGTGAGCATGTATCCTTATTTTGTGTCCATAATCGTTATCTATGACAAGTCATGATTTATTGATAAAACTTGAAAATCCATTAGGTTTCTCTTTCCTCAAGAATTTCTTTATGCCATAGTATCAATCTAGTGACAAGACACTATAATCATAATTACCTATAGCAACAGAATCATGCAGTCCTAGAAACTCTGATTTGGAAGAAACCTCAGAGGTCATCTACTTGCTAGCTCAATCAAACTCTACAAACAGTAGATGCTTAATAAATATTTATTGAATTTGGATTTAAATGTGAATCTAGTCCTAATCTTGCATGGAATAAAAATGATTCCCTTAACATTTCCAACACTTAGGTATCTAAGCGCTTGACTTATCTCTTAGCATAGAGCCTGGCACATGCTAGGTATTTAATAAATGGTTGTTAACTTGACTTGCTGAGTTTAATGAGAAATTCATTACTTACTGAATTAGTTCATTCCAATTCTGAACAATTCTAATCATTAGAAAATTCTCCTCATCCTTTTATCCAGAAAAAATAATCTGCCTCTCTATAACTTTTACTCATTGATCCTAGGCTAATCAATCAAGAAGAATATATTAAGCACCTAATATGTTTTAAACATAGTTCTAGATGCTGGGAATACACATATAAACAGTTCGTATCTTCAAAGAATTTATAATCCATTAGGAGAGACAGCATGTATATAAATAAATATAGAAAAAATAAACACAAGAAAATTTGTGAGAAAAACTAAGGACAAAGAGCATTAGGAAAGACCCCATGCAGGTGAGCTGAATTTTAAAGGAAATAACACATTCTAAAAGGTGGAAGTGAGAAGGGATTATGGAATGTCATATGTGAAGAAGACCAGGTAGCTAGTCTGTCTGGTCTCTCACAGAGTAACTGGACTAATGTACATTAAATCTAGCAAGGTCTCTTGATGCAAAGTTGGGTAGAATAAATAGACTACAATTTAAATGCCAATCAAAGGAGTTTGTTTGTCACAGAGGACATAGAGAACCAATGATGTTTACTAAGCAGAGAAATGACAGTCAGACCTACATTTAGGGATGTCACTTTTCCAGCTGTGTCATAGATGTTCTGAAGAGGAGATTAATTGATTGGTTGCTGTTCGATGCTATAGCATACTATGTTCTAAGGTTTCTTCCAGCTCTAAATTCTATTAATCTATGAATACATCTGTTGCTATCATCACTCTTGACATAAATTTCTCTTGATCTTTTCTGTCAATTATGTCATTACCTTAGAAAATTAATCTAAATCCTTTTATTCCATGTCACATAAAAACTATATTCTGGATGAATGCTGTAAATACAACTGGGAACTTGACAGAAATATTTCCTATGCCACATTACCCTGGATCCAATTAATGTAATCTATTTCTAGCCATGTTCTCAATATAGTCCTTGACCATAGACAATTTGTCACGTGACATGGGGTTTTCATCACTGTATTCAAGAGTTCAACCACAGCCATTAAAATGATAGCATATCATATTTAGATCATGGTTCAGTTCATGGGGAAAAATACCATGGTCTGTCTAGAATTAGACTGATTTGAAAGAAAATGATTGTAGACTATTACTCTACTCTACAGATATTCAGATCCATTTCTTACTGTCAGATTTGGCTTAAAGAATTTGAGGTTTATGGGTCAGCTCAGTAGAGCAGTGGATAGAGCTCTGGGCCTGGAGTCAGGAGAACCTGAATTCAAATGTGGTCTCAGATATTTCGTAGCTGTGTGACCTTATATAAACCCAACTGTCTCAAAAAAAGGAATTTAAAGTTTACAAATTAATCTAGCTGAACTCAAGCTATTTGACACATCCTTCTCAGTTGCCCAATTTTCTCATAGACAACACAAAAATCTCTAAGGTATCACATTTAGAAGATGTTATGTCAGACCTCATTCTCCATCCCTGCCCTCCAACAAACCCAATCTGCCCAAAGCATCAGATGGATTTTCCTAAAACACAATATCTCAATTCACTAAAAAAAATTAATTTTCTTACTTTTCTAAGCTTACAACAGCCCATGTTTTTATAGCTTTTTAGAAATAATAAGATGCTTTTCTCACTCTAGTATCAAGCCATGTTGCCAACTGCTTGTACTCTTGATTCCTGACAGCTTTCCCAACTCCCTTCTATAATCATCTTAACCAGATCTGAGACTTGAGGCAAGTTTATGGTAAAGTAAAGTAAGCCCTGAATTGGAAGATATTGCCCTAATTGAAGGTAATAAAATCCCTAACAGAAAATTTTAAAAATCTGGAGGCGTTTTGTGGAGCAGCTAAGTAACACAGTAAGATAGACCTGACCTGAAATCAAGAAAACCCAGATTCATATCCAACCTCAGCTAACTTACTATCTGTTTGATCCTGAACAAGTCACTTAACTTCAGTTTGCCTCAGTTTCCTCATCTGAAAATGGGGATAATAATAGAAATTACCTTCCAAGGTAATTATGAGGGTTAAGTGAAATTATAATTGTAAAGTACAGGACAGTTAGATGGCACAGTGGATAAATCACCAGTTCAGAGTCAGGGGTTCAAATAAGACACTTAATACTAGTATATAACTCTGGGCAAATCACTTAACCCCAATAACCTCACACTCAAAAATACTACTAATAATAATAACTGTAAAATGCTCAGCACAGTCTTTGGCACAAAATAAGTGCTAAATAAGTATTTTGTTGTTGTTGCAAAGGTAGTGGATGATAGGCAAACTGGAAAGAAAAACAGCAGAATGATGACAATGGAATCCCTACATCAGGCCAGTGCAAGCAGCACAAAATATTTTACCTCGGTTATTTCAAGCTCATGTTTTTGCCAGAACTCCCTGAAAAAGCAGTAGAAGAAGGTATTTCTTCTCCCATATCTCACCCCACAGCTTGAAAGTAAGAAGCAAGAACTATAAAGTTGTATTGTTCAGTGTTTATATTACAACAAGGAACTCCTTCAGCCATGGAAACTCTAGCATTGACATTTCGAATGCCCTTTCTCCTCTTTTAGATTATACCTCTAGGGAGAAACAACATAGAAAAAAGAAGAGTGGACTTGTAGTAGCTTCCAGTTCTCAGAGTTTAGGAGGTGGTAGACTAGGAAATAGAGATGTCAAGCTTGGTGCTTAATTTAGCTCTTTGTTATTTGCTTTTTGCAAATATTCTTTGTCTGGACTTTCCCTCCAAAGTCCCACCTTGGCCACCGGTGTGTTCTGGTTTCCTCTTTAGCATGTAAGCTCCCTGAAGTCAGGAACTATTTTTGCTTTTGTATTTTATAAAATGTTTGGAGGCAGGGTTCGGGGAGTGTAGCTAGAAGAGGACTTGAGTTCAAATTCATCCTCAATTACTAATTGTGTGGCCCTAACCCCAATTGCCTCATACCCCCAAAAATGTTTTGCACATAGTAAGTGTTTAATAAATGTTTTCTCATTTATTCATCCATGTCATTTGTCTCATTCTGGCTTAAATGGGGGAGATATGGTAGAATTTGGAGTCTGTGAGTAGTAGATTAAAATAGCCTAGTTTACCCTCTCTCCTGACTCCAGACCAACCTAGAACCCATCCAAAATAGCCAGTCAATAGGAAGAGCCTCCAACACCGGGGACATCCTTCCACTTTCATCTGGGTTGAAGAAAGCTTGAATGAGAAGAGAATCAACAACTCCATCCATTCCAAAAGCCTTACCTTTATCCCCTATAGTCTTTTGGCACTGTGATCTTACCTATTTATATAACTTAAAAACCTAGATCTTGACTTCCTCCCTCCTGCTGAGCCCTTAGGATTTTCAAGTCTTTTCATGTTTTATGTGTTGTCTTCCCCCATTAGATATGATCCTTTTTGAGAAAAGGTACAGGTTTGTTTTTATTTGTATCTCCAGCACTTAGTACAGTCTTAGCTCATAGTAAATACTTGATAGATGCTTTTTCAGTGATTCCCTATTCATTTTTTCATGATTGTCCTTTGAATATTATAGACAATAGGTAGAGTTTTTCAGGTGACCTAGGTTAAAGTGATTGGTACTAAGTTGGGATTTCCTTTATCAAGAGACCATTTAAGATATTTTTCTAATTTTTTGGCCTATCAATAGCAAGGTTATCAAAGTTTTCAGATCTGGTTTTTGTAGAATACAACAGTTGATTTAAAAATCAATATTAATCTTAATTTGTGTTGAAATAGATGATGGTTAAGAATGGCATTATAAAACTATCAGACTATATCATATTATTTTAATTATCAAGAGCAACCAAGAGCCACAAGAAGCCTGCAGGCACTTGAAGAGAATTTACAACAGGGGAAGCTGCAGCTAGCCCAAGCTCTAGCAAATAGCCTGAAACCTGCAGCCTCTTGAAATGGGGATTTTCTAGTGGGACCTGAACCTCACTGGATCCTACAGAGCCTAAAGTATTGGATGCTCTGAGTGAAGAGGTGCCAAGTGAGATAAAAGCAAGAATAAACTCCAAAAATAAGGCCTGAAGTCAGAGGAGTGGAACAGAAGCAGAGAATAGAGGCAGTCCTTAGAATTGTGCTAGGAATACTAGGAGCCAGAATCAATCCCCAAACCAGATACACTGTCAAGTGGAAGTTTATAAAAGGAGAGAAACTAACTCAGTCTCCAACATAGAATTAGGATCTATCATGGCCACAGCAAGAGTTGGAACCAATTCCCTGTTAAGGTTGTGCAAAGAGAAAAAGACAAAGACCACTGCTTTGGACTACCACAAACAGGGATTGTAGCACAAGACCAACCCATCCCATACACAGTACAGCAGGAAGAAAATTCCGTTCCTTAGCACAAAGTCTCAATACAGATACTGAGTTTGAAGACATGAGCAAACAGAAGAAAACATAAAATGCTGTAAGGAAATAGTGAATAACCTTTGCTATGAGACAATTTTTTAAAAAGTAAAACAAAGTCAAAGGCCTGAAAAAATAAAAGGACATGTAAAGCTATCCTAATGATTTCTTCTATACACTATCCTAAACAACTGACATGGAAAATAAATTCAGAAGAAATGATTTAAGAATTATCAGAATTCCTAAAAATCATGACCTAGGAAAAAGCATGGAAACCATATTTCATGAAATCATAGAAGAAAATTGTTCATAACTATTAGAATCATAAGAAAAAGTAAAAATAAAAAGAATTCACTGATCACCTCCTAAAAGAAACCCCAGAATGATAATACCAAGAAATATTTTGGATTCATTATATACAGTCAGTACAAAGAGGCTTTTTTAAAAATTGTGGGGGTTGTTTGAGAGAAAGTGAGGCAGAAATTGAGGAGGCAGTGATAGTTATGCCAAAAAAAAAAATCAATGAAACCTTTAAAAAACCCAAAAGACTCTTCCTAGCTGTGTGATCCTGGGCAAGTCACTTAACCCCAATTGCCTCAGAAAAAAAAACCCAAAAGGGAAAAGAAAGGAAAGACAGAAAAGGAGATAAAGGACATGTTTAGACAGAGATAGGAATTCCATGCTCTTATTAAGAACATCACTCCTCAAAAACCTTTGTGGGGCTCCATAACATGGAGTAATCACTAACATACTGAGTAATAAATGCTCCCAGAGTAGGAATTTCAAAAATACTGGAGATGACCTCTAAAAAGCTAGTCATGGACAAGAACCAGGCTATAAAGTGGAAGAGAGGAGTAGAAAATGGGAGCTGAGTTTAGCTTGTATTGGTGCTTACAGCTTTAAACATTTTCTACTTCTTGTTAATATTGCACTACCTTATTAAATTTAACATATGCTTTTTCAAATGAATATAATATAATATAATCATAATATATAATAGAAATTATGACATAGTTATCATTTTCTATTCTTTGGGTATATATATATGTGTATATGTATATATATATTCATATATGTATTTTTGCTGATGTTTTTCAAATTCATAACAAAAGAAAATACTTTACATAAGGTTATTGCCTTGGGGAAATGTTAAGTACTAAATACATAGTAATAAAGAGAAAAAGTAATTGTGTAAACAGCCTGAAATGCAGGTACATTCCAACATCTCTGAAATAATAATTGTAGATGGAGCTGACTGAAAACCAGTTATTAAAGCCTTTGCCGTTGTCTAAGAGATGATGAGGAAATTTAAAACTGTCCCTATAATAAAAAAATTATACTGTGAATGACCTAATGGCATCTTGGTGGCACATTGAATAGTATTGGACTTGAAGTCAGGAAAACCTGAATCCAAAACCTACCTAAGACCCTTAAAGACTATGGGAGTCTGACCAAGTTACTTAGACACTCTTAGTATTATTTCCCTCATCTGCAAGTTGGAGATAATAATAATACCTACTTCACAGGATCAAGTGAGATAATACCTATAAAGCAGTTTTCAACTCTTAAAACATTACATAAGTGAGAAGTCTCACCAAAGGGGCCTACTGCTAAAAGTAACACCATGTTTTCAGTAGTTCTTGATTTAAGAGAAACATCATCAGTAAATTTGTGAGTCAGATTTGACATCATCCTCAACAATCAGTCAGTGAATAAATATTTCCTATGTGCCTGCTCTGTGCCAGGTACTGGGCTAAGCTCTGAAACAGTAATGGGGTTCTTATACTTCCCTCAGCAGTGAATCCTACTTCAAATGTGTTCATAAAGGGCAGGCTTTGAAGCCTCCTGACTACATGGAAATGAAATATAGGTATATAATTAAATCTAGATATTTGTATTAATTTAAATATGTGTGTATAATTTAAACCCTAACCCTAATCCTAAATGCATACCCTAACTTTAACTCTATATTTAACAATGAGCTTTCATTAGTTTACAAAGTAGTGTGTACCTCTTAATCTTAAATTGTACCCCTGGGCCATTTTGTCCTGCCATCTTCATCTGGTTGTTGTTTTCAGTTTTGACTCCTTCCTTAGTCTTTTAATTTAAATATATAGATAAAATTTAAATATATTACATAAATATAGGTGTATAAATATACACATATAAATTACATACATACACACAAATACATGATATGTTTTCATTTTTCTTTTAGATATTCTTTTTAAAACAATTGTAGTTTATCAGCTACCCCGAGTTCTTCCCAGAGCCTGTGCAGGGAGGGCTAAAATATTAGAATCCAGAGTAAGCCCTTTCATTTTGTAGAAGGGACAGGAATGAAAAGACTCCTCTGATGGGGTTAGGCCATAAATTTGCTTCCACAAAATTGTACAGAGATAATCAGGACTCTAATAGGGGAAAGTGTTTCAAACTGAAATTTTATGTGTTAATTGAATCTTCTGGCTGCGTTTCAGTTATGGAGTAGCCTTATTCTGGCCCTTTTCCCTATCCACCACATGTGATAGCTGGTCTGACAGAAATGGAGGTAACAGCAACCTAATGTGACCTCCTATCAGTTATTTCTAGCTCCAAGGCTTATCTCAAGCCCCCCTTCCCACTGAATCTACCAAGGCAGAATTGCACCCAACATCATAGTAAAGCCAAATAAATTTACTTAAAACACTAAGCAAGGTAAATAACAAAGGGTTACATCAAGCAGCAGACATTCTCCCCACTCATTTCTCAACATTAACATCTCCTAAACTATTTTGGATTGGATGCTCTCTCCATGCTCTGTTTTCCAAAACACTACTGCAAACAGAAACCCTAAGGCTTCCCCTTCCAGATTTTTTTCTTTCTTTATTTATTTTTTTTTTCTTTTTGAAAAGGTGAAATAGGTCATTCTTTGCTTTAATTGCTAGTAGCCTTAATCAATGAATGGACATGGCCACAGACAAACTGAGACCTGTTAAAAATCTTGGCTTAAAAAGGCTGATATCCAGGGCCATCTCCAACTGTCCTAATCTATATCTGGCCACTAAACCCAGAAGGCTCTGGAGGGGAAAGTGAGACTGGTAAACTTGCCCAGCCCTCCCCGATTTAAATTAATTCTCATGTCATGGTATCTCCTCTCTGATGCCATAATCCTAATTGAGAACAAAGGACAAACAACAAGAAATAATCTAGGAAACAGGAAAAATTGTTCATCAGATCCATACTGAAGTCTCAATGTCTATGAGAGATAACACCTCTTAATACATGAAAACAAGTCTCAGAATCCTGCTAAGTGCTGCTTCTTGCCAAAAGAACACTGAACCTTAAAGCATTGCAAAGATCTTGTTTCTTCTTCCTCAGAAGCAGTTCTCTTTCTGTGTCTGTGTGTGTGTGTGTGTGTGTGTGTGTGTGTGTGCATCTATTTATGTGTAAATGCCTCCTTTTCGTGCTTCCATCCCAACACCAGAAATGGTAGGAGCAAGACACCAATGAAAGAAAATAACTCATGTTCCAGCACCAGCAGGAGCTAACTCAGATCCTGATCTTTCCCCCTCCTCCCTGCTATTTTCTCTGCAACCTGGCTCTTGTCCACTAGCTTTTTTCATCTGCTTTTAAAATTCCTGCTCTGGGAGCGCTCATCATTTTGCATTCTGGGGAAACTTCCATGTTTTAGAATATCACACAATTTCTAGGAAATGAAGTTCCTAAAGAAAATGCAGAATTCCTGACCTTTTAAGGCCCCCTAAATGAAAAATGTAAAGTAGATGCAAATTAAATCAGGCACACTAGAATATCTTTAAATCCACAGTTATATTGATCAATTTGCATGTCGCCACAGGCAATCATCCTGACTGCACAGCACTCATACATGTCACTAAGACATGTAATTCACATTGGAATTGCATGCATCAGACATAAAGCACAGGAAAAAACATAACTCATTGCATGTAAACATATAGTACATAAGAACATATAGCAAATTGCACCCCAGGGACCAAATCCATGAAGGCGTGTATTTCATAATATGCAGCATCACACACAAGGAACAAATACAGAAGAATTATGGTATATGAAATATCACAAGTAAAGGTTACATCCCAAATACACATTAACTGACTTTCTTAATGGGATCTGACTACGTGTATAACCCATAACTCTATCCTAATTTTTGGAGCTTCAGAAGTCAACCTAAAAATGAAAAACAGGTTGATTTTGGAAAGGCCTGGGAAGAGTTACATGAACTGATGCTGAGTGAGACAAGTAGGACCAGGAATATATTGTACACAATAACAGCAAGAATGTGCAATGATCAACCATGAAAGACTTGGTTATTCTCCATGGTTCAGTGACCCAAGGCAATCTCAATAAACTTTGGATGGAAAATGCCATCCACATCCAGAGAGATTGAATGTAAATCAACACAGGCTGTGTTCACTTTTTTCTTTTTCTTTTTTCTTTTGTGGTTTTACTCTTTTGTTCTGATTTTTCTCTCCCAACATGATTCATAAGGAAATATGTAAGAAAATGAATGTACATGTATAACCAAAAAAAAAAGGGTTTTCACACGAAACTGAGAAAAACAATTTTTTTAAAAAATCAATAGGGAATGACTTAATAATCTTGGGGGCAGTGAGATGGCACAGTGGTTAGAATACAAGGTCTGGAGTTAGGAAGACCTGAATTCAAATTCAGCATCAGATATTTACCAAATGCTTGAATCTGGGCAAGACACTTTATCCTGCTTGCCTCAGTTTCCCCATCTCATGAACTAAAAAAGAAAATGGAAAATCTCTCCAGTATCTCTGTCAAGACTAAACGGAGTCACAAAGAGTCAGACAGGACAGAAATGGCTAACAACACCTTGGTGCCCTAAAGCCCTCTGGCCTTCAGCCTCAAAATTTGAATTTGTCAATGAGGAAAGGGAAAGCATTTAAGTGCCTACTATATGTTAGGCACTGTGCTTTACAAATTTTAACTCATTTGACCCTTAGAACAACCTCGTGGTGAAAATGCTATTATTATCCCCATTTTTCTGATGAAGAAATTGAGACAAATATTAATTAAGTAGTTTCTTCAGGGTTTCTCAGTTAGTATGTGTCAGCGGGTGGATTTGAACTCAGGTTTTTCTGACACCAGGCTCCACTCTATCCACTGCACTACCTTGATTATCACTCTCTCAATGAGTCAGACTCTACAGATAAACTGTTCATTTGAGGAATGTCTTTAGATTGATTATTAGATAGGAAAGGGATGTTCATTTAGCAAGAGTTACTAACATATGCCTTTTATCAAATGCCAACCTTTTGAATTCTTGGGTCAGGCTTTGGTATTTCAACAACTTTGAAATCATTAGTCCTTTGATTAACACACTTTGGGAAAGACTTTCTAGATCTGACATCATATTTGAAGCCTTTCATCCCTCCTATTGAAAAAATATTGAAGAAATGAATACAGGTTTCCTCTGGACCACCAAGTTGTCCATCAAAACTCTATAAACACCCTAAGAGTGTGATCTTGGGATGCTTCATCTTCAAGGTGTCCATGTGGTCAAAACTGTTTCCCTTAAAGCTCTCCATTAATCTTCTACATTTCTCTGCAATAGTTCCCTGACATTCTAGTTTGATTTAGTAACCAGGAGCCAAAGGGATGCTAATTTGGTAGACGGGTCTCCTGAACCACGGATTTTTATATTAATGTCCAAGTAGTCAGAAGGCAGACAGCCTGCTCTTTATGAGCACAATTGATATAGGATTCACTGCTGGGAGTGTTGCAAGAACCCTATCACTGTTTTTCAGAGCTTAAGATAGTATCTGGTACTGAGAAGGCACATAAGAAATGTTTGATCATTGATGGAGATCTTGCTTCTGAATCACAAACTTACTAACTAGAAAGAGAAGCATCTAATTGTCTTTAACGTATCCTGATAATGAGAATAACAAAGCATTTCCTTACACTTGCAAGGTAGGAAATGCATATATTGCTATCCCTATAACACAGATAGTAAGTGACACACACAGCTAGTATTCAAACCCAGATCTCAATTCCAAATCCAGTGTTATTTCTGCTGAGAGGTATATGCCTCTCACATATACACCCTTCTTGGTGCTTCAGTTTCTTCAACTGATCCAGAGTCTAATAATCTCCATAAAATACACAGTTTAAGAAAAAAAGGTCAATACGTGAAAGAAATAGGAACGGGTATTGGATGGATCTGATTGGTTTTAAATGATCCTGTAGACGATTAAAGAACATGTGCAATCAATTTTGTCCAATAAGACATGTGTTTTCTATTGTCTGTTTTTTTAAAGCATCTTTTATTATAACTATTTCAACATTAGGGAAAACTTTTAGATGTTGGTTTTAGAATTTATGTCTCTTTGGACAGCACCCATTGAAATCTGTAATCATGTTGTGAGGAGATATTTCATAGCTTAAATATAGAGTATACTCAGGAAGTTAGGGAAAGGGCAACGTTTTTCTAGGACAGGAGTGCCCATAGCTGAATACCCACATTACAAAGGAGTAGGGCAGACGGCTCCATAAACGCGAAACTTCCACTCACTCAGATGGGCACCACATACTGTCTGTGTCAGCCTGATCCACTCTGAGTTATTTATCCTACCCTCTCTCCACCAGCAGACCTCTCCTTCCAATCTTCCTTTGGCCTGATTAATGCCTGAGGAGTTCAGCCCAATTTATCTGCATCTTTATTCCATATCTCACATCTGAATGGAGGGTTTAATTCAACTTGTATCAGAGATAATATATTGCAGGAAAAGAATCCAGGATTTAGCATCAGAGTAATTAGCTTCAACTTCCACCTCCACACAGAGCTGTATGAACATGGACAAGTCACTTCTCCTTTCTATCAAGATCTAAAGATGGAAGAGACTTTGAATACTGTCTAATCCAACTCTTTTATTTTGCAAATTAGAAAAATGAGCTCCAAGAATGTTAATAATTAGCCCATGGAGTAAGCAGTTAGAGGCAAGATTTGAAACCTGGTCCCTGAGTCCTGTGCTCTTTCTACTCTCACTTCATTAATATTAATAAGCATTTATGGTGTGCTGGACATAGAAGGGCAGTTTGGTGGCTCAGTGGGTAGAGTGCTGGGCCTGAAGTCAGGAAGAGCCGAGTTCAAATCCAATCATAGACATTTACTAGCTGTATGACACAATCTCTGTTTGCCTTAATCCAATGGAAAAGGAATTGGCCAATGACTCCAGTGTCTTTGTCATGAAAACTCTATGAACAGTATGGTGCATGAGTCACATGTAGAGTCAAACACAAATGAACAACAGCAAAAATCAAGTGACTGAACAACAACAAAATCAGTATGATGTGAGAGGAAATGTTATAGAGACAAAGTAACAGATGATGAATGCTGAGAGAGAGAGAGAGAGACAGAGACAGAGACAGAGAGAAGAGAGAGAGATTCCAAGGATAGGATGGGGCTAAGGGATTTGGGAAGAGAAGTTTATCAGGGAAAGTTTCATGGAAAAATTAATTAACTCATGAATTAAAAAATATCCAGGAGGAGGAAGAAGAAGAAGAGAAGTAGTGATAATAACAACAGCCATATGGTAGAGATAGTAATAGTAGTAGTAGTAGTACTGAAAAAGCTCCCATTTCTATAATGCAAATATTATTATCCTCATTATATATATGTAGAAACTAAGGCCTAAGAAGGATAAATAGTTTCTCCAGGCCACATAACTATCTCCTAGAAATAGCAGGAGGAATCCATCTTCTCCATTCTCCTGGACAGAGCAGCATCCATTTTCCCTGGATTATACTTGGGAGATATTTCTATGAAGCTACAACTTATTTACCATCATGCATACCCAGACTCTATCTCCCAGCTACTCCCACAGCAGGAATTTTCCATTGGCTGCCATCTTGGCTTGGTAATCAAGGCATCTAGCACCAAAATAGCTTTAAAATTCCCAGATGGTTGACCACCAAGGGATAATCTAAAAAAAAAAAAGCAAAGAACTAACAAAGACTGTAAAAGCATGGAGGGAATACACAAAAATCTGCAGATCCTTTGAAGGGTTGGGTTATTTCCTATGATGAAAATAATAAAAATAAAAGCTGACATGCATTAAACACACTTATCTCATATATATTATCTCATGTAAGTCTCACAACATCCTCTGAGATAGGATGTATTAATATTACAATCCCTATTTTATAGATGAGGAAACTGAGACTCAGGTTAATTGACTTGACCATGGTCACGTAGTAAAATATAAGAGATTAAATTCAGATCCTTCTGGTTGCATATCTAACTCCCTCCACTAAACCATGCTGCCTTTCAGTTAAAAGCTTTGAATAAGATTTTTTAAAATCATATAAATTTTTATTTGGAACATAATAGCTATTCATATAGAACCATTTTTTCCACACAGAATTATGGAATCTGATGGAAGTAACTTCTAAAGGAAGGCTTCTAGTCCAATTTATCTGGAAACAGGAATCTTTCGTATAGCATCCACATGAAGAACTTTAGAAAAGAACTCTTAAGGCAGCCCATTCCATCATGCCTGACTGTCAGAAAACTTTGCCTTAAGTTGGACTGAAATCTGCCTCTTTGTTGCTTCCTTCTATTTATCCATGCTTACTTCAGTCATCTTCCCTATCTGACTTCTAGTTATGTTGGCCAAGACTAAGTAGAAAATGTCTAAAGGGAAAGCTGAACTTGAAGTCAGAAGATGAATTAATATTCCTACTCTGCCACATTTATCCATACAACCTTGGGCACTGTGGTCATTTTCTCTTTCTAAGCCTCAATTAACCCATCTGTAAAATAAGTAAATGTGATTTAGAAGACCTCTAAGACTCCTTCTAGCTTTAATCCCTCTTTCACATCGGACTAAATGCTAAGGAAAATTAGGAAAACATTTCAGTCTTCATAGAAATCTGGCTAGAAGGAAAAAGAATTTCATAATCTCATAAATTTTAAAACTTGAAACTTAGACTAGTAATTTAGAAATAAAAAAAAAATTCTAGGAATCAGTGAAATTTGTCTTATGGGACAGATTCTTCAAGCCAATGTCTTTAGGAACATCTCTGCATAATGCTCCCTTAACCTATTATTCTCTTCACTGCTACATTAATAGAAGTTAAAATTATGAGGAAAAAGCCATTCATAAAATTAATTTAACTCTATTGTGATAGAATTTGCACATTGATCATTTAGAAGATACTATGATGTGAGAAATTCATTCAATTATTCTCATTGCAACCCCTTCTTACCTTAGGAAATGATTTTAAAAATTACTCTGGTCACCCCCAATGAAAAGCAACCAGGGACTTTGGGAGAAAAGTTCAATCAGGTCAAACCAGCTTTTCTGTGACAATAGTGGGAGCAGAGGCCTGCCCAAGCCCATCCAATTTATGACCTCGACCCTATGTGGGGACATGAATAGGAGACAAAAATTTTCCATGAGACACTGTCCCTATTGAGTATGGTGGGAATTTAGTATGTATGTGCAATTTTTTTGCTTGCTTTTTACCATGCCATTAGTTTTTTTTAAATAAACAAAACTGCACAATAAACATATAATCCAGCAGCAGACCTGAAATCAAAGATTTTCCATCTTGATAGATCCTGGCTACCAACTCTGTACACTTGTTCTCTGCATGGAAACATTCTTCACCATCTCCACCCTACTCCAATTCCTTTCAAACTCTTCCATCTACTTTGCATATTTTAGGTTGTTTGCATGTTACAACCCTAGTGTTTAGCACGTGTCTGGCATATAGGAGGGGCTTGAATTAATCCTCATTGCCTGACTGCTCTAGGGACATAAATTTTTAAAAACCAGTATCAGTTCCATAGCATATCAGTGAAAGATATCAATCAGATATATTTCCTTGATATATGTTAAAAGAATACTGAAAATATTAAAGATGAAAGGAACCATAAAAATCTAATCCAACTTTTTCAGGTTATAGGATAGGGTCATTTAACTTCTTTTTGCTTCAGTTTCTTCAACTGTAAAATGGGAATAATAATAGCATCTATTCTGCAAGATTCTTGAGGATCAATTAAGATAATATTTATTTTAAAAAGGAAAAGATGCTTAGGACAGTATCTAGCACATAGTAGATGTTATTTAAATATTTATTCCCTTCCTTCCCTTTTCCTCTCACCCCCAATGTATAAGTGAGATGCGGTACACAAATAACCAAAACTGAATTGAAGGATGTTTTTAATTTTTCCCTGCTGTATGCATTGCCATGGCCAAAAGAATTTCATTCCTAGATATCCAGACTATCTAGGATGTGCCTCTCCATGTTGGTCCTTGGAAGATACTGTCACCAGAACCATTCTCCAAGTCTTTGCAACATAGTAAAACCTGCCAGAGTTTATGTTCTGCTAGCATGGCCTTCAATAATCTTAGGTCACCTCAGTATCCTGAGGAGGACTTTTAAGAGCACCAAAGAGTTAGTTTGGGAAGTATATTAAGGTGCTTTGTGAATATTAGCTATTATCAGTGATGTGCTGGTAAATAATGACCACCTGTCCAAAAAGGTAAATGCTCACACTGAAAATCTAATAATCAACTTTTGTAGGCTCCAGTTACTGATCTTGTATAGAGCTCATTTTCTTCATCTGTCAAGTCAACCAAGCATTTATTAAATTCTCCTTACTCTGTGCCATGTACTTGCTGAGCACTGGACATACAAAAACATAAGTCTCTACCCTCAAGGTGTTTACATTCTAATGGGGGAGACAACAGGTAGAAAAACAGGCATACAAAAGATAAATATGAAGTAGATTAAATAAGGTCTTGAGAGAAATTTTGGGGAATCACTGGAATAGTGACAGATTCTGAAGTTCCCAGGTTCCACTTGGGAAGGGAAAACAAGTTAATAAATATTTCTCAAAATGACACAAATACCTGGGTAAACTCTCTACATACAAAATGTTAAATCTGGAAAAGACTTTAGAACAATCCAAAATATAGAAAATCATGGAGCTGGAAGAGTTCCCATCTCATTCCCTAACACAGCTTCATCTCTGGCTTTGACTGAAATGATTCAGCTCAAATTATAAAAACTTCCCTCCCTATATTTCAATATTTCTCTAAGTCTCTTCCCTTCTCCTTTGTTCTAGTTTCCATGAATATAAAGTAGTATAAGGCAGTATGTCTCCTTTCCTTGCCAGAACTAATCATTGTACTTGTCTTTGATCCAGTCACCTCTTGCTTCTCCTCTCCTTTCCTATCCTCTCTTCTCCTCTCCTCTCTTCTGCTCGTCTCTTCTCTCTCCTCCCCTCCTTTCCCTCCCCTCTCTTCTCTTCTTTTCTCTTCTCCTCTTCTCTCCTCTCCTCTCCTTTCCTCTCCTCTCCTCTCCTCTCCTGTCCTCTCTTCTCTTCTCTTCTCTTCTCTACTCTCCTCTCTTATTTTTTTCTCTTTTCTCTTCTTCTAGTGTTTTCCTCTTCTAACTATTCTTCCCTCTCCCACTCTTTTTCAAACTCTCAGTATTGGATCCTTCTCCTTTGCTAGCAAATATAACTCTCTTTAACCTAGAACAGCCTTCTCTTGACCATCCACCCTCAAGTTAGCATCCTATATTTTTCTCTCTTTCAGTATTAAATTCCTATAGAATAGTCTCTGCTATCAGAATGAAACTACTCTTAAAGAAAAATTCTTTTTGTCAACCATCTTCCTCCTTCTGCTTCCTCTTCCCTTTCTGCTTTTCACCACTTTTCTTTAATAGTATTCTCTCCAATCTCCGCCCCCCATTCTCTCTCTTGGTTTCCAAGAAACACTGATCAACATTAGCTCTCTATTTACCTGTTTTGCTGTTCCTTCTTGGTTCATTATCTTCTTTTTGTCCTGTAAAGCTGATTTCCCCACCTCCCTCATCCCCAACACTGTTCCATTCTAGGCCCTCATCTTTTTCTAGCATCCCTCTTTTGGTTTTCTCATTCACTTCTGTGGGTTAAATTATTGTCTCTCTACACTTCCAAATCTACATGCAAATCCCAATAGCTCATTTGAGCCCCAGGCCTTCATTTCTAACTACTGTCTGGATAGGTCCAAGTTTTACAAGTACCTCACTCCAGGTATTCAAAATTGAACTTACCACCTTCATTGTTAAGTCTACCACCTCTTCCAATGTTGGTATTCCCATTGGTAGCATGACCATTTTCCCATTTAGAGTTAATCATGGTCACAAAGGTGCAAAAAGTGCAGAAGTCTTTGATTTTTCCCTCCCATTCATCCTGTACATCTAACAGCTGCCCAGTCTTGTCCGTTCCACCTTCATAGAAACTCTGATATGCATTTCTTCTTCTCTTCTCAAACTGCTATCATTCTAGTTTCTCCCTTCATCAACCTCTCACCTACATTACATAATGACATCCTAAATGGGTCCCTGCCTCCAGTTCTCCTCTCTGCCATTCTTCCTTCTCAAAGATGCCAGAAACAATCTTCCTAAAACCCAGGTGTGGTCATGTCACTCCCTTGATTAAAAGCCTCTAGGGCAAACTACAAACTCTTTATTCTGTCGTTAAAATCTTTACTTCTACTCATTTTCTAGCCTTATTTCACATGACTTCTCTTAATGCAGTCTAGTTAATCAGAATCACTCATTCTTCCCCAATCTCCTTCTGCCCTCTACTGTCTTTGTACCAGCCTGCAGGCTGTCCTCCCTTCCTGGAATGCATTCTCCTCTCATCTCTTCTTATCCAGACATTTCTCTTCCTTCAAGGCTCAGCTAGGATGACTCACCTTCTATGAAGTCTTCTCTCATCTTCTGTCTAATTGAACATGGTCTTCCCTTCTTCATATTTTCTTAGAGAAGTTTGTCTACAACTCTTGTTTGCTCCATCACAATCTACCATCTATTATACTCATCTATGTACATGTCTAATATCCAGATTACAGTGCCTTGTACATGGGGATCATGTAGTACATCTTCATTGAGTATAATGGAGTTCTTATGTGCAAGTTATCATTAGTAACATGCTGCAGCTTTCTTGAACTAGCTATTCATCTTTCCATTGTCCTTTAGGATCACAGTGTCCCACAATTTACAACAAAATGGAATCACCAGGATTACATAGGTGGAGATATATGGGCAAGAAGATAGGTGAATTCAGAATCAAATCCAAGGACTCGATGTTAACTTGGAAGGAGGGCTGTAGTGGAGTATCCCCAGGGATAAAAACTTGGATTTTTTTTCCTGTTCAATGTTTCTATCAATGACTTAAATAGATTACAGTGCACCTTCCATTTAATTTAACAAACTGATTTAAGACCTACTACTTTCAAGACATTGATAAAAGTGAAAAACAGTACCTAGGCAGCCAGATGGCACAGGGTATAATAGATTGCTGGGCTTGTAATCAAGAAAACTCATCTTAAGACTCTAGTCTTAAACACTTCTTAGATATGTAACTCTGGACAAATCACTTAATTCTGTTTGCCTCAGTTCCTCATTTGTAAAATGAGATGGAGAGGAAAATGTAAAAGCAATTCAATATTGTTGCCAAGAAAACTCCAAACGGGTCACAAAGAGTGAGACAGGACTGAAAAATCAAACACCTGCCCTTGAAGAGTTTATATTCTACTGGATGACACGAAATTGGCAAATGAAACAATGCTAAAAGGGATAACTTTTGCTTTGAACAATAGAATCAGAATCCAAAGAGTTCAGCAGAATGGATTAATAAAGTGAATCTAATAATGCATTTCCTCTTTTCATCTCAAACTGCCATCATTCTAGTTTCTCCCTTCATCAACCTCTCACCTGTATTATATAATCACTTCCTAAATGAGTCCCTACCTCCAGCTCTCCATCCTTCCTTCACAAAGATGCCAGAAACAATCTTCCTAAAACCCAGGTATGGTCATGTCACTTTAGTAGGTGTTTCATGTTCTTGTAGATATCATGGACTTTTACAGAAGAGAATGCCCAATAATGCTCAAAACAATAAGACTTTGAATGTATCTTGACTCACACAAAGAAAACCTTAAGTCGCTCAGTAGAATGAGGGAGAAGGGAAAAGTTCAGTGCATAGAACATATATAAATTTCATTCACTAAAACATTTTTGGTCTCAGGTACAAGATCTTCAATCCATAGAAGAAAGAATAAGATCAACGATCCTACAAGAGGCTGCCTCTGGACTTGACATCCCTGGGTTATGGCAAGATCTCATTACTCCTGGTTCAATATAGGGATTAGTGCATTCTATCTTCCACACCAGAACTGTTTAGCAACATTGGAAAGGGCCAATGTCTGTATAGGAAGGGGCTTCATTATCAAATGAGATTATATTTGTAAAAAGTGCTTAGCACATTTATTGGCACATAATAGTTGTTATATAAAAGCTTATTCCCTTCCCTCTTATTTCCTTTCCTCCACCTTACCCAGAGTCACAATCTGCCAGACCTGCTTGGTTCTCATCTCTTTTCTTACTGGTTGGGAAGCACTAGGATTGATGGAATACAACTGAATATACTTTAGCACCAGCTTTCTATCATAGATATTTTCAGCAAAGGAATAGGATAGAGTGCTAAAGAGAAGAACAGAACCTGCTAAAGCAGATAAAGCCTGTCACTTAGGACCTTTATGGACTTCAAAGGTGGGAAGCAGGGAAGAGAGAGACAGAAATGGAGAGAAACAGTAAGAAAAGAAACACATTAAAAGAAACAAGGATAGAGATAGAGAGAAGTCTTTTTGTACTATCACAGTTGGTATAAATGTAAAGTCCTTCTCTTGAGTTTAAAAAAAAAACATTTAAAATCACAAGTAAAGGATGTAACAAAACTACACAATGTCTATGAAAAAGATTGAGGGATGGTGGTGGTTAATTGATTGTAAACACATAGAATTAACAAAGTGATATGATAATCAAAAAAGTAACTGATTCTTTGGGGAGCAGGGAACGGAAAGATCTAAACCTGTGGTTTTAATTAGTGTGGGGAACTTCTACACATGCAGAATAGCAATTTCTCTCTAATTTATAATCTGAGAACATTGTCTGAGGCGGGAAGAGATGAAGTGATTTGCCCATGGTCACACAATTAACATGGGTTAAAGGCAGATGTTGAACCCAAGCCCTGAAACTCTCCACTTTTAGGTCACACTGTCCTTCTAGGGCTATATTAAAAGAGGAACAGTGTCCAACTTCAGAGAGATGGTAGGCCTACTCAACTACATCTGGAGGATTGTGTTCAATTCTGAGATCCATATTTTAAGGAAAAGTGAAAGTAACCAAGGATAATGAGAGAACTGACATTCACACCATATGAGAATCATTTGAAAGATTGGAATTATTTATCCTGAAGAAAAAATTTATGGGGGACATGAAAGTTGTCTTCAAGTATTTGAAAGAATGTCATGGGAAAGAAAAGGCAGGCTTATCCCATTTGTTCCCAGAGGGTTGAATTGGGAGGAATGGGCAAAAGTAACAGAAAGGCAGATTTAGACCTCCGATAAGCAGAACTTTCCTAATAATTAGAGTAGTACAAAGGTGGGATGGGAGTGTCCTGGAAAATAATAAACTCTTCAACTCTAATTGTGTACAAGCAGAAACAAGGATGAATATCTCTCAGGGATTTTACAGAGATTTTTTATCATGTATGGGTGAAAATAATATTATATCTAAAACTGAGATTCTATGATTTTAGAATAAGAATTTTCATATTTGGAAATTTTAGTTTTCATTTTCCCACTATCTAACATGTATAAAACCTAAGTGAAATCTATAATCAGCCATATTTTTGGTCATTTTTATAATAATTGTAACTGCATATAGAGCACTTGAAAGTTTGCTAAGCAATTTATATATATATACATATATATGTGTGTATATATATATATATATATATATATATATATATATATATATAATGGGAATTTAATCCCTTAGATTTACTTGCCATAGGGCTTACCACGCTCATTTTATGTACTCAAAAACTATTCAATAAAAAAAAAAAAAGCTAAATCATTTACCTATGATCAAAAAGCTAGTATGTGTCAGACACTGGTTTCAAACCTAAGTTTTATTGGGATCTCAACTTGTACCACATCTTCTTTTACCAAGGAGTTACCTGTATTGTATTTTACCTCTAACCATTGACATTTCCCTGTCTCCAGGGATTCATATTCCCTTGGCTTTTTGTCTCTGAATAGCCTCTTTTCTCTCTTCTCACCAACTAGCTTATTCTTGCCAGTCTCCTCCTTGCCCAGAAGCTAGAAAACCACAGGGATTCCTTTGAAGCAATGGACAATAATGCTCCCATCATTCTGAGACCTACAGCAGAGCCTAGTCTATGAAAACAGTTGCATACTGAGGCAACCAACTGTGGAACCAAGATGTTAGCCAACTTTCAACCACATACTTCCCTCCAGTGTGGTCAACAGGGCACCCTTGAATTAGACATTGGAGGGCAAAGACCCAGCCTACAACTTTGGCTTCCCATCAGAGCTGGTATCATAGCTAACTCTGTGGGAAGTATTATGCTCTTGGAAATATTCTTACAATGAAACCAAAATATATATTTTGCTTTGAGGCAGACTCCCAGTGGGTATTCTTGTGCTATAAGAAATGAGTTATTGCATCACAGCATATTTCAAATGAGAGGATCTTAGAACCCAGACCATAGAATGTCAGAATCAAAAGACATATTAGAGCATATAGTTCAAAGCTGGAACCTTAGAGCATAAGCTCTAAGAATGTAAGATCTAGAATTTTAAAGGTCCTTTGAGAATGAACAAAGAAAGTTAGAGCTCTGGAAGTGTCCTAAAGATATTAAACATAGTGTTAATGCTAGCATAGTCAAAATTTCTATAGGACAGGTTGGCCAAAGAGGAATACCTTATTTTCAAAAACAAAATTCTGAATATATAAAAAAGAAATTTCCAATAAAGAAGAAAAGGAGAACCATCTAAAGAGAGTTACTTGTATGAACAGAGAACTCAGATTTTTAATGACATGAATACAAAACTGAAGCAAAGTCAAGTAACTGAAGAATTATATGGAATTTATATGGAAAAATTAACAAAGTTTGTAAAAACATTGTCAGAAAAACTAAAATCCTAAATGACCCTGGCTATGGATGATAAGGACAACCAATAGAAATGATTTTAGCCAGGTTTGGAGAAAGAAGAAGGATCAAAGTAGGGATCAGTCTACTCTTTGGGAGACATGTAGTTATAGTGTAAGAAAAGCAAACTACATAGCTTTTATTTCATTTCTCTGTCAAAAATTAAGGAGAATGCTCATTACACTTGGAATCACAGAGCAAAAATGGGAAATTTAATAAAGCAAGTGAAAGACACCTTGACATACTCAAGTTCAAGTTACCAGATCTAAATGTACTTTCAAGAGTACTGAAAGAACTGGCAAAGATGAGGAAACCATCGCCAGTGATGGAAAAATGAGGAGAGTTGGAGGGGTGCCATAAGGCTGCAGAAGATCAAAAAAGGGAGCAGAGTTGACCAGTATCTGTATGAAATGATGTTACTTGTTACTTTGTGCACATGGTAAAACCTACCATGTTATCCTCTTTAATTATCTCTTCAAAAAGAAGTCATGAGCTGTGACTTGTTTTCTGGTTAGATTTAAGAATATTGATATTTATATGGTTCAGTTCTTCGGGAGTAACATCAACTCATCAGTCCTTAAACAAAGATTCCATAGTCAATGACTGATAATTTATTATTCATGGCCTGGAGTAGTAAAGAAACTCTACAAAGATCTTGATAAAATCTGCCAAATCAAATTGGCTTATAATCTAAAATGCAATAACTTCAATGCAAAGTAGGCAAAAGGAAGGATGGCAGATATCTTAACAAATGCAAAGGAAATCTTTGATGGAAAAGACTCTAGGGGGATTATTTTACTTTATTGAGTCAAATACTTTTTGTGACTTACAAAAAGGCATGACAGTGGGATTTTTCATTCTTTGCACCTTTCAGGCAATTATGAAGATGTGGTCTTGCTATAGAAAATGGTCTACAAAGAAAAAGAAATAAACTCTATTTTTGCAATTTTCCTCTCATTCTTAATTCTGAATCATACATTTTAACACATTTTTTCACTAGCTTATCTTTGCCCACCTTTGCATTGAAGTCTTTGAAAATCAAAGTATTTTCAGTTGTTTTTCAGTCATGTCCAACTCTTCTAAAAGCACTTGGAGTTTTCTTGACAAAGATATCGGAATGGTTTGACATTTCCTTCTCCAATTCATTTTACAGAGGAATGAATTGAGAAAAATGGAGTTAAATTACCATGTTCAGGGTCACACTTAAGTGCTTGAAGTCAGATTTGAACTCAGATTCCTGACTCCAAGCATGGCACTCTATTCACTGGGCTACCTACCTGGTGGGGAAACAGGTGTCAGCATCCAGCTGACAAGTGGGTATCTCCACACAAGAGTTGACTGGGGACAAGATAAGTTTGTGGTGCCCTTCAATGAGAGCGGGTATGGCTGATCTTTCTTCCTGCCATCCAATTGTTAGGACAGTGGAGGAAAGCATCTGTGGCTTGTTAAATCTCCAGAGATTATTTTATATAGGTCCAACAGACATTGCTTAATCGGTGCACATTTTGAAAAGAGATTAAATTGCTTTATGGTAATCATGCCATGCAAACTACAATCCTGTTTGAGGTGCAGCATGAACAATGAGATTGTAGCATGGGTTTGTAAATCCTTTCCCCTCCTATCACCATCTTCCTGGTCTCCCAGATTTGAAGCCTAGGTAGAATCCTCTACTGCTCCCTTTCTCCCACTCCCCATCTCCAATCTGTGGTTAAGGCCTATCAATTTTCACCTTTGCAACATCACTGAAATATGTCCTTTTTTCCTCTGATACTAGCACTGTTCTAGTGCAGACCCTCGATTATAGACTATAATAATTGCCTTAAGTCTCTCCCCACTCCAATTTATTATCCATTCAGCCACCAAAGTGATTTCCCTAAAGTGCAAGTCTAATCATGGAATCCTCTTGCCCTTCTCCTTCTATTCTCAACAAATGCAAGTGGCTCCTATCTTTTTCAGGATCAAAAACAAAATCTATTTGTCATTCAAATTCTTTTATAATCTACCCTCTCTCCCCCTATTCCCACTGAATCGTGCCAGTCTTCTTATACCTTCTACCTTTTTCTGCCTATATTCTCTGAGCCTGTGATACTGCCCTCCTGGGTGTTCCATGCTCTCCACAGTTTCACTGTCCCCTATGTCAGGAGTCCTGTCCTCCTCATCTCTCCCTCTTATCTTCTTTAATTTCCTTTGAGTCCAAACTAAAATCCTATCTTGTGTAAGAAGCCTTTCCCAATTCCTCTTAAATCTATGCCTTTTTCCTGTTAATTATTTATTGTGTATATAGCTTGTTTATATTTGTTTCCTTGTGGCCTCTCTTCCATTAGATTATGAACTCCTTAAAAACAGAGCCTATCTTTTGTATTTTGTTTGTTTGTTTGTTTCCCCAGTGCTTGGTATAGGACAGATAGTTAATAAATGCTTATTGACTGACTGATTTATCAGAGAACTTCCAGTTTGTCCAGTGATTACCCCAAAAGTGACTGACATGTCTACAGGAGTTACATTAGGATTACCCCTCACCATAAGTGAAACTGTTCCTTTTCCCATTATATGGTTGTAATTTGGATGTAAAGAGAAGTGTGTCTATACTACAAATGACTTCTGGGAATGTCTGCTCACTTTTCTTTTTTTTTTTCTTTTTTTTTTTTTTAATAGCCTTTTATTTACAGGATATATACATGGGTAACTTTACAGCATTAACAATTGCCAAACCTCTTGTTCCAATTTTTCACCTCTTACCCCCCCACACTTTTCAAAAGTGAAATTGAAAACTCAGATCCAAATGGGAGGGATTGCTAAAGGAGTTTATATCTGTAATTCTTCCTTTTAATTCCAATTCCATTCAATAAATATATTTGAATCAATAATATAAATGTGTGTTTCTTTGAGTAAGCCCAAATTGCAAAGGAGTTATGTGTTTTAATAGTGTGAGGGTAACCCAATTTTGATAAGCTTATGAAACATTGTGTGATCACCTTGACATTTTAAGTTACAGACTAAGCTGAGGAAACTGGGCAAGAACTGAGGGTCTGGAAGCAATTCCCTGTACAAGGACAAACCGCCACTTGGAGAACCTGCAATTTGCACATGGGGAGAAAGAGACCTGAGCTGGTAGGTCAAGCTTGGAGTTCCACCTGGTGGTTTATGCAGGGATTGCTTTAGCTTTTCCAGATCCAGTCACCTGTCTTTCCACCTCCAGCGCCCATCTAAGAGACATGTGTGTTTGTATGGCCCAAAATGACCTGGACCTTCACTCTACATAAGTAAGCCATAAGTATCTTCTTAGTAATTTCTTTTTGTTTATGCTCATGTTGAACGCTGTAAGAAAAAAATAACTGCATCCCATGAAATGATGCTTCTTGTGGCTTTTGTGAACAAGTCAACACCAAGTCCATAAACTCATTTATTTGACTCTCCAAGATTAAGTCATTCTCTCATTTTGTTCTTACTCGTTTTGGTTTAATTTATTGTGCGATTGTTAGTATTTGTATGATTAGTTCTGGTAGATTAAACTTGTTGATTGATGGATTATCATTGGTACCTAGATGGCATAGTGAATAAAGTACTAAACTTGAAATCAAAAAGGTATGAATTCAAATTCTGCTTCAGAAAATTCTTAACTATATAACCACTTAGTCTCTGTTTGTCTCAGTTTCCTCAACTGGTAAAATGGGGATAATAGTAGCACCTACCTTATAGGATTGTTATAAGGAGCATATGAAATATATGTAAAGCACTTAGCACAGTACCTGGCACACAATATGTGCTACATAAATATTTGTTCTCTTCTCTCCTTTTCTCCATCATCCCCCTCCCAATTAAAGTGTGGAGAATCATGTTCTGTTTTGCATTGCTGTGCCAAAGAACCCATCACCTAAGTGTCAATCTGATGATGAACATTTAAGTCCAGCTTTGGACAATCAGTAAATAAACATCTACTAGACTTTTGCTATGTGCCAGGAATTGTGATAAGTGCTAGCAGTACAAAATAAGACAAAAAGAAAGATTGTGAGTTGAGGAACTCACAATCTAATGGATGTACTGAAGTCATCCCACCTTAGTAGACCCTATCAGAGATTGTTCTGTTGACATAATCTTCAAGAATCCAGTGTCATCTTGTCAATATGTAGAGGAATTTAAGGAAGACTTTTGTGGAGGTTGTGAGTAATGTATATGCAGTTTTCAGCTGTAATTAACAAAACTTTTCATTCTTTCTTGTCTTGGACAACCATTATTCATTTTACACATGTTTGGGATGCTAATTTTGCCATCTTTGGTTTAGTGGCAGTAGTGATTTAAAACATGGACAATTTTTGTCATGGAGATCAAGAATAGTGATATATTTAATGCACTACAGCCCATGTTTTGGTGAATTCTATGTAAGCCAGCATTAAGAAGGCAGTTCAGACTTACACTATTTATTCCTTCTTGGACTGCTGCTGTTACCTATTTGGGAGTGTCTTGTCCCTGTGGGTAGGAACTTGGAGAGCTGCACCCATCGATATATATCTTTGATGAGTGGTGATATTTAGTTGAATTGGTTTTGTTTGTGAAAAACCTTTTAAATTGTATTTAACCATATTTATCCATTTTACATTTCAAAAAGTTTTATGTAACCTTGTTTGGATTTGATTACATTAGTTTTGTGCAAAAATTTTTATATTTAGTATAATAAAAATTATTCTGAGTAGTCATATTTAGTAAAATTATTTTTTATTTTTATTATCTTCTTCAATATTCAATCTGTCCAGATCTTGAAGCTGAGGCTAGCATGTACCTGGACTAAAACACTATCCTTGTGAACAATATGGAGAAATGTAAACTAAATGACAATACACTTTGGAGATGTGTTGTTAAATATTTAACATCTGGATCTCCAGGAGAGAAAAAAAATGTACTCAGCATGCTTTCAAGTTTAATCTTCACTGTAAACATGTACTCCATCACTTTCTTAATTCTAGACAATCAACAAAGTACTAAATAAAACTCTGATTTGTAGCATTTACTGATTTTTGAGACATAAATGCTCATATTTACTAATCAGCTCTCCCAGTCAGAGCTGGCTCTGTGTTACTGACAGAATAAGTGGATCCAAAGAATAGTCATGAATGGGTCATGCTATTTACCATTTTTATCATTAATCTGAATGAAGGCAAAGATAGCTTTCTTATAATATTTGTTAATGATACAAAGTGGGGAAGGATAGCTAACATAACTGAGGGTAGAGATAAAATCCAACAAGCTCCCAGTAGAGTAGAACAATGAGCTAAATCTAATACAATGAAATTTAATAAGGATAAATATAAAATTTTAACACTTCAAAATCAATTTACTACTATTGGTTTTACCCTCATCACTTTGCAGAAGAACCTAATGAAGCCCAAAGAAATAAAAGGATTTACACAAAATCACACTAGTAGTCAATGGAAGAACCAGAATTCAAATACAAGCTCCCTGGCTACTAAAATCCAGTTCTTTTTAATGCCCTATGCTTGAGCTGATCAGCTGAGGCTGATCCTAGTCACATAAAATCAGGCTGCTCAGAAGGTTTGGAAGTTAGGCTCTCATGAAAAAAAGAAGACAGGATTAACTAAGGCATCTAGGGCATACAGGAATCGTGAGCATGTTGGCTCATGAGTTTAGCCATCCAAAAGTCCAGACACATTTCCCCCTTATGTTTGGCAAAGGCTTCACCCACTTCCCCATATATCTGAGTCTGAGCAAAACTCAATACACATTTTTATCAGAATAGTTCTTTTCTGATATCCAATGTCCCTGGGATTTAAGAGGAAATTTGGATAGTTGGAAGGGTAAATTGATACAAAAAAAAAACCTCAGAAGCAATCCTGAAGTTCAATTTTTGAGATACATTTTCCAAAGCTATATCTGATTTTAGTAGATTTTTCATATTTTCCAGAGTTTTAAACACTCTTACAAATTCACCAAAAGGGGTACAGGACAGGATGAACATTTAAACTGGGCATAAGTATACACACATGAACACATACTCACATCTATAAATGGTAATAATAGTTAATAATTATCTAGCCCTTTAAATTTTGCAAAGCACTAATATCCAATATCATCTAATTTTATCCTCACAACAATTCTAGGAAGTAGAAAAGAAGATATAAATATTTATTAAGGACCTACTATGTTACAAATATCTCATTTAAAACTCATAATACAGGAAAGTAGGTGATGTTATGATACCCATTTTACAAATGAGGCAACTGAGGCAGTAGCTAAATGACCTTTGCCCAGGGACCCATAGTTAGTGAGTTCCAGAGGCTGGATTTGAATTCAATTTTTCCTCACTCTAGACCTAGCACTCCACTATACCACTTAGCTGTTTCTTATAGTCTGCTTAAAGCTCAGGCTCTCTAGCCTTGGTAGTAGATTTAAATCTGGTCTAGAAGTCAGAAGACCTACATACTAATCCTAGCTCAGCCATTAACTTTTCTATGAGATTTAAGCAAGTCATTCAGTTCCATGGGATTTGGTTTCCTCATTTGCAAAATGAGGGAATAAACTACATGTTTTCTAACTCTAGCTAACTTTCCATCTCTGCCAGTCTAAGTTATATTGTCCTTTTCAGCTCAAATAATCTATTTTCCATGTCCATGTCAAAGTTAGTGTCAGATCTGGAATGCAAGCCCATTTATTCTGATTCTAAGTCTACCTCTCTTACTACTAAAACATACTGCATCTCCTATTTTGAGATTTGGAACTATGGCTTTATTATTACTATGTAAATAACATAATATTTGCACATTACGTTATTTTAAAATATATAAATAAATTTGTGTTTATTATTTATATCAAGTCCAAAAATTCCATTGTCAGGACTTTAATTACTAAGCTATGTGATTCAGAAGAAGATGCATAAAACCTGTCAGGTTTCATCTGTTTCCTCATCTGTAAAATAGGAATAATAAGTCTGTTATCTTGTATCTCAGAAAGAGCAGGGCTCCTAAGGAAGATTTTTTTTGTCTATGCATTAACTGCAAGAGCAAGTCCAAAAGACAGTCTGAGTTGGTCACTTTACCAGGAGTTGATGGGTTCTGATGAGTTCTGACCTCACCTTGGCCAACAAATTTATACTGTGGATATATTATGTCACTCTTCCCTGCTCCCATCCCCACTATTTCCTTTTGCCAAGAAACCAAAGAAATGACCAATGAAAACTCAAGAGTTATGTTGTTAATTGGATGAAAGTGAACAAAATGAATAGCTATTGAAACGTTATTCAGTTAAAAGTATATTAACTTAGCTCAATTGTAAATCATTCCAATTCGGTTCTAAAAATATGTACTAAATGCCTACTGTCTATAATATCCTATGATTGATATATAAAGATAAATATAATCTAGACCTTAAGAAACTTGCAACTTGCAAGTGAGGAGGGAAAAGGATAGAAAAATAGAGACATTTGTATAAATAATTATAACAAAAAAGAGAAGGTTCAACTAGATGGTTTTGTAGGAAGAAAGAAAGATAGAAAGAAAGAAAGAAAGAAAGAAAGAAAGAAAGAAAGAAAGAAAGAAAGAAAGAAAAGAAAGAAAGAAAGAAAGAAAGAAAAAGAAAAAAGAAAAAAGAAAAAGAAAAAGGGAAGAAAGGGGAGGAAGGAAGGAAGGAAGGAAGAAGGAAAGAAGGAAAAAAGGAAGGAAGGAAGGAAGGAAGGAAGGAAGGAAGGAAGGAAGGAAGGAAGGAAGGAAGGAAGGAAGGAAGCTACATAGATAAAATAGACAGACAGAAGACAGACAGATAGCATTTTGGGGACATGATCTTGGTCCTCAAAGAGCTTAAGTTCTAATAGAAGATAGCACATAAAAAATATGCTGGTCAAGGTGAAAGCAGATGCATGCATGCAGCAAGATTTCAAGAAGTGAGCTCTGCTCTTTCTGAGACAAGATAACAGACTTATTATTCCTATTTTACAGATGAGAAAACAGATGAAACCTGACAGGTTTTATGCATCTTGTTCTGAGTCACATAGCTAGTAATTAAAGTCCTGAAAATGAAATTTTTGGACTTGATATAAATAAATACTGGCAATCCAGTCCTAGTCTAGATGTGGCAAAAAGTCTCTAGGAAAGTTCAGATTCAGGAAAATTTCTATGGGAAGTTTGAGGAAGGAGTGATTGCTTTCAGATGGAGTGGTGAGAGAAGGCTTTTTGGAAGAAATGACATCTAAACCGACCCTTGAAGAAAGAAAGGACTTCCGTAGACTGAGTTACAGGTAGGGAGAAGAGTCTATGGTGTGAGAGACCACGTGAAGACCAGAATAGGGAAGCGAGTGCCCAAGGTTACACAAGTTAGCAGTCAGAACTCAAACTGAGGTGCCCTGATCTCATTCTTCCACATTACATTCAATTTTGAAAAGTCTTTTAGAAGGCATGTTTCAAAATTATTAGAATGAACACAAGCACAGTTGTGGTAAAAGGCTCCTTGAATCCTTGCTTCACTCTATCGTTTTCCTTCCCCAACAACCAGAACATGAGGAGATATTTTCCAGCCTGGCTGTTGGGCTGGGCATTTTTAGTTCTGTGGTTGGGATGAGTGATCTCCAGCCAGGGGCCCAGTGCACAAGCTCACATTCCAGTCTCATTGGGCAACCACAGCATCACTCCTCATTCTCCCAAGTCATCACTTTGAAGAAAAGGCAATGCTTTTCAGAATCCAGTTCAAGAAAATCAAGGCAGCCCAAGGCAAATGATTCTGTCGAGTGGCAGAATAAGGGGTAAACACTGAGGAGAATAGTAGCTGATACTTTTCTGATGCTTTTTATTCTATCATCTTACAAAAGCCTCAAAATAGACAGGGGATGACTTATCACTCACATATTACAGATGATAAAACCAAGACCCAGAGGAAAGTAATTTAACTAAAATCACATACAAAGTAAGATGAAAGCATATTTGAACACAGATCTCTTAGTTACAAATCCAGTGCTATATATAATACACCAGGATGAAAATATAGAGACAATTAACAACCGATAACAGTTCATTTCTTGAAATTTCCTTAGAAATAAAAGTTCACACATTTAATTTTTTTTTCCAATCCTTATCACTCCAGTCCTGCTGTGAAGAAATTTTGGGGAAATTCAGAGATAAGTTTAAAACAATGATTATTCCTACTTCATTAGGATACTTGAGTAATAATAATAGTATAATCTGTGCTATAGAGGTGCATCTCAAAGTTTTCACGAGCTATGTTCAACCTTTGGGACTGCTGAATAAAATCTTTCTCTAGTCTATGCTCCTATTCAAGTATTACACATACTTCTCTCTCTGCCTCTTTCTCTCTCTCTCTCTCTCTCTCTCTCTCTCTCACTCTCTCTCTTTCTCTCTCTCTCTTTCTTTCTCTCCTTTCTTCTTCTTCTCTTTCTTTTCCTCCTCCTCATCCTTCTTTTTCTTCTCCTCCTCCTCCTCCTCCTCCTCCTCCTCCTCCTCCTCCTTCTTGTTATTGTTCTTGTTCTTCTTCTCTACATATACACGTTTTCAGAGCTTCTGCAAATTCTATAACATCAGAATATAGTGTATCTATTTTTATTTTTTAAGAGGAAAATGAATTTGAGAACTGAAAGTGCCCTTAGTAGCAACTATTCAAGCATTCAGGCTAACAAAACACTAAATATAGCTATAAGACAGGCTTTATTTGACCTGTCAAAAAATTAAAAAAGATTTGCCCCTAAGCCCATAAATGATCAAGACACATCTCCTTACCTTTGTTAATGAGTCATATCCACAAAATCTTTTTTTTTTTTTTTTTTTTTTTTTTTATTTATTTATTTATTTATTTTTTAATTTAATAGCCTTTAATTTACAGGATATATACATGGGTAACTTTACAGCATTAACAATTGCCAAACCTCTTGTTCCAATTTTCACCTCTTACCCCCCACCCCCTCCCTAGATGGCAGGATGACCAGTAGATGTTAAATATATTAAAATAACTTAGATACACAATAAGTATACATGACCAAAACATTATTTTGCTGTACAAAAAGAATCAGACTCTGAATTATTGTACAATTAGCTTGTGAAGGAAATCAAAAGATGCAGGTGTGCATAATATAGGGACTGGGAATTCAATGTAATGGTTTTTAGTCATCTCCCAGAGTTCTTTTTCTGGGTATAGTTAGTTCAGTTCATTACTGCTCCATTAGAAATGATTTGGTTGATCTTGTTGCTGAGGATGGCCTGATCCATCAGGACTAGTCATCATCTAGTATTGTTGTTGAAGTATATAATGATCTCCTCATATCCACAAAATCTTACACAATTTTATAGACCTATAACTGCATTAAAGTTGATCCTCTCCCTTGGTTCCCAAGATAAAAAAACATTCAAGGTTGCTGAAGATTCAAACAAGCTTCCTCTTTGGCTAGCCTGGCTTTCTTTAGGCATCTAGTCTACAATTAAGGTCTTCCATTTTGAGGGGAATTACTAGTGATAGGACCTCTTTCTCCAGACTTATATAATACTCATGGCACATAATACCATCAAAAAACAAGATGCAGGCTTTTTCTTGGTCCCTACTTGGTCAAAATTTTAAGAGAATATTTCTACCTCAAGAGACTTCCAAGTAGTTTCTGAAATTTTATGCCAAACTTATTTTTCTTGTCTTTCTACTTATAGATTTCCTTCATCATTTGTCTACAAGTGAACTCATTGAAGCATTCAAAAATGGAAGTATCGTTGTTTACAAATGAGCAATAATAGCCATAAAATCCCTGAAAACTGTTTCATTCTTGAAGATTCTCGAAATGTGGGTAGAAGATGATTTTGACTGTTTTCTCTGCGTCAGAAAACCATCTTCTTTGTTGAGTTAGTACATGACTCACATATTTGGTAGTAGCTATGAAAAACTAGACTATATCTACTGACATCTTCAGACCAGATTCACCCAGCCTATTATTAGTCTGTCTTTCTGTTCTTCCAAGATGTTTCCAAAGAAAAGTCAGTCAGATATACCAACACATTCTGATAGTTTGTGTCTCCAGCCACTTAATTTACAAGCTATTGAAAAGTTTTGGGAGTCCCCTGAGATTCATTGGGGCATATATGTTCAAATTGATTGAATTGGGCAGATAAAGGCTGACTTCTTGTCTTCTTTTGTCATTGGGAAACAATAGTATCAATGATACCTACTGAATAAACCAATGCTTGTTGAACAAGGGGGTTGATCAGACAAAAACCTTGATCAATTGGGTCCCTCCAATCCACTTGACAAAATGATTGGGTATGAATCTTTATTAGAAAAAGACATTGTTATAAAGCTGTATAGGACATATGCTTTGGCTCTTGACTGGAGGATGTGAGATTTGCAAAGATTATTTCAGAAATTCCTTTGGACCCTATGCTGGAGGATTTGGGTTATCAGGAGAGACTAGGGAAAATAAACTCATGAATCAGGAAGACAAACTCCTTTTGGAAGAGCCATTCTTAAGTAAACAATATGATAATCATTGTTTTAAACTGATCTCTGAATTTTCCTACAATTTCTTCATAGCAGGATTGGAGTGCTAAGGACTGGAAAGAATTAAATGTGTAAGCTCTTATTTCTGATGAAATTTCAAGAAAAGGATTGATATTAGTTGTTAATTGTCTCTATATTTTCACCTTGCCATATTAGTTAATAGCAGCAGACTTGATCTAAGAGATCTGTGTTCAAATATGCCTTCAATTTACTTTCTATAGGACTTTAATTAAGAAGCATGAGAAGAAAGGATTCCATCTCTTTGGGCCCTTCTGTTTTGAGATTATTTTTCAAAATTTTTCTTTCCCTTGAACTTCTAACAAGGAGAAAGAAGATTTTCCCTCTTTCCTTTTCTCAGTGACAATGGTGGCTATAAGCATATAAAGCAATCAATAAACTAACATGTATTAAGTGCTTACAAAGGACCAGATACCGTATCTTTAACTCTATTGATATAAAGAATGGTACTCTCTTTCCCACCTCATAGTGTCTTCCCATATCTCATGGCATATTCCTTTGATGGATTCTTCCAAACTCCTTTCCTTGGTAACCCTATTGCTCTCCCAAATCTATTTCATATTTACCACTATTGCAGTCTATTGTTTTGGTAACAAGGAAAAAAAGACTGGCAAAATTCCCTGCTTTCAAGAAATATATATATTCCAATGGGAACAGGAGGGACATCATGTAAATAAAGAAAAACAATATATGAAACACAAAATAGAAAGAAGCTAATTTTAGAAGAAGACATTCTGGAAGCTGAAGTGATGGAGAGGGAGAGGAGATCCAAGAAAGTTGACTGTAGAAAGTAACATTTGAACAGAGTCCTGATTGAAAATTATATCAGTAGATATAAATGAAAGAGCTACTTTAAGAAGGATGGGAAACAGAGTATGAGCTGACAATCTGATGATTGATCCACACTTACCCAGACACCATCGTCTCTCAAACTGATATCTATGAGGTTTGTGAATAGATTTCTAGGAGGTTCATGAGGTTAATTTGAATGGGGAAAATCATGTCTTTTTTTTTTCATTCATATATTTTTTCATTCATATATTTCATTTTATATCTTTGAAAACATTATTCTGGGAAGGAGTCCAAAGGCTTCATTAGACTGCCAAAAGAGTCCATGACACAAAATAAAGTTAGGAACCCCTACCCTAAAGTGATGACAGAAAAGTGACACTATCTACAAATGGATGAAGTCAAGCAAGCGTTGTGTCCAAAGACCTGCGAGCCAGAGGGAAGCATGGATAATTTAATATGATGCAAATGAGAGTTGGGCTCTATACTTAAGATCACATGCTCTGGTTCTAGATATTTATTGAAGTCAAGCACTGTTCACAGTCTCCCCCTTCTCCACTCTATCGCCCATACTATCATGTCATTATGTGTTAAGGAATTTAGTTACACATGTCAAAGATACGGCTAGATTTAAATATTTATTATGTTGAAAATATCAGTTACCATTTTTGGCAGAATGACTCAGAGGACTGGTCAGTTTTAGATGTATCTGCATAGTAATGATGGATAAATATGGATAAAGAAGTCCATGGAGACTAGGGCAAGGAAAGTCTAATCTACTATCATCTGCAAAGATCAGCACTTCAAAATCTATAATCACTCAGTGCTCAGGGGAAAAGAGGATATATGAAACTTCCCTCCAGGATCATCCCACAAATGCATAGTTTTACAAAAGGGAGGAAATTTGTGCTAGAGACAGATTTGAACTCAGAGACAATATAAGGATTCCAAAGAAATGATAAAATGTACTAGATGGTTGAATAGGCACATGATGGGTGACTTCAGATTGTAAAACATTATTTTTTTAAAAGGGATAAAAAAAATAATTATGCAGAAGAGAGTCTAAAAGATGGCTTCAGAAAAATATATGATTAAAAAAGAAAATAGGTTAGTCCTGTGGCAAGAGTGAGGGACTCATCACATTCTCTACTGATATATTCACAAAGCCAAGAGAATTTAAGGAAGGTACCCAGCCTTTTGGGTCAACCCCCTGTATGAGAATCCATGGGTAAGAATCACAAAGAATGAGCAAGTAGGGATGAGTAGCAAGCACTCTGCATCTCTGGAAGAAATTCCCATATTAATTAGACCATAAAGCCACTGGTATGTTAGAATATTGGTAGGCTACTTTGGGAATATTATATTCAAGGGCAGATTCAAGAACAATGAATAAAAATTACTGAGACAAATATATAGTGTATGTAAAGAAAAGCTTCTGAACAATTGTTTGCATCCCAAAAGTCAAATAGGTCAATGATGGATTCCTTCTCTTTGGAGGCCTTGGAGCAAAGGGTTGAGTGTATGTAGGTCAGAATAGATGGCTATTGAGTTCCTTTCTGACTAAAAGTCTGTGATTCTGTGAAACCACGGTAGTGAAAAAGACTAAAAGTCAAGATATAACAATGTTTTCAAGCAACTTCTTAACAACACAGATGATCCTTCTGCTCATGTGCCTCAAAAATAAAATCAGGACAAGTATTTACTTGCTACAGTATGTTTAATCTTCAAAAGGTTGAAGGTAGACTGGACTTTTATTCTGAATATTTCTAAAACTGTGTCTATTCAATGCAAACAACAAAAAAAAAAAGGAAAAAATCTTGGCAGATTAAGAGTGATACTTGTGATTTTCAGGCTGAATTTCATTATTATTCATAGCATAGAGCCTTGTCCATTCTCTGGCTGTTTCTATGGCTTGGGCTTCATTGGTCTTCCACTTCTGGGCTACATCATTTGCTAATGGATCATCTGGATTGGGGGCACTCAACAAGGCCTGGATTGAGAGCAGAACTGTTAGGATCTGAAGTGCTGGAGACCATTTATCTTTCAAAATATCTAAACATATTCTTCCCAACTTATCCACATTAGGGTGACAAATTTTGGTTATGAAACGTACTTTAGGAGCTGTCATTGGGTATTCTTCTGGAAGGAAAAGTTCAAGTTTAAAAGTCCCTCCTTCAAAGGGGGAATCCTCTGGGCCTGCAATGACCACGTGAAAATAACGGGCGTTGATTTCATCTGGTTCTGCTTTTATCCCAGGGACCGATTCTGCCAATAAACCCTGGATTTCCTTGACAATCCTGTGGGACAGCATGGACATGTTGCCAGAATTCAGCCTTCTGTGACAATTTATGTTTTAAAGGCCCTTCCAGCTCTGACATTCTGTTTTATGTCCTAATGGCCCTTTCAGTTCTGACATTCCATGCTCTATATTCTAAATTCCCTCCTAGCTCTGACATTATATAGTCATCTAATCATAGAATCTTGGAGCTGGATCTCAGAGGCCATCTAATCTAAATAAGATTCCCCTCTACATTGGTAACACGTGGCTATTCAGTCTTTGCAATGGGAAATCCACTACCTATCCATTTTGGACAACTCCCTTCATCAATCCAAAAATCTCCCCCCCCCCCCCATTTTATATTACTTAGTTCTCTTGATCCAAACAAAAAATTCTAGTTCCTCTTCCATATTATAATCCTCCAAGTACTTGAAGACTACTACCAACTTTCTCTTCCTTGCTGCAAATCAAGTCTTCTCTTTCCCAGGATAAATATACTAGTTGTTTTAATCTATCCTACTTGGACACAATCTCTAGTTCTTTAACCATCTTAAACATACTTTTTGGAATGCCCCATAGTTGTGATCCTTCTTAAAATGGGGTCCAGAACTAAATATAAAATACTCTAGATATGTGGCCTGATCAGGGCAGAGTTGGATGGATCTATCACCCCACCTCACTGAAGGGTAGGATTACACAAGCTTTTTGGATTACAGAATTATACAGCTGACATTTTAAATTGCCAATATTTGTGAAACTGATTTCTAACTCCTATTTAGAACTTTATATTATCTCTATTAAATCTTAATTAGATTTAACCATCATTCTAGTTTATTATATTTGAGATCCTATCTCCGAACATGCTGTCTTCACATCATCTGTAATTCTGCTTAGTATTTCCTTTGATAAGCACTATGATAAAATGAATAAATACTGGATTTGAAGCCTAGATTTGAATCCTTCCTTTGACATTTCCTAGCTTTGTGACCATGGGCAAATCACTTAAACTCTCTAAGCCTCAGTTTTCACATTTAAAAAGTAAGGATAATAGCATCTGCAGCCCTACCCTAACAGAATTGTTGTGAAGTTCAAATGAAATGATACATAAAAAATGAAATTAGTAAGATACAAGACTTCAAGAAACATAAAGTTTCCCACCAAGTTGATCTAATTATAGTGTTTATTCATAGTATTCAAATTCCTAATGAATATTTACGCAAAAATGATACACAATATGAGCTCTCTTCATTTCATAGGCATCCTCAGGTCCATGCTTTAGTCTAGTTATGGCAAAGGAAGCTATACAGAGTCGAACAGAATCAGATGCAACTAACTAGTTCTAAATCATAGGATTATGGTCTTAGAACTGGAAGGAGCCTCAGAGACCATGCAGTCCAACCAGTTCCACCTCCTCACTTTGTATATGGGAAAAATCATAATATGATATAATAATATGTTCTATAGCTTCTTCCAACTCTGCCCAACAGAGGTCTTGCTCAAGATCAAGCAGTTACAAATGGCAGAGCCAGAGTTCAAACCCAAGGTTCTGATGACAAATCTGGAGCTTTTCCATTGCATCACTTTGATTTAGTAATGTTAGGGAACTGTGACATCTTATACTTAGGTGATAAAAGGGATCTGTGTGTACCAAAAGTCAGAACAAACCATCCTTGTTCCTAAAATCTCCAAGCCTAAACACCAGTAGTAAAATTACTTTTGATTCAAGGACTATACTCACAGATATCCATCAATCACTCTACATGTTTCTAGCTGTACAACCTTCCTATGCCTCCATTTTATTAGTCTATACCAATAAATGTCATTAATTAATTGAAATCATTGGTGAGTATGGTGAATGGCCTATGATTGATGAGTATTGATAAGAACTTTAAAAATATTTTAGAAATATTTTACTTGTTCCTTATAACAGCAGACATATATTATTAATCCCATTTTATAGATGGGGCAAACAAAGCTTAAAGTAATTTGGCCACAGTCACAAAGGTAGAAAGCATCTGAGGCTGGATTTAGAACTCAAATCTTTCTGACTCCAATTTTTGTATTTATATGTACTTCATTTGAGACCTATGATTGAAGTACTAAGATCGCTTCTATTTTTGATATTCATTGCTCTAAGCCAGCAGTTCTTAACTTTTTTGGTCTCAGGAGACTTATACATTTTTATAGACATGAGGAAGCTTTTGTTTTTGTGGGGGATAGCTATCAATATTTGTTGTATTAGAAAATAAAACCAAGGGGGTAGCTAGCTGATGTAGCAGAACCAGGAGGACCAGAGTTCAAATCCAGATTCAGACACTTAATACTTCCTAGCTGTATGACCCTAGGCAAGTCACTTAACCCTGATTTCCTCAAAAGGAAAAAAAAAATAAGACATTAAAATCTAAGGTTTATAAAAAATAGTTATTCATTTAAAATAGTGATAATAAATCCATTGCATATTAACATAAATAACATATTTTATGAAACAAAAACCCTGTTTTCCAAATAAAAAATTCTATGAGGAGTGACATTGTTTTACTTTTTTTTTTAATTACTTTAATGTCTGACTGGATAGAAGACAGTGAGACTCTTATAGTTGTTTTTCTGCATTCAATCTATTGCAACATGTTGGTTTTGGTTGAAATATAAGAAAAAAAAGTCCAGCATTAAATAGATATATAGTAAGGAAAAGGGGTAGCATTTTATAGGCCGATAACATTTTAGTACTATTATTATTATTATGAAAATTGTTTTGACATTAATGATTCCCTTAAAAGAATCTTGGGAATCCTCCAGGATCTGCAGACTATATTTTAAGATCTACTGATCTAAGATAATTCTCTAAAACTTAGAAATTGCAGAACAGCCATCAGTCTGCGGTGGTAGAAGTTTCATGACCTGCAGTTCCCTATAGAAATAAATAAATAAATTCTGCTTACAGCTTTCAGATCTTTGAGATCCATTTATAATTTGGTATGTTAAGAGAGGAAGTGAAATGACCCATTAAATCATAGTTCTGCTATGGATTCAGACTGGAAGCACTCTAGATGATTATGTTCTATAGCTTCTTCCAACTCTGTCATTCTAGATTCTAAGTTCTAAATTCTTTCTTTTCCGACATGCTTGGTCCAAGGTCCTAGGTACTAACTCTGGTTTTCCATGTTTTAAGGTATTTTCCACCTCTAACACTCTCTGTCTTAAGAATCTCAGCATCTGTAAGGAAACTACCCAATATGCACAAAATATTTCCTGTCCAAATACCATTCTAGCTTTATTAAATATTAACTATCATTATTTTAGCTTGGTGTTTTTTTCAATTGTGTCCAACTTTTCACAACCCCATTTGGCATTTTCTTTGCAAAAATACTGAAGTGGTTTATCATTTTCTTTTCCAGCTAATTTTACAGATGAGGAAACTGAGGCAAATTGGGTTAAATAGATGTTCCAGAGTCATATTAGTTATTAAGTATTGAAACCAGATTTGAATTCAGGAAGAGGAGTCTTCCTGAATCCAGACCCAAGACTCTATCCACTTTGCTACCTAGTTGCCCTATTATTATTATTATTATTGCTATTATTATTACCAAGCTGGAAAGAGTTTGAACATAAACTTAACAATGTATCATGTCTATTGTCCAGCAGTTCTATTAAATAGTCCAGAGTGGGCCCAGCTTTCCAACATAGTCACATTGCTCCCAGAAGCGTCTTTGGGGTAACAATTAATCCTGTCTGGGGCTAGCCCAACCAAAAGAATGGAGTTTATTCCCAAGGGCAAAAAACAATATTGTGAAGTTTTTAAAACTCCGCTACTCTTGTATATAAAAATCTGCAGTCAAACACATTCTTTTCATATTTTCACAGCCCCAGACTTTGGGAAAGGCTTGGAGTGGCAGCTGGAGCTTTTATATTTGTGATCTGTTGAATGACGATGACAGGAGAAGCTAGGGTAAGAATGCTTTACAATTTGCAAGGTACTTTCCTTGCTACAGCCCTGTGAATCCTCAATCTTTCTTGCCTTGAGTTCTTGGCCACTCATCTGTAACATGAATGGGTGGAGTAGATCAGGGGTGTCAAACTCAAGTGGAAACTAGATCATTAAATTGTGCATAAGGATCCTTGTTGGTGACATGTTGACCTAGAAAAATACATGTTGTAAAAGTTATCTATGTTCTTTTGTAATTTTATTAATTCATTAAATGTTTTCCAATTACATTTTAATCTTGGAAATGTTATGGGCTCTGAACTCTCAATTTCTCCATCTGTAAAGTAATAATAATGATACCTGAAGAAAGAGACAGCATCAAATAATAGAGAATAGGACCGGAGGTTCTAGGTTCAAGTCTTGCCTCTAACATACTTGCTATATGACCACAAGCAAAATCCTCAATCTTTGTGGTACAGTGGACAATCCTCTAGGATAATAAATTACAAATGGTCAATTTTCACCCTACTTCCTTATATCTCTGAGGTAGCTAGGTGGTACAATGAATATAGTGGGGTCAAGATGACCTAAATTCAAATCTAGCCTTTGATATTTACTACTTGTGCATCCCCGAGAAAATCATATAACCTCCATTTTGTTTTCCTTATCTTTCTACCATAATAGTACTTACCTCCTAAGATTGTTGTCGGGATCAAATGAGATATTTGTAAAACATTTAGCATAGTGGCTGGCACATAGTTAGCACTTGATAAATGCTAGTTCCCACTTAACTTCTGTCTACCTGAGTTTTCCCATTTGTAAAAGGATAACTGTGAGGATCAAATGAAATTATCAATTGGGAGAGTGTTTTGTAAATCTTAAAAGATAACATAAATGCTAGCTAAAAAAATATATTTTTTAATATTCAGGTTTTAAAATTTCAACCTCTAGGGAAGCTAGAGGTACTGGTCTTGAAGTCAGGAAGACTCTACTTCAAATCCAGCCTTAGATACTTAACACTTAAGTGTGTGACCTTAGGCAAGTCCCTTAACTCCAATTGTCTCTCCAAAAAAAAAAACATTTTGAGCTCCAAATTCATTCCCCTCCTTCAGTTCCTCTTCCATCCATTGAGAAGGCAAGCAATCTATCATTTATACATGGGAAGTCATGCAAAACATATTTTCATTTTTAGCTTTTATTATTAAATCACAAGCCTGAACTTCCCCATCCCCCAGAAATACATATACTACCCACTTCATGGAATTGTTGTGAAGATAGTGCTTAGCGCATAATAAACACTTTACAACTGTTGAATTGAACTGAAGTGTTTTGTAAACCAGAAGTGCTGTGGAAATGTAAGCTACATTATGATTATTATGAATTTTCACAGTCATATCAATCCCAGAGAAGGGATGTTTACTTTCCCACTTCCCTGCTCTATTTGCCTGTGCCAAGAAGCTGCCCAACTGGCTACCCTAGCAGCTCCTGGAAAGCCACTAAAGTTTCCTTAATGATCTCTTTGACTAAACAAATCAGTAGTTGATTGGACTGCCTAAGAGCAAACTCTTTCAAGTGGCATTCATTCCCCTCAAGTTTGCAATGTTCCAGGGGCTCCTTTCAGACACATTGGTCAGGTCGGGGTAGTTGGCAGTCCCTGCCATGTGCCCATGGGCTTATGGGAAGGGCTTGTGAATTCAGCATACAAAGCTCCACAGCACACAAAGCTGTCCTCAGCCCGCCTACTTCTCAACTCCATCATTAGCCTTTTGTTTATCAGGAAGAAAGAAGGCAACATTTAAAGACACCCCAAAACCCCAAATCCAAAACTCCAGACAGTGAGCTAATCCCAGCTACATTATTTGCAGTGTCCAAACTCTGGCAAAGCACTCCCCCTATTGGGCATTTATTTTCATTATTTATGCTAAAAAACAACCCACATCAAATCTTTGACATGAAGTACTAGAGCCCTCCCTCCCAATATGTTGTATTTAATTACATTGTCTATATTCATAATTTGCTATTTATACTGGGTCCATTTAGATATGTCCTTGTCTGCCCCCATCAAAGTGGAACCAGAACAATTTGGGATTAAATAAATAAATAAAGTAACTAAAATGGAGGCAGCTGGATGGTCCAGTAGAAAAGAGCCTCAGTCTCAGAGCCAGGAGTACCTGAGTTCAAAACAAACCAAAAATCAGACACTTGACACTTACTTAACTCTGGGCAAATCACTTAACTGCTATTGCCTTGCAAAAACAAAACAAAACAAAAATGACCAAAATAACCAGTTTTACCCCAAAGAAGTCACTGAAAAGAAAGCCCCTGTCTACAGTTTGTGTGACATTATAGGAGTTCTAATTCTCTCTTCCAAGGGAGGAAAAATCTATTGAATTAAAATCAAGAACACTATGGTCATCACTGGTCACAACATAAATATCAACCATTACAGGCATTATATATACTAATATTTACCACAATCTGCTTCCTTAAAAAAAATTCCCTCTATAGCCAATGAACTGCCACCCTGGAACAGACCTTCTTCACCTCAGGCTCAGATTACTACAATAGTCTACTGGCTGGTCTCCCTGTCTCTCATGTTTCCCCATTCCAGGCTGTCTGCCAGAAAATTGTCCCAATAACCTTCTGACAGCCTAAGTATGACCATATGTCTCTCCTTGTCCCTCCCACTCAATAAATTCTGATATCTCCCTGTTGCCTCCAGCATTGAGTATAAAATGTTCTGTGTGGCTTTTAAAGGCCTTTATGACATGTTCCCTTTTGACCTTTTCATTCTTCTTTCACTTTACTTTCCTATCATCTAGCAACACTGGACTTCTTACTCTTCATGATGCATCTTCCTCTTTTAATTCCCATTCTTGGAACAATTTCCCTCCCATCTCCATCTTCTGGAATCCTTGGTTTCCTTTGAGATTCAGTATTAATCTTACCTTTTTCAAGAGATCTTTTCTGGTTTCCCCTTTTCCTCACTAAAGCCTTCCCTCTGAGATTACTTTCTAATTATGGTAGATTTCTATGTGTGTATATATTCATATGTATGAATATACACACATATGTATATATGTATATATCTTGTGTATACATAGATGTTTGCATGTTGTTTGCCTCCATTAGAATATGATCTCCTTGAAAACAGAGAATATGTTTTTCCTTTTCTTTGTATTGCCAACACTTTGTGTGATATCTGGGATATAGTGAGACTTTAATATATTAAAGATTTGTTTATTGACTGAAATATTTATAGCAGTACTATTATAATAACAAAGAATTGAAAACAAAGTAGATGCTGAACTATAAAGAAATAGCTATTACATGAATGTTATGGAATATTACCAGCTGTAAGAAATGAAAAATATTATAAATATAGGAATAGCTAAAGAAATGTTACATGAAGGTAATGGAATAGTACTGTGCTGGAAGAAATGATAAATATCATAAATACAGTGACGCATACAAAGATTTACTTAACCTAATATAGGCTTGAAATAAACAGTCAAGAAAACAAAATATATGATGATCACAACATACATGAAAGGAACAATGGTAAAAAGTGAAAGTCACAAAATTACAAATGACATGTCTCTGAAGAAGAGATGTGAAAAGACACACTTACTCCATTCCTTTGCAGAAGCACAAAGCCCACAAATGTGGCACATGGAACACACACATTTTCAGGGTTTTTTTTTTTTTGATATGCTGATTCATTTTGCTGATTTTTCTTCTTTTTCTGTAAAAAATATTATTTGTTGTAAACATAAGCAAGAGGAGATACTGGGAGAAACTGTGGTAATAAAGGTTTTAATATAATTTTATTTTTAAAAAGAATGTGAACATTTTAAGAGAGGGATATTTTCATTCTTTGAAATTGTATCCCTGAGGGCCTAGCCCAGTGCCTGGAACAGAGTAGGCAGTTAATAAATACCAGTTGTGTGATTGTGAAAAAAGAAATAGGTATAAGACCTATAAAGTGTCAGAGCTGAAAAGGATTTTCAAGATCATTTGACAAAGCCATAATTTTATAGATGAAAAAACTAAGAGCCCAAAGAGTTCACTCTTAAAGGATTAAATTAACTTTGAGGTGGATGTGAGAAGGGGTACATTTGAGTCATGTGGAATAATCAGTTCAAAGGCACAGAGATGGCAGCTAGAGTGTCATGGAGTAAAGAACAGTAAAAAGGCCCATTTAACTGCGCAAGAGTGTTTGCTGGGGAGTAATGTGTAAGAAAGGTTAAAAGGTAGAGGGTAGAGCCAAGGTATATTTTACATACTTCCCCAAATCTGTTACACTAGAGGTAACTAGGAATCATTGGGATTTATTGACTACTGACCTGGAAAGTGCAAACTTTAGGATAAATTATTTTAATGGTAGGTTTGTGGAGGTTAGATTGGAGAGGGAGAAAGCTTAAGGCAGAGATATCAAGACTTCAATAGTCCAGGTCCAAGGTGATGGGAATTCCAGGCTGGAAGTGGTGGTGGCTCCCACTGTATTCTTTGTATTTGCCTCTTGGTTTCCTTCGAGATTCATTTCAAATCCCACCCACTGCAGAAGGCTTTTCCTTCCCCCAGCTTCTAGTGCTCTTCTGAGATTACCTCCCATTTGCACAGTACATGAGGCAGCTAGGTGGTGAAGGAATAGAGGATCCAAGATCAAATCCAGTCTCAGATGCTTATTATGACCCTGGGAATGGCACTTAACCTCTGTTGGCCTTAGTGTACTTGGCATATATTAGGTGTTCTACAAATGTTAGTTATAATTATGTTGTACTGTGCTGCATTATTATTATATATCATATATATATGTATATATATATATATATATATATATATATATAATTTGTCTATTGTCTCTCTCACTTAGCAGCTAGTGGTACTGTGGATAAAAGAGCCTTGGAGTCAGGAAGATTTGAGTTCAAATGTAGCAAGAGTGACTCAGAGCAACTATTAAGTCCCATTTGCCTCAGTTCCTCATCTGTAAAATGTAAAACTGGAGAAGAAAATTACAAATCACTCCAGTATCTTTGTCAAAAAATCTCCATGAACAAAGTTCATGGGATTATTTGGAGCCAGATATAACTGAATACACCCCCTCCATTAGATTATGGGCCAGAGACCTTAAAAAAAATACTTCCTTTTATGCCCAGTGTGTAGCACAATGTTTGGCACATAATAAGCACTTAATGACTTGTATGTATATATGTGGGAGGGAGGAGGGGATGTGTGTGTCTATATCTATATATGTATATATATAAATATGTCTGTTTGGAGAAGGGGGTAAGGGAGGGGGAGTGAAAGGGGGGGAAAGAACAAAGTGGGGGGGGGGGAAGTGCACCATAGAGAACAAAAGAACAACCCTACAAGGAAGGGGAAAAAAGATGGACATTCATGAATATAATTTCTTCTACTATTATATATTCTTTCTTGAACTGGAAATTTATTGTTATATATTTTGAATCCTCCCTGATGTTCTGCTGGACACATGACAATGCTGTTTTGTTTTCCTTTTTTTTTCTATTTTTTTTAATAAATAGAATTTTTTAAAAAATAGCTTGTTCATTAACTGAATGGAGAAAAGGAAACATATAGTAGAAAAATTATGGAGGTAGAAACATGATTTAGCAATTGATTGGATCCGTGGGGTAGAGAGGTGAGTGAGGAGTCGAGATCACAGGGAGGTTTCAAACTGAATGTTATGAGAGATGGTGCTCTGGACAGAAATAGTTAAGCCTGGAAGAGGGGTGCGTGCGGGAGAAGATAATTAGTGAGAGAAGGAGAGCCAGGCACATCACCATGGCGACTGTTTCCATGGCGACCGTTTCTATGACGACCATCCCCATGGAAACCGTGCCGGTCCCATTCTAAGACGGTGGCCGTGGAGGATCGTATCGGTATTGTTCGGAGGAAGACGAATACTGTGATTGGCGGTACCGGCCCTTTTAAGGAGCCGCGAGAGGTTCCGCTCCCCCTCCTCCTCCCTGTCGTCATCCTCCTCCTTCGCTGCAGTCCCCCTCCCTGTAGCCGCAGCCTCGCCGCAGTCCTTGGGAGAGTGCACAGGTCTTGCGGCTGCTCCCGGGGCGCAGGTGCCTCTGCTTCTCCCTTCTTGCTGCCGGGGTCCTCTTTCTCTCTCTTAGCTCCGCGGAGCAGGAGCTAGGTGGTCCTAGCCGGGCCCCTCGAGGGCGGGCACCTGCAGAGCCGCGGCCGATGCCGCCGCCGCCCCCGCCTCCGCCCCGGTCCTGCTTCCCGGGCCCGGGCCCCCCGCTGCAGGGAGAGCCCTTTCGAGGCCGCCCCTCCGACCGCCTGCAGCTTTGGCCGGACCGCGCTGCTGTTGCTGCAGGAAAAGCTGAGCCTTGAGCATCTCATCGCCCTCGGCCGTTCGCCTCGTGCGGGCGGCTGCTCCACCTCCACCTCCACCTCCCGCTCCCCTCCTCTCTGTGCAGCCGCCATCTTGACCTTGAACTGGACCGAGCTCTGGGAGTCGGCGGAAGGTCCGCGCCCCGTCCCTGCGCTGCAGCTGCTGCCTCTGCCCGCCCCTGCCCGCCCAGCCCCGGTGATGACTCCCGAAGACGGTCCCCCCGGCCACGATGAGGTTCTGGGGCAGGTGCTCACCGCTGCGAAGCCTTTCCAGGTGGGCCCGGGTGCGTTCCTAGTAACGTGTGGGAGCGCTGGGGGAGGTGTCCGAGTGGGAGACCCTGCCAGCCCAGCCGCTGCTACCACTGCCACCGGTGAGCTGCCATGTTACAGACCCCCGTGCCCTGCGCTGTGAACCCCTCCCCTCTGCAGCCCAGGACCCCGCCCCAGGACTCCAGCACCCGGGTTTAGCCCCCTCCCAGTGCTCCGGATCAGTCTGACCAGTCACCCACACCCAAGGTCACAAGAACCCGTTTGCCATGGATGGACTTGAGATGCAGACCAGCAACTCCTGTGCATTCTTCCAGCTTGTCTCCGGTCGTGACTCCCAGCAGCCCCTCCCCTTCTCCCAGTCCGTGAGCAGGGACCCCGCCACGGGGGCCCCTCTGATGCCCTGCCACCCCGGTCCCTTCCCCTGGCTTGTCACTCTCTTGGATTTCCTGATCTGAACTTTCAGTCTGTGTTTTCTCCTGTGCTGATGACGTATTGTCTTCTTCGCTGTCATCCCTTCATGTTCTTCTTTCTCTATGGACTGCACAAAAACCTCATCCTCAAGACCATGGACCTCTTCAGTGACCACAAATGGAACATCCTCTGTGCCCCCGATGGAGTGAGCCCGGTGGAGGGAAGGATTGTCGTTAGGTTTTTGACTCCACCTTAGAAGGACTTCAAGGGGACTCTTGTCGATTCATCCTTCCTCAGTCTTGAGGGTTTCCCTATCTGTGTTATTATGACTATCTTCCCCCCTCCCCACATTTAATACAATTTGTCAAGTATTTATTAAGTGCATACTATGTGCTTGGCGCTGGGTACATAAAAGCAAAATGAAACATCCCCTTCCCTAGAGGAACGGGGGTTTATATTGTTTTCTCACTCTCCTGTACATGTGGAGAGAACTTGTAGGCAAGGTTCATTAACCCGGGGCTGGAAAGAACCTTACAGGGCATTTAGTCCAAACTTCCAGATTTACAGGGGAAGGCTGAGGTCCAGAACAGATAAGTGGATTGCCCAAAGTCTTGCAGATAGTAAATGACTGACATAGATGGAATTTGAAGGTAAATCCTCTGGCTGCTGCAAGTCCACTGCACCACACTGGAGGAAGGGGGAGGGGGGAGGGGGTGGAGGTGCTGTCTGTGTCTGTCTCTCTGTGAGTGTGAGTGTGTGAGAGTGCGTGTGTGCGTTCATTATCCTCTGTCCTTCCATGATAAATGCCACACCCTGGAAATCCCATCACCCGTCCTTCCTCCCCATCCCCTTCACCAATCCTGTTCCTGTGAGATGTGTATATTTATTCCATATTTATATAGAGAGAAACTCCTTATTTTGGAGAGTGGGGAGCAGTTACAGAGCTCCTCAGGACTTGCTGCTAATGATACTTCATTGTGGGAGATGTCTTTATTACTATCCAAAATTTCCTTGAGGAAGGCAAAAGAGTTGAACCCAAACATCTGGGCTGGGTCAGAGGCAGGAGGAGGCAAGGTGTAGAAGCAAATGTATTTATGTCAGTACGAATTTCCTAATAATTGGAATGGCTTCAAACTGGAATAGATTGAGAAGTTGATAGGTTCCCCCTCCTTTCAGGACTTCCAGCAAAGGCTGAATTACCACTTACTGGGTATGGTGTGGATGGGATACTTGTTCAAGGTATGGATTGTATTGGATGTTCTTGAGGTCTCTTTGAACTGTAAGATTCTGTGATTCTGTATTTCATAATTATATACAAAGTGCGTCATACAGAGCCCGGGGAGATATTCTTTACCTGCTTCTTATTCAACTATGTGGGGATCTGCTTCTGGCCATATGTGACTCTTCAATGAGGGGTTTGTACAATAGATGGCTCCACTTAATATGTATCTCCCACGATGACTTTTTTATTTTCTTATATTCCTAGCACTTAGCAGAGTGCCTGGCACATAGTGAGTACTTAATAAATTCTTGTTCATTTTTTTTTTTTAAGACTCCTAATTGTCTCCTGAGCCAAAAGAGCTCAGTAGACTCAGATAGACAAAAAGGGCTTTCTTCCTCTCCAGCTGTGAACCATGTAATAGACTGGTTCCAGCTGGGTCCCCAGTGTTGGGTGGGAGAAGGGACAATTTCCCAATCTCCCACCTGGCCTCCATGCAGCCATCAGAATGTGGCTGCCCCTGTCTTTTGTGTTTGTTCTTATCTAGTTTTAGGGGAACAATTAATCCTGTAGTGCATGTGTATAGTTCTAGCAGTATACATTTTAGGCCTTGTGAATTTTAGGTTTGAAGATTCCTAGCTTCTGCATTGAACAGCATGGCCACCCAACAAGAAGATTGACCTATGCTACCAGCAAAGGAATGCCAAGAGTGGATGAACTGTGCAAGGCCAAGATAACATCAATTTGTATTCTTGAAAAATTGCTTTATGTTCTGATATTTAAATATTAGCCTCCCAATTTACTGTAACTGTAGTTAATAAGTAAAGTTACTGAATCCTATTAAACATGTTAATTCTGTTGTGTGCTGATTCTTTCTTGTTCAGCATGTATTTCTGTGTAGGAATAAACTAGTTGTTCTATAACTAGAGTGGGGTCGGGATAATAAATAAACAATGAATAAACAATCATTACATTTAATAAATAATAGCAAACTTATGTAAGTAAATATAATTAAACATCAAACAATTGTTAATTAAGCTTAATGCAAATAAAACATTAATTAAACACATAATCATTTATTAAGCACTTGCTTTTTTGCTGGGCACTGCTAGTCCTATGGGAAACAAGGAAAGGCAAAATTTTTTCTGCTCTCAAGAAACGGGGGGGGGGGGGGGGGGGGAGAGTATGCAAATTACTATACAAACAAAATATAGATAGGGCAAATTATAGGTAATCTTAGAAGGGAGACAGTAGTATGAAGGGAAATCAGAAAAGATATGCAGAAGGTTGAATTTTAACTGAGATTTCAAGGAAGCCAGGAGGCAAAAATGAGAGAAAAGTACCAACTATAGTCATTATCTAATGAAAATGTTTAGTGTAGGAAGTTCTTTGTATGCGGAACAGAAAGGACAATGTCACAAGATTACTGATTATGGAAGGAAATAAAGTTTAAGAAGACTGAAAAAGTAGAAAGGAACCAAGTTGTGAAGGATTTTGAATGCCAAAGGATTTTACTTCTGATCCAGATGGTGGTAGAGAGCCACTGAAGCTTATTAGTGAAGAGATAACCCCTACACAGAGAGCAGGGAGACTAGCAAGCTATTACAATTCATGTAGGAGATAAAGGGCCTGCATTGGGGTGACAGTACTATCAGACAAGGGGATATATACTGGAGATGTTATGAAGATAAAAATGAAGACAGCAATTGTTGGGTGGGGTTTAGGCCATGAAAATGAGTGAGGAATCAAGGATGACTCAGATTGCAAGTCGAGGTGATAGGTAGCATGGGGGTACCCTTGGCAGAAACATGAAAGCAATGAGGAAGGGACATTTTTGAGGGAAAGATAATGAGGTAACTCAAACATGTTGAGTTTGTTAACTAAAACTCATCCAGATCAAGACATCTAATAGGCATTTGAAACTAGAGGACAGGAGAAAAGTTATGGTTGAAAAAGTAGATCTGAGAATCATCTGTGCAAAAAGATCATTGAATCCATTGGAACTGATGAGATCACTAAGTGAAATAATATAGAGAAAGAAAAGTGCCCAGGAAATAGCCTGGTAGATACATGGTTGAGATCTCGATGAAGATCCAATAAGAGAGATCAGAGAATGATCAAAATTGGCAGAGAGATCAAGAAAAATGATGACTGAGAAAAGAGTGTGAATTATTAGTAACTCAGGAGAAAGCAATCTCAGCTGAAACTATAGTTAAGAAGACAATGAGGGGTAGAAGAAAAGGAGGTATCTGCCATAGGTGGCCTTCTCAAGTTTAGCCACAAAAGAGAGGAAAGACATAGAATGATAGATTGCAGATCAAGTAAAGAATTATTGAGAATGGAAGAGACATCGGGGTACATGGGTGTATTTCTAGGAGTAGGGAAGCAACCAATAGGGAGTAAATGACTATTTGTGAGGCTAGGGATGGTTGAGGGAGTAGATGAGATAGAATGGGATCATTTTTGCACATACGTTTTGCTTGCAAGGAAAAGGACCATTTTTTCATGCTAAATAGGTAAAGAAAATATATGAGATGAGAGAAGAGGGAGTTCTCAGTGAATGTCTTCATTTTTTTTTTCATTGAAATATGAGACAAACATAAGATGACAGGAAATGAGAAGGACAAATGTTGGAAGGGATGTGGGAAAACTGGAACACTTCTACATTGTTGGTGGAATTGTGAACGAATCCAGTCATTCTGGAAAGCAATTTGGAACTATTATCAAACTGTGCATACCTTTTGATCCAGCAGTGTTTCTACTGGGCTTATATCCCAGAGAGATCTTAAAGGAGGGGAAAGGGACCCACATGTACAAAAATGTTTGTGGCAGCCCTTTTTGTAGTGGCAAGAAACTGGAAATTGAATGGATGCCCATTAGTTTGAGAAGGGATGATTAAGTTATGGTAAATTTATGTTGTAGAATATTATTGTTCTATAAGAAATGACCAGCAGAATGGTTTCAGAGAAGCCTGGAGAGACTTACAGGAACTGATGCTGAGTGAAATGAGCAGAACCAGGAGATCATTGTACTTGGCAACAATAAGATTGTATGATGATCAATTCTAATGGATGTGGCTCTCTTCTACAATGAGACGATTCAGACCAGTTCCAAGGGTTTTGTGATGAAGAGAACCATCCACACCCAGAGAAAGGATTGTGGGAATGGAATGTGGAACACACAGCGCATTTTCACTCTTTTTGTTGTTTGCTTGCATTTTTTCTTTCTCACTTTTTTTCTAGTTTGATTTGATTTTTCTTGTGCAGCAAGATAATTGTATAAATATGTATGCAAATATTGAATTTAACATATACTTCTACCATGTTTAACAAATATTGGTCTACTTGCCATCTAGGGGAAGGGAGTGGGGGAAGGGGAGAATTACACAAGGTTTTGCAAGGATTAATGTCAAATCCATGCATATGTTTTGAAAAAATAAAAAGCTTTAATTTTAAAAAAAGAAATATAAGACAAAGTCTTTAGTGGAGAATAGAGGGAAGAGAACTTTAGGAAGCATGAGGAAGAAATAAAAGGTTTGGAAAAGCCACTGTAGTGAAATGAGATAGTGAATGGACAAGAGAGGTGTTAAAGAATTATCTTGCTGCAGTTAAGGGTCTACTTAGAATCATGCCACATAAATTTGTAATGGAACTAATTTTGTTATTTTCTCCTATTTATATTTATTTCTATTTCTCACTAGCATGTGAAAAAACACAAGTATAGCAGATGGTGGAAGAAATCTAAGGCTGTGGTTTGGCAAAGGAAGATCTTCTACAGGACAAGGAGACAAGAGACAAGAGAAGAGGACAATGTTGAAGCAACAGGTAAAGATGGGAAAGGAAAGGGAATCTAACCAACTAGGATTGAGGGCCTGGGAAAAAACTGAGGGTTGGAAGGATTAAGGCCAGATCCAGGGAGAAAGGATAGGTTTGGAGTTGGGAGGAAGATATAGAGGTAGAATGACAATAGACTGTGATTAAATAAAGTAATTTCAGAGTTCATGATCATTGAACTCCCAGTTATCTAAAGTTGCAACTGATATGTAATCTTCAGCTCCTATATCTATCTCTGGCTGGCTGGTTAGCTCTTTCTGACTCTCTCCCCCTCTGCCCATCTCTGCCCACTTGTCCTACCATTCCTTTGTGTCCTCTGAAACCCTTGCCATTATTAACAAATTGACATTTTAATAAGAACTCTTCCTCTCATGTCATTTCCCTTTTCTTACATTTAAAAAAAATGGCTTTCCCTTTAGTCAACATCTCCATTAATGGATATGCCTCTTCCCCTCTTGATACACTGAGCCAGGAGGAAATCATGATAATAGAAATTCTTAGACCTCTGTCTCATCTCTGGACCCCCTTCCCAATAGCATCACATTGACACGTCTTCTCCTTTGAGTTCACGCCAACCAGATATACTCATTATTCAGATCCAGGCAGCAATTGTGCCTCGGATTCCTAGCAATTCACATTTCTTTCTCAAGAAATTCTATACCTGATTGGCAATCTTCCTCTCCACCCAACCCTTGCCTTTATATTTGGGGACTTGATACATGTCAAAGTTTCTTACTTTCAGTTCTTCAACTTCAACTTAGTACCTTGATTCCATCTCAGCCACATACAAACATGGTTTTGATCCCATCATCACCCACAAGTGTTCCACCTTCACAATCCACAGGTGTCATTTTTCTATCTGACCATAACCTCCGAGCCATCTATCTCTCCCTATGTTTCACCCTCTCCTAAATTTATTTAGCGTCTTCACCACATTGTCCAGTTATTCTAATCTTCCTTGATTTCTCAGGCATGTTCCTTGTTCTGCTTTATTATCCTCCCTCCAGGTTCTCCACATACTGCAAATAATCTAGATCCCTTGATATGTTATTATTAAAATTAGGTAGCATATCCCTCCTTGGGGACCTATATCCTTTATAGGTAACTAGTCCAACTTCACATTATTTTTTGTCCTCCCAAAATTTTTTGTCCTATTATCATTGATCCTTTCCCAAACCTGAAATCTTGATACTTCTAACATTTGCCTTTTTTCATATATATGTATGTATGTATATACATGCTACTGAGTCTCCAATAGAGGAATTTAAATAATCATGTTACTTGGTTGTTCTACAAATTTGTTGTCTAGTCTTAACTAAGCTTTTACTGCTATATGTCAATTCTTTTATTCTTTCCTTCTCACTTCTGTGTTCCAGTGTCTTGTCCAAACCTCTTCTCTCCTTGTCATTTATTTTGCTTCTTGCCTTCCTTTCATAAGAGGAAGTTCATTTCAAATTTTACTAACAAAAGTTGAAGCCATCTGTCTTGAGCTCCCTCTTCCCAATTTCATGCAGCTAAATAATAATACATCATTTTCTGTTCTCTTTTGCTTTTCTCCAGTCTCTTATGAGAACTAATTCTTTTCCTTGGAAACTTGTAACCTTAATCCAATCTCCTATCTCCTACAGTGTCTTTTTTGCTTCAATAATTCTCTTTCCCTTACTAATTTCCATTTTAAAATATATCATATTACATAAGAGTATAATATAAATATATTTTAAAATAAAAAAAAAAAAAAACAAAGAAGCTGAAAGAAGTCATGTAGGGAACACCAGGACCTTTCTTGGGAATTTTTGTTGCTTGTTGTTCAGTTGTTGCAGTCATGTCTGACTCTTTGAGACTTCATTTGGAGTTTTCTTGGCAAAAATCCTAGAGTGATATGTCATTTCCCTTTCTAGCTCACTTTATAGGTGAGGAAACTGAGACCAAGGATAAATACTCATTGTTCTATCTCTGACCTAATTGCTGGTAAGGTAATAAGAGGAAATATAAGGTAGTGGAAAAGCCACTGAAATTGGAATCATGGCATAATAAGCTTGAGTCCTGACTCCTGAAATTATGTGATTTGGGGCAGACACTTCTCCTTTCTGAGTCTGTTTCCTAGTATACATTATGAAGATAAACATATCCACACTACCTATATGTCAGGTCGTTATAAATTGTATTGTGCTTCAGAAATGGAAACAATTACATATAAGAAGGGTGTTCTGCTCTTCTCTCGAAGAGCCAGGCAAAGCTCCAGGATACCCTGAGGGAGTTGAAAATGACTTTTCCTCTACTGCATCTTCTCCGATTGTTAGGGGCAAGGGATGTGCTCTGCTAGTTCCATTTAACCTATTAATATCAGGTAATTCTTAACACAGGAATTTTTACTTCAGAGATATAGCAACAACAAACACGCAGACATTTCTCCCCAGCAATTCTGGGGCATATTCTCCCCTATACCATCTATGTTTCTGGAGAAAAAGGTTCAAAATTTAGCTCAGTTTCTATACAACACTGATTCTACTAAGTTCATGTCCAGATATGACAGGACAGCCAAGTGAATCTTATACTGACTTCGATCCCAGAAGGTCATTCCCTAAATTCAATTTTTGGGTCCCCCAGAGTTCTGATGTTTCATTAACTGTAAAAACCCAGCCTGGATCCTGATTCTTGAATTCTTATGGCTCATTCTCTCAACTTTGAGTGAGTCAGTAAGCTTCCCCAGAGCAAATGGAAAAAAGAAACTAGCTAAAGCTGACAGGTCTGTTTGGATGCCTCCATAGCCATTCAAAGAACTTCCTCTATAGCATGTGGTTGGCCAGCTCGAGCCAGTTGCAGGATACTTGCATAGCCTCCACAGTTTGTCTCCAAGGCAGCTCCCCTACACGCCATCATGAAGCAGACCTCCCAGGTTCTCCACATAGAGAGATACCTTCTCAGGTATACTGCACATAATCTAGATACCTTGATATGTTTTATTATTAAAACCAGGTAGCATATCACACATTGAGGACCTTATCTGAAACAAAACTAAAATGATTATTTATGTTTTTTTTTTTTAATCTACTTAATGCAGTTCAAGAAATGTCTGCTTCAAGCTCTATCCCACATCCAGCAGAGGGCAGCAAAATACCGCATACCATCAGCACTCCCCTATCAGGTCCATAAAATCTGGGGTCTCATAGATAGATAGGGATGGGTGCTCTTTCTACCAATACATACCATAATTTGATCCTTCTTCTTATCTTTTTTGCGATGCAATTCAAAACATTCATCCTTCATAGAAGATAATAATAATAGTAACAATAGTTGACATTTCTACAGTGCCTTAATATTTGATCTTGCAACCATGTGAGATAAAGGTTAGTTTTATCTATCACTAATCCATCATCCTTTAGCCAGAAAGGAGACTTGCTCCCAAAGTTCCATTTCCTTTAAAATTTTTTGAATACCAGTATGTCACCAGGATTAACCTTCATGATTATTTTCCAGTAAAAACTTCAATAGTTTTTTTTAGGAAAAAACAATTATGGAATAAAACAAGCATTCCACGAATGATTGTATATGAAACTGTTAATCTATTATACACAACTTCCTATTCCTTTCTAATTGTCATGTAAATTTCTGTTTTTCTTCTTTTCCCCACAATCCCCATAGATGGCTATCATTAGATATAACTAGATACAGGTAAATAGATAGAGATCTACATTTACACACACATACACATACGTGTGTGTGTGTGTGTGTGTATCTATCTACCTATCTATATATATATATACATACATGTAATTATTCTATACATATTTTTTATTTGTTCTTTCGCTGGATGTAGAAAGCATCTTTCTTTAAATATTCTTTATAAAAATAAATTTGGATATATATAACAGTCAAAATAATTTTTCACTCAAAGTTGTTCTCAATGATGTCTTTAATGACACATCTTATACATAAGTCATAATTGATAATTTGCTATACCCAACTTATATTCACCATGTTTTGTTTTTTTTTTACATTGCCCTTTGGGTTACCAACACTATTAAGTTTTCTGAGAATATAGTATTCCATGACTAACAGCCACATAGAATCATTAGGGAAATATTAATATTAAACTAATTTTTTTTTTAAATTTTCTTTAAACTTCTCTAACTTCTTTAAAAAGAAGTTCATCCATCATATCTGTAATTATATTAGTACTTAAAGATGTAGTTCTTCCAGATTTTGTGATTGGACTAAATTCTGCCTAATCATCTCATCATTTATTTTATAAGATCATAGGATCATAGAGTGCTAAATGGGACCTTAAAAGTCATCTAGGCCAACTTCCTCATTTCACTAGAAAGTGGAACTCCAATAAAAAGAGTTCAAATGGTTTATCCAAAGTCCTGCAGATAGTAAATAGGGGAATTTGAATACAGGTCTTCTTATTCCAAACCCAGTACTCTTTCTACTGTTCCATACTTACTATTATGATTCTATCTTTCCTATTCAACAACATCCTGTAAAGAAAAAAGATATCCAGTAAGACTTCAAGAGTTTCTTCTTATTGGCTTCAATTATCATCATCCCACCTTATTCTGAGTAGTGATCCTATCCTCTATTTGATCCTCCTCTTGGTTTACAACATAGTGTTTCGTTTGGTTTTGGTTTTTAAAGAAAGAGAGAAAGGGAGGGAGGGAGGAAGGGAAGGAGAGAGGGAGGGAGGGAGGAAGGGAGGAAGGGAGGGAGGAAGAGAAAAAGGAAGAAAGGGAGGGAGGGAGGAAGGGAAGGAGGGAAGAAGTCTATTCTTTCCATTAATCTGTTAAAGATCTTTTAGATTTTAGCAAAATTGAAAATATTAGGAGCTTAAAAATCAGTATGATTTTTAGGTGATACAATGGATGTAGCACTAGGTCTAGAGACAGGGGGGTTCATCTTCCTGATTTCAAATCAGCCTCAGACACTGATTTGTCTCAGTTTTCTCATTAGTAAAATGAACTAGAGAAGGAAACAACAAAACACTCCAGGATATCTGCTAAGAAAATCCTAAATGAGGTCACGAAGAGTCAAACAGGACAGGAAAAAAAAAAAATCACAAACAAATGACTGGACAGTGACAACGAAGGCAAAAAGCAGATTCTAAGAGGTTGGTTTTTTAGAATTTATTTTATTCTGTACTTAAGAAATAAAACAAGTACCATAGTAGAATAGAAAAAAAAAAATTGGCTCATTAAACTGAGAATCTATTATGTGCAACTTGCTATTCTTTTAAAATATGTAATAAAATTGTTATGTCACTTTCTTTTTTCTCCTTTTTTTTTCTTCCCTTCCTCCCCCCTCTCCCAAAGATGGCTACCACTAGACATAAATATGGACGAATGGATGTGTGTGTATGTATATATATACATATATATAAATATATGTATATATATATATACATGCATATATGTATATACACATGTATGCATATAAATGTAAATATTATTCTATACACACTTCTATTTATCAGTTCTTTCTGTAGATGCAGATGGCAAACTTGCACGAAATAAGAGCAAAATGAGCAGAACCAGGAGAACGTTGTGCATGTTAACAGCAATATTGTTTGAAGAACAAGTTTGCAGGGAGGTAGGGGCACTAGCCCGGAGCAATGGGTTCGAGATTCGCGGGTTGATCCCGAAGCCGAGCTGGAAGCTGGCGCCTGGGCCGGGACCCCTGCCTTGCAGGTGTGGGGAAAGCTCGCCCTAAGCCGTGACAGGCCGTATCCTCGGACCCTTGAGAGAAAATGCTGGAGATCTTCCGCGGGCTCCACGATGACCTGCGAGGGAGGGGTCCCCACAAGCTCCTGGGAACCGGGAGGACAGAGGAGAAAAAGAAGTTAGTCAGAGATTTTGATAAGAAGCAGCAGGAAGCAAACGAGAGGGAGATGGTTAGAGGGGCTGCGTTATGTGCCCCTCTGTTTTCGCGACCCCATGATGGCCAGCTTCGAAGCTCTCAGGGCTTATGCCATAGAGAATAATCAAAGAAAGGGCATTATTTCTACCAGGCACTGAGAGCCTGAATCGAGCCGCTCAGAGCATTGAACGCTCCCACCAGATCGTCACTGAGACGAATCAGATTGGTTCTGAAATCACCGAAGAACCCGGGGGGACCAAAGAGACCAGCTGGAACACACAAAGAATCGACTGCTGAATACAAATGAAAACTTGCTAAAGTCGAAAGATCTTGCGTTCGATGTCTAGTAAAGTGGCAACAAATAAACTGCTGCTTTCCGTGTTTATCCTTCTGGAGCTGGCCATCTTGGCAGGATTAGTCTATTACAAGTTCTTTGAAAAATAAGGAAAATCCCTGGCTCCTCTTTATTCTTCTTGTGGATCTCTAAATCAAAGAGCTAAAGGACCAACTAGCAGTTTAAACGCTCAGACTGGCTGTGGAAGAGAGAAGAAAGATGACGATTGAAAAAGGGAAGTAAAGTTAAGAAGGCTGGGATGCTAAACCAAGGTAGCAAATGCTGTGTTTATTAATTGTTTAAATTTATAGAGCAATCTAGTACATTAACTCACAACAAACTAAACAAAACCTATTACAAAATACAGTAATATTGGTCACCAAAAAAAAGGGGGGCGGGCATCTTTTATTCAAATCCAGCTTCAGACACTTAATGGGTATGTGATTCCAGGCAAAAAATCATTTAACCCACTTTCCTCCAAACAACAACTTTGAATCTATGAGATTTAAAGGTGAGGATTAAGTGGGATTGAAGCATTGCACCTCAGCAGGGGATGCCAGAAGCTAAATTTACTATGAAAAGACTCCCCCTCTTCTACCTCAGAGTACTGAAGGCTTCAATACCTTTGCCCCTGCCACTCATTTGCATATCAGAGAGAAAGATTTGGCCATGTACTGGCAAATCAACATAAATTATGTTGTGGTCTCTCATCTCAGGAGCCCAGTTCTGAACCAGAAAGAATTATCCAAAAGGCGAGTGTATATATTTCTCCTATCTCCTAAGAAAGAGGCATATATGGGATGTTCCGAAAAGACAAGCCCCTCTAAAATGAGGGCTTGCCAAGCTCTTTTCAGGGCTTTTCATTTATCTTTAATTCACCTAATTTTCACCTGTGGCTCTTAGAAGCCAGAAGCCACACCCCATAAAATCTTCTTAACAGACAGGTTAGACCAGGTTGAGGGGAACCACAGCGAGTTAGAGGGGTGACTACCCCAAGTATGTGAAGACTTCCCTGGGAAGAATGGGCACATGAGAACAATTTGTTTCAGCAGTCATGAAAATGGCAAAGCAGGTGCTTTGGAGCTTTGAGACTTGGTCAGACCCCCAAGACATCAAGGTCATTCATTGAATCCCCAGCCATCACCAGTCTCTTCCTTTTGTCTGGGAGAATGAGACTGATGACTTCATACAATTCCAATTCAGACATTACCCTTGTATTGTCATTGGTCCTCTGAAAACAAAAGACAAACAACAAGAATAGGAGAGGACAGTCTTCAAAACTGAAGTACTCAAGGCTTCAGGGAGAAAAAAACTAAATTGTTTCTGCCAGTCCCAATCTCTGCCTTTTCTAAAGGTATACACTCCCACCCACCTCCTATTCCTACCACACCCCCATTCCTGATGGAAGAGTATAGCTGCTGAGATGTATTGTTTCCGTGATTAAATGTTAGCTCCTTGAAGGCAGAGTGTTTCACTTCTGTCATTTTTGTCACTTTATCACAAGTGTCTATCACAGTGATTGGCACATTAATAGATGCTATTTATTAATCAATGCCTTTTCTAAAGAATACAGTAGCATCCTATATTAAAGGGTCCAATACCATTATTAATATGCTAATTTATTCAAGCTTATTGACTGTTGCCAAGAATCAAGAATATTTCATATAGGAGTAAGATCTTAGACACTAAATCTGAGCAAGAGCCAAAAACACACTCTTTATTCAAATGTATTCTTGGATTGCTCATCCTCCTTTAATAAACTGAGATGAGGCAAAAGAACTGGAACTAAATGTAAGTTTAGTTAAGCCCCTAAGGACCTGATCAGCAGGTATTTACTGACCCAGATGCATGACCTTACCTCCGTTCTAGTCCCTGAGACAGAACAAATGGGTACCATCCTTCATCATCACTATGCTATAGAGGGTGGACACCCCAATCAAATAGTACTTCCCTATCCTTTGGCTACCAAACTTCCACATCTGACTCACTTAATTAGTGTGACTCAGAGTCTCTTAGCTGCCTACTGACTGCCTCCTTCCCCTGTTACTATTCCCTCATTTCTCTTCTCCATCCTCTTCAGCCCTATCCTTTCTCATCCCCATCTTACTCTTCCCTGGTCTTCTATTGTTCATGCTAGAGCCCCATTGTGAAACTTACTTTTATAGTAGTTCTCTTCCTTCCATAATCCTGGCAACCTCTTCTACTCAAAGAAACCTTCCCCACTCACACAGAAACCACTATATTCCTGGCTTTTGCCTCTACTTCTAGCTATACTTTTTGTCTCATGCCATCGATAAACAAGACCAAGAAGACTAGATAAATGCTTTATTCCTTACCTTAATTTACATCTTTTGAGATTTATTCCATTGTTCTATAATAATAAAAATAATAATGACTAAAATTTACATAGTACCTAGTATGTGCTAAACAATATGCTAAGTGCTTTATGAGTATTATCTCACTTTATCCTTACAACAACCTTGGGAAGTAGATTCTATTTTCACCCCCAATTTTCAGATAAGGAAATTGAGGTAGAGATTAAATGGCTTGCCTAGGTCACATAACTAGTGTCTGAAGCCAGATTTGAATTCTGGTTTATCTTGACTCCAGGCCTAACATTCTATATGCCCAGAAGACCATAAGATCCTACCCATATCTGCCATGATCTACGATTTCCCAGGTCATTTCTTTCCCTTTCTAGGAGTCTTTTTGACTCCCAGGTTTGTTCTCTTCCCCAAACCCTTGCCTTTATATTTGAAGACTTCAGATATACGTTGGCATATTATTATACAACCTGATTTCCCAGTTTATTAATCTTAACTCTCATAATTTACACCTTTACTTCACCTTAGCCACACACAAGAATGATTATTCACTAGTTTTACCATTGCTCATATCTGTTTGATCTCCAAATTCTAGAACTCTGATATTTTTACAACTTTCTATTCTTTCCCAACTCTCTTTCCCTGTCTTCTCCTAAGTCTATTCGGTCTTCATTGAGCTCTCCAGTCATTCCCTGTCCCTCCTAGTTTATCACCTTTGCTTTGACCTTACTCTCTTCCCTTCAAAAATTTGACTCTATAATTAACCAGTTTAACTTTACCTTTTCTTCTATCCTCTAACTTCTTTTCCCTTTGCCCTATTGTCACTCATGTATTACCAAACCCAAAATGTAGTTTACTTTCATCTTAGTTCCTATTCAGATACCCTTTAAGGAATGGTACAGCAGGAAGTCATACAACTGTGCTACCTTGATTCACTATAAATATTGTTATTTAATTTCAAAAGGGAATGTGGAATGGCATCCTTTTATTTTTCACTGATCAACTTCTATTGCACTCCTCAAGATGGATGTTCTAAATCTCTTCTTTCTTCAAATTACATAGGCTACTCCTTCTCTCTTTCTCTCAGCACAGGACTTTACCTAATATTTTACTGAGAAAGTAGAAGCTATTTATCCTGAGTTACCTCTTCTCTGTTCTTTAGCTCAGGCTTCTTATACATCATAGTTCCATTTCCTCTTCTTGTGCTTTAGTGTCTGATAAAAAGGAGTCATTACCTCAGGGTTTTGCCAGTAAATATTTAACAACCAACTCTTTCAAAGAAGAAAATGTGTGCATGATACAATTTTAAATTTAATCTGTCTTATGAACATTTTCCCAATTGTTTTCTTAAAAACAATTGTTGGCTGATTTCCAAGATAAACGTGCTCAAACTGAAATTTTACTAATCACCTTGGGAGCCTATTCAAAATGGCTTCAGCATAACTCTACCTCTCATCTTGCCATGGACAACCCCTCTCCTTGTGCTCTAGATCCATCCCTTCTATCTCCTCTTCTATTTTGTGTTGGTGATATCCTTCCACCCCATTTTCAAAATCCCCTTATCTTTAGAGACATTCTCTGCCACATAAAAACATGCCCATACTTAAAAAAAAACAAACAAACACACCTTTTCTTAATACTGATATCCCCACAAGCCAAATCTAATTCTGCTCCTCTCTTTCTAAGACTCCTAGGAGAAGATTTTTACATCTGAATTATCTGGGGAAGATTCTGAAGATCACCTGGCAAAACAGATACCAGACACCAAGGTCCTTTTTCCAAACTAAACTGCCAAGATTCCATTGGGCTGTCCACATTGTTCAAATGCTAAATGTACACTTTCAAAAAGATTATTTTATGGAGAACTCACACATGGCAAATACAAGGTAGTCAGAAAAAAGCAATACAAGGACCCTCTCAAGGTCTTTCTTAAGAACTTTATAATTGATTGTATGACATGGGAGACACTGGCACAGGATAGCCCAGTATGGTGTGCCCTCATCAGAGAAGGTGTTGCATTCTGTGAACAAAGTAGAATTGAATTAACTCAAAAGAAATATGAGATACACAAAGTTAGAGAGTCCACCCCAAATGTTCATAGGGACTATTTGTGACTGACCTGTGGCAGAGCACTCCAAGCTCCTTTTGGTCTGATGGGCCACAGTTCATTGTGACTTGACTCTAACTTAGTGATGTCATTTTGGTCCTCTTCAAAAATAAAGAACAACAATCAATCAACCTCTATTGTCTCATCTCTTATTCATTTCTCAACCACTTGCAATTCTGTTGACAATCCTACCATTTAATTGATACTCTCCCAGTCCCTCACATTTCTTAAGGTAAAGAGGAAGGAACATTATTCATCTTTTCTCCAGAACAAGACTAATCATTAAAATCTCTGAAAGCTAATTAAATCTTATGATTTTTTCTCAATCCTCATGACTTCTCTATAGATTTTGACTGTTAATTGTTCCTTCCTCCTGGATAATATTTTCTCCATTGGTTTTCTTAACAAAAGTCTCTCCTAGTTCTCTTACATATCTCACCACTTCTGCTAAAGCATATCTGCTTCCTAATCATGGATCTCTTGCAAGGCTTTGTCTTAAGGTTTTTGCTCTTCTCTCTCTCTCTACACTCTCTATTTTGATGATTTCATCAGCACATCATTGATTCAGTGGGATTAATTATAATAATATCATGATGATAAGAAACTGAGTCTCAGAGTGATTTACTTTGTCTGAGGCATAAATTGAACTTAGCTCTTCCTGATTTTAAGTCCAGTACACTATCCACTATGTCACCCAACAATCTCTGTTATCATGTTTATGTAGATTGGGATATGAGATTAAAGATTAAGTACTGAAAGGGACCTTAAAGATTTTCATTTAACAGATGAGGAAATTGAGGTCAATAGAGATGAAGTGATTTGTCTAAGATTTTATAGATAATAAAAGAAAAAGCCACCACTCTAAGTCTTTTAATTCCAAATCCAATACTCTTTTTCTAATCCTAGTATCTTGTGAGCTTTAGTCAGGATATTTCTTACCATATGTCTCTACATAGATATCTAAAATTCATCATGTTCAAAATATACCTCATTTTTTTCCTTTAAACTCACACCTTCAAACTTCCCTTTTTCTTTTGAGATTACCATCATCTATCAAGTCACCCAAGTTCATAACCTCAAAGTCATCCTAACATTCCTTCTCATCAATCCCCATCTCCAGTCAATTGTCAGTTGTGTTGATCATACTCCTTTACCCTTCTTTTAAATCACACAGCTGTAATTCTAGTTTGGACTTTTTCCAGCTCTCCACTGGACTGTTAAAATGATTTCCCTGCTTTCTCTACCTCCTTCCCTTTCCCCTCTTCCTATTCTTCTCCTTTTTGTCCTCTTCCCTTTTCTACATTTCAACAAAAGGGTATTTCACCTCAACTTCCAGTCTCTCTTTTCTCCAATCTATTCTCCACTTAGCTATCAAAATAATCTTAAAGTGTATATTATCTTCCTGCCTCAAGAATTCTTAGTGGCTTCTTATTACTTTTAGGGAAAAAAAAGGCAAGTTCTTCAGCTTGACATTTAAAGCCTTTCACCATCTAGTTTCATCCTATTAAAAACATATCATTTAATTGATGCCTTATTTTAAACAGCAACAACAACAACACATACAGTCATTTCCAGATATATCTCATTCCAGCAACTCTTAAGCCTTCCTTTGTGGTAACAAAGAATAATCACAAAGCAAAGCCAATTAACACAGTTACAATGTCTAATCATTTGTGCAACATCTTTCTGCATTTTTAGTCCCCTACTGCTACAAGGAAAAAAAAGAAGATACGTTTCTGTGTCTTCTCCAGACTGATCATTAAAATTACATGGCATTGAACTTCACTTTAGTGTTATTTTCATTTCTATTGTAATAGTCATTTTCAGCCAGTCAACAGATAATTATTAAATACCTACTGTATGTTAAGTGCTGGAGATACAAAGGAAGAAAAAAGAAAAGTCATTTCTCTCAAGAAGGTCATAGTACAATGGGAGACAACATATAAATAGCCATGTACAAAAAGGATGAATTGAAGATAATCAATAGATGAAAAATACTGTCTCCCCACTCTCAGTTATCTTTAATCTCTCCCTGTCGACTGACTGCTTCCCTGCTGCTTAAAAATATGTCTACATCTTCTTATCTTCATAAAACCCTTGTTTGATTCATCCTCCCCTGCTGACAATCCCTCCATATCTCTCCTGTCTTTTGTAGCTGTTTCTTAAGGAAACTTCCACTTCCTTTCCTTTCACTCTCTTCTTAATTCTGCATTCTGGCAGCTGTTCTTTATCATTTAACTGAAACTGGTCTCTCCAAAGTTAACCATCTCCTCACTGCCAAATCTAATGGCTTAATTGTCAACTTCCTGACTTCTCTGAAGTCCTTAAGACTTGATGCTTTCTTCTTTCAAAGTTTTTTATGATATTACTGTATCTTGATTCTCCATCTACCTGTAAGTTTCCTTTGCTAGATTTTTAACCAGGTCATGTGAGCTAACCAAAGGTGTCCCATAAGGCTATCTTGGGCCATGTCTTCTCCCTCTATATTATTTCGCTTGGAAATCTCATCATCCCAATGTGAGAGAGAGAAAGAGAAAGAGAAAGAGAGAGAGAGAGAGAGAGAGAGAGAGAGAGAGAGAGAGAGAGAGAGAGAGAGAGAGAGAGTGTAAGTGTGGGGAGGGGGGGTTGTTAAGGGGTTTGGATGCCAAAACAGAAGATTTCACAATTGATCTAGGAGATGATTGGGACTCCTTGGCATTTATTGAGGAAGAAAGAGGTAGAACATTGGCAGATCTGTGCTTAAGGAAGATTAATTTGACAGCTAAGTGGAGGGTGGACTAGAATGGGGAGAGATTTGAAGCAAAGAAAGCATCAGTGAATTTTGGAAAAGCCCAGACTTGAGGTGATAAAGGGCTATACCAGGTGATGGTAGAGTCAGTGAGAGAAGAGACATAGGTTCAAGATGTTAGGAAGTTTTAAATGATAGGACTTGGCAACTAATTGGATGTGGGACGTTAGAAAGAATGAAGAGTGAAGAATGACATCTAGGTTGTAGGTTGAGTGACATGAAGGGTAGTGATACTTCAGAAGTAATAAGGAAGTTTGAAAGGGACATGATCGGGGTGGGAGGGGATTGGGGGGAGGGGGGACAATAAATTCAGTTTACTGATATCAAAAGCTTATTTGAATAGATTAGGTTGGTGCTCTTATATTTGTATACAGTATCTTCTCATATTTATTCCATAGTCGAATCTAATCTGGTAATGATTCTGATCTTTGTTCTAACTAGTATGGGGTATGACTGAATGCCCTCAGACATTTGATTTACAATTAGTCTTTCCTATCTATTAAGGTATAGTCATTATCATTTTTTGTGATATTCCCAAACTATACCTAAAATCTTGTGACTCTCTTCTAAGGGATATGTTCCTGATATGAGGTATGGGGGTTTCTGAGTAGCCTCCTTTGGTCTACTTCATTTCTTAATGTCAGACCACATTTGCCAAGTTATTGAAGTCACCTAGTCTCAAATTATATATTGATTTGATATATTGATATATATTGTTATTGATCTCATCAAGTTCATAGAATTTTTCTACTTTTTCATCAACTACAAGCTTTTGGTGTAAAAGCTATGGAGATCTTGCTATCAGTCTTTTTGTAAGTGCCCAACATCAAATGTTACATGGTGTTTTGTAACAAAATGGTGTTTCCTGTTGTCATCGAGTATACACCATAATCAAATCCACCAACTTCTTTATTTGCTTCTCCAAGGAGAACATATGAGCAATCTTTCTATTTAGACATAATTTCATTCTGGTTTATGGCAAGAATGTTAGCACTAATGTGGTTCAGTTCCCTCACAATTGTGTTGACTTGGTCATTGAACAAGAATTTCAACAATTAAATTATATATGCTTATAGATGATTTTTTAAAAACTCAAATTCTGATTATTCATACGCTATATCTTCTTTTTTTACTACTCTTCCACAATCATGGTTGGAGCCGAAGGGACTTGCCCGGGAATAAGGGTCATTTTGTATTTTATTGTTTCATGAGATGATATGACCAAAGAATTCATCACCTAGCTACAGTCTAGTGGTGTCAAGGGAGGGAGTCTGTTGCCAGAAAAGCTTTTTTACTTTGGCTGAACTTGCCAAAACTTCCATTCTATTATAATAGCATTGGAGAAATCAAGGTCATTTATACTTGGCACACATCCCAGGTGAATCAAAGACAAAGGGAAAAGTCCCATATATTGCAAAATATTTATAACAGTAATTTTTGGGATGGCAAAAAAACAAACAATAACAAAAACAAACAAACCTGGAAACAAAATGGGTGTCAATTGATTAGGGAAAGGAGAAACAAATTGTTCTCTGTATGATTGTAATGGAATTGTCATGTTACATAATAAATAAGGAATATGAAGGATTGAGAAAAACTTGAGGATGTTTGTATAAATTAATATAAAGTAAAATAAGCAGAATCAAGAAAACAACATACACATCTTCTAGTGTAAAGCCAAGAAAGCTTCAGAGTTATTAGAACTCAGAGCAGGCAATATTCAGTCATTATTTCATAGGACTGATGATGAAACTTTCCATTGTCCTTTGGATAGAGAAGTGATGGACTCCAAACAAGGAATGACGTATTTATCAAATGTGATCAATATGTTTTATGCCCTTTATAACCTTGCTTCTGCCTGCCTATTCAGTGTTCTTGTGACTCATATTTCCTTTCCCTTCTCCTCACAACCATGTACTTTGAGATCCAGTTACACTGACCTTCTTTGTTCATTATATTTGGTGCTCCATCTCCCAAATCCAATATTTTTAAATTTTTATTTGTGATTTAATGGAATAAAACAAGTATTTCTAAAATATAGTCTAATAAAAAAGATGATTGTATATGAAACTACCAGTCTATTATGTACAATTTGCTGTTCCTTTAAAATGTATAATAAAATTATCACGTAAATTTCTTTTTTTCTTTCTTCCTTCTACCTAGAGATGGCTACCAACAACAAATTATATGTCTACATATATCTATATACATGTAAATTTATTCCACATATACTTTTATTTATAATTTGGATATAGATAGCATCTTTCTTCAAATGCTCTTTATACTTAATTTCTATATTTATAATAGAATGACTTATTTGTTCAAAATCATTCTTAAAACAATATTGCTATTACTGTATACAATGTCCTCTAGGTTCTTTAACTCTTTATTATCTCATGCAAATCTTTCCATGTTTTTTAAAGATCATTGAGCTTATCATTTTTTATACCATGTAATAGTCCTTCACAATGATGTATGACAACTTGTTCAGCCATGTCCCAATTGATGGACATCCCTGCAATTTCCATTTCTTTGTCACCACAAAGAGAGTTGCTATTAATATATAATATAATATAAACTGTACCTCATTCCTGGCTTTCCTGGCTCCTTTAAATCTCATCCAAAGTTCTACTTTTTACAATGAATCTCTTCTAGTCCTCTTTAATCTTAGTGACTTCCCTCTGAGTCTAACCCAATTTTTCCTGTATATATCTTGTTTGTACATAGTTGCTTGTGTGTTGTCACCCCCGTTGGATTGAGAGCTCCTAAAAAGGTCAGGAACTATTTTTTATCTCTCTTTGTATCCCAAACATCTAATTCAGGGCCTGGCACATAAGAGATGTTTTATAAATGTTATTTGACTGAGTGGTTCATTTTGCGTAAGTATAATTTTTTTGTTATTATACAGGAAGATTCTATTGAAATAGTGAGTGGTTTGGGTTTGGAGGGGAGAAAGTGAAGATGATGGCAACATTAAAAAAAAATCCAAACTGTTTAAAATAAAAAATACACACTACTGAAGATTCTGTAATCAATGAATTTCTTACTTAAAATGAGTTTTCAAGAGGTCAATCTACTGTAAATATCCCATTATTTGAATATTCAAAAGTAATTTATCTAAGTAGTATTAGTACCATCAGGATGACAAAAACTAAGTCTGTATCTAATAATCTATAGCTGATTTATGACAGGTTCTTACTAATTAGCTAACTATCTAGCCTGGGTCTTGATTCCTTTCTCTGAAAAATGAAGGAATGGTTTCAAAAGCACCTTCCATCTCTGAGATTCTATGATCCTATAATGTTAACTGTAGTCTAGAAGTCACCCACTCATTAAAAACTACTGACTAGAGTGACACAGCTGTTGTTTTAATGACTTCTTCTTCCTCCCACTTTAGCTTAGTCATGGACAGCCTGACAGAAAAGAATTAGTTTTGTCTTCTTGCAATGAGCAATCCTTCCATATTCTGACACAATGACAGCAAAATGATGGTTTGGATTTCCCCATCCCTCTCATGCTTAATAATATCACCCTTGAGAAGCAGAGTCAGAGATTTAGAATTGGAAGAGACTTTATTAACTGGCTGGTTCTCACCAACACTTTTACAGAGGAGGAAACTGAGGTTTAAAGTTAAGTGACTTGTACAAGATCAGACAAATCTTAAGTGACAAAGCTGGGGTTTCTTTTTCAGTGGCTCTGTGTCTACAAGGTCCATTACGATTTGTCCTTAGACTCAAAAAGGACTATGACATGAGGAAGGAGATGCCATGATATGCAAGTGAATTGGATTTAAGTGAGGGAGGGCTGTGCAAAGTCACCAATCTCAATCTCCCCTAAAAAGCCGTCTGGATCCAGTGGCAAGATATAGATCAAGAAGACTAGCAATGACCTTGGATAAAATGGGAGACATTGGCTTTTTCATAGTTTAATCCATATGATTAATATTTTTGCCATCAAGTAACTTTAATTTCTCTATGGGTCAGCTTCCTCACTTGTCTTAGGGATTTGGACTCAGTCACCTTAAAAGTCCATCCTGGCTCTAAATTTGTGATCCTATGATCCTCTAATGAATTTACCAGAATTCTCACTCAATGTTCTAGGTATCTCTTCACAATATTGCATGTCTTGTCCATCAGTTCCTTGATCTTGCTACATGACCCACAATCATTATTTTTTTAGTCATATGTTTCTGTGATGATATCCTTTACAATACTTCTTTATATTCCTTGTTTGGAATGTGTTGTAACTTGCTTACATCCACCACATACTTTTCCATTGCTTTTAGAAATTTCTTCAACTTCAATTTTTATAGAACTGTAGTAGTTTATATCTTGTAGTCATATAACATAGTTGATATAATATTGATATTTTTTAAATAGACCTTTGTTTTAGACAAAATTGGGGAGTAACTAAAAGTACTATGATTTCCCAATGAAGTCCAACTTATTTTCCTCCAGATGCTGCCTTTCCAGAAATTTGTATCTATATCCATAGCCATATATCTATATCTATCTATCAGTATGTTGATAGATAAGCTTTATAGGTTGTTCATTGAACTGCATAATATAATTGAGATTATAAGCATATTTTATCCAGGTGGTTTCTCCTATGTGGGTAATTTATCCAACTTATTTTAACTGATTCCTAACCTCATTTAGAGGGATCTGTATTATTCTTGGAGTTAATGGAATTTGCTCAATGTCATTCACAAACAGGAGCATTTGGAAGATCTCACTATCCATAAAGAATGGCTTTTGAATTAGTCTCAGTGCTAGACCCCCATGATTTTGAGGAATATATTTTGTGCACACATACATCTCTGCATTTTATGCCTCATTTGATGTTAATAATCAGAGTCTTCCAACTCTGAGATACCACTACACACCTGTCAGATTGGCTAAGATGACAGGAAAAAATAATGATGAATGTTGGAGGGGATGCAGGAAAACTGGGACACTGATATATTGTTGGTGGAGTTGGGAATGGATCCAACCATTCTGGAGAGCAATCTGGACCTATGCCCAAAATGTTATCAAACTGTGCATACCCTTTGATCCAGCAGTGTTTCTCCTAGGCTTATACCCCAAAGAAATACTAAAGAAGGGAAAGGGACCTGTATGTGCCAAAATGTTTGTGGCAACTGTTTGTAGTGGCTAAAAACTGGAAAATGAATGGATACCCATCAATTGGAGAATGGTTGGGTTAATTGTGGTTTATGAATGTTATGGAATATTATTGTACTGTAAGAAATGACCAGCAGGATGAGTACAGAGAGGCTTGGAGAGACTTACATGAACTGATGCTGAGTGAAATGAGCAGAACCAGGAGATCATTATACACTTTAACAATGATCCTGTATGAGGACGTATTCTGATGGAAGTGGATTTCTTCAACAAAGAGAAGATCTAACTCAGTCCAATTGATCAATGATGGACAGAAGCAGCTACACCCAGAGAAGGAATACTGAGAAATGAGTGTAAACTGCATTTTTGTTTTTCTTCTCAGGCTATTTTTAACTTCTGAATCCAATTCTCCTTGAGCAACAAGAGAACTGTTCGGTTCTGCACACATGTATTGTATCTAGGATATACTGTAACGTATTTAACATGTGCAAGACTGCTTGCCATCTAGGGGAGGGGGTAGAGGGAGGGAAGAGAAAAGTTAGAACAGACGTGAGTGCAAGGGATAATGTTGTAAAAAATTACCTAGGCATATATTCTGCCAATAAAAAGTTATAATAAAAAATAATAATCAGAGTCTTCAAATCTCTAATTTTTCTGTGTTGTTACTTCTGTTCAGGAAATGTGATACCATAAAATGAATACTAACTTAGAAATCAGAAGGCATAGATTCATAGCCAATTTCTGGCACTTACTACATATGTGATTCCCTGATACCCAGTTTCCTAAACCATAAAATGAGAGAATTTTCCTGGGTGTATTCTGAGGTTCCTTTCAAGTCTGGATTTGTGATTTTCCAAAGTATTTTTTGTGAATTTGATATAACTATGGCAAACATTTGTTGGAAGAATACCTTTAATGGATCATTTTGTTTTACCCAACTGAATACTTTTTCTTATAATCAACAAACAATAAGTACAATGTCTTTTTCATCTCAATCTTCAGTCAATTGTGTGATTGTAAACGTCATAAATCCTAAAATCTCAGATATGTAAGGCTACCTCAGAGGCTACCTATCTCAACCAATCCTTTAACACAAATCCATTCTACAATATAAAACCTGTACTCTGGTGCCTTGGGTCTTAAACAACTAATCACAGAAAGTATAGCAACAAGTTTTTAGAAAATTGGGAAATTCAGAGATACAGACAAGTTTATTGAGAGCCCAAAGCAGTAACAATGCATACATGGGGTGAGGTTAGGGAGATGTTAGAAAAGATCTGAAATCTAGGGATCAAGAGAGCAAGAGGGGATATACTAAGACCATATGTCCAAGAAAGATATGAGCTCAGGCAATTTTTTCATACTACAGCAGGTTATCTGTAATGTGTATATTAAGTAAAGTAAGCAAATTCAAGTTGAATAACCTTTTGTTGAGATGAGGAAGAAGAAGAGAAAGAAGGAGGAGGAGGAGGAGGAGAAGAAGAAGAAGGAAGAGGAGGAGCAGAAGAAGGAGGAAGAGGAGGAGGAGGAGGATTTTTTAAAATATCTGAAAGACTGTACAGTGGTATTTGAGGCTGATTTTGAACTCAAGTGTTCCTGATTCTAGGCCCAGGATTCCATCCACTGCCCCACCTAGCTGCTTGGTGGAAGTTGTAGAACTAGATTTCCATCCCCCACCCCACCTCTAACCAATGTAAGTCCAAATTCCTAAAAATAGTATAATAATAGAATTAGAACCATAGACTCTGATGTATTTTAGTGTTGGGATAAGATTTGCAAAACAGCTAGATCTTCAAATAACAATATGAAGAATTGTGTCTCATGGAATACTTAAAGGGTATAGGAAGAAAAGAAAGGGAGATTATTGGGAAAGTGTAGTAAAGGGTCAGGTAAGGAAAGAAATATTATAATTTCTATATATTGAAATAGGTACATGTTATTGGTTAATGAGCCCTTCTCAGAAGAGAAAAAGGTTATATAACAGTGTGTTGGGAGTGGAGGACAGGTCATGTGCAAAGGGGGAAAAAGTAGACTGACATTACCTTTGTGTATATTAAGGGAACTCAAAAGGTGTTTATTATTCTCCAATTAAGCAACTGGAAAATAGAATTTTTGGTTATTGGCTGCAGAGTAGAAAATCTGGGTATAAAATATTTAAAATCCCTAAACTATAATGATTGTGCTTGTTCTGTATCTCTGCTAGAAGCTGCTAGTTCTTGGAGAAAAGGGATCCTAAGAACATTAATATTCTGTAAAGCACATCCATGTTGCCATGGCAATGGCTGGCTTATTCTCTGGGGTCCCATTTCTCTGTCTCTGAGCAGATGCAGAATTTTTCCTTGAGTTCTGGATTGAGAGAGCCAACTGGTTATTGGTTTAGCTGATTACAAACTAGAGATAAGCTGTAACTAAAATCTGGAAAACCTCATCAAAGCAAAGCAAAGCATAGATATTGGATTCCCAGCTCTGTCAATATTAGCTATGTAACCTTAGGGCTGCTAATTAACATCTCTGATGATCAGTTTTCTCATCTGTGAACAGAGAAAAAAAGGATTGGTTTCTGAAAGACAATATCTTCTAGTGGGGAAAAAAAACAACACTGAATTTGGAGTCAAAATGTCTGTGAAGTTTACAAGTCCCAGTTTTGCCATTGATTGGGTATGAGACCTCTAAGCAAGTCATTTTACTTCTTTGGGATTTACTTTCAAAAGCTATAAAATAGGGTTATTATCATATTATTCTAAGTATAAACTATCCCCAGATAAGTGCTAACATGTTATACATAGGAGTACACACCTAAAATGTGATCTTCAAAATTAAAAAAAAAGGTATATGCCTAAGAATAATTACACCATTTGTATTGGTACAGCGTGAAGGTGATTTGAAAAAGTAGAAGACCTAGATCTGATTAGATTTGCTACCTGTGTAACCTTAGTCAGACAGTTGCTCTTTGGACCTAAATTTTCTCCTCTTGGAAGATGGGAGGAATATAGACTATATGATCAGTGAGGTCCCTTGCAGTTATAGAATTTAGGACCATCTTTTCATCCCCATAATCCCAGGGAAAATTCTTTTAGCTGGTACAGGAAGGTCTCATTTTGAGTGACCATTAGGTACATGTCAATGGGCTATTCTGACACTGTGCAAGAATACTTGTTCTTATAAAATAAATTCCATTCATTTTGGTGACGAAATGAGTGCACTGGGAACAGGGGCTCTCCTAGGATGGAATGGTAGTACCTCAAACTCTCTCTTTGGGTTTAAGTCCTGATCTCCCTTGTCTCTAGCAAATGTTCTCTGAAAACTCAGAATTCTTTCCTTGGAGGGAAATCAGGACAATCCTAATATTTCACATTAACCGCAGAAAAATGAGGGCCTTGAGAGGATAAGGCCTATAGATAGGGAAACATGGAAGAAGAAATGGAATAGTAAAGTTAAAAGAGACGGGACAGATATTAGCATATAATACCACTGTTTCATACCTGACTTTACCAGAGAGCACAATCCTCAGGGAAATCTAGACATAGACACACAAAGAAAGCTGCACCAGGTAGTTCCTTAGAATCATACTGCTCTACCCTGCAAAAAAACTCATCTAAGCCTCTTCCTCCTTACAATACATTCACCTCTGGCTAAAGGATAATGGACAGCAGTTATGTGTTATGTGCTTGCAATGGAGAGATCCTTTTTAGGGATGCTGTAATCTATGTCATTCTTCTCCCACATCTCAATTTTGTGCCTTGATTTGCAACAGGGTAAAATAGATGGGGGGAGACAAAGGCAGGGAAGGTTGATGAGGTAAATTGAAGCACCTCCTCCCCAACATATTGTGTGAATCCCTATCTCTCTGTGGTCATTCATGTTTTTCATTCTGTATGGATAACTTAACTTTTATAGACTGCTTTTCTAAGTCCTCCTCACTCTTTGAGACCCACCTGAAAACCCACCCTCTTCATGAACACTTATCAGACCACCCCACACACAGTGAGCAATCTCTAAGATGATTCTTGAAGGATTTAATTTCTCTGTTATGCATTTAGCATTGAATTACTTTCTGTCTCTCCTATTAAAGCCCAATAAACAGAATGTCAGAACTGGAACGTACTTTAAGAACATTAAAAATCAGGCATCGAGGGAAAACTAAAGATCTTAGAATGCAACTCCAATATTTTACAAATGAAGAAATTAGTGCTAGAAAAGAATTACTTGCCACATAAAGTTATCAACAACACTCACACTTCAACCTAGGATTTCCTGATTTTCAGGCCCTTCAGCCTTCTCTCACAACCAGACTAACTCTCTTCTTGTAAGGAGAGACTTGTCTTATATTTATTAGTATTTTTTCACACCACCAAACATACTGGTCAGTCATTTGCAGTTGTATCTGGCTCTCTGTGACTGCATTTTGGGATTTTCTTGGCAAAGATACTAGAGTGGTTTGCCATTTCCTTTTCCATCTTACAGATGAGGAAACTGAGGTAAATGGGGTTAAATTTTATGGCCTGCCCCTACACGCTGAGCCTCTATCTCCAAATCCAACATTCCAACTCCCACTCTGGGGACCTGGGCTTTTCCCTGATGAGACCCCAACCTCCATGTTGCTTGTTGGGCATCTTCATACCAAACTGCTACTTTTATATTCTTTCCCTGGGCAGCTAGATGGTTCAGTGGATAGACTAATGGGCTTGAAGGGTAGGAGACCCTAGTACCAATCTTACCTCAGACAAGTTGTTATCTATGTGACCTTGGACAAGCCACTTAACTTGTATTTGCCCAACTTTTGTTTCTTCAATTATAAAATAGGGACCTTTTTTATAGGAACTGCCTATAGGAACCTGCCTCCCAGGGGTGTTGTGAAAATGAAATGAAATATAAGTAAAGTGCTTAGCACATTACTTGGCACATCCAGGGCCATTTCCAGTCATTTTGATCTATATTTTGCCACTGGACCCAGATGACTGGAGAGGAAAATGAGGCAGGTGACCTTGCCCAGCCCTTTCTCACTTAAATCCTATTCACTTGCATGTCACGGCATCTCCCCACCGATGTCATGGTCCTCTTTGAGAACACAACCTGAAACATAATAAGTACTTAACAAATGCTTCTTTCCTTCCCTTTTTCTTTTTCAACATCTAGCTCTGGGATCAATAATCAGGCCAATACTACCATTCCTGGTAGAGAGGACAAGTTAATTGCCCCTTGATTCACCATCCTTAGGATTTACATGAATAGTCTCCTCCCCAATATATCTTGTCTTCCCCTATTAAAATGTAATCTCCTTGAAGGTAAAGACTGTCATGCTTTTCTATTTGTATGTTCAGCATTTAGTACACTAACAAGCCCATAGAAATTGCTTAGTATTTTCCATTATTAAAAATTAGAAAAGCAGCACTTCTATATTTGCTCCTTACTAGCCATGTTGTCTTGGACATGTCCCTTCCCCATTCTGGTCCCCAATTTTCTATTTGTACAATATTTCCATTTTTTAGTTCATAGAGTTGTTTGTAAGGAAAGCATTTTGTAAATCTTGAAGTATAAATAATAATGCTAAAGGAAATATTCTCAAATTTGTGATTGTAAGGTCTGATTCTGGCTCAGACAGACTTGGGAAGCAAAGTAAGTTCTTTAATGAGAACACTCATAGAGCATTTCTTTCCAATTACTTGGTTTGAAAGTCCCATTAATTTTCTTTCTATCTCATTCTAATCTAATATAAACTAGATCCATTCTTAGGTAATTAAGGGGAAAAAAAGCTGTTAATGAGTAAATTGTCAGCAACTCTTGTTTATCAATAGACCAAGTAACTGACTCTTTTCCTATAATATGTTTTCTATTTTGAAAAAGTCATCTTTTCTAATGCCTAGAAAACAAACCTGTCTATTTAAGAGTTTCTGGGTGTTATCTGCTGATGAAAATGTATCTGATTATGATTTTGAGAGCTGAGGATTCATACATTGTAAATAACAGTTTTTATGTTATGAAATGTTCCTTATAAGTCCTCTAAAAACAAAAATCTGGTTTTTTTTGGGGGAGGGGTGTGGTATGCCCTCACTTCTCCCTTCTATGGCCATGTGGAATTCCTCTTCATCATGACAGGCCTTCAAATACATAAAGACAGCTATTTTTTAAAATCTTTTCTTTGCCTGATCTTATCCAGCCCTGAATATTATCTATAATTCAGTAGTAACCCCTTCATGCTAGAATCTCACTCTACCCCTGGAGTTCTTATTACATCGAAAGTACTCCTCACCTCTGTCTTTCCCTCTGATTAATCTAGTCCCTGCAAAACTACTCATTTTAAGGAAAATACCCAGGTCAATCATATTTTTATAATTTTTCAAGCTGTGCTGCTGACTAGATGATTATCTTCATATTCTTCCCCTAACCTCTATTCATCTTCCTTGCATGTATTGTTTTCTTCCCATTAGAATGTAAGCTCCTTGAGGACAAGGGACTATTTTTCTTCCACTTGTATTTGTATTCTCAGTGCTTAGTATAGTTTCTGGCACATAAATGTTGAATTAAAGCTTGTTGACTTGACTTGATTTGACTGATTCTTGTCCATCCTGGTCTCTGTTCCTCAATATCCTTGTCATCCTTTTCTAGATAGACTTCTTGGTCCTGGTTATCTTCTCTCTGGTCATTTTTCACCCTGCAGCCTCAAATACCTTTCCCATCTTCCAACTTTCTAGCTTTTTCTTGGAAAAACTATGATCAAATAACCAATCCCATAGCCTCTAGAAAGGGTGTGTGAAGTGAAAGACTGCTTTGTTGTTCCACTATCTATCTTTGTGACTTCACAGATCATAAGTCTTTGCTCTGGTCATCATTCTCTTATATTTTGTTCTGTTTGATTATAAATTCTTATAGGGAAAAGCTTGTGTCTCTAGTCAAGTTTACAAATATTTAATTGGCTCTTATAAAATATCACCCACTCTGCTAAGCATTGAGAATACAAATAAAGAGTCCCTGCCCTCAAGGAGTTTACATTCTAAAAAGGAATAGAAAGGGAGAAAGTATACAAAGTGAGAAAAAGGGTCAAATAAAGTAAGGGGTGGAGCTGAGGAAGGAATGAGAACATGGTTGACTTAGGCCCTTTCCATTAAATAGAGATTCTGGGAGGAGCCACCCAAAGTGCCATATGGCACATTGGATCAATTTCTGGATCTGGAGTCAGGAAGATATGAGTTCATATATGTCCTCAGATACTAACTGTGTGATCCTGGGCAAATTGTTTAATTTCTTTGACTCGGTTTGTTCAACTGTAAAATGGGCATTATTATAGTACCTTTCTCACGGAGTAGTTATGAGGATTAAATATAATAATATTTGTGAAGCACATAGCACATGGTAGATACTATATAAATTATATACACATATAACATAATATAATAATATAATATTAATAATACGATTTATCATTATAATGTATGTAAAATTACATATTTGCCTAATCTATAACACAATATATAAGCTATATATAATTACATTACATATGATTGATATAGCATAACAATGGTGTAAAATTATAGCATTTATTATTCTTCTTGTTGTTATAATAAATTAGAGGAAGAAATTTCAAGGGCAGAAATAACTTTCACCTGTGAGAAAGTCCCAAACAGAATAAACTTCAGGGATGAGAAAGTTGCTATGGCACTGATTTCATGTTGTATTTGGATTCTTAGTTCTTAGCACAGTTCTTTGCAGAGAGTAAATTCTCTCATAATTTAAATTCATTCATTTTAGCTTGTCAATATCTTCTAATAAAACCTAGTGCCAGGAACTACAAGGCCATGTGTAGGAGGATGTAGGCCATAATTCTCTATATTCATATTAAGGATCTTCAAAAGGTATTCTTTGTTCTCTAATCAAATAGCAAGACAAAAGAAATCCTGGTAATCATATTCCATATGTGATCTAACCAGGGCAAAGTAGAGTCATACTGTTGTCTTCCTTGTGCTGGGTACTATACTTCTCAACATAGTTTAGGATCACATTTAACTTTTCTGGTTACCACATGACTTGTTGAACTTTGCAGTCTAGTAAGATACCCAGATCTTTTTCATATTAATTATTGCTTTAACCCCTATCCTGTATATGTGAACTTGAATATTTTAACTCATGTACAGAAATTTATATTTATCCTCATTAAATGTAACCTGAATTAATTTTGAAATATTTTAGAAAATTCAAGTTCATGTTGATCATATTTTACCTTATATTGCACTTATGTATATACATATTGCAAATTACCTTAAGAACAGGGATAGGACCTGATTTCATCTTTCCAGTCCCAATTCCCAGTGCATGGCTTTGGACAAGGTAATAATAATAATACCCTGAAAGTGCTATAGAAATATGAACTATTAGTATTATTGTTAATACTAGTTCATGTCACTATAGTACTTTAAAGGCTTTTCTCACAACAATGAGATAATGAGATAAGTAGTATTATTTCAGTTTTGCTGACAAGGAAAACTAAGAGGGATAGGCTTTGAACCCACTTCCCTTGTTCCAAGATCAGGGCTTTTGCCACCATACTACACTATCCTCCAATAATGACAGGAAGTGGGAGGCTGGAGTGAAAGTTTGGTGCTATCTGATGAGCCTGATGATCATAAGCACAAGCTCTCTGAGAAGGGGGCTGAGGGCACACAAGGTTAGGATGACCTTCCCAATGACAACTTTGCTTTTTGCCTGTTTCCCCAAAAGAAAGGGAACACAAAACTTCCCAGATTTGTGAGGTAGCAATAAATATGAGCAACATATAGTGAAATAGAAGGAGATAGAAAAGCAAAAACTAACAGTGTCAGTGAAACAATCAGTTCCCCATATGTTGATGCAAGGTGGCCAAGGCTAATTACATCAGATCTTGAGATAGTTTCCCTATTCACTGACATTTGCTACAACAGTCCATGAAGCTGACTTTTCTAAAGAAACCTAAAAACAGGCCTTTATATATATCTCAAACATCCAACTGTTTTCCTGAAACTAATAAAATATTTTGATCTATGCCTACACATCTCAGAAAGGATGCCAAGTTCCAATTTTAAAGGCTGTAAAGAGCCCTGGGTTTGGAATGAATGGATTTAAAAAAGCATTTATTAAGTATTAGCTATATGCCAAGAACAATGCTAAACATTTGAGTATACAAATACAAAAATAAAAACAGTTCCTGCCCTCAAATAACTTATATTCTAATGGGGAAGACATGCATAAGAGAGAGATGGCTAGAGAGGGACATTTTGGTCCTAAAAATTACAGGGATGATGAATGGGATCAAAAGATGTAGCTCATCTAGGAATAGAGTCAATCATGATTCATAGTTCTTCAACTCAGAAAAAGACAGATTCATGACTAACATGGTTGGTAAAGAGATTGTAGAGAAGATGACCCTACTGGAAGGAGTAAAGTTGGGGTTTTCCCAGTATGGAAAATAGTGGTGTGAAAAACGCCACCAATCTGGAAAGCTGGGACCTAGGAGGATGTTCCTCCAGGACATGGTTCTTGAAATAGATGAGGTGGTTGGTGAGGTTGTGGAGAAAATAGTCAAAGAGAAGGGTAGGTAATGGAACAGTCAGAGGACTTTGGATGGAGTTTTGGACCAGCTACTTGTTTCTTATGTAAATTTGGCCATTCCTTAACTATCTCCACATCTATAAAATTTAGATAATAGTACTTTAACTATTTACCCCATCCCTGCACAACTGTAGCCTAAGTGGCAATGGAATATGGTAAATTCATAGCATTGTATTTGAATTACCTTAAATCTTTGCTCTTCTGGTACAATGTAAAAATCCATTGCACATCAAAGCCTTGATTTCCAATAATGAATTCACTATTTTCTAGGCAGTGAACAGTTTTAATGGGTACAAAGTTTTTCTTTACTTATTTGAACTCTCTCTCCATCTTCCTTTCATTGCTGCTAATTGTATCTCTTAAATCCAAGAAGAGCACATGTAATCTTTCTTACATAATCCAACATTGAAAATGGCAGTTTGAAAGTAATACTTAAGAAACAGTTGAGTACAGTGTAACCATCATGTTAATACCCAAATATGTTGGTAAATGTTTAACAATCAGCTCTCTGAAGAAGAAAAGTACCCATATCTTATTTAAATTCAATCTGCAATTATAATATTTCATCTTTTACTTTCTTAATCTATATGATCAATAAATCAAGGCCTCATTTGTAGCATTTGCCAATTTTTGAAGTATAAGCATTCACACTGAAAATATAACACCACTCTCAAGAATAGATTATCAATAATTCTAATTTATCACTGCCTTAATATGCTTTAGATATGACTGGAACCTCAGAGGTCAAATAGTTTTACTTGAGACTCATCAGAAATATCCCTGCAACACAGCTGTCAAACTAAGGCCCCTGGTAAACTTCTGGCAGAACCAAATTGAAACATAATTGGGAAATATTTAATAAAAATGTTAAAAATACAATAAAATATGGATAGAGTTAATTTGTGGTTTTCTAAGTCAATAGATAGCCCACAAGGATACCATTTCTACTGAGATCCATTTCTACATGAGTCTGCACTAGAACATCCTCACCAAATTTGACCAAAGTTGAGTATAATGTGCCTATTATGTTTTTATTCTGTATGCCTCTGGTTAAAACAAATCAAAGCCATGCTGGTTTTGAGGGACAGCCATATAATCTGGCCATACTACTAAATTATATTGATCTTGGTTTAGGTGATCTTATGTTGATCTTAATATATTGATCTTATTGATCTTATAATCTGTTAAGACTCTAGATATAAAATTTGTATCCTTTTAATCATATACTTCTTCTTTCTCTCTCACAGAACAATAAATAATCACCTTCTATCTAATGATCTACTAGGAAAATAGAGTCTACTTGGGTATCATGACATCTGTGCTGCCATATTCTCCTCTTCTTTCTACCTGGAACATTAATCTTCTGGACCAGAACTGTTCTAAGTTAAAATAGAAATAAGCTATTATATATTAAACTATCCCCTAACCATGCTTTACATCCCTTTCACCCATTTTGTAGAAAACAAAGGCCTAAACTCAACATCCTCTTGCCCTGGGAACATGGTTACTACAAGGGATCAATTGCCTGATGGTTCTACTCACCATACCTGGTCCCCTTTCCAGATTTAAACTCCTTTTTCTGATCTCCATACCCGCTTTATGTGTTATCTCTGTCTATCAAGTTGTAAGTTCTCTGAGGGAAGGGAATTTCTCACTTCATTTTTGTTCCCAAATGCCTAGCACAGCATTTGCCAGTTACATACATTTTCATTTGTTTTCATTCATTCAGTGAGCACGTCTATCTCTCAGGACAAGAATTACAAAATGTACCCAGGTAGGTAATCAGCAGGAAAAGGCTCTAAAAATATGGGACACCAGGGGGCCATTACTGGGTATGATCAGACTGGTCAGAGATATCAGAAATATGGTCATGGGGTAGGGTAGAGAAAGAAACTCATCATTGACTAGTTTCCTATTTTAACTTAATATATTTTCTAAGCTTAGTTGTTTTTATTTCCTATATATAGTAAAAGTTCTTTCCTACCCTTCTAAATTTCAGTACCCCAAGACAAAGCTCAAGTAACTCTCCCTAGTTATAGTTTTGTTATTTTATATATAAGCCCAAATGAGTGGACAGAACTAACTAATTCTGAATTCCTAAATATTATGAAAAAGATTTAGAAAGAATTTTTTTTCTTATGGTTTTATTCTGCATAGACCCCAGGAGAAAAGAGGTTAAATCAGTATAAAGCATTGAAACTGGTAATGTAAAATCAGGATCCTGTTTCATGGCTAGTAAAACAAACAAACAAACTCCATCAAAAACTAAAACCAACAACAACAACCCACTGTCATGCTTTTTAAAATTCAGAATACATTCAGAGGACAATAATTTCTGTTCTCTGCTTTAATGTTGCTTTCCAGTTCTAACAGTCTGTCAGTTCTAATTGCAGGAGCTCTGATAAAGGGGAAGGAGCAGAATCCTGAAAGAACTCTGCAATGAAATACCAAAAGAAAATGATTCTCTGTATTCCATCCTATTGAATTAATGTTTTCTAAATCCCTGTAAATTCCCTGTAGCCTAATATCTTCCCAGGCATGATAGTTTTATAGAGTATCCTGTATAGATTAATAGCAGCCCATGCTTTTATAACAGTTTTATAGCTTATAATGCCATTTCCTCTAAAGTGTTATTTTCCATTTTGAAAAGTGAATATTGAGGCTCAGATTAGGAGAAGTGACTTGTCTCAGGTCATATAGTAAGTTTCATGATGCTTACACAGGTTCTGGATAATAGATGATGCTTTTGAGTTTTCCCAGTCACCAATGGAGGGGAACAATGCATTGTGTTTGTTCCCATGCTTTTTAGCATGGTATTTTCCATGATGTTATCAGATGCTTTCAACAAGGATGAAAACAGCATCAAGGCAAGTTACCTCACTAATGATAAATTATTTAACCTGGAAAGGTTATAAGCACCAAGACTAACATGGAGCAGGATTTTTTTGTTTGCAGATTGAGGGCACAACCATCAGTTACAGTAAATTCCATGAATAAGTCCCCTTATTTGGCAGTATATTTTCCAGGATTGTATACATAGATGGTGAGGCTCACAAAGTTCAGTGCTTAGGAGGCTCCAAAGGAAAGTGTGGAAGAAAATAGGTATTACAGCATCTACCAAACTGAAGGTCTAACAGAGCCATTGTGCCAACTTGTTGCATTACTATAAAATGTGGATGCTATACCACCATCATGCCAGGAAAGTGGATCACTTCCATTTGAATTGTCTTAGTAAGATTCTGAAGATCATCTGGCAAGATAAAGTCCTGGACAATGAGGTCCTTTCTTAGGTTGAAATGCCAAGTATACAAATTTTAGTGTAGAAAGTACAACTCCAAAGGGTTGGTCATATTGTTCAAAATATGGCTTGCCTAAAAGACTATTTTACAGAGAGCTCACACAAGTCAAGCACTCACACAGAGATCAGAAGTAATACAAGGACATTTTCAAGGTCTTACAAAAGAACTTTGGATTTGATTGTGAGACATGGAAGACACTGGCATAGGACCACCCAGCATGGCAGGCCCACATCAAAGAAGGTTCTGTGCTTTAGGAGCAAAGCAGAATTGCTTTAAGTCAAAAGAAACATAAAATAGACATGTTTAAAGACATTCCCACTCCAAATGTTCATATGGACTAATTGTGCCCCCAGAGTGGTAGAACCTTCCAAGCTCATATTGGTTTGATTGGTCTTAGTTGAACACACTGTACTTTGACCCCAGCATAGTTATGCCATTTTGTCCCTGTTTGAGCATAAAGGACAAAAATTACCACTGCAATAAGTAATGAGAAGAGATGTAACAGGAAGCCAGATTTTCCAACTTCCAATATTGATTTTTTTAGTTTCTTTTTAAAATTTTTGCTTCTTTTTCTCAATTACATATAAAAATTTTTTTTATATTCATTAAAAAAATGTGAGTTCCAACCTCCCTCTCTCTCCTTTCCTCTCCCAAAGAAAGCAAGCAATTTCATGTAGAGTATACATGGGAAGTTATGGAAAACATTTCCATATTAGTCATGTTGCAAAAGAAAACACAAACAACCACCCCCCAAATAAAGAAAGTTTAAAAATGATGCTTCAATCTGCATTCAAACTTCAAAAGTTCTCTATATGAGAAGTGAGGACTGTATCAAAAAAACTTTTGTAAAAAAAAAAAAACAATCCCCCCATTTTCCTGCTTTTCTTCTAATCTTGGCTGCATTGGTTTTCTTTGTGCAAAACCTTTTTAATTTAATGTAATGAAAATCATTCATTTTATATATCTTACTGCTCAAATGAGAATCTGATCTTCCCTCAGCCATAAAGTAAAATTTTCCATGCTCCCCTAATTTGCTTATACTATTACTCTTTATGATTAAATCATGTACCCATTTTGACCTTATCTTGGTACATAGTGTGAGATGTTAATCTATATCTAATTTCTGCCAAACTGCTTTCCAGTTTTCCCAGTAATTTTGTCAAATAGTGAGTTCTTATCCCCAAAGCTTGGATCTTTGGGTTTATCAAACATTAGATTGTAATGGTCATTTATTGTTGCATGTTATATTCCAAATATATTCCATTGACCCACAACTCTATTTCTTAGTAGTTCCAGATTGCTTTGATGATTACTGTTTTGTGATATAGTTTGAGATCTGGTACTGTTAGGCCACCTGCCTTCACAATTTTTTCATTAATTCTTTGATATTCTTGATCGTTTGTTTTTCTAAATGAATTTCATTATTTTTTCTAGTGCCACAAATTTTTTTGCAATAATTTAATTACTATTGGACTGAATAAGTAAATTAATTTAAGTAGAATTATCATTTTTATTACTTTGGATCTGCATACCCACGAACAACTAATATTTCTCTAATTGTTTAGATCTGACTTTATTTATGTAAAAAGCATGTTGTAATAATGTTGATATGAGTTCTTGGATTTGTCTTGGCAGATAGACTCTCAAGTAATTTATACTGTCTGCAGTTATCTTAAATGAAATTTCTTTATCTATTTCTTCCTACTAAATTTTGTCGATCATATGTAGAAATTCTGATGATTTGTGAGTTTATTTTATATCCTAAAATTTTGCTAAAGTTGTAAATTATTTCAATTAGTTTTTAGTTGATTCTTTAGAATTCTCTAACCATATCTTCCTATTACCTGTAAAAAGTTTTGCTTCCTCATTGCTTATTCTAATCCCCCTTTAGTATCTTTTTAATTCTTTTATTGCTATAGCATTTCTAGTACAATGTTGAATAAATGTGGTAATAAGCAAGGATAATAGGCATCCTTTCTTCACCACTGATCTTATTTGGAAAGCTTCTAACTTATCCCCATTAAATGTAATGCTTGCTGATGGTTCTAGATAGATACTTCTTATCATTTAAAGTAAAGCTCCATTTCCGCTCCCCCCACCACAATGTTTTCAAATATTCTTAATAGGAATAAGTGTTTATTTTGTCAAAAAGCAACTTTCAGTATTTTTATACTACAACATGTCCCTTATTAATAAGATGATTCTCCTGATGAAACATTCACAGTTGTACTTCTATTTTGAATAGTATACCTATTTTGTCCACCTATTTTTACATATGGTTATAGCAATTTGAAGCACAGATGATCTATGCTTGCACAGTGTGCAAATCCACTTTGGCTTTGCAACATTCATAGCTGACCTATGAATTAAGATCTCATAACTTAACAAAAGTGTTTTTAAATGGCTATCTGTCTGGGAACAAGGAACAGATCTTCATACAAATATCATAAAAATCTCTCTGAGGACTGGCAATGGCACTATCAAATGATCATTCTCGGACAGGTACAAATCTACAGGAAATTTAACAAATGGATTTCAGAGAGCACTAATTCAATAGAGTACACTGAGAAGTTCTCCTCAAATATTTCATTACCAAGCTATTTGTAGGTCTGGATCACTTCCTTTCACCAGAAACCCTAAGTCTGAGAAAAAGTAATAGAATGCTAGTGCTGGAAAAGCATTTATAATAGAGGATTTATACTACTGGAAAGGGTCTTAAAACAGAGAATAGAAATTATTAGAATTGGAAGCACACTTAATATTAGAACATAGAATGTCAGAGCTAGAAGTACTCTTAATTCCATTTAATTTAAATTAATAGTTACTAAATGACTAGTGTGTGCAAAACATTGTCTTTGTTTCTGGAGTGTTAGACAAAAATGAAAAAAGTTTTAAGGAGTTTATATTCTCCAGGAAGGATAAAACATGAGCATGGATAAATATAGGGAGGTGGCATGGTGAATATAATGCTGAATTTACTAGCTCTGTGACCCTGGCACAAGTCATAACCTATTTCAACTTCATTTTCTCCACCTGCAAAATGTGGATAATAACACCTACCTCATAAGTTTATTGTGAGGATCAAATGATTGTTAGATAAATGATTATTGATGTGAAATTAGAGAACATATAAAGTGTTTTGCAAACTTTAAATATAAATATAAATGGCAGCTTTTAATTAAATAGGATAGGGAGTAAAGGGGCAAGGGAGATATCAGACAAAACATACTTTATCTAGGAATAATAGAAGAAGAGAATACTAATGGCTGAAGAAATATGGTAACGCTCACAAACTCACATTTATAGTCATTTATGTCATTTGAAGACATCTTTTTGTTTTGTTTTGTTATTAGTTTTCCCCAATATAGTTAGAAACAAACAAAAAAACTAGGGAGGGGGCAATTCGTGTTTTTGTCCTTTTCAACCTTAGCTCATTATTGGCTTTCACATCCTATCACTTCTTTCAGGATTGGTTCACAAGTTTGTATATATCACATGCGCTTTTTTTTTTTTTTACTTTTTAAAATTTCTGGACAGGTCTTCATTTAATAAATAAATATACTTATATAGTTATATATATATATATATATATATATATATAGTGTTAATAAATAACCCCTAGGCCTGAAATGAAACAGTGATGATATTTGTATGAAGATCTGTTCCTTGTTCCCAGACAGATAGCCATTTAAAAACACTTTTGTTAAGTTATGAGATCTTAATTCATAGGTCAGCTATGAATGTTGCAAAGCCAAAGTGGATTTCAGGCCTGGGGGTTATTTATTAACACTATATGTTAATAAATAACCCCCAGGCCTGAAATGAAACAGTGTGATCACCGATTAAAAACATGTATTGTCAGAGAGAAGGAGAGAGAAGGTCCTAAAAGGGAGCAGAGAGAAAAAGTTCTTCAGTTGCTTGAAGAGGAGTGGAAAAAGGGATAAAACAATATAGTTTCTAGAGGCTGTTGAAGGAGGAGAGAGGCAACAGGGGATGTTGAGGAAGAAGACATCTGTAGATACAAATAGTCAGGGAGTAAGAGTTTTGGGAACATCTGGAATCTGCAGCTATTGCTCAAGTCCTTCTTGAGATTGGTCCAGCTTTTGTAGCCATCTCCAAGTTTGCCTAGAATTCCCTTTACAAAAGATCACTGGTATGTCAAGCATCTCTGAGTCACAGAAATCTTTCTAATTGTCTGATTGTTGTGTAACTCTATTATCTTGCTCCCCTGTAAAAAAGGAAAGTTCCAACAAATAGTATAGTCATTCCAGAGCTCATGTTCACAATAGTTACTCATGAATCCACACAACAATTCCCCTTTTCTTCTCAGTATTGCTTTTCTTCCTTCAGAATTTCATTTTGAGAATTTTTATTCTCCCTTGACTATATTTACCCATAGAATTTCAAGCTATGCTATCTATTGATTATCTGAAGCCTTTGGAAACTCCCCCACCCCACACCAGAGCAAACTAAATGTCAAACTATGCACATCTTTGTAAAATTAATTTTTTGATGAACAAAAACTATGGAAAAAAACAAAACCTTTGAAAGAAATATGCATAGTCAAGCAAAATAAATTCCTACGCTGATCAAGTCTCAGAAATATGTGTCTCATTCTGTACTCTGAATCCATCATCTCTTTGTCAAGAGGCGGAAAGCAAGCTTCATTATTGGCCCTCTGGAATTATAGCTGATTACTGTATTGATCAGAGTTCTTAAGTTTTTCAAAGATTTTTCCTTGTTCTGCCCATTTCATTTTATACCAGTTGCTGCAAGTCTTCCTAGGTTTCAATGATACCATTCCTTTCATCATATCTTATGCCACTATATTTCATTACATTTGTATACCATAATTTGTTCACCTATTCCTCAACTGATTATTCCTAGATTTTCTCATCTTCTTTATCAGGAATTCTTACAGGGAGTAATCATTTCCCATCCCCATATAATGATAAACTTCCCTTCATATTCATTTCAGAAAGTAATTTTTCTTTGTTAATGAAACACAGATATAGCCTTTCTGTTCATGGACCTTTCTACCTTTTGAAGGATGATATAATTAAGATAAGTCAAGGAATTATTTGTTCTTCTGCCTTGAGCTGAAAGCTCCCACAGATGTCCAGCTTGAAATTTTCCATCATTACTATAGCATGCCTCTAGGTCAGGTTTGTGACCTATTTATTTCCCAAACTCCCCATCTGTCTTCTTTTGCCGTCCAGCTGACTTGCATTATATTCCAAAGTCAATATCATTTCTGTTTATTGCTTCTTACCTAAATTCCCTCAATCATGCTTCCACTCCTCTGCTTGTAGAGTTTTCTCACACTTTTCTTATATGTATCTTTTTATATGATGATTCTCTGCCCCTTCCTTCTTTAATTTAAACAGTTCCTTTTAAATGAGTAGTCATCCAGAGTCATATTTCAGATATGAATCTTTCTGCCTAGTCTCAGTGATACCTGAGGTCAAATTCTTTACATCAGGAACTTCTAGTTCTACAATATTTCAACCACACAGAACTGCCTAGGAAGAAAAATATTCAAGGCCAGCCCATTCCTGGCCTCCTCAAAGAATCTCTCTTGTCATCAGATGGGGAGTGCAGAGATGGGTCTCTGTCTGCCCAGGAATATAAAGGCCTTATAATAGATACTAGTGGTTTGGCTTCAAACCTGCCAGTACCTTGCAGAAATCAGGAAACCTGATTTGCTATTTGAATTAGGTAATTTTAACAGATGTTCTTGGACTTTTGGGGGAAATTTCTCTCTAAATTGAAAACACCAAAGTTATCAATAGCCCAGGTTCTGACACTGCTTGTTTTAGTCACATAGAAAACCTACCCTACACAAATGAACACATTTTCAGCTCTTTCTTTGGAACTAGGACGGAAAAGTGTGTTTCTTTTCCAAATAACTGTGATCTATTGCACTCTCTAAAAGTAAAAATGATAGCTAACATTAACACAGTTCTTTAAGCATTTATATAGTGTTTGAACAAAACGCTTTACATATATTATACCTCATTTGATTTAATTGCCACAATCACCATAGACAGGCTATTATTTTTTTCTTTTTATTGATGTTTGTTTTTACATTGCAGCCATTTACAGCTTTTCTCCTACTTTATGAGGGGGGTCCTTTATAACACAATAAAAGTTAAATAAAACTAATAATAATGACTTAATCTGAAAGCATTTCACATGTGTAGCACCAACCTCCACCTTGAATTTGTTAAATTGACAAGCATTTATTTTCTCTTCTTCTCATTTTCTAACCAATTAAAAAAGATAAAAAAATGTCCTATAATAATGATGCAAAGTTAAGCAAAACAAATCCCCTCAAGACTTGTATGAACTGATGCAAAATGAGGTAAATTAAACCAGAACAATTTATACTATAATATCAAAATTAGAGAATTGATTAAACTGGAGGAATTTTATAAACTGATTAAAAAAAATGAAATTAGCAGAACCAAGGTGTTGTTATTTGTACAATAACAACACTTAAAAAAAAAACACATCTTTGAAAGCTGTAATAACTGTGACCACTATAATGACCATTCATTCCCGAGAACTAAGATGAAACATTATCCTTTACAGATATGAAAAATGCAGAATTATACACACATATATGTATGCAGACATATATGTGTATAAATATTCAAGTATATAATTCTGCAGCCTAAATCTGCCACTTGTCTGTAACATACATATATGCACACTTGTGTACACATACATATACATACATGTATACATATATCAGTGTGTATATATGCACACTCATATATACATATACTTTTTACACAATTATTAAAAACATTTATTTTCTCATTTCTTATAGCAAATTAGTACTTCCATCACATTCATATCCCACAATTTATTTAGCCATTCCTCAATTGAAGAATGCACTCTTAATTTCTAGTTTTTTTCCAACATAAAAAGAGCTGCTGTAAATATTTCTGTACATAAAGAATCATTTCCTCTTTCCTTTATGTCAAGAGGTACATCTATAAATGAGGAAACAAAAGCTAAAGAATTAAGGTCACATGGCTACTAAGTTATTTAATTCAGATCTTCCTGATACTAAGTGCCACATTCTATTCTCTCTCCTACCTAGCTGCCTCAAACATCCTTAGTAACCATATTATTGGTTATTTAAATGTGGGTAATTGTTAAACAAATGGCTATCTGTATTTTCATGCCAGTGCAGAAATCCTGCGTAGATTGTCTGAAGAGGAGAGATATGTTCAGGTTAATTTCAAAACATTTTGCCCAATTATCCCTCTTTATTGGAAGGTATTTAATCAAAACTATATGAAACATAAATCTTCTTTGTTACTTTTCCTTTTTTATTAGTTTTTTCAGTAAAGAAAAATCTGCTTTCTGTATCTCTCATTTCTCTTGTCCCAATGACAAAAAGAAAAAAAAATCATGAAATGTATGCATAGTCAAAAAAAACCCCCCAAAACAAACAGATCTCCACATTGGCCATATCCAAAAAATATGTCTATTTCTCCATTATGAATCTCTCATTTGACAGATGGGTAGTATGCTTCATTATTGCCTTTTGGAATTATTAGTATCCTCTGCAACATTTCTGATACATGATTATTCAGTTTTTGCTTTACCACTTTTAGTGACAGGAAACTCATTACCTTCAAGGCATTGTTGAGTTCTTGGAAGGTTTTCCCTATTTTGAAATGAATTCTCCTTGTTATCTCATCCATTGCTCCCATTTCTGCTCTTTTGAGTCAAACAGAACAGTATAACTCTTCTTCCATATAAAAGCCCTTCAAATATATGAAGGCAGCATCCATTCTTTTCTCTAAGCTAAATACTCCTAGTTCCTTCAACTGATTGGTATTTACAAATAATCTTTTCCATGTTCTAACTTTTTTTTTCTGGATATGCTTCTGATCAACAATGTCCCTCTTAAAATCTGACACCAAAAGTAAATACAATTTTCCTGATATGATGTGACCAGAGTTTAACAAATTCCACTCAATTCAGCAAGTATTTAAGTACCTACACTGTTCTTTAATTTCATTAGCATGCCAATTTATAAATCTGCTAGGACTTCATAGACTCAGCGTCCAAATAGTTTATGAGATTTTTAAAAAGAGTTTCCAAAATGAGATTCAAAGATACAAGATTTTCTTTAGGGGTTAAACAAGATTTATATGAAATTTTCAAACTAATTCAGCTAGCTGTCCAGGATCATAAACATCAAGTCAGCACCAGAAACAGGAATTCAAAAGAACAGACAATCTTAGTCTGAGAGAGGATTGTACCTAGTTTTTGTTTACTGCCATTGACTATGTGCTGTGGCTCATAACCTTGTCTTTTGTACTAAAGAGCTTTAATCTATGCTTGTCAGAGAAAGGCTTTCCACTCACTATATCATATCAGACAAAAGTAAAGAACCTAGAAGACATCCTTGAAGAGCTGAAACTCAGAAGTTGGCAGCAAAAAGACACTTTGTCACCCTAACATCGGTGAAAATGTCCAGTAAAAATGATACACTCAAAAGGTGATTATGACATCACCAGAAAACATCAATAGCCCTGCAACATCAGAATTCTTGATTAATCTGATCATGTATGTCTCCTGCCCACATAGCTTTCAAGTATATGATTCTTCATATATGTTCTCTATGTGTGTATCATTCATGAACATTTCTTGGTCCAAGTGGTTCTTTGCATGTGCATCCCTCCCACTAGTGGTAAAATAATTCATGGAAAAGTATACCTTATTTGTGAATGAAAAGATCTTTTCTTGTCATTTTACCAGTTATGTTTTTGTATTAACTGTCTTTTGTTTGTACTAATATGTGCTATGCTTAGTAAAAATAAAACACATCAATGGGGGCTTGTGAGCTATTCTTTTTTATTGAAGTTTTTTTTTATTTTCAAAATATATTCAAGGATAATTTTTTCAACATTGATCTTTGAAAAACACTGTGTTCCAATTTTCCCCCCTTCCCTCAACTCCTTCCCTAGATAGCATATAATCCAAGATATGTTAAACATAGTAAAAATATATGTTAAATCCAATATATGCATACATATTTATATAATTATCTTCCTGAACAAGAAAAATCACATCAAAAAAGTAAAATAAAAATGAGAAAGAAAATAAAACTCCAGAAAACCACAACCAAAAGAGGAAAAATGCTATGTTGTAATCCATCCTTAGTTCACACAGTCCTTTCTCTGGGTATAGATAGCTCTCATCACAAAATCGTTGGAACAAGCCTGAATTATCTCATTATTGAAAAGAGCCATGTCCATCAGAATTGATCATCATATAATCTTATTGTTGCTACATGTTGTACAATGATCTCCTGGTTCTGCTCATTTCACTTAGCATCATCTCATGTAAGTCTCTCCAGGCCTCTCTGAAATCATCCTGCTAATCGTTTCTTATAGAACAATAATATTCCATAACATTCATATGCCACAACTTATTCAGCCATTCTCTAATTGATGGGCATCCACTCAGTTTCCAGTTTCTTGCACTACAAAGAGGGCTGCCACAAACATTTTTGCACATGTGGGTCCCTTTCCCCCCTTTAAGAGATCTTTGGGATATAAGTGAGCTATTCTTTTGAATGGGTGCTTACCCAACACAATGTTTTGAATGTGAGGTCATTTTTTTCTGGAAGTTCATGTGGAAGAAAGCATGCCTTAGATGCTACTTTTAAAATGCCCATGAATGTGAATTATTATATTATTATAATTATCACAATGTCAACCAGAAAAATTTTGAGGTTATAATTGGAAAGTTATCAAAATCAGATGCCATCTCTTGCTATGTAGGCACTGAACAAGTCCTTCAGAATACCTCTATATCTAGATGATCTCCTATTTGTGAGAACCTCAGCATTCCTAGTATCGCTGTCATAGTCCATGAACCAAGAGAAAAGATTTAATATGTTTAGTAGAAGAAATATAAGATTTGGAGTTATAGCAGAGGTTCAAATTTTGATTCTAAAATTTACTAGCATATTGTTTGGGGTAAACCTCCTCACTTTTCTGACCTGAATCTGAAAAATGAAGGGACTGGACTAGTCGTTTTCTAAGATCCTTTCTTTGAATACTTAATTCTGTGTTTCACTTTTGTGGATCCAGTCCTTTTTCTTGGTATGAAAGGGTCACTCATCCAAACATTCATTCCACAATATTTATAACAGGTTATAAGAGCTCTAAAGAGAATTGTGAAAAGAGCTCTTGTCTTGGAGACAGAACACCTGAACTTCTGTCCTGATTTCATAACTTATGATGAAAGAATAGAGCAAGATGTATAGTATGCTTAACTTTTAGCAAAGCACTTGACAATTGCTATCTCATTCTGCTGTTATAGAGAGGGAATTATATAAGCTACAGGACTCTAAATGTAGATTTAAAACTAGCTAAATGAAAAGACATAAAAAAACAGTTATCAAAATCAAGTTGGACATGGAGATCTTTAATAGAATATCCCCCAAACCAATTCTTCTCCATGTTCTGTTCAATGTTTTAACAAAACTATGGAACATATTTTTATCAAATCTATTGATTTTCTTGAAATTGGGAAAAATAAGTTACAGGTTAGGTGACAAAGACACCTCAGAGTCAGAAAGACATAGCATTCTTTCCACTGATATCATCCTACACTCTTATCATACTTCCTTATCTGTGTCATTATATCCTCCAATATAATGTAAGCCTCTTGAAGGCATGTATTATTTTTCATTTGCTTTTATATTCCCTAGTGCCTAGCATGGTGTCTAGTATAGAGCATACAGTAGGTATTTAATAAATACTAGTTAAATTATATTTGAAGCTCAAAATAGATGTAGCAAGGCTATCTTGGTCTGACATATAGCACAGACTGTCTTTATGTGACTTAAAGTAAAACATCAACAGAAATCTTTCTGACATCTCCTCCCACTATTCTTCTCCAAGGCTTCTAAGCTACTCCAAGAACAACTAGCTGCTCTGATATCCTCAGAGAGAGGGAGTAGCAGGTTGGAATTATATTCTAACTGTTCCTTTAAATATTATTAGTTTAGGGGACATGTTATTCAGATTCAAACTCAACTCTTGATCACTATTTTTTAAGGGAGAAAGGAGAACACTAAGCCTAACCAACATTTTGATTCCCTTCTCAATAGATACCACATACAAAAATTAGGAAACTTATTTGTCCAAATCAGTAGAAAAATAGAAAACCAAGAAAGAATATATATGAGAATATATATTAAATGATACAGATTAAAGATACCCTTCCATTGGGAGATAGAGTGTTCAAGATCCTACCAACGAGGAAAATTTCCTAAAGTTGTTTAGTGTAGCAAGTTGGAGACAAATGATGGAGGCTGCCAGATCCTCTTGTGTCAGCTTCTTCTCAGAGTCTTTTTCTCCCTTAAGCAAGCTGAAGTGAAATTGGCATTGTTCATCTTCTCCCTCAAAACCATAAACCAGAAGAGATTGCAGTGACGGGATTCCCCCCCCCCTTTTTTTAATGATCTTTTTGACTCTATCAACTCATTGGTGGAAATCAATATTCTCATGCAACCATGGGCATTGATCTCCACCAATAAGCAGAAAATCAAATGCCAATGGGCTTTGGGACTCAGATTACATCAGTAAGACAACATGGTATTGTGGGAAGAATGTAGATTTGGAATCAAGGACTTCAGAAAGTAAGAATTTAAATTGTAAGGCTGCTGCATGCTACCTGTGTGAAGGATGAGGAGGAAGTAAAGAAGAGAAGGCAAATCATTTAACCTCTCTGGGCCAGTTGCAAATGCAATGACTGGAAATTACAAAGAGATTGATTTTGATTTGAAATAAGGAAAATTTCCCCAATAATAAAAGCTGTTCATAAAAATAAAATAAACTCTCTTGCTAAAGAATGAATTCCCCAAAATTGGAAATCTTTAAGTAGAAGCTGGACAATTACTTGTAGAATTAATATAGAGGGAATGCCTGTTAAGATACAGGTTAAGCTAGATTATTTCTGAAACTTTCTTTAATGCTGAGATTCTGAGATACATGCATGATACACAATAAAAGTAAATTTTGAACAGATCATAATGCATTCATCAGATACCAGGACATTGTTTATCCATTCATTATCTCATGTACTCCTTACATCAATAGGTATAATTTCCATTTTATAGGATGAAGGAAAAGTGACTTGGCCAAGATTCCATAGCTAAAGTCTAAACTTGAATCCAACCCTCCTGACTCCCAATACAGGGCTCTTTTTACTACATCACACTGGCTCCAATTAAATCCAGAGCACTGGCTTCACTCCTTGGCCTGTCATTGTGACTAATCGATGAGATAAAACATTTTCCAGGGTAATGGTTCCCAGTAATTTAAGCTAACTGATTTTACTATTCCAGGAAACTTACAGACAATGAAGAATCTAAATATAATTAATCTAGATCTCATTTCTAGGAGTGCAGAGAAACATAACATGAGACAGCTGGAAATGGTGAAAAAAATATTGAATTTGTAGTCAGGAGCCACAGTTTTGCAATTACCTCCCTGTTGGATCTTGGACGGTTCACATCTCTTAGAAAGGGGAGCTTCATTCTTTGTAAAATAGAGATAATAATCGATAATAATCAATATTCTGCCTTCTTCATGAGGCTATGGTGAACCTCAAATGAAATACATATGATATATTCATGCTGTGATTACAAAGTTTCATACCAGTGAGAATAATTGTCATTATAGTTGCTGTAACATAGTAAATTTCTCATTGCTTCTTCTTCTCCCACCTACACCTCTTTTTATCTGGGCCATTTTGTGGTCTATCCAGTCTCCAGGAATTTAGAAAATTGTCTATTCAACTCTCCAAACATAAATACGTTTTGTTATTCAACATTGAAAATAAAAATGGGTGATAGATGCCAGTTATACATATACCCCAAATCCCCACAACAACTTCATTTGCACCAACTAGAAATAAAACAATAATCATTAATGAGGTCCTGGGTTACTAGTTAAGGCTGGCTGAGAAAGCTTGAAGTACTGATAAGATTACTCAAGCAAGGAAGAACTCTGATGGGGATCAATTCAACCTTATAATTCCCACCCTCCATGGAAGTTTTGGGTAACCTAACCTTGCTGTGTCCAGCCAGAAATCCAAGTTATGGATTAAGTTAACATCTGAGGTTAAATTTCCTCTATAAATTTGCCTATGGCCCATGCCATCTTTGCTGAATCCTTTTAAATTACACAATCTGTTGTAATCTGAGCAATCTGTTGGCACTCTGCCTTGGGATGTCTTTCCTCTCATTCCCCTACCATGTCACATGGTAGATTTTTCTTTCTTATAGTTAAGTAACTCTTTTATGAGTCTAAACTCTTCTATGGATTTAGCCTGCCAGTCAATGCAATATTCCCACCTCATGATGGGAATAGTCCCATCTTTCTCCTAGTTAATTATGAATTCTACTAGGGAACTTGTCTTTTCCATTGTTCATTGTTAAAATCATTTTCCTGTTTTGAGCATACACTCTCCCAAATCTATTTCATATGTACCATTTTTGGTTTCTCTTCATTTTGCCTGTAACCTTTTCTCATTAAAAAAAACCCTACCTTTTGCCAAAGAGAATGGCCGTTGTGAATTCTTCACATGACTGAATCCCATCATTTGATACCAGTTGCTCTCCCAAATCTCATCATTTGGTGCCTGAATATTAAACACATCAATCATGATTATAGTGTCCTGAAATCTTGCCTCTTTTTAAATGCTTCCAGTAACAGGGGATACATTATCTTCTGAGGCAGTGTATAGAGACAAGTTTAAAATAATGATTTTTAAGTTTAAGCTGCTTTGCAACCTCTCTATGTCCTTGTCCATAGACATTTCAGAATTCTATGATCTATATTCTGGGTTGCTGGCCCCATTAGTGACAACATAAGAAGCAGAGCTAAAAGAGACATAGACTACCATAGAATTTGAGAGTTGGAAGGGACTTCAGCATTTATTTAATTTAACCCTTCCAGAAAAGAATTTCACTATTACATATCCAACAAGAAATTATCCAGTCTCTGCTTGAAAATACCCAGTAATGGGGAATCTGCAGTCTCTTAAGAAAGCCCATTCCACTTTTGGATAGCTTTCAACTATTAATATTTTTCCAAAAGCATAAATTTCAATCTTTGCTTCTAAAGATTAAATTTCCTCATTGCCCTATCTCTTCTTTTTATAGTAAAAAAGTAAATGATAGAATAAATTCTCCATTAATTCTTTTGGCCCAAGTAGTTTCATTTATGGTTTCTTGGGAAATCAGTAATAAAGTCCATTAGGATTCAAATAGAGCTACTTGGCCAAGCTTTAAACCCAAATCACCCTGACTCTCACTGAGTCAGGCCAACAGGTCCCAACCCAAGTCTCACTTAGTTATTGTTTGAAGTTTAATGGTTCAGAGTGACTGTAAATAGTGATTTTTTTTCTGTTTTGGCCCCAAATCCTGAGGGTCCTCCTCTCCCACATTGATTTTTAAAAATCATTTAAAAAATTATTTTTGCTTCATTTATTTTTTAACTTTTATCACTGAATGGGTATTGCCCCAGACAGAGACCTGGGAAAAAACCTTAGCTTAAAAAGCCTGATCTACATCTAGCCAATGGATCCAGAAGGATCCAGAGGAGAGAGTAAGATTGGTCACTTGCACAGTCCTATCCCATTTAAATTCAATTCACTTGCAAGTCAAAATATTACCTTCCTGACATCTTAGTCTCCTTCAAGAACAACAGTTGAGAATTAGCTCAAAGTCCTACTGCTGATAAGTGACAGGACCAGCTGAGCTCTGCCTTAAATATCCAGTTGAGAACTAGAAACTCATCTTTTAAATATCCTAATCAATTTCTCTTGGAGCCCAGAGTGAATTTTTATAAGAATCAAGATCCACTCAATGGCTTTGCTCTTAGAATCTGAAAATTCAAAGAAATGAAAGTTACTTTCCCCTATTATACTCTAAGCACTTTGGGAGCAGAGACTATCCCAAAACAGTGCCATGGACACAGGAAGTGCTTAATAAATTCTTGTTGACAAGTTCCAGTTTCACTTCTGCCACTGATCTCCCATGAAACTTTGGGGATTTTTTCTCTCTGTACCCATGTTTTTTTTATTTGTAAAACTGAAGTATGATGGGAAAGCAGATTAGACTAGTTTTCAGAATCTCAGCATTAGAAGGGCCTCTGAAGCCTCCAGTTCAAATGGTATTTCAGAAAGAAACCCTTCTGTAAAAACCATTGGTCAACTAGCCTTGGCTGTAAAATATGCGTTGAGGGGAAACTACTTTTTTCTGAAATGACCCATTACACTTTGGGGTAGCTCTAATTGTTTGGAAGGCTTTTCCTAAATTTTTCTAAATCTATCCTGAGGCAATCAGCCATTTTATCCAGTAGTATTTATGCAGTGGCCACTAGGAAGGTACTATGCTAGGTACTAGAGTATACAAATTTTTTAAAAAATGAAACAACTACCAAAACTAGACAAAACTATTTGATTTTGAACTACATTTGATTTGAACTACAGACCCAGAATAAAGATTGAGAAAAGATTTGGCAATTTGAAGAGTATTAGTAACTTTGGAGACTACACATTTGGTTGAAAGATAAGGTTAGAAGTCAGATTATAAAGAATTATAAAGAAAGCAAGAGGAGGGAAAGTGATGGTACCAATTGTAGATGGTCTTAACCAAAGAGGTAAGCTACTAAAGGCAGAAAATAAAAAGGATAATAACAGGGACAGGAGGAACAAAATAAAGGTTTTTGTTGTTGTTTTTAGAAGGGGGAAATTTTGGGGAGAAGGAGAAATTGAAAATAAGTAAAAGAGTGGGAATGCAGAGAGCAATCTGTTGGAGGAGATGGGATGGAATTGGACTTAACAGGTAGCTTTAATAAGGAGTAAGGCAATTTTATCACATGAAACCTAAATGAAGGAGAAAGTGGAAAAAGATGGGAGAAGAGGAGTTCACAGAAAATTATTCCAATTTTTCCATAAAATATGAGGCAAGGATCTTAGCTGAGAGAGTAAAAAGAGGGGAGAAATTTGAAGAAGGATGAAAAGATTTGGAAGAGCTTCTATAAAGAGTGGAATAGTGAATGGGGAGATGTAGTAAGATTGTGGACCAAATCGAAATCGTGTAACATAAATTTGGACACAATCAGAACAATTGCATTTTTTTTCCATCTTCATTCACCAACATTTGTGTAGATACAAAAAGTGATGGAGGAATTCAAGACTGAGGCTTGATTACGTATGAACAGAAATAGAAGAGGGGTAGGGATTTAAAAGAAGAGGATAATATAGAGTTGAATTGGTTTGCCAATAAATCATGAATGGGAAGGGAAAAATGGCTAGTGCATGAGGAGATTCTCGGGAGAGAATTGAGCTATCAAAGAATTGGAAATCATAATTAGAACGAAGGGAAGACAGAAGAAGATGAGAAAAGCCAAAAGATTATGGTTGAATAATTGGATTTGAGAATTCTTAAAGCATTATGTTTGTGCGGGGCAGGACGGTAGAAAAGTATGACCAACTTGGTGTATAGCCGGCTGAGAGCAGGTTAAGGAACTAAAAACAGGATATTTGAGAATGCCCATATGTACGTTGATATTCTCTCGAAAAGGATCACACACGTGTCCATCTATATCTTCCTACCTACGCACAAAATACAAACAAAGTGGTTTGGGAAAGCTCGGTGAGAATAAGTATGGTTCCATTCTTTACACTTAAATCCTCAGCTTCTACAATACCTGGTGTATGATAGATGCTTAAAAGAATACCTGTTGACTAAAAACGCCCCGCAGTAGCGGGAGATGTGGAAAAAGTGCGGCCAATAGCGAGAGGGCAATGGGGCAGGGCCAATGAGGAACTGAGAAGGGCCAGGGAGAAGGCTCCGCCCACTCTCAGACTCCGCCCTCAGCTCTGGGCCCCCAAGTTGTTAGATGTACGGCACTTTTTTTTTTTTTTTTTTTTTTTTTTTTTGAAAAGAGGAGTAGAAGAGCCAGCGAGGAGAATGACTAATCGAGCCTCCTGCAGCCTAATCGTGCTGGAGCTCTCTGCGCATGCTCGGCTCCAAGTCCGCCCTTTGCGCATGCCCGGCTCCAAGTCCGCCCTTTGCGCATGCCCACTACCTGTGGCGCTTGAGGGAAGAGAGTTAGGAACGGGAGGGGTTAGAAAGTGGGGGCCTTTTTGCGCATGTGCACGGCGGCAGGCAGGGGTCAGCCGAAGCCCATGGAGCTGCGATGGTGAGGCCCTTGCTGGGAGGGCGCGTCTCAGGCTGGGGCCGGCGGGTTTCTGTTCCCCTCCGGCCGGGGCCTCTCCGGGAGCCACAGCGAGGGCCGGGGGCGGTCCCGCGGGGTTTCCGGGGTAATGTATCGCTGTCATGGGCCGAGCCCCCGCCGGCCCGGTCCCTCCTTCCGCCCGCGGGGCCTGAGCCGGGGCCTGGAACCGGGGCAGCGGCCGGGCCGCGCCTGCGGCCCTGCGGCGCCTCAGCGGCTTCTCTGCGGCAGCGCTCAGGAACCACTGCTCTCCGTGGGTTTCTTTGCAATCCCACGTATTTTATAATAAAGGCTGGATTTACACGTTGTCATCTCCCCGAATCCTCACAGCCCCCCGGGGGGAGAGACGCTGCTGCTCCGTTGTTTTTAACGTGGGGGAATGGAGACAGAATGATACTACTAATAGTAAGCGCGCATTTTAGCGCTCCGATTATTTTCCCAGCACTGTGCGATTGTTGTTTCACTTGATCCTGAGGATGCTATTTACATCATCCCCATTTTACAAATGAGAAACCTGAAAAAAAATAGTAAAGAAAAAACCATATCGCGCCCACTGTTGGTCTAACACGGTGCTAAGAGCTTTGCGGTTAGCTCATTTGTGCCTTACAAAAACGCCTCCAGGGAAGGGCTGTTTTTACACCAATTTACTGATGAGAAAACTGAAGCAGACCGTGGTTTGCCCGCGATTACACAGGTAGTGTCTGAGCCTGGATTTAAGCACCAGACAATTTATTCTGAGAAGAGATTCACAAGCTTCACTGGATCCCGCTCAACAAGGGATCCATGAGGCTGCAAAAACGCCAAACCTTTTGTTCCAATTTTTCCCCTCCTTCCCCCCACCCCCTCCCCCACATAGCAGGATGACCAGTAGATGTTAAATATATTAAAATATAAATTAGATACACAATAAGTCTACATGACCAAACCGTTATTTTGCTGTACAAAAAGAATCAGACTCTGAAATATTGTACAATTAGCTTGTGAAGGAAATCGAAAATGCAGGTGGGCATAAATATAGGGATTGGGAATTCAATGTAATGGTTTTTAGTCATCTCCCAGAGTTCTTTCTCTAGGCGTAGCTGGTTCAGTTCATTACTCCTGCCCAGTTTTTATATCATCATTTCCAGGCTTGTCATTTTCTTGAATGCCTAGTGGCAGGTCAAGCACTAAGTGCAGTTACTCAAGAAACCTTAAGAGAATTTATATTCAAATAGGAGATATGAAAAATACAAGAATGGAAGGGGAAGACAGATAACTACAAAAGACAGATGCAAAAGTGGCTGAGGGGAAGTGACTGAAGGTAGGCGTGGTTATCCAAGGAGATTGTTCCAAATATTTATCTAGCCCCCTAAGTCTGAGTTGTCTGAATTTTAAAAAGGGAAATAAGGATCCTTGTGAGCCACTTATTGCCTTAGAAAATCCTATGTTAATGTCTATAATATTCCATTGTATTTTTTTTATTTTGTCAAATATTTCTCAATTACATTTTAATCTGGTTCTGTTTCACTAGGCACTGTTGAAGGCCCAGAGTCCTCTGCTAGTGACCTTTCTATAGATAATTTTGTTTGTAAAAGTGGATTTTAACTTCTGAAAACATTCCTCATCAACTTATAATTTAATGCTCTTTAGAGCATTAAAAAAGTCATATTTACATGTTTTCTCAGGTCATGAAATTTTGAATTGGAAAGAACCCACAAATATAGGATATAAGACCTAGAAAGGATCCTACAATATAGAAGAGTAGAGTTGAAAAGAACCTCTAAATTTTATTTTAGAATACTGGCTGAGAGGAATCATTCTCAGAAATGGAACATTAATTCCAATCACATCTTATTCACAAGTATATTATGAGAGATGACTGTTGCCTTATCATTATTATAGGAATACCTATATCTATAGCATTCCTCTGATCTGCTAGCCTAGTAACCCTGCCCAAAAATAAATAAACACACAAATAGATAAATAAATAAATGGAGGGTAGTCTTATGTGACATATTCTTGAACCCATACTGATATTTAACACTGGTCACTGCTTTTTGTGTGCTTTCAAGGGAATTTAGAATATAAAATGTCAAAAGTTAGAAGAGAGGTAGGTTAAATGTTTTACATCCTTAGATTTTCCAAATGACACTGAGACCCAGAGAGGCATTTGTCCAAAACTAGAACTTTTTAAGAGAAATCCAGTGCTAAAATTCATGAATTTGTTTTTGTCTTAGCAAAAATTTGATCAAGGAGACTGCTAAGGCCCGCTTAAGAAAACATGATGTTAGAAGCAAGTTTTCTCTGTGGTTATCAACGAAATATTCTGTCTTACTACCTTTGCTGGTTAAAGAAGAAAAGATTTATGTGCTTTTCACAGTCCGTTCAAAGAAGGTAGGTGAAACACCTCAGTCAGAGTGATCTGAAAAAAAAACTTCACAATAACAACATTAAGTTTAGAAAGTGCTTTCTTTATAATCTTGTAAAGTAAGTATTAGTACAAGTATTATATCCATTTTAGAGAGGAGGAATTAGAGTTATGATAACACATAGCACAGGTTTTCCCCTACTGTATTCTACTGCTGCTTTAATTAATACAATAAATTATCCTTGCATATTTTGAGTGTATTTAATACTTCAGTTCAATGTATGTACCTTGATCTTATATTGATCTTCTGTAGGGCTAGTATTAGTATACTAGTATAGTATTTTTGATGTGTTCTTCATACAGAGAAAAGTGTCAACCAAGTATTGAGACACTGGGAAGCTAGGTAACTTGTTCAGAACTGTATTGCTCATCAGTAGGGTTTGGCTTAGAATTAGGTTTTCCTTCTCAAAGTTCAATGCATGTAGAGATGCAAGAAGAAATCACTGAAACCAGCTCTTATTTTACAGAAGAAACTGAGAATGAGTTACTGAAGCTAACACAGCTAATAAATCTAGCCAGGATTCCACCTAGGTCTTCTAATTACAGATTTAGTGCTTTTTAATACTACTTATGTACTGTATACTTCTGCTTAACTATCTTATACTGCTGCTTTCTAGAAAACGGTTTTCTTGAGATACTGTTTCTTGAAAACAATACAAGCTAGGGTAAAACACTCACCTGTTCTATATCCACTTAATGAATTAAGAAAGACTCTTTAAGTAGTCACATACCTACTATGTGTCCAGAAACACAAATACTAGAACTTAATGTAATTCTAGCTTTATTTTCATTGCAATTGTACATTGTTTATGACATACCTGAATCCTTGATACCACATGAAATACATTCCCAAACTGGAATGGATTCAGATTGGTATGAGGACCTAGGGGAGGGGACTAGAGACCAAGTCATATGAGCATTAGTTGGAGGAACTGGGGTTGTTTTTCCTGAAAAGATTTAAATATGATTAGATCATTGCCTTCAGATAGTCTAAAAAAATGAGATTATGTTGGTTTTCCTTGACCCCAAAGGATAGAATTTAGTAGCTGAATAGAACTTACATAGTTGGGCCCCAAATTAAGAACTTTTTAATGATTATCAAAATTCATATGCTACCTTCAGAGAAGGCTAGTTTCTTTGAGTAACTCATTGCAAAACTACAAAAGGAAGCTGAATGATAAGATATAAGGCTAAAATTAACTATAGAGATTATTCATTCCAATCTTTTTATTTTATAGATAAAGGAAATGAGGGACTTAAAGTGTTTTAGAGATGAAATTTCCTTTTCCGGTAGAGCCCAGGAACCTGAGATGTTTTAGAGTTAAGATGATATTTCCTAGGACCTCCACTTGGTGAATCAGTCAATCAATAAGCATTTCTTAAGTAGCTACTCTGTGCCTGGTACCATGCTGGTATTGAAGATACAAGTACAAAAATGAACCCACTTTTGCCACAAATAATTTACATTCTATTGGGAATAACACCAAATGCTCACTAAAGAGAATATTTTTAGATAGTAGCTGAGTTCCCTTTCAATTCTAAAATTGTTGGAATAACTATTTAGAAAAAAATCAGTTTTCATCCAAGTTGTTATATACAATTTTAGCAGGTCTCAATCATAGATTCTGTCTGGATTAAGGATTATTTGAGGTTGTTAAGAGATCTATTATTCAAAAAGGAAAGATAATTAGAAATCTTTCAGTTCCAAAAAGAGAGTAAAGTTTGCAGACTATATAAGCTGATAAGCTTGGCTTCGGATTCTGACAAAATTCTAAAATGTATTATTAAAAGGATAGTTCCTAAATATCTTCAAAAGTAGACTTAAGAATCAGTATGCCTTCAATAACAAATCATATCAGGCCAATATCATATGCTTTTTAAAATTTTGCCCATAGTCTAATAAATCTGCTATAGATACAATTTATGTAGATGTTAGTAAAACATTACCAAAACCTTATATGCTATACTTATAAACAAGATGGAGTTCACTTAATTGGATATCCAAAGAGTGCTAAATCCACCTAATTGAACTCACACAGTAGCCACATCAAACAGCATATGAAACATTTCTCACTTGCAATCTACCACTAAGAGGAAAGAAATCAGAACTAAGATTTAAATCCAGATCCAAGTCTAGCATTCTCCCAGTGAATCATGTTGCTTTTCATAAATTGTAAGTGTAGAACTGGAAGGGATCTTGAAGAAAATCTCATAAATGAGGACAATTAGGTCCAAAGTTGTAACTTGTACAAGTCACATAAATAGTAAGTGGCTGATCTCTTCCCCTAATTCCAGTATTTCCATTTACACCTTGATAATACCTTATATTTCAGTTTTAATTACATCTACTCACAGGATATATGCATTTATTCAGCTTTTCAATTTAGCATTATATTGTAAGTAATTCAAACATGAAAGTATCATAGATGGAAGACATTTGAAGCCCTGATTCAATTGGAATTCACACTAGACTGTCCTGTGAGACTTCTATCATTTTTCATATAATTCCCAGAGCAATAATCTTCCCTGTTTCAAACCATTCCTCCACTCTCTGTTTCAGGCTGATGATCCTAGAGCCATAAAATGTGAAAGCTAGAGAGGACCTTAGGAATCATCTAGTTTAAACAACTCATTTTGCAGAGAGGGTGAGAGAATTACTAGAAGCCAAGTCTCTTGACTCTTCATCCAATGTCTTTTCTGCCTCCTTCCTTTCTTCTAGGCAAAAGTGGCCCTGAGCCAAAGCATTTGCTACATCATTTAGACTATTTTTTGGACCATCATAGTAGACTCCTTACCAGCTCTTCTGCTTCCAGCCTCCTTGTATAATTGAATCCTTTACAAATCTACAAAGAAAGTTTTCCTAATGTTTCCTACACTGTCAGACTTAGCTACTATATCATTTGATTTTTGCTGACATTAAAAAGCCCCTGTAACTATAATGCAAGGGGAATGCTCATGAGCCAGTGAGGATGAGATATGCAAAATAAAGATGATGTAAAAAGAAAATGTATAAAAACTTTTAAAAAGCATAATCTTTGTAGTACATAGATCTAATTATGTCACTTTGCTGCCCAAAGAGCTTTAGTGACTTTCTATTTAATCAGGTGCAAATTAGCTAGCATTACTGGCTCTCTTATATAAGGGTTTCACCTAACTCATCTTAGAGCTTGAGTTAATATTCTCCTTCATATCTTCTACATTTTTATCCAGCTGGATAAATCACCACTTGCCTCCTTTTTAGTCTGAAGTCATTCCATAGATAAAATGATTACATCTTATATAAAGAAGTCATATAATATGTGATCATTACATGCATTACATTTTGAAGTGGCACTAAAGTATGGTGGCTAGAGCAGTGGCCTGTAACCATATGACCTGCCATTTATTAGCCTTTTACACTTGCACAAGACACTTGTCCATGGGGGCAGCTAGATGGCGAGTGGATAGAGCACTGGCCCTAAAGTCAGGAAGACCTGAGTTCAAATTCAGCCTCAGACATTTTAATACTAGCTGTGTGACCTTAGGCAAGTCACATAACCCCAATTGTGTTGCAACCTCCCCCCAAAAGACACTTGTCCAAATATAGTTTCTTCTCTATAAAAAGGGTATAATCATACTGTACTACTTAACTCAGATCTTTTTTAGTAAAGTTTTATAAATGGAAGCTATTATAGAAATGCAACTTTAAAAAAATTCTTCAACAGAGCTTTGCAAATAATAGAAGTTTCTTAAGTATTTATTATCTGAAGTTTTCTGTATCTTACTATTTAATTACCTTTAACTTTTTCTGATTTTTTAAAAAGGATTATGATAGGCATTACCATTTTTGTATTCATATTTCTTATTAAGAAGTAAAGAGAGGAAAAGTAAGAAGCACTGTTTTCTTAACTTAGTGATATATTTTTAAAGTATATTTCTTTAACCTGATCTCAGTAGTGGGAAGCACTGTTTTCTTAACTTAGTAATATGTTTTAAAAGTATATTTCTTTAACCTGATTTCGATTAGTAGAATCAGGTTGGATAGAATGCTGGGTTTGAAGTCAGAAAGAACTGATTTCAAACATCTGCCATATTACATCTGTGTGATCCTAGGTAAATAATTTGACCACTCTATGCCTCAGGCAATATCCTAGATCTTTTTAAGTAAGTCATTTAATATATCAATATTCCTCTACTTGAATACTTTACAAAACTTTACTTTCCTGATGATGTTATTAATGTCAATGCACTCCACCAAATTTAGCCATTTTAGCAATGTCAGTCTTCATACATTTTGACTAAAAGTATTCAAAAGTTTGGTGGCCAGCTCTCTGGTGATGAAACTTTCCACATTGAGCTACCTGGCCCACTAATACTTGATATAGTTTGTCAGTAGACCAGTAGAGGAGGATTTGAAACATAAAAAAAACAGAAATTCCTAATTAAATTTATCTTTGCCCTTTGAATAACTACTTAGTTGAATAACCTAGTGATTTTTATTTAATATTTAGTTACGTACCTCTCCAGGGGAAGTGTGCTTTCCAGGAGGAAAGAGAGAGCCAGGAGACACAGATGATATAACCACAGCTCTCCGGGAAGCTCAGGAAGAAATCGGGCTTCAGCCTCACCAAGTAGAAGTCATCTGTCGTCTTGTGCCTTATATAAACAAGGTATGGCTTAGAATTTTGTGTTTTTCCAACTTTATCTTGAGATAACTCCTCTCTGAAAAGCATGATATCCAGAATGAGGGACATGATAGTCCCATTATATCTATCCTGGTTAAACTTCATCTAGAATATTGGTTAAGGTCTGAGCATAATGTTTTAAGAAGGATATTGTCAAACTTGAGTGTATCCAAAAGAGGATGACCAGAATGATGACTGGGCTAGAGACCCTTATTTCATATGAGGATAGGTTTAAGGACCTGATCCTCTCTAGAGCTTGGTCTATCAAGAGAGAAGACTTAGGGGGTCCATTTTCATTGCATTTAAGGTACTTAAAGTTAATAATAGTCCTTCCTCTTCCTTAAATATTCCTAGGGAAAAGTTGAAATGCTAACTTCTCTATTGCAAACACTCTGGTGCTGTCCGCTGCCTTAGTGCTGAATCATTTAATAATACTCTTTCACAACCACTGACCATGGTTCTGATGTTTTTCTGATCAAAGCAATTAATACCATCCCAAAGACTCACCCAAAGGAAAGGAATCCATAATCTTTTAAGGACTGACTCTTTCTGAGACAATCTAGGACTTCATCTCTTATATAACACCATGGCTATCATTCTCTTCCTTTGTTGTTATAGACTTTAATATATCAGAGTCCCTTTCTCTCAAGTTTTGCTGTTACCTTTAATCATCTGTCATTTCTCAATTTCACTGACATACTTAAATGCAGCGTAATAGTCTTACTTGTTGCTTTTTGCATGCTTCTACTTCCTTTATTCCTGGTAATACCTTTACATCACTTTGGTAAAAAAAAAATTATGGACTGGAACCAATGGTTTGTCCTCAATTGTGTCCTGATCATCAGATAGACTCACAAAAGTATCATGAAGCTGCAAGGGAGGTATAACAGAATAAAAATTTAAAATCATGATAAGCTTAGAATACTGGGCTAGTACCAACAAGATAAAATTCGGTAGCATTAAATATAAGGTTTTATATATGTTATTCATTCATTCATTATATGCTTATAATTATTCTGATTTTTACCAGTTATTGAATCAGCCAGCACAGATCACAACTATTCCATAGAAGCATTCATGAGTTCTGTCTATGGAAAAAGACTAATCCTTTGTTTGCCAACTCCCTCCACACTTAACTAAGTTGATCCTTGAAAAACAGACATAGAGTCAGATAGAATTTCCAACTTAGCAGGATCTGCTGGAACTTGATTCTACTGGTAGAATCTTCAGGAGCCTGGAGTACTGTTAGGCAATGGAGAAGGGCTTAGCAACAAGAAAATCTGCATATAAATTCAGCTCCTAAATTCATCAGACTCAGAATTAGGAGACCAGGACTTGAGTCTTACCATTTGCTAGCAAGTTATTTAATTTCTCTGGATCTTATTTTTGCCTCCATGGAGCAACAACTTTGGATTAAGTAATCTCCAAGATCCCTCTGACTAAAACATCATGTGAGTTGATAAGAGAGACTTGGTGTGCCATTAGTTCATATTTAAATAACTAGAGGATTTCAATTATTTCTGAACTTATTATAGCTTATAATGAGACAATGCTTTTATGAGATACTGTGACTGATAAAAAGACTAGTACATTCTTAGGCTATGTTAAGAAAAATGTGGTATCCAGAGTAATGAAGGTGATAGTCTTGCTTCATTCTGTCTTGGTAAGATTATTTATAGCGGATTTTTCAGTTCCCAGTACCAATCTTAGAAAAGACATTAACAAACTGGAATATGTACAAAGAAAGGAGACCAGAATTATGAGGAAAGTGGAGATGATATTATATGAAGATCAGTCGAAGAAATGAGGGATAAGAAGATTTAAAGCTATGAGAGATTTTAAAGATCATCTAGTCAAACTCCTTGTTTATTTTACAAATGAAGAAACTGACCCTTGAGAAGTTATGACTTGCCCAGTATGACAGAAATAATAAGTAGATTTTGGAATCAGGTTTTCTGACTCTAAATCCAATGAAAAATATTACAGTCATAATGCTTTTACACAAGAAAGAAATCTTAGATGTCATATATTAGGAAATTTATTTAACATGTTAGGAAACTGAGACCCAAAGATTTAGAGTGACTTCTCCCATGGTCACATAATTCATTATTGGCAGAAAATTTCAAGTTGAGACTAAAAGATCATATCTGGAGGAGATAGAGAAGACTCATTTTAAGTAGGAACTGAATTAGGTGGCCACCCAAATCCTTGATTGTTTTCTCTCTGGCAATAGTTAAATAAAAGTACCAAATGTTTGAGTCACTCATGTTGCTGCTGTTGCACAAACAAGTTTGAAAGTCTACAAAATTCTCATAAATTACAACATCTTGTATATTCAGAGAATGTCAGAACTAGAAGGGAAGTCAGAAAACAGAATGTCTATGTGTAGAGAGACCTTACAACATATATCATAGAATGTGAAAAGCTTAAAAAGCTTTTGGAGAGTATCTAATCCAACTCTCTCAAAAGGAAATAATCTCAGAGATGGTAAGGGACATTTCTCTTTTTTTTTTTTTTTTTTTTTTAATTTAATAGCCTTTTATTTACAGGATATATGCATGGGTAACTTTACAGCATTAACAATTGCCAAACCTCTTTGTTCCAATTTTTCACCTCTTACCCCCCCCCCACCCCCTCCCCTAGATGGCAGGATGACCAGTAGATGTTAAATATATTAAAATATAAATTAGATACACAATAAGTATACATGACCAAAATGTTATTTTGCTGTACAAAAAGAATCAGACTCTGAAATATTGTACAATTAGCTTGTGAAGGAAATCAAAAATGCAGGTGTGCATAAATATAGGGATTGGGAATTCAATGTAATGGTTTTTAGTCATCTCCCAGAGTTCTTTTTCTGGGCATAGCTGGTTCAGTTCATTACTGCTCCATTGGAAATGATTTGGTTGATCTCGTTGCTGAGGATGGCCTGATCCATCAGAACTGGTCATTATATAGTATTGTTGTTGAAGTATATAATGATCTCCTGGTCCTGCTCATTTCACTCAGCATCAGTTCGTGTAAGTCTCTCCAGGCCTTTCTGAAATTATCCTGTTGGTCATTTCTTACAGAACAGTAATATTCCATAATATTCATATACCACAATTTATTCAGCCATTCTCCAACTGATGGACATCCATTCAGTTTCCAGTTTTTAGCCACTACAAAAAGGGCTGCCACAAACATTCGTGCACATACAGGGGTAAGGGACATTTCTCAAGTTACATATCACAGAAGTCTGATCCAGGCTTTGAACTAGATATTCTGATTCCTAATCCATACTGCCTCTGTACTGATACAGAAGGGGTAGGAGAAAAGGCAAAGATAGAGTATCAGACTTTTTGGGATGATGAGCCAGGGAGCAAAACAATTCCAAGCAAGTTGTTTTTGAAAATTACTTCCTGTGAGGGTTTAGTTGTACAACCACCTGTATTCTGGGCACCCAGCCTAGGTTTCAGGATCTTGCCTAAAAGGAAATACTTGTAATAGTTATTATATCCAGATAGATTCATATTCTGTCTAGAAATTAGAAGCCAGCCAATGTCCTAGTAGAAAAGAACAATTAGCAGACTCAAAACTTATGGAGTACTTTTTTCATTTGTCATGTTTTTCTTGAGGATTAGAGTATTCTTATGATTTTCATTTTATTTGTTTTTTTAAAGTTTTAGTATTAAAATTGAAAGAAATCTTAGAAGTCATCTGGTCTAGCTATCTACTCCCATTGTCAATATGATGTTCAAGTTCTTATTACCCTTCACTTGTACTTATATATAGAATTGATCAAATCATTATTTCTCTAACCAAAACTTTTCTATTGCTGTCCATTGTCTACAAAATAAATCCATATTACCTTGCCTAGTATTCAGTGCCTTCTGCAGTTAGGTGCAGCCTACATCTCCAACTTCATCATAATACATAAATAAACACAACTTCGAGGTTTCATTTCAAATTTATTAAATACAAACTCTGTTCAAGATCATGTAGTTGGCTGTAAGGGAAATACAAAGGTAAAAATTAGATGTAGAACCTGCCATCAAAGAACTCATAATCTAGTTGTTAAATAAGACAAAACTACACATAACCATGATACAAGTTATAATAGTGGATAAGAGAGATCCAAAAGACATGGAATAAAAGATTAAAAGTTCATCTGGAGCTGAAGTTTTGAGGGACTAGGAGTGATACTCAGGAAGGTTTCAGTACAGGCCAAGGTGTGATTTGAAGGATACCCTTTCACTCAAAGAAAATATTAGAACATGGGAAGAGGGGGTGGTGAGCTGTTCAATTTTTCTGGAACATAGGGAAAGATAGGCCTATGAGATAGAATTTCAACAGGCAGTTCATTTTTGGATATGCTGAGTTTGAGTTACTTCAAGATAATGTAGATATTGGTCATGAAATAAAGGACTAGAACTCAAGAGATAGATATGGATGTTGTTATAGATTAAGAGGTGATCTGTACATAGGTGATAATTAAAACTACAGCATCTTCAAGAGAGAAGATAGAAAACAAAAAGGTCTAAGATTGAACATTAGGGAACATCAAGGTTTATGAAATACAGCAAAAGAAATAGGTCAACAAAAAAGTTGAAAGAAGAACCATGAAAGTGGTGCTACAAAAACCAAGAGAAAAAGTTCAGGGATATGTGTTGTCTATAATATCAAAGACCTCAGAGAGGTCAAGGAAAATGAGAGTATGTTAAAAAAAAAAAACAACAACAACAACAACAACAACAAACCTCATTGGACTTACTTATAATGAGGTCTTAGAGAAGCTTGGAGAAAGATACTTCACAAGAGCAGCCAAACTAGAAGGCAAATGACAAAGGGTTGAAGAGTGATTTTATAATGAAGAGAAAAGACAATAACTTAATGAGGTGCCAAGATCAAGGAAGTTTTCTTAGGACAGAGAAGCCTTGAGCATATTTGTAGGGAGAGGGGAAGAAAATCTGGAAGGAGAAGGATGGAGAGCCTAAGTATTTAATAAGCACCTGCTATGTGCCAGGCATTGTATTAAGTACTTGGCAAATATTTCATTTGATTTTCGAAGCATCTCTGAAGTGGTTGCTAGGAAACTAAGACAGACAGATGTAGAATGACATGCCTAGGGTTAGTAGTCTCTCAGTTCTTCCTGACTCCAGGCCCATTGGCTCATCCATTATACCACCTCACTGCCTTCCTAGTTGAAGTGAGAAGAAACTGAAGATCCATGAGGAGGGTATGATTGATGGAGAAAAGTCTTGGAGGAATGGAAGAGAATGATGGGATCAACGATATAAACAGAGGGGAGAGTTTAGCAATAAAGATGGACATTCATCTTCTTTGATATGGGTGAGGACATTGAGAGATATGGGTATATGGAAGAGCAGAGGTGGGAAAGTTCACATTGCATGGTCCTTTCCTGCCTCTTCATGTGAAATCATATGCTGATAAAAAGGGAGCTGGGCTAGAATTGGGTATCTGAGAAGAAAAAATGTATAGAATTGGAGATATGAAGAATGTAATCGAGTAAAACAGAGGTGGAAGGCAGGCTTGCCTTTCAGTAGTTGACATTAAATAGCATGAATATGTTGTGGACACAGCACACTTTTATGATTTCCATCAGCACATTTGACAGTGATATATTATTGGGTTTGATAGAAGTTGGAAAGTCTTATTGATTCATTTTGTCCTAATTTTTCTTTGGCTGTGCTCCACTTTCAGAATGGTGCCATGATAACTCCAGTTGTGGGATTTATAGACAGTTCATTCCAGGCCCAGCCTAATCCACATGAAGTGAGCGAGGTGTTCCTGGTGCCTCTGGAGTATTTTCTGAATCCACGCACACACTTTTCCTTTCATGCAATTGTTTTTGGCCACTCTTTCCGTATTCATTCTTTTGGCTACATGGATCCCCAAAATCAATCAATCTATCAAATCTGGGGATTGACAGCCAGGTTTGCACTGCTGACTGCACTCATTGTTTTGCAAAAGCGACCATCCTTTGATGTGGAATATGACCTTGATAATCTCATTTCATCCTCTGAGCAACACTTTTTAAAGATATACAGAAATGTCAAAAGTAAGTTATGATCTAGACATGGATACATCCAGGCACTTGTTCATTTACTGTGCTGAGTCTCAGACAAAAGTTCCTTCTCTTGGCATCATATTTGATGGTGGGTTAAACTATGCTGTGGGGTCCTTGAAAGTTTAGGTTGAGAGCTTTATGGATTATGTTGTTTTTCACTTCTGTATCCCCAGTGCCAAGCTTAGTGCCTTGCAAATGGAACCCTAATAAATGTGTATTGAACTGAAAAATGTATCTTCTGAATGGATTCTCTGCAGCACTGAACTAATTTGATTATGCTTTAATCAGTATCAGTTTTCTGACAAATGTTCTATTTTAATATATTTGTAAAGTATATAAATAAATATAAAATGAGAATGTAAAATTGTATAACTCTGGTTTCATGATTCTTCTTGGTTTTTTTATAGCCTATTAGTGGACAAGGATCCAAGAGGTCATCTACTACCTACTCAAAGTGTGGATATCCTTTACCATATCTCCAAAAAGCATCTAGTTATCCAGCTCTCCATTTAATTACCTCTTTTGATGAGAAACTCAGTACTTTACAAAACAATGTACTCTACTTTTAGGCAGTTCTAATTTTTATAAAATTTATCTTTTGGAGGAGGTAGAGTAATGTGATTTAATCTGTGTGGGAAATTCTAACTGAAAAGACGTCCACCAATGAAGATCTGCAGCCCCTTTGTAACTTATAGTTGCTTAAGTTTTAAAGGATTTGCCCATAATCATACAACTATTATGGTCAAAACCTAGGTCTTCTCAGCTCCATTACCAGCATTGTAGTCGCTGTGATATATTGTTTCATTTTTTCATATGCTGAGTGAAAGTCTGTCTCCCTGTAGCTATCCCTGTTGGTCCTAGTTTTCTTTTAGGGTCGAGCAGAACAAACTCCATTCAATCGTGTTATTGACGACACCTGATATATATATATATGAAGATAACCTTCATATCCACTTGAGGTATTTTAATGTTCAGATGAGTAATCACCAAGCATGGCTTCTACTTACCTCACCAGTGTGGTCCTTGTCTTCTGAGCATTCTCCTGATTAGGTAGTTCAATGTCCAATATGGCAATATGTCTTCTCATTGTATATATAAAAACATACAACCTTGCCATTTTGGGGATCTAAATTTCAAAATATTTATTCTGCACTTAACTCTCAATTGTAATTCTGTAAGTACTCTCCTGGAAGGATTATCTTCTAAAGCAAAGTTAAAACTTTTACCAATTATATCATATTATATACAGGATTATTTGGATTGTGTCTTTTTGTATTTGGCACCTTTGGTTTTACTAACAGTATTAAAAATAGTTTATCATTAAGTCACATCTTGACAAATTCTCAAAGTTCAGAGGCAGAATGCTTCCACATTATCTGTAGCTTTGGTAATATTAGTTTGTGACTACATAATTTAGTCCATATCCATTTTTTCTCCAGAGCATACAAAGTACAGGAACCATATTCAATATAGTATACTATACTATAGTATACTATACTATATATACTATATAGTATACTATAGTATAGTATATACTAATTTATAATTCATTGGATTAAGAGTTAGAAGGAACTTAAAAAGTTAAATAACTTGTTCAAGCTGACATAGATAGTTGTTAGCAAAGCTAGTATTCTAAGTCAGGTTTTTTGTCTTCAACTCCATAATTCTTTCCTAAATTCTTTTCTAAAACCAAAGGAGCAGGAAACAGATACCAATCTGTTTTTCTTACAGTAGCAACTATAGGAGAAATTCCTCTTCTTCCAAATACATAAAGACTCAATTCAGAAATGAAAATGGGCACTGGAGAGGGACAATAAAAACATCAAATTGGTAATGGCCAAGAGAATGGTGTTTGTCTTCTTTACTTTAGCCATGCAAATTAACAATGTGGTAGAATATGTAAATCCAATAAAGCATCCTTTGGGCCTCAGAGAGTGAGTTTCAAAGAAACTCATGAAGACTTCCATATTAGATCCTTATGGGAAAGGAAATGCTCTGGTGAATCTCTATAGGTACCTGCTTTAATTTCCTAAGTCTGTGGATATGCATGTAGAAATTTCTAGCCAGGACAGATGCATGAACATAGGCAGACCACCCAGCTACCCTATCCCTGGTCTAGAAAACATCTGAAATTCACACCAGAATGAATAAAGATAGGGAAATCCAATGAGAAACTACAGTGTTTTCTTTCATTCTAGAACTGCCCAAAAAGTTAGTCATTAGCATAGTAGCATGGGAAAGAGGGCCACCAGGAAAGACAATGCCAATTCATGCAAACAAGTGTTTATATAGCTCAACCAGAGAAAGGCCAGCAAATATAGCCTACAAGGCTAATTGTCTAGAGGTAGCAAGAGCAGAGGAATATGTTTAATCTCTAAAAAAGCTTCAGGTCATTTGTAAACCCATAGTGGGCCCCAAGTAAATAATAGCAAAAGCATGGCAATGATCATAAACCAGGATAGACCAGGCACTTACGGCTATCATTTTGTGCTAAGATGCCAGAGAGGATCTAGAAGATCTAGGGTTCTGAACCTCAAAGATCTGGGACAAAAGGAAAGGTCCTTACCCTGAAAGGTTCCTTCAGAACTCCAGAAACTCAGGAACAGGGTCAAAACCAAGCAGGGCTGACTGTTCCTTACTCAAAAGCACAGCAGGGAAGCCTAGCCTGGCAAAGAGCTTTAATTCAGGAACTAAAGATGAAGAAATATGTAAATCAAAGATAACACTATCCAGTATCAAATATCACAAATCTAGAGCTCCCTCAAAAAGAGAATGTAATTCCATAATAAATGCAAGCAGAGACTCAAAGGAAAAGATGAATTTTCTACATACAGTGTAAATACCTTGAACAAAATGGAGAGAGAAATGAGATAAGAACACTGGAATAAAATGGTAAAATTTGCCAAAGTAATGGACTTCCTGAAAACTAAGATAGACTAGCCATCAATGACTTCATGATACTTCAAAAAATAATTAAAACAAAATCAAAAGATTTTTTTTAAATGTAATATCTGCCATCAGAAACAACTTACCTTGAAAACAGATTGAGGAAAGATAGTTATACTTCCTAAAAATCATGATTTTTAAAAACATGGATACTGTATTTCAAGAAATCATTCTATTAGGACCAGAAAATAGTGAAGATTAAATATATTTCAAGAAATTATTCTATTAGAACCAGAAGACAGAGTGAAAATTAAAAAAAACAAAAAACACTGATTGCTATTTGAAAAACTTCAAAAATAAGAGTCCCAGGAATGTAAAAGCCAAAATTCAGAGTTACCACAGCAAAGGAAAAAATATTGCAATTATCTATTGAGGGTGGGAACAGAGGAGAAAAGGAAAGGAGAAAGCATATGAAGTATCATAAAATTACAATCAGGATTACATAAAACTTAACAAGTTCTACTAAAAATGAGAGATTTTACTACACAGTATTCCAAAAGGCAAAAACTTTATGCTTACAACCAAGAATCACCCAGAAAAGGTGTATAAATCCTATGGACTGGGGATGGAATGGGATAGAGGATTCTCAAGCATTTCTGATATACAGACCACAACTAAATAGGAACTGAGAAATACAAACACAAGATTCAAGAGAAATCTTAAGACCTTTTTTATTTGAGGAATTAGAAGGGACCATATGATCATGTAGTACTAACATTCTATTTGAGGGAAAAGAATGAGTATCTTTTCAAAATAATATCTTCAAAGGGTATTAAAGGTATTAAATAAGAAAAAGAGGATCCAATGGCAAGGATTGATTCTCTTCCTAGGGCTTTAAGAGGAAAAAAACAGGATAAAAAAAGGAATATTCTAGCATAGAAAGGAGGAAGAGGATGGAACTTGCTATTTTTCATTATAATGAAAATAATGTTCAAATATAAAGGAAGAGTTAGGGAAAGCAAATATCAGATGAACCTTGTCTGAAATAGACAAATGAGGGCTGAACCCACACATTAACAGTTTGATGTGAAAAATATATCAAAATCAATAGGGAAATATGAGAATGAGGGACAGTGTTAAGGAAGGATATACTGAAGAGAAGAAAAACAAGCCAAAAAGCAAATAAAAAAAACCTTGATTTTTGAAAGGAAGGACTAAAAGAGGGAAAATGAAAATCTAAGGGTTTGCCCATTAATTGGAAGTGGCCAAACAAATACTAGAATGTAATTGAATATGATTGTATCATAACAAAAAAACTTAACTGCAAGGAATTGTGTTTAGTATGAACTTATACAGAGCGAAATGAACAATACTTGGGAAATATTTTATATAAGGACAATAACTGTGAAGGGAAAAACAACTTTGAAAAACTTAAAAACTATGTTCAAAGCAATAACCAATTATGACTTCTGAGGTCTATGATTAAAGGTCTTTTTGACAAAGTATTAGCAAGTCTGAAGGGACAGAAAGACATATTTTGGGACGGGAGTATTATGTGGATTTGTTTTGCTTACTGTGCTTATTTGTTGGAAAGGTGTTTTTTACCCTTCTCTATTTTAATTGGGGAGAGGGTAGCATTGCAGGGAGAGAGAGAGAGAGAGAGAGAGAGAGAGAGAGAGAGAGAGAGAGAGAGAGAGAAAGAGAGAGAAATGGATGCAAAAAATAAGCCATTGAGACTTTTTTGTAAAAATGCACAGAAGAGAACAGAAGGAAGCTCAGAAGGAATCAGATAATGCTAGAAGGATAGTTTTGAAGGTAATCTATGGAATTTATTATATATTTTTAAAAAAATAGTATGAAATGAAGATTCATGCTTTTATATACAATTCTGTTTCTATGTTCTGCTATATTTATAGAAATGCTCTTTCTGATATTTAAGCTCAGTTTTTTTTTTTTAATTACATAAACAGAGAGGTGGGTGTCAGCTTGGAGTAGTGAGAAAAACCCTCACCTTGACTTGGAAAATAGAAGACATAAGTTCTAGTCCTAACTCCACCACTGATTCACTGTTACCTTTAACAAGTTCTTTTCCCCTCTCTAGGCCTCAGTTTCCTGATCTACAAAATTAAGGAATTGAACTAGGTAATCTTCTAGTTTCCTTCCAGCTCTAACATTTCTTTGATTATAGTATGGAAGCAAAGGGAGGAATTCTGTATTGTCTTCTCAATAAGAATGACGCATAATGCTATAAGAAATAACAAGCAGGATGCTTTCAGGAAAACCTGGAAAGACTTACATGAAATGAACAAGATCAGGAGAATATTGGCCACAGTAATAGCAATCTTATATAATGACCAACTGTAAACAACTTGGCTATTCTCACAATGATCCAAGACAATTCTGAGGGCTTATGATGAAAAAATGCTTGCAGATTGAATCATACTTTTTAAACTTTATCATTCTTGGGGGAGTTTTTGTTTGTATTTTTTTCTTTTTTTTTATTTCTGTAAATATTTTATTTACAAAATAAAAATGAGCAACTGTTTCCTCTTGTCCGCCGGCCCTCACCATCCCATCCACCCTAAGCAGAGTTCTCTCCTTTCTCTGATATTTCTTTCCCCTAAATTTGTTTGTATTTTCTTGTGCAACATGGGTAATATGAAATTGTTTTGCATGATTGCACCTGTATAATCGATATCAAATTGTTTACCTTCTCAAATGAAGGAGGGAATTTGGAACTCATATTTTTTAAAATGTTAAAAATTTGTGTTTACATGTAATTAAGAAAAAAATTAAATTAAAAATAAAAAAATAGAAAAAAAAGAATGTAAATAAAAGTGATTCCATCTTTAAAATAGTTTCCATTTAAGCCTAAGTGAGCAGAGCAAAGACACCCTGTCACAAGTCCCATGCAAATTCACATTAGCAGATTCTAGTTCCTCTTCCTAAACACAATAAACTATCTTTCCTAAGGCTATCCCAAACAACTCATGATACTTTTTAAGACTTTAACAAGTATCCAGACTTTGAAGAGTGGATATTTTTAATGTGATAGTAGACACTCATGGAGAAAATGTAAAAAATACAGTCACCACTGGGACATCTAAAGCATCCTAAATAGGCCCAAAGCCCAAATAGGCTGCCTTTCGATCTTTTACTTCACAGTTTAGTAACTGAATGATCTCGGCCAAATCATTTCTCCATCAAAACTCCAGTTTTCTCATGTGTCAAATGTGTATATGTTATCTGCTTCCCAGAGAAATTGTAAGAACCTAATCAAAGGGTCACTATAAAGCTTTATGTAAAGCATGTGATTGTTATGACTGCAAAGAATGTCCAAATGATTCCCAAAGAGATATTGATAGATATATCTCTGGAAAACTACCTGCCTCTCTCCAGGAGAAACTAAGATTCTTCTTTGAAAGGAAGCAGGAGAAGGGGCCATAAGACAGACTGCTTTATTATCCTTTGAGAGAAAGGAATACCAGACTGGAATTATACCTGTCTGCTCCACCTCTTAAATGGCATAGTTTCTTTTTTGTTGGTTTTTTTGTTTGTTTAGGTTTTTTTTTTTTTTGGTGGATATTTTTGGTTCAAAAGAACAAACTCCTAGTTTCCATGGTTTCTTTCCCTTAAATGGAAAAGATAACCCATGCTTACACCCGCACACTTGACTTCTTCCCACCAAATGCTATTTACACAAAAGAACATCATACAAAGTACTGAGTAAACCCATTTATCTAAGCAGATAAAAAAACAGAAATGTGACAAGTTCTGCAGATTAAAATATATTAGAAAATGCACAGAAGTGAATGAACTTCTTGGATGGGAGCAAAATGAGATCTTATTCCCAGTCAAGAATGAGAGCCTTTTCCAACTCAAGAGAAATTTCCAGGAGTTTCTAAGAAAGCAAATTGGAGATCAAGGACATGTTTAGAAGCCAACTTTGTCTACATGTCTTATCTTTCAAAGTCTGTTTTTCTTCACATATCCCAAGTCACTCTTGAAGACATCAAGGAACACAAAGTAAGCATGTCTCTCCTCTCCAAAGATCTCCCACTAACTGTTCCTCATTCAATCATGTAAGATCATAACCTGCATTTTCCATTTCCATGTCCACCCCAATTCAGAATCATATATTTGAGGCAGCATGAAGTACATTGCTTCCTCTCCCCTACTCAGCTTGGTTGGGAGTCAGATTGTACCTATAAAAAAGTGATTTATTGTTATTGGTAGTGGTAGGAATTGAAAGAAATAGTGTGGAATGATCATATTCTGAATAGCAAATGATTTTTAAAAATCTAGCCACAGTGTTAATTTGTATCCTGTCTTACTAATTATCAGGCATTATGCAATTTAATATAGACTCATAATAATGTTAGAGTTGCAAAGAACTATAGATAGAGATTCAGGCATTTTTACAAAGGAGAAAAATGAAGCCCAGATTGGGGAAGGAATGTAAGAGTTTACATTAAAACATGTAATGTTTTAAAAGCATTTACATAGGATCTTCCTTACCATATCCCTATAAGATGAGTAAAGCAGTTATTATTATCCCTGTGTTAGAGATGACAAAACAAGTTGAAAGTCTGTTCATATAGCTAGTAGATGTTAGAGTCAGTATTCAAACTCAGTTTTCCTGCCTTCAAAACCAGTTCTCTTTTCACTGTACCCATAATTCATTGTCAGAGATAGTAAAAAGAAGGAAACTCTCTCTCTCTCTCTCTCTCTCTCTCTCTCTCTCTCTCTCTCTCTCTCTCTCTCTCTCTCTGTCTCTCTCTCTCTCTCTCTTTCTCTCTGTCTCTCTCTCTGTCTCTCTCTCTCTCTGTCTCTGTGTGTGTGTGTGTGTGTCTGTGTGTGTGTGTGTGTGAAGCCAGCTACTTTAGAAAGTTGTCACAGGATCCACCTTCTATATGCTACAGCATAGTATATATAACAACATGGAATCTCTAACTCTCCCCAAAGTCAATGCAAGAGATGCCTCTTTCTCACCATGCTAGCCATTGGATTCACTAAAGCATGTGATTCAAAGCTAGAGAGGATCTTGGAGATCAACTAGTACAACATTCTCATCTTTACGTGTGGGAAACATCCCAAGGGAAGAAAGGACTTTCCCAAAGCCACCTTCTAATGAAATCACAAGTCTAAACTAAAAAAGGGGTGTGAGGATAAAGTTTGGGGGTAAAGATTAATCTTAAATACTAATTTGTTTTTCATTCATCAACAAAATAGATCTGAAAATAAACTCAGAGCTCTTTATCTACTATAAGCATCTTAATCACATCTGATTAAGCTTCTTCATTTGCTTTTATATCCAGTAAAATGGAAACTACTTATAGAGAACATTTTTAATTAAATGGAACAAAACAATTATACTTTTAATGAATGAAATTGATGACTTGAAATGATGATACTTGTGACTACTGCAGGGGTAATGATTTTTCTGTTGATTCCTAAATGAAATACACTGAAAAGATAACTAGATTTGGAGCAGAGAATTGGGTTTGAATCCTGAGGACTCTGTTACTTATTATCTATATAATATTAGGTGAGACATTTAAGCGTCTTTGGATCTTGGAGCCTTCATCTGTCAATTGAAGGGACTGGACTAAGAATTTGTATCACTAAATCTTATAACCCAATTATAACATTGAGGATCCCATTAAAAGAATCAAGAAAGGAATCCTAGAAGGAGAATGAGGAAGAAAGCAAGAGATAGTAGGAAGAAGGAGAAGAGGAACACCTAGAAAGAGTTTGGGATCAAAAATGTCAAAATGTCCAGAGAAGTAAAAAAGAATGAGGGTAGAAATAAATTATAATAATGATGATTCATATGTATATTGTACTTTACAGTTAATACTTTCTTCCCAACCCTGCTCTAATGTTCTTTCATGAAACAGAAGTAACTCTAGGTCCTCAAAGGTCATGCTAGCAAAGTGTAAGCTTTGGCAGGATTTACTAAATTGTAAAGGTTTTGAGTACTGCCCTAGTGCTGGATTATATGTGTGTTGTCTGAGGATGAGCTGAGCTAAACAGAAAGAGTCTCATCACCAGAGTTCAGTTCAGTTCAGTTCAGTTCAACTCAATCAACAATTACTTAGCATCTGTGTGCCAGATGCTGGGGATTCAAGGGAAGAGATGTGCAAAACATTCCTGCCTTAAAGAAATTAACTATTTACTTGTGTGGGGATACAGGGAATAAAATGGGCTCATTTTATTTATATATATATATATATATGTATGTGTGTGTATATATATATACACACATATACATATATATATATATATATATATATATATATATATATATATATATACCATACTAGGTAGAGTATGATAGAGCTAGAGAGAGAAATGAAAAAAAATACTAGGGAAAGATTTGAAGAACTCAGGATCACTTAGGCAATGTGGGATAGTTTGTATTTTGCATAGTGCTTCTACACTTTTAACTGATAGAATCAAGGAGGGCTTTATGGTGAAGGTAATCCTTGAGTTTGGTCCAAAAAGAAGAGAAATAGTTCAACAAGCAGAGATGTGGAGAGAATATATTATACATTTGGGAAATGGGGTGTGTGTGTGTGTGTGTGTGTGTGTGTGTGTGTGTGTGTGTTTGCATGCACTTGTGGATATTTAGTGATAGTAGAATGTAGGTTAAGAACTGAGAGTCCAAATGGTTCAGAAGTCCAGAAATATAAATTACATGTAGGAAATAATGAGAAATAGGTCTAGAAAGGTCTTGAAGCCTGATCTTGGCTTACCTTAAATGCCAGTCTAAGCAGTCTTTAGTTTATTCTCAGAGATATTAAGTGATTTGTCAGCAGTCAAAAAAGCTAATGTCAAAGGAGGGATCGACCTAAGGTCTTCCTGGCATGAAGTCTTATATTTAACCATCACAGGTTCTCTGCTGAACCTAAGGACATCCGACTGAAAATATCCAAGTGCTAGACTGGTGTTCAGTAGAGATTAGGGTTGGATAGAGTATTCCATAAACCATAAAAGAAGATAAGGTAATAAAGAATGTAGAGAGAGAAGAGAACAAAGTCTAAGATTCCACCACTGGAGACACCCAAGCCTGGGGAGCAAATAAGGTTGTTGCTCTAGTATTGTCATGTGATGAAGACTGGTTGTATCAAATAATAATAGCTGTGGCACAGTACTGTATGTGTGTCTGGTGGAAAGAGTGCTGGCTGTTGATTCAGAGGAGCTCTAGCTCCAGAGTCCACCTCCTTCACCTATTAGATATGTCACTGAAAGGGGGTAATAAGAGACATGAAATACTTCATAGCTTTCTGGTGAGGATCAAATGAGAATCATATAAATAAAGCAGTTTGTAAGCCTTAAAATATATAATTAAGCTTTAATAATTTAAAACTACATTAAGACTTTTAGAACACTGTGTGTATATGTGTGTGTGTGTGTAAACACACACGTATGTCAACAGTTATTATTTAGCAAAAACTATTGAAAAAGAGCAGTTAAACATGCAAGAGAATTGAGGGAAGCCAAAGATCAAGAGAGTGTTCAGGAGGAGACAGTGGTCAGCAAGGAAGTCAAAGAATATGACTATTTAAGGGCTTTAATTTGGCCACCAGATGATGATTATTGTTTTCTTTATAGCAAATCAGAAAGACTATTACTGCTAAGTGATGAATGCTATGATTCTCTGCTCCAGTGGAGGATAGAATTGTTATTTTCATCTCTATCTTATATTTGAGAAAGTCTGAGGTCCAAAAGGGAAAGTCATTTCTCAGAATTATAGAATGTTAGAACTGATGAGGATCTTAGAAGTCATCTTGTTCAACTCTCTTTGTGGCCCAGAAGAGGCAGAGAGGGCAAGTCACTTGCCAGAGGTTCACACAGTGACTTCTTAGCAGAGCCTTGGACCAATTTCAGACTTCTTTCTACTTAATTGTCCCTGTACTCTTCCCTTTGGACCTTATAGGGCACTTTATTCACACCACTCTGGTGTTTTTATCATTTGAGACAGATTTTAGATACTGGATAGTTTTTTTTTTTTCTTTTTGTTATACTTTCCAGTAGACTGATATTGTGAAGATAGGGAGCATGTCTTTTCTCAATCTTTGTTCTCTCACCTAGGACAGGGCTCAGCTAACAATAGAAACTTGGTAGATGTCTGTTAAGTGAATGAATGTGAACAACATTTTAATTATAATTTTCTTTTATAGCAATATGTAGATATACAGAATCATTTAACATTAGAAAAAAAAAAAACAATTCTGAAGTCAACCCAATTAGTCCATTAGCTCAACATGTTTTGTTTCATTTTATGTGCATAGTATTAACCTGGGAGCACACAGGCTCATTCTTATGCTAAAATTAATTTGGTGGAGATTAAGCTAGAATCCATCAATGCAGAGCAGGGATTTAGGCAGGACCATGCAAGCCCAAACAACAGGGGTGAGGGAAGAGGAATTAGATGGCATACATACCTTATGGGGTTAAGATGAATGGAATAGAAGTGAAAAGGTAGGATCAAGGCAGGGTGCTGTGGACAACAAAGTCCAAATTGCTCTGCAGATTTTGCTGGAATGATTGCAAATCTAATAGGATTTAGTGGCATCTCCTCCAGTCCACAATCTGTTTCCATGGTGATATAGTGCTCAGAGGCACTGGGAAGGGGGTGGGGGGAAGGCTGAATAGGAAATGTGCAGCCTTTGTAGCTGAAGAGTTGGAGAGAAGCGAGAGGTCCCCAAAGAGCCCTTCCTTCACTCAAGACCATGAAACTAAAACCAATCAGCGGTGCCAAGGGGCAGCCAAGAATCAACAATACAAATATAGGAGTGGGATGCCTGACCATGCCACAGCTCCCATGCAAAAAATCTGGGAGATTTGGTGCACTACAAACTCAACCCTATATCATGGTGAGCAGAGAAAGTCAACAAAATCTGAGGTTTCACTGAGAACTAGTGTCCCAAAACAGGGACATAACATGCCCTCATTTCTGAGAAAGATATAGAGACAGAGACAGACAGACACAGAGTCAGAGAGAAAGAAAAGAAGAAGGGAGGGAGAGAAGGAAGGGGAGGGGAAGGGAGAAGTAAGGGGGGGAGGAGGAAGAAGGGAAAGGAAAGAGAAAGAAAGAGAAAGAAAATGGCTGGAAGGATAGAATGCTGTAGTGACTGCCTTACCTGGCCTACTCTTGCAGGCAGACTCTAGAGTACCTTACTTCACTTCCTACTCCTGAACCATCTTCTCAACAACCTCACCAAAGGCTTTGATATAACAATGTGCATAGATACATAATAAACTGTGAACTCTCTCTAGAGTATGAACCCAAGGAACCGGGTCATTATTCCCTCTGACCTTGCCCCAGAGCTACTCAGTCCTCTTTGAGTTCCTTGCTAAAAGATAGTATAAGGGTCTCATTTCTGCTGGAGCCTACCTTCCCACATTCCCATTCCTCCCCAGTTTTGTTGTCATGTTCTTTCCCTAATCCAGGGGGATTGCCCAGTGTACTCAGTAGAGAATACTCTCCCTACCTTTGTCTCTTTCCAAGTGTTGCCCTGTAGTATACCCTCTTGGGGATGTGTCTCTTGTGTGAGGGTCCCACAACTCTAATGGGACCCAACTTTTACCATGTTCTTTAACCTCTTTTCATTTCCCAGGAATTGGCTTTAAAATAATACCCAATAGGATAAGCTATCTTTTCTACCTGCACATTTCCTGAAAGATGTGGGATGCCTGATGAAGTATCAACAAAGTGTTTTCCTAAAACTCGCATCTGACCATATTACTCCCCAATCAACAAATTCCAACAGTTCTTTATTTCCTCTAAGACATTGCCTCTTCATGGAAGTTATCAAATGTAAACTCTGGTATCTAAAGGTCTTCAGCACCTCTCCCCATCCTACGTTTCCTTCTTTATTGTATGTTACTTCCCCACATACATACCCTACAATCCAGCCAAACTGGACTTCTTGCAGCTACTCACACATGACCTGATCCAATCCCATGTATTAAGTGTCTACTGTGTTCCAGGCCCTATACTAAGTGCTAGAATTACATTCATTAAAAGAAAGCAATTACCCTTAGAAAAAAATCCCCAGGATCAGATGAATTTACAAATGAATTCTATAAAACATTTAAGGAATAGTTAATTCTAATGTTATTACAAATTGTTTGAAAAAATTAGTATAGAAGGGATTCTATCAAATTCCTTCTATTATGCAAACATGATTTTGATATCTAATTAGGGAGAGCAAAAACAGAGAAAGTCTATTTCCCTAATTCATATTGATGTACCAGTTTTAAATAAAATATTAACAAAGAAATTACGAAATATATATCAAAGATCATATACTATAGTTGAGTGGGATATATACCAGAAATGCAGGACTAGTTCAATATTAGGAAAACTATAAACATAGTTTACCATATCAATAACAAAACCAATAAAAATCATATCATTACAATAAATGCAGAACAAAATACAATACCTATTCCTGTTCGAAACACTAGAAAGCATAGGAATAAATGGAGGGTTTCTTAAAATGATAAATAGTGTCTACCTAAAACCAAGAGTTAGCATTATCTGTAATGAGGATAAATTAGAAACCTATCCAGGAAGATCAAGGGTGAAGTAAGGATGTCCATTATAACCACTATTTTTCAATATTGTGTTAAAAATGTTAGTGATAGCATTAAGAAAAAAAATTAGAAGAATAAGAATAGGTAATAAAGAAACAAACTATGTACTCTTTGCAGATGATATGACAGTATACTTAATAGAACCCTAGAGAATCTATTTGAAACAATTATCAAGTTTAGTTGCAGAATATAAAATAAATCCTCACAAGTCACTAGCATTTCTATATATTACCAATAAAATTTTTCATAACAAGATAGAGAAATTTTTAAAATAGTAGATGAAATAAAATACCTGCCAAGACAAACCTAGGGACTGTATGAACTCAGTTATAAAATGTTTTTCACACAAATAAAGACAGAGCTAAACAGTTGGAGAAATACTAATTATTCATAAGTTATTTGAGCCCATATAATAAAAATGACAATTCTATCTAAATTAATTTACCTATTCAGTGCTATACCAATAAACCTATTATAGAACTAGAAAAAAAAAAACATGATTTATCTGGAAGAACAAAAGATCAAGAATATTAAGGGAACAATGAAAAAATAATGTGAAAGAAGGCAGTGTAGCAGTACCAGATTTCAAACTATATTACAAATTAGTATTCATGAAGACAGTTTGGGATTGCCTAGGAAATAAAATGGTGGATTGGTGAAATAGATTAAGTTTACTATACGCAGTAACAAATGACTATAGTAATCTAGGGTTTGATAAACCCCCAGATCCAAGCTTTGGGGGCAAGAACTTTCCACTTGAGAAAAGTTGCTGAAAAGCTAGAAAATATTTTGGCAAAAAGTAGGCATAGACCAACATCTTACACTGTATACCAAGATAAGGTCAAAATGATTATATGATTTAGATATAAAGGATGATATCAAAAATAAATTAGAAGAACATGAAAAAATGTACCTGTCAGATCAATGAATAATGAAAGACCAAATGAGGGATAGGACTGTGGGAAATAAAATAGATAATATTGGTTACATGAAATTGAAAAGGTTTTGCTTAAACAAAACCAATACAGCCAAGATTAGAAAGAATGTAGAAAACTGGGTAAAAATTTTACAGTAAGATTCTCTGATAAAGGTTTCATTTTTCAAATACATAGGGAAATGAGCCAAATTTATAAAAATAGAATCATTCCCAGTTGATAAATGGTCAAAGGATATAAATGACAGATTTCAGAAGAAGAAATCAAAGCTATCAATGATTACATGAAAAATGCTCTAATGTTGATTAGACATTAATCTGGCATCAGATACTTAATACTTCCTAGCTGTGTGACCCTGGGCAAGTCACTTAACCCCAATTGCCTCAGGAAAAAAAAATGCTCTAAATCATATTGATCAAAGAAATGCAAATTAAGACATGTTGATTAAAGCAAAGCATTGTTTAAAAAAAAAACAGTTCTGAGATATTACTTTGTACTTACTGGTTTGGCTAACATTACAGACAAGAGAAATCATAAATGCTGGAGGAGATCTGGAAAAATTTGGACACTAATGAACTGGGGGTGGAGGTGTGCATTGGTTAAACCATTCTGGAGAACAATGTGGACCTATGCCCAAAGGTTTATAAAATCTACATATTCTTTGACTCAGCAACATCATCACTACTAGAAATGTATCCCAAAGAGATCAAAGATAAAAGGAAAATAATTTATAATGTGCAAAAACATTTATAGCAGCTCTTTTTGTATTGGCAAAAAAATTAGAAGTTTAGGATACATACATTAATTGAAGAATGGCAGAGCAAGTTGTGGCATATAATTATAATGGAATACTATTGTACTGTTATTCTCTTAACTTTAACTTTAAAAGGAAGAAATAGATAGGGAGACAAATGAGAAGAACCGGAATTGAGAGAATCTAGTTATAAAAGGAGTTTGAGGACATACTCTGGGACAAGTATCTTTATCATCATCATCATCATCATCATTGGAAAAGTAATAGTATTGTATTAAGAAAAAATGAGCCAGATGGTTTCAGAAAAACTTGGCAATTTACATGAACTGATACAAAATTAAGTGAGCAGAACCAGGAGCATTATAAATATGATCAACTGTGAAAGACTTACTGTGACCAATACATCAATCTAAGGCAATTCCCAAAGGACCCAAAAATATAATCTACTTCCAAAGAGAAAACCGATGAAATCTGGCTGCAAACTGAAGCATACATTTTTTTTACTTTCTTTTTTTTTGCAACATAGTTAATATGGAAATATATTTTGCATGACTTCACATGTATAATGGGTATTATATTGTTTGCCTGTTTACTTCACAAAGGAGAATTTGGAAGAGAGAATTTAGAATTCAAAACACTACAAAAGTAAATGTTAAAAATAAATAAAATTTTAAAACAAAACTGAAGAGACAATCCCTAAGAGATTACAGACTAATAGAGGGAAAGGGGGGGGGGGGGGAAACGAGAACAAAAGGAGAGAGGAAAGTTTGGGAGAATACAGCAGGATATATCAAATTGGGCAGATGATTTAGACATAAAAGATGATACTATGAACAAACTAGGAGAGCAAGGAATAATTTACCTGTCAGATCTACAGAGAAGGTAAGAATTTTTTAAATGATAGCTTTTTGTTTTCAAAATTATGCAAAGATAGTTTTCCACATTCACCCTTACAAAGGCTTGTGTTTCAAATTTTTCTCCCTCCCTTCCTCTCATCGCCTTCCCTAGACATAAAGCAATCCAATATATGTTAAATGTGTGCAATTCTTCCATATGTTTCCACAATTATCATGCTGCATGAACTAATGCTAAATGAAGTGAGCAGAACCAGAAGAACATTGTATACAGCAACAAGAATATGTGATGATCAATTCTGATGGACACGGCTCTTTCCAACAAAGAGATGACTCAGACCAGTTTCAATAGACTTGTGATGGAGACTCCTCTAGGGAAGAAGGAGGAGTTCTAGAGGCCCAGAGATGGCTGTCAGACTCCTCCTCTAGGTAACTGAGTGTCTCTATGGACAGCCCTTTTATTCTTAGTGTCTCTCACATAGTTGGTACATAGATTATAGGCCAGGTCTGCATGAACATTCTAGGGCAGCATTACTATCAGCTCTTCAATTTCCTCTTAGGAAGGATTGCTATTACTTTTCCGATGATGATGATGATGATGATGATAAAGATACTTGCCCCAGAGTATGTCCTCAAACTCTTTTTATACCTAGATTCTCTCAATTCTGGTTGTTCTCATTTGTCTCCCTATTTATTTCTTCCTTTTAAAGTTAAAGTTAAGAGATTAACTCAGGTATATGACTACTCAGGAGTGAATCAATCATTCTCAATTATGATCTTTATGAGAATATTTACATCTTTTATAGGGAAATATCTTCAGTGCCAGAACAAAAACATCTTCCTATCCCTGAAACTCACCCTTCTTCCTAACTTTACTATTCTGTCCAGGGTACTACCATCCTTCCATCATCTAGATTCACGATTGTAGATTCATTTCTAACTCTCTATTCTCTCATTCTCCATATCCAGTTAATTGTCAAATCTTGATTCTACCTCAATAACATCTGATGGTTCTACCCCTCTTTCTTCATTCACACCATACTCAATAGCTTTTATCTGGACAACTGAAACATCTTTCTAATTGATTGTTTTTCATGATGAAATGTAAACTCTTGTGGGTAGGTATGATTTAATTTTCACTTTTATGTCCTAAATGCCTAATATGTGGTAGACACTTAACAGATTTTTTGACACCTTTAATCTTATTAATTAATATTGCTGACCAGAAGTTAATGTAAGACAAGATCCTTCTGGGTACAACCCTTTATACCGAATTCTTTTTATGTTAAAGTCCTTTCCAGCTTTTATATTCTACATTCTATTTTCTAATGTTCCTTTCGATTCTGATTATGATTCTATTTTTTTCCAGAGTACTAAAATTTCCTTTGGGATTGACCATTAGTAATAAAGATATATTGAATTTTATTAGTAGTCCAATTTTGTTTTTTATTGCTATTAAAGGAACCAAATAAAAATGATCCCACTGAAACAATGTTGTTCTCAGATCTCTATAAGGCCATATTATGATGATATCCATTTGATACTTTAAGGAACTAAGTTCCTTTGGAAATATTTCAAAAGAAAGTCATGTCACGTTAAATTCCATACATTGTGCTGTTATACAAGGCACTAGTGGCTATTTCACAGCACTTAAGCACTTAGAGATAGGTCTCTATTATCAGTGAGTGAGACTAGAAAAAATTCAGCAAAGGGAAATCTTACCCAATGTCATGCGATTCATGAGAGTCACCAAAACAACTTTGAAGTAGAGATGAATTCTTTGCTTACTCCTAGAAGGCAGGAACACGAGTTTTCTTACAGCTGAATTATATAGTACATGGAGAGAGTATAGTGTAATAATATTAGAAAGATAGCCTTGGCCCAGATTATGAAGGGCTTTAAATGTCAAACAGTGATCTTAGCATAGTTTTAAGTTTCAATAGTTTAAATGTTAACCTAAAGATAATAAGAAACCAAGAGAATGTATTGAATACAGTGTGACTTGATCAGAACTACATTTTAAGAGAATCTTCTTGGCATCTATATAAAAAATGAATTGGAGTTGAGAGAGAATTCCTTTTAATTCCTATCACATTCTTTGTTGTTAGTTTGAATTACTTCAAAACATCTCAAGGACCCCACTTAGCAAAATTATAATGATTGGGTTTGAAGTTCTTTTCAGCCCCCATAGTTTTACTAATTGTGATATAAATCTGTTTGGGGCAGGATTAAAAGATCCAAGTCCACCCTCAATAATTTCTTTTTACTACATTCATTTATTTTATTTATATAGGGGCAGCTAGATGACCTTTATATAGGGGCAGCAGTGGGATAGAGTCCTGGGCTTGGAGTCAAGAAGACTCTTCTTCCGGAGTTCAAATGTGGCCTCAGACACCCTGGGCAAATCAGTTAACCCTGTTTGCTTCAGTTTCTTCATCTATAAAATGAACTGGAGAAGGAAATGGCAAACTACTCCAGTGTCTTTGCCAAAAAAAAAAAAAAAATTCTCCAATGGAGTCACAAAGAATCAGACATAATTGAAAAATAACACCTTTTTTATGCCTTCCTGCCCAGGAACAAAATCTCCCTTCTCTATAATAACTTATATTTACATATCACCTTAAAGTTTGCATTTGTTAAAATATTTTACATATGCTATCACATTTGAAGGTCACAAAGAGCTTGTGAATTGGGACTGTGGTATTATAATCACCAGGGGGAAATAGGGGTGAATTTAGCATCAGAGGACCTAATTTCCAGTGTTTTTCTACCTATGAAAATTTAAGCATGTTTTGAAACCTGTCTTTCCTTATCTAACAAATGAGGATGTTAGACTAAATGATTGTTAACATCTCAATAACTAAATCTGTGAAAGTGGGAAATAGCTTCAGAGAGGTAAAGTGGAAGTAACTTGGCTCTTGCCTCTAAGAAAGGTTGAATTCAGTACTTCCTGACTCAAATATCTAGCCCAGGGTCTACTCAGCTACACTACTTTTCCAAGAAGTTTATCAACAACAGGCTAGTATCAGAGGATGAATATTTTTGACCTCAGAAACTTATGAGGCAGATAAAAATACAAAATGATCCTTAGTCCTTTGTGACCTGCTTCTGCAGTGACAGTGATAAAGTGGTATAAAAACAGAAAGTTGGTAAGAATCACACAGTTCTGAGACTAAAGCTTGGTTTTACAGCTGGAATTTTAGCTAATTAATATTTTTCTAACAATAAGTTGAACCACTACTAGATACATTAAACCATGTGTGTTTGGAGAGTTCTGTTCAAAATAAACAAGAAGACAAAAATAGGTTGTAGGTAAATGAAAGGATTTCTCACAGTTTCTCCTTGGAAAAATAAATCAAGAGTTTGATGGGGTTGGTTTCATCACATGCCCAAAGGCAATTTTTGTTGTTGTTCAGTTCTTCAGTTGTGTCTGACTCTTTGTCAGCTCACTTGGTGTTTTCTTGAGATACTAGAATGATGTGCCATTTCCTTTTCTAGCTCATTTTATAGATGGGGAAATTGAAGCAAAAAGGGTTAAATGACTTGCCCAGCATCACCCATTAGTATCTGAGGTCACATTTGAACTCAGTAAGATGAGTCTTCCTGATTTCAGACCTGGGACTCTATGCAGTATGGCCCAAATTAGCTGCCCGTGCACCCAAGGACAATTAAAAACACCATTTCATGGAGCTTTTATTTGATAATCTCACTTTGAAGCACTTATGATGAGCATGATGAGCAAACTGACCCCCCTGAAGATAATTGTAGAATAGATACAAACATCTATTATAAAAGATAAAGGGCAATATATGAAGAATTTGGGATCTTCCAAATTAAGATAAACTTTAATACTGATTAACTTAATGCAGGTGTAGACATTGGGAGAATAGAGGCAATAAACTATGGAGATGGAAGGAGTGGCAAAACCTTTTTTGAAAAATATTGTTTAGATTCAAGAAATGAGATTAAAAGCTTATAGATTAATCAAAGCTAGAAATCAAATCAAATCTAGAAAATAAGTAGGTTTAAATAGCTAAACTTAATCTAGTGGAGATAGGAGCCACCACACATGAGTCAAGCAATTGCCTTTCTGCTCTAGGATTCTGACAACATAGTGATGGAGGGTGATAGTGTTGTTGCAGTGATTCAGAACTGAGTAGAATCCAGGATATATTCCTGGGGAAGCAGGCTTTAAAAACCAATCCCCTGATTTGGGGAGGAGTCAGTGCATCCACTCCCACTAGTCATGGAACAGCAGATCTACCCTAGCTCCTAGCTAGGCAACAGCAGATAATGGATAGAAGCCAGAACTATTCATCTTTTATTCTGTTTCTGTTTTCTTTGCCAAGGAGAATAATCTTTGGACTGTAAAGTACAGAACAAAAATGACTATAGAGATGAAACTCAAGATAAGAAAGAAGATAATAAAAGAGCACCTAGCTGCCCTTGATCAATTCAGTTCTCCAGAGTCAGATAGTTGACGTTCCAGGGGACTGAAAGAACTGGTGGATGAGATTGTTTAGCTACTGTCAGAGTTATTTAAAACATTGTGGAAAATGGGAGAGATATTGCAAAACTGGAAAAGGGCAAATATTGTCCAAATTTTCAAAATGGAGAAGAGAATAGAGTTAGAAAATGACAGACTGTATGGCTTCAGTTCCTAGCAACATTCTAGAATGTATTATCAAAAAGATATTAGCAAAAAGAAATACTGAACAAAAAGAGCCATAAGATTTCATCAAGAATAGATCAAGTCAGAATAACTTCATTTTTTGAAACAAGGTTCCCCTTCTAGTATATTAGAAGAATGCTGTAAAATGATTTACTATTTTTTTCTCCAGAAAAACATATAACAGAATCTCTCTTACTCTCCATGTCAACAAGTCGGATAGAGTTGGGAAAGGCAATAATATCAGTTGGATTTAGAACTTTTTGAACCACAAGGAATAATAAGTAGTTAATGTCAATTTAGAGGGAGATGTCTAGGGATTACCTCAGGATCTATGCTTGGCTCTGAGCTATGTAACAATTTTATTAATGACTTGGATAAAGAAATAAATGTCATGTTTATCAAATTTTCAGATGACACAAATCTAGAAGTAAAAGTTAACAGATTGGTTGACATAACCAGGATCTGAAAATATCTCATTAGGCTAGAACATTGGAACTAAAATAATAAAATTAAAATGTAAAGTCTTGCGATTGGGTTCAAAAAATCAATTTCATAGCAGCAAAATATGTAATTAGGTACATTGTACACAGCAACAAGATTATATGATGATCCACTGTAATGGATTTGGCTCTTTTCAACAATGAAGCAATTCAGGCCAATTCCAATAGACTTGTGATGGAGAGAGTCATCTGCATCCAGAAAGAGGACTATGGGGACAAATGTGTAGCACAACATAGTATGTTCATCTTCTTTGTTGTTTGTTTGTTTGCTTGTTTTTTTTTCCTTTTTTTTCCCTTTTTGATCTGATTTTTCTTGTGCAGCATGATAAATGTGGAAATACGTTTAGAAGAATTGCACACATTTAACATATTGGATTACTTGCTTTAAGGGAGATAAGGGGGGGGGGGGATTTGTAACACAAGGCTTTGCAAGGATGAATGTTGAAAACTATCTCTGCATGCATTTTGAAAAATAAAAGCCATTATTATAAATAAATAAATATTCAAAATAAAAAGATATATAGTTAGACTCCCTTACTCCATCACATAACCTTTACTTAACCATATTAAATGGAATTAAATGTGTTATAGTAAGTATAATACTACAGCCATAAATATCTATTAATTATCTACTATAAATAGAGCATGGTACTCAGCTCTGGAAGAGTTAAAGTTTAGATAAAAGAATCCTTGCCATCATGGAGTCTGATGAGGTATACAGATATTGACACAGACAAGCTCAAATACCTACTATGAAAATAACATGGATACATTGAAAAATACAAAGAAAGTGAGAGCCAAAGGAGATCATGACCTTCAAAGGAAATTAAGGAAAGCTTTCTAGAAGAAGCAGCTTTTAAATTGGACTTTAAAAGATGGATAGGAATTCAACAGAAGTGGATTTGAATGAGACTTCATTCCATGCTTTGGAAAAATGCAAACAAATGTTGAGGTAAGAAATTGAAGCATAAAGATGAAAAAGAGGGCATCACCAGATAGTGGAGGGCCTTGAATGACAAAGTTTTACTGCTAAAACATAAGGTTCCACATGGCTACATATTACGATTGAAGTTTTAATTAATATTATACAACACTTTAAGGTTTGCAAGGTGCTTTATACATGTTGATCACAGCTCTATGATGTAGATATTACTCTTATTCCCATTTTGCAGTTGAGGAAAATGAACAAAAGAAATTTTAAATAATTTCCTCAGGGTCACATAGCTCATAAGTGTTTGAGATAGGATTCAAGTTCATTTTTCATTTACTACATTTTTCTGACTATCTATTGAGCTATCCAGTTCCAGCTCAATGAAGAGACCCAATGCTCAGTCTGTTCTGCAAATTCTAGCTTGGAAAAAATCAAGTTTCCTTTGAGCAGATACTGTGAAATTTCCTTGTTATTCAAGGCTGTTCAAATGAAGGTAGCTAAGTGGTACAATGGATAGAGCACCAGGAAGTCAGAAAGTTCAAATCTGGTCTTAAACACTGCATAACCTTAGGAAAGTCACTTAACTTCAGTTTCTTCACCTGTAAAATGATCTGGAGAAAGAAAGGACAAACCACTCCAGTGTATTTGCTAAGAAAACTCCAAATGAGTTACAGAGTTGGATATGACTGAAATGATGCAATAATAAACATTCAAAAGTTACCTCTTCTGTTAAATTCATCTAGCTGGAAATGAGCTTTCCCCAGATCCCAGATGTGACTTTTTTTAATACTTTTCTTGTATTCTCTTTTGTATTCAAGTTATCTCTTGTATCCATTCCTACTTCTCTAGTTCTACTGCCATTTTTACCAAGAATTTGGTAAATTTTACCAAGAATCTTATTACCCTATACTCCTTTTTCCTGAAATGTTCTCCCTTCCCTTATAGTCTCACAGAATATCAGACCTGAAAGAGTGCTTAATGATAACATAAACCAGCTCTCTTATTTTACAGAGGAAAAGTATTTACACGTAAAAATAGAAAATACAAATGATATTCTTTACTCCAAACTCTCTTATGCCCCTCATGAGAGGATCATGCTGGGATATGGTATCCTACAGTCTCTAGTTGATGGAAATAAAAAAAGTCTCTGTGTAGAAGTGAAGAAAGCAGAAATAAGCAAGAATCCTGCTCAGGCCATATCTAGAATGTTGTGTTTGATTCTGGGTATCACTGTTTAGGAAGAATATTAATTATCCCTCTTAAGAGTATCTAGAGAAGGGTAACCAGGAGAGTGAAGGATTTTGATTCTATGACATATGGAGTTAAGTTGAAAAAAAAAATGGAGGTATTTAGCCTAGAGAAGATAAGGTTTAGGCTAACTTATATGATAATTATATTTAAGGATTTAAAAAGTTGTCAGGTAGAAGAAAGATTAGACTGGTTCTACTTGACCCCAGAAGGAAGAACCAGAGGCAATGAGTGGAAGTTTCAGAAAAGCAAGTTTAGGATTACTGCCATGAGAGAAATTCCTTGTTGGATATGTTGTAGTGAGATTCTTCTTTAATATGGATTTCACTAATCAGCCACTGAATTCTCCTCCAACTCAAATTCTGTGTCATTCTGTTTGATTCTCAGTGATCAGTTCTTTATTTGTAAGTCTTTTAGGAAGGTGAAGGAATAGCATTGAAATCTGAGCCCTTCCCTATGTCTCAAGACAAAGTCATCTGAGAAACTGTGACCAAGACCAAAAAAGTATTGCTAAAAAAAGACCAAAAAAGAATCAAAAAATTCTGATTCAGAATTCAAATAAAGTTAAATAGCAATTATTTTACCATTTCTCTTTCTGTATCTGACCTGTTGTGGGCAAGAAGTACAATTCTATTATTGTTTTTTTTTTCAGTGTACCCATAGAATTTTGGGAATATCTACCCATCCTTTAAAGCCCAACTCAAAGACCATCTCCTCTGATCCTCCTTACAGAAATTATTTCCTTCATATCTCAAATGACACTGTTTAGTATCTCTCTAATATATTCAAGACAAGTTCAAAACTTGTCTCATTCATTTACTAATTGTATGAATGTAAAGAAGTCACTTAACTTTGTCTCAATTTTTTCTTCAAAAAGGAAGATAATAACACCTACCTCCCAGACTTGCAAGTATAATATGCAATAATATTTATAAAGTATTTTGAAAACCTTAAAGTACAATGTAAATGCTAAATATGATTATTATTGCTTATTATTTGTACTGTGCTTATCTGTGTCCATGTCTTATATTTTATTAAACTCTAAGATCCATGATGAAGATGGGAGTTATGTCTTCTTTAAATCTTCTATCTTTTCCAGTGTCTGGTATAGTGCTATTCACTTAGCATTCATTTAATAAACGTTTGCTGAATGACCAAATGGATGAATTATTCCTATCTTATGGAGGAGGAAAAATAGGTACAGAGAAAAGAAATCAATTGCCCAACTGGCCATGTGGCCTTGAGCAAGGCCCTTCCCTCTGGCATAAATAAAAGCAATTTACTTTACAGCCATAACACAGCATTTTATGGAGAAAGCTTGGTCTAGGGTGTTATAATGTAAAGTAAATTGATCTTATTGATATCATAGGGGAGGAAAGACAGCTTGGTAGAGGAAAAATAGAACAGAATGGGACATGGAATTTAATAGGCCACCCTGTTGTGTCTGGGACAAAATACAAAGGTTTCTATTTGATAGTTTAGCACTTTCACAACAAGGCTTCAGCCTCTTTCCAGGCTAATTAGCCATTACTTCCCTGTCTTGGTGGCCCAGCCAAATTGATCCTTATGAACAACATTCAGTCTATCTCTGTGCATTCCACACTCCATCTTTACCTGCTTTTTAGGATTCCTGGCTTGATCAAAGTTCTTCTCAAATTATACTTCCTACAGGAAGCCTATTGTGATAGCCACTTTTATCCTCTCTCTGGAATTAATTTGTTCATCCTTTTTATTTAATTTTTGGCATCTATGTTGTTTTTTCCAAAGAATGTATGCTCCTTGAGGGATGAGGACTGTTTCATCTTTTATCTTTGTAATCCCCAGTGCCTAAAACAGTATGAAGTTTACAGTAAGTACTTAAAGAATGCTTATTGAATTGTTGAGTTGAATTTATTACTGTTAAGAAACAGCATGCTCCATTCTCTAATTGATAGATTGTCAAAGGATATGAACAGACAATTTTCAGATGAAGAAATTGAAACTATTTATAGCCACATGAAAAGGTGCTCCAAATCACAATTGAGCAGAGAAATGTAAATTAAAACAACTCTGAGATTCTACTACACACCTCTCAGATTGGCTAAGATGACAGGAAAAGATAATGACGAATGTTGGAGGGGATGTGGAAAAATTGGGACACTGATACATTGTTGGTGGAATTGTGAACACATCCAGCCATTCTGGAGAGCAATTTGGAACTATGCTCAAAAAGTTATCAAACTGTGCATACCCTTTGATCCAGCAGTGTTTCTACTGGGCTTATTTCCCAAAGAGATACTAAAGAAGGGAAAGGGAAAACATGTGCAAAAATGTTTGTGGCAGCTGTTTTTGTAGTGGCCAGAAACTGGAAACTGAATGGATGCTCATAAGTTTAAGAATGGCTGAATGAGTTACAGTATATGAATGTTATAGAATATTATTATATAATTCTGTAAGAAATGACCAGCAGAAAAAAAGAAAAGAAATGACTAGCAGGATGAATACAGAAAGACTTGGAGAGACTTACATGAACTGATGCTAAGTGAAATGAGCAGAACCAGGAGATCATTATATGCTTCAACAACAATACTATATGATGATCAGTTCTGATGGACGTGGTTCTTTTCAACATGGAGATGATTCAAACCAGTTTCATTTGTTCAATGATGAAGAGAGCCATCTATACCCAGAGAGAGAACCATGGGAACAGAGTGTGGAACACAACATAGCTTTCTCACTCACTCTGTTGTTATTTGCTTGCATTTTGTTTTCTTTCACAGTTTTTCTCTTTCTTCCTTCTTGATCTGATTTTTCTTGTGCAACAAAATAACTACAAATATGTATACATATATTGGATCTAATGTGTATTTCACTATATTTAACATGTATTGAACTACTGCCAGCTAGGGGAAGGGGTGAGGGGAAGGAGGGGAAAATTTGGAACAAAAGGTTATGCAAAGGTCAATGTTGGAAAAGTGGAAAAGTACCTATGCATATGCTTTGTAAATAAAAAGCTTTTTAAAAAAAGAAATAGCATTCTCCAAATGCAGAATCTTATATCCTCTGTTGCAATTGCTCTGTCAGGCAGTTTTGCTTGACTGATTTCTCCACTTTTTTCACAAGAAAAGTTGCTATTGGGGAATGAATGTTATATAAAAAATAAAATGCATCAATAAGAATTTTTGTAGGAGATGATTGTTATTGGATAGAATATGAAAACTACTACGTTACACATGTTGAGTCATTAGGGATTTACTGAAAGCTTTCACTTTCTCTCATGTAATTTGATTAGAAATGACCTGCTAAAGTAGACAGGGTAGTTATTCTGTTTTCCAAATGATGAGACTGAATCTTCAAGTTTATGTGACTTGGCCAGTTGTACCAATAATAAGTATCAAAGCTGGAATTCTGTCTCAGGTTCTATAATTGTGAGACTTAGCCCTTGTTTACCTTTGTTGTTCCATTTATTACTTCATAATATTAGTAATAGCTCCTCTCTGACTTTATCATTTTTGACTAAAAGAATATTCTCCCTTGCTCAAGCAGTACTGACTAAAAAGGAATGAATGATGGCTTGGAGCAAATCACAACCATTTAATTTCAGAGCTAGCCCAAGAGTTGGTTATTTGGTCTACGATTCATGAGAAATGATTAGTACCATAGCAAAACAAATTAAGAATTGTTCCAGGATTCAAATTGTTAACCTTCTGGAGTGAGAGAAATAAATCTTGTTATTTATGCTCTGAAGATTTTATTGGCTCCTTATAGCTGATTGTGTATAATTCACTTTTTTTCTGATATTCAAGGCCTTCCACAATAAGTACAGCGTGCTATATGAAAAGTGCACTGAATTTTGAGTTATAGGATTTCTATTCAAGTTTTGGTTGTATCATTTACTCCTGGTGTGATCTGAGGAAAGTCTCTTCCTCCCTCTGCATTTCAGTTTGCTTATTTGCAAAATGAGGATGTAAGTCTATTTAAAAATCTCAGCTCTAAATCTGATCTTTTCATACTTTTGTCATATTGCATATTATATTAATCCTCTACACAATTTTACATTTTAGCCAAATTGAGAAAATATACCTGAGTATCTAAATACAATTTTCAGTCTTTGGAAGAAATGGATTTTCCATTATTATAAGTCTTCAGTCAGAGTACCTAGATGACCAATTCAATTCAACAAAGATTTATTAAGTATTTATCCCCTTTTATCTCTCCTCTAAATCTCCTCAGTCCCTATCTTCTTTTTCCTTCTGGTATATGACTTATGTAATCCATTTTCAATTGTTAACAAACTTTATTTTTACTTTATTGTAAAAGTCATTCTGTTATAATCTTTCCATTTTCACATACACATAGAAACCTGGATTTCTCCAGTAAGCACTTCATTCCCTACCATACTCTCAAGCACTGATTGATTGTTCTTTTCTCTCATGGCCCTGACACAGTGGAATAAGAAGCACTGTCCTTGTTCTCCATTGCCACTTTCCCAAACTCACTCTGTTACTTTCATTGAGTAACTTATTCTTTGAGGTTCTTGCCTTCCTTTTATATGTCTGGATCATTGTTTTAATCATTTATTCATCTTCAATATATTTCTCCCTCCTTTCTCAAGAAATTCGGTACATGGCTCACATACTTCCATTCCATCCCAACTTGTACCCTCAAATTTTGCATCTTCAAATATTTCTGCCTCACCATCTCATCAGCGCTAGCAACTCTCTTGAGCTACATTTTTACCTCACACCATTCACCAAGGATAGTGATCCTTTGATGATCCTAATTTCTGCTATCTTCGGTATCTTAAACTCTAAAATCCTTTTCTGTGAGTCCTCTGTGTCTGAAATTCCTGTCTTCTATCATTCTATTTCTCCCTCTGCCTCAGGCCTCGTAAATCTATTTTTGGTTCTCACTATGACACCCAGGATCTCTCATCCCTTTTTTTCTTTCTCTCTTGTTTTCATTCCTCATAATCTTTTCTCTGTACTTGGTCAGTTCAATATTACACTCTCCTCTGTATTTAAGCCTTACCAAACTCCAACTTTTGATTACCCTCATGTTCTATATTCTCTGATCCTGCTTAAGCGCTTCTGAATGCCCCTAGAGAAATTCACACAATTGTGTAGACCTAGAACCAAATAGGTTATTTAGCCTCTACTGGATCCTAATTTCTATAAAGCAGCTTTTAAAATTTTTTTCTAATTGATTCAGTCCCTCACAGTGGCTCCTTCTCTTTTTCCCTCAGAGTCCCTGTTATTCTTTTTCCCTCTCAGCAAAGGACTTTGTCTACTGATTTGCTGAGAAAATAGGGGCATTAACCATGAGTTCATTCTTTCTTACTCTTTATCTCAAAATATTTCTATATTGCCTCTCATGCTTTGCTTCAGGCTCTGAGGAAGAGATGGCTCTTCTCCTTGCTGTGGCCAATTCTTTTAATTATGTTCTTGATCCCATCCTTTCTCTTCTAAAGAGTTTGTATTTTTAATCATCCTCTCCCTTTTTCAATCTGTTGGCTGCTTCTCCATGCCTTATAAACATGTCTCTATTATACTAAAAATAAAAAATTCACATGATCCTGCCATTTCTTCAATACAGTAACTCATCATGTAGCTCTTCTCTCTTTTCCAATTAAACTCCTAGAAAAGCAGTCCTGTTCTTTAATAAAGAAAGATTGATCTTGAATAACATTAAAAATTTGGAGAAACATGTCTAGTGGTAGGAGTCCATACAAGTGTTCACTGGAAACTGAGCCCCACATACCATGGAAGCTCAAGGAGCAATCTGCTTGTATATATCAGTCTTGTAATCTAAAGAAAGTGTCCTGAAGCAAGAAAGTAACTTGTCCAATGATTATTTTGTATTTTGAAGTGAACTTGGTGGGTATAGTGAAGCAACTTAAGTTTGAGCCCACTCTCCATGGACTAAAATAATATAGTGGATTTCTAAGTATTTTAACACTTTGTCAGTAAATATACCTTTATAAAATATAACTAATTAAGTGGTAGCTGGAGCACAAATTATTGACATTGATCATATTTAGGAAATAACTATATCTGTTTATCCACTTTCCCTCTATTCATCTATCCTATCTATTTATATATCCATTCATATATCTTTTCTATTTATCTATCTCTTATTTCTGCATGAAAGATGAAAGTAAGGGTAGAGAATGATGGAGGAATACACAAACATGACCCAAGGGAAGCCAGGTGGCACTGTAAAAACAGAACAGGATTTGAATTCATAGGATCTGGATTTGAGTACTGGATCTGCCTTTGGCAAGGAACTTGATCTCTCTGGACCTGAATTCCTCATATGTAAAGGAAAAAGATTGAACAATAAGGTCTCTGACATCCTTTCCAGAACTAAGTCTAGCATCCTATAAGTTATTGCTAAATGAAAAAAATGACTCAGAGATTTTCCTAGAAAAGGCCAATAAAGAAGCTCATAAAGTTGGTTTCTATCATACATCTAAAGACAACTTCATTTTAAGAAACACATGGTCATTTCCCATAGTAGTATTTGTAAAATAGGCATTTGCAAAAAGTCACTATGAAAATAATTGTAGCTTATGTGCCAACATCTATCACAAAGGTTTAAGACAAAAAAAATTTTTTGCAAATTTTTCTGCAAAAAATTCTACAAACTTGTTAAGATTCTCCAAATAAAAATCACATGCGCTGAAATTGTATCTTGCTCTGGTCCCCTGGCCTGACAACCTCCTAATTAATATACAAAGTAATTGGGTCAAGGGTCAACAAGTGGAGATGTACTTTGTCACAGCACAATATTTGTGTTCAATAGAAACTATGGTTTTTCATAAAATTTAGCACCTGACTCAGCTTCTTTCCCATTTTAAGTAACATTTTATTGTTATGTGCTAGTTAATTTCAAAATGAAGATTCCTAGCTATGAGTTTGTGGTTAAATATTATTTTATCAGAGGTCCTAAAAGATAAATTTTGTTCTAGCTTAGTAGACAGCCTGGAGCACAGAAATTGCAGGTAATATAATTCTGGTGAGCATGTGCACTCTCAGGAATTTGCCTATTAGTATGGCAAGGAGCAAAAGGCTCGCTGATGTTCCCAGTATATTTCCCAGATGTTTCCCAGAACCTAATCATCTCTTGCCCAGTTTATTTATCCTTCTAGAGCTTCCTACTTTATGGCATTCCCTAAAGGGCATTCTTGCAATAATAATCTTGTCTCAAGACATCTCAGAAAAAATAGGAGAGGATAGAAGAAAGGCATTGTAACATAGTACAATGAGCACTGGAACAAGACTTAGCATATCACTTCCCTGCCAGCCATTCCATCTGCGCTCTTGCCTCCCTTCACTCCAGTCTATCTCTGTGATTCTGGGCCTTTGATTTGTGAGCATTCATGTTGCCTCGATCCAGTCCTACCATACTACTTCCCAACCATCTCCATGTCATACTGTCACACTGGCAGCTCCTACCCCTTCCCAACTATAGCTCTGAAAATAGTAACCAAAATAATATTACTATCCCATGAAAGAATGTATTAGTCAATTGCCCCATGACTCTGATCATCACTTCCTCTGACTTCCCTGTCTAAATCATCCCTGGCTACCATTTGCCTAAATTTATTATCTTCCCTTGTTAGAATGTGAGCTCCTTAAGAACAGAAATTATCTTGATTGTATCTGTATCTCTGGTACTCAATATAGGGCTAGGCACACAGTGAGCACCTAATAAATGCTTTTTCATTGGTATATATCGAGGGTGTATGGCAGAGTAGCTGCCATATTTAGATTCTAAGAACAAAATGCCTGATGGGTTATGTAAATAAGTATCTTCTATCTACTTTGAATATATCTTATATGCACATACTTATCTGTAAAGAGATCATTAGAACTGGTGCTTCATGGGAGAAGATACTAGGTATTTTCTTTGTATCCCCAAAACTTAACATATAGCAAATGTTTGATAAAGGCTTGTTGACTGACTGTTGAGGTAATTAGAAATGGCCCTATGAAAAAAACAAGCAGTTTAACTTGAACATAGAAGAAGCCCATGATGGGGATGCATTATTTTGATGAACTATTTTTTTTAACATATTGGAAAGATAAGGAGGCTACTAAATTACAAAGGGGAAAAAAATCTCAGTTCTTGTTTTTACTTAAAAGAAAGCAATCAGGAAAGATCAGAAAAGATAACTTGAGTTATATGTCTATTTTTCCATTTCTACAAAATGTTTATGAGAATTAAAATTTTATTGCTGATATTCCTGATTTGCCAGCCCCTAAGGATGGCCATGGATTTGTCTAGAGGCAATGGGCTAGACAGAAGCTCTTCCCAGATTTTGTTTAAAAATTATAATTAATTATAACATTACTGAGAAAATAAAGAACACTGGATTTGGAATCAGAAGATCTGGGTCTGCTACTTATTTGAAGTATAATATTGGGAAAATAAAATGAAAATGATTTTCATTTCTGTAGTACTGTAAGATTTGAATATCTCATTTTATCTTTACAACAATCCTGGGAAGGAGGTGCTATTATTATCCTCATTTTATAGATGAGGAAACTGAGGTATATAAAGGTTAAGTGATTTGTTTGAAGTTACACAACTAATAAGTAGTTGAGATCAGATGTAAAATGGAGACTGTATGCCTACTACTATGACTACTATGTTGGGGAATATTGTGGAAGGGATGCCTCCTTAGATAGGAGCTAGACTTGATGCTTTTTGAGATTCTGGGATTGCTCTGATTTCCTCAGGAGAAGAGAATTTCCTTTACCCCTGAAGTCGCTGGTTCAGGTGATGTCCCTTTCTTACTCTTCCCAGAGCTCGATCTACCATAAGCCCCTTGATGTCACTCAACTAGCATAGCTATGTGACTATGATAAATTCTTTCCCAAGACCAGGCTTCTCCCCTCTCGTTCTCAATCCATAACCTTTCAGACCTATGCTTTGAGATGTTGTGATTTTTTGAATATATAATGAAGGAGAGCTTTTCTTAGAAGCAGGCCCTTACAACTAGCAAGGAAGGTTCTCTGAAACTAATAATTTCAGATTGCTGCTTCGGGAACCAAGAGGTAAGTGATCTGTTCAGGGTCTCAGGGCTAGTATGTCAGAGGCAGTTTCTCTAGAAGGTCTATTATATTCCAGTAGGTTTCTGAGACTTGAACCCAAGTCTTCCTGACTAGTCTAATCAGGAAAATTTGGATTCTAATCCCGCCTCAGACATTTACTAGATATGAGAAATGGATGGGCATTTTTGTCTCCACATGAAGTGAAAGGGATTAGGTTAGAGAAATGAAAATTGAGTTGGAAAATGGGAGCCTACTGGCACATCAGGGAGTGATCAAGGGTGGAGGTAACCTTCCTATACCTCCTTGGGGCAGGGATTTACTTTTGTAATCAGGGGTGGTGGTCTGAAATTTGAAAAGAATCTTTAGTTCTTTGTCCTTAGCTCTCCTCTGTTACCTTCCCCCCTTCTATAATGGAAGCTCTTTTGGGGCAGGAATTCGCATGTAATGAGGGGTGGAGATTCATGATTTGTAACTTCTGTAATGTCCAATTAATGGGGAATCGGGGAGGAACTTCAGGTAAGGAAATAAAATGCTGCCTTTGGAGTTTCAAAGGTGTGTCTATTCCCCTATTTTTGCAAGAATGTAAAATAAATCTTTCCTGCATTCATCAATAAGTCAGTGGAGTTCTTGGTAAGATATTTTGTTCCTTACACTAGAAGTATAACACTTAAGCCCTTTGAATCTCTCTTCATCTGAAAAATGGGACTAATAATACGTGTGCCATCCATCTCTTAGGATATCTATGAGGTACAAGTGAGATGATGTGTGTGAAGTGCTTTGTAAACTTTAAAGTTTACAAACTTTACTACATGAATAAATACTATTATTATTGTCATTATTAGCTTGAATCCAGATATTCTGCCTGTAAATCTAAGACTCTTTCTGCTCACACAGTATAGCAAAAACTAAAGGCAACTTAGGGACAATTTTGCTCCCTTGATTCAGGAAAATGAGGCTCAGAGGAGACAAGTGGTTTGCTTAGTTATAACCCAAGTAAATGGCAAAGTCCTTAATTCAAACTTCTAGTGTCCTGATCCAGTTCTCATTCACTAAATGTGTTTTTGGCTCTCCCTAGGGGAAGCTCTTTAGAAAACATGATGTTTTCAGATTCCACATTCCTTTCTTCCCCCACCTACTGCTTCCCATCCCCCTTCCCCCCAACCCAGAATCTAAAAAGACAAAACCTCTCTGGTCCTACGGCCTCACTCCCAGACCAATCCAGATTCCCTCCACCTCAGTGCTCCAAGTCCTTCTCAGCTCTGCACCGTATATAATCAAGTAGAAGACCCTAAAAAAGAACATGGAAATACAGCTTTTAAAAGAATGAAAAAGTATTTGTTTGGTTTTATGAAGCATTTATTGTATGCCACAGATTGTGCTAAGCACTAAGAGTAGGAATCCAAAAGAAATACTGCTCCTTCCTAAAAGCAATTTATATTTCAATAAAAGATTTTACACATTTAAGGAAATAATGGCCAGAGATAGGAAGGCTTTGAGGATGGTGAGAGGAGCCTTTAGGAACAAGACTGGCACATCCTTTCCAAAAGGAAGAGCAGGTTTAATTTGATTTTGATTCCAGAACTGGCAGTGTTGGAAGAGAAAGGATAAGAACAGCATGTCAGCTGATACAGTAAAACCCAGGGGTATGAAGAAAAGCTTGGCTGGAGCCCAGGCCTATGTACACATACACAAAATCATAAAACAAGAATAGCCCCAAAGAAATATGAGAAAACACACTCTCCCCAATTCACACATCAAACACACACACACACACTTTGGAAAGATGTGAAATGTTGCATATATTTACAGAATTTTTTAGTGTTTTGATGGGTTTTGAAGATTTTTTTTCTCTTCCTTTTCTTTGAAAAATATTGTTATATGGAATGGCCCTCTTGTTGGGGGAAAGAATATAACTGGGGATTTAGTCAATATAAAGCAAATGATATCAATTAAAAATGATTTTTAAAATAATTGCTGAGAGACCTAACTCCCCACCCAAGATAATACCATGCCCATAACTCAAATCTATGAACCACTTCCCTCAGCCTTCTTTCCCCTTTGATTGAAGGGCTCTGGGGTGGGGTATCAAACTTCTCCCAATGCCTTCTTCTATACAGACCAGAAATTGGATTAGCAATTCATCCCACTTTGCATCTGTTGCTTTGCCTGATTTCAATTCCTTGGAACAAGAAGTTCCCAAACCAGTTACCCTCTTGTGTCCTCCTCAGCCCCATTCCCTCTTATAGACTCTTTTTGTGTATTGTTTCCCCCCGACAGACTGTAAGTTCCTTGAGGGCCAGGACTGTTATTCTTATTTTTATTTGTATGCCCAGGACTTAGCAAAAGATACATAGTAACTTGTAATAAATGTTTATTGAATTAAATGTCAGACTCTGAACTGATACTAAATGAAGTAAGCAGAACCAGAAAATCATTGTACATGGCAACAACAGGATTATACAATGGACGTGACTCTTCTCAACAATGAGATGATTCAGGCCAGTTTCAATGATCTTATGATGAAGAGAGCCATCTGCCCCCAGAGAAAGGATTGTGGGAATTGAGAATGGACCACAACATAGTATTTTCATTTTGTTGTTGTTGTTTGCTTGCATTTTGTTTTCTTTCTCATTTTTCTCCTTTTTGATCTGATATTTCTTGTGCAGCATGATGATTATAGAAATGTGTATAGAAGAATTGTACATGTTAAAATATATTGAATTACTTGCCATCTAAAAGAGGGGTTCAGGAAGAGGTGAGAAAAATTTGAAACACAAAAGTTTGCAAGAATGAATGTTGAAAATTATCAATGCATAGGCTTTGAAAATTAAAATTTTTAAATATATATAAAATATACTCTTGTTTTAGCTATTACATTTGCCTCCTATTTGGTTTCTTTGTTTCTAAGACTTTCTCTTTCTCAGTCATTTTTCCATATGGTCCCAGCTTGATACTTCCAGTGGTCATAGGTAGAATCATAAATTTAGAGCTTTATTCTAGTAAATCTTTCAATTGACAAATGAGGAAATTGAGGCTGGAAAGATTAAATGATTTGCCTTAAGTATTAAGAATTTATAAGACTCAAGAGAAGCAAAAAAAGGTAAAAAAAAAAAACTCTTGAGAACTGTATTTCTATTATGGATATGCATAAAGAGTACATGTATAATTTGATTTTACTGTTATAACATTAAAAAAGGGAAGTAGAAATGGAAAGGGGATAGTATAAGAAAAAGGGGAAAGAGGGAAACTACACCCCACGAAGAGGCAAAGGAAACCTACCATATCTGAGGGAATTTAGAGAGGGGAGGAACATTGTGTAAATCTTATTTTCATCAGATTTGGCTCAAAGAGAAAATAAATGACATATTTGGTTTTCAGAGAAACTTCTCTCACCTCATTAAAAAGTGGGAGAGGAAAAGGGAAAAAGAAAAGAGTAATAAGGGAAAGAGTCAAGAAGGGGAAAGGATTCAAAGGGAGTGGGAGGGCTTCTAAAGAGGGAGAGCTGTGTGAGGCAAGTGGTGCCCATAAATGTAATACTGGGGAAGGAGTGAAGGAGGGTAAGAAAAAGAAAAGCATAATCTGGTTATAATAAGATGGCAGGAAATACAGAATTAGTAATTTTAATCACAAATATGAATGGGATGAACTCTCCCATAAAGCAGAGGTGGATAACAGACTGGTTTTAGCCAGAACGCTAAAATATGTTGTTTACAGGAACACATTTAAAGCAGGGAGATACATACAGAGTAAAGGTAAAAGGCTGGAGCAGAACCCATTATGCTTCAAGGGAAGTCAAAAAAGCAAGGGGTAGCAACCTTATCTCAGATCAAGCAAAAACAAAAATCGATCTAATTAAAAGAGATAAGGAAGGAAACTGTATCTTGTTAAAGGGTAGCATAGACAATGAAGCAATATCAATACAAAACATATATGCACCAAGTGGTATAGCATCTAACTTCCTAAAGGAGAAGTTAAGAGAGTTGCAAGAAGAAATAGACAACAAAACTATAATAGTGGGAGCTCTCAACCTTCGACTCTCAGAATTCATCTGAATCATCTGATTCATCTGAATCAAATCACAAAACAAATAAGAAATTAAAGAGGTAAATAGAATATTAGAAAAATTAGGTATGATAGATCTTTGGAGAAAACTGAATGGAGACAGAAAGGAGTATACTTTCTTCTCAGCAGTTCATGGAATCTATACAAAAATTGACCATATATTAGGACATAAAGACCTCAAAATTAAATGCAGGAAGGGAGAAATAGTAAATGTATTCTTTTCAGATCACGATGCAATAAAATCTACATTCAACAAAAAGCTAGAGGTAGATAGACCAAAAAGTAATTGGAAACTAAATAATCTCATCTTAAAGAATAATTGGGTGAAACAGCAAATTATAGACACAATTAATAATTTCACCCAAGAAAATGACAATGATGAGACATCATACCAAAATTTGTGGGATGCAGCCAAAGCGGTAATAAGGGGAAATTTTACATTTTTAGAGGCTTACTTGAATAAAATAGAGAAAAGGAAGATCAATGAATTGGGCTTGCAACTTAAAAAGCTAGAAAAAGACCAAATTAAAAACTCTCAAACAAATACTAAATTTGAAATTCTAAAATTAAAAGGAGAAATTAATAATATTGAAAGTAAAAAAACTATTAAATTAATAAATAAAACTAAGAGTTGGTTTTATGAAAAAAAACAATAAATAGATAAACCTTTGGTAAATCTGATTAGAAAAAGGAAAGAGGAAAATCAAATTGTTAGTATTAAAAATGAAAAGAGAGAACTTTCCAGTAATGAAGAGGAAATTAGAGCAATAATAAGTTACTTTGTCCAACTTTATGCCAATAAATTTGATAACCTAAGTGAAATGGATGACTACCTCCAAAAATATAGGCTTCCCAGATTAACAGAGGAGGAAGTAAATTGCTTAAATAGTCCTATTTCAGAAAAAGAAAGAGAACAAGCTATTAATCAACTCCCTAAGAAAAAGTCCCCAGGACCAGATGGATTTACATGTGAATTCTACCAAACATTTAAAGAACAATTAGCCCCAATGCTTTATAAACTATTTGAAAAAATAGGGAATGAAGGAGTCCTACCAAATTCCTTTTATGACACAGATACCTAAACCAGGTAGGTTGAAAACAGAGAAAGAAAATTATAGACCAATCTCCCTAAGCATCCCTATTGATGCTGAAATCTTAAATAAAATATTAGCAAAAAGACTACAGAAAATCATCCCAGGATAATATACCACGACCAAGTAGATTTATACCAGGAATGCAGGGCTGGTTCAATATTAGGAAAACTATGAGTATAATTGACCATATCAATAACCAAATTAACAAAAACCTTATGATCATCTCAATAGATGCAGAAAAAGCATTTGATAAAATCCAACATCCATTACTTTAAAAACACTTGAGAGTATAGGAATGAATGGACTTTTCCTTAAAATAATCAATACTATCAATAATTATCATATGTAATGGGGATAAACTGGAACCATTCCCAATAAGATTAGGAGTGAAATTAGATTGCCCACTATCACCATTACAATTCAACACTGTATTAGAAATGCTGGCTTTGGCAATAAGAGTCGAGAAAGAGATTAAAGGAATTAGAGTAGGTAATGAGAAAACCAAATTATCATTCTTTGCTGATGATATGATGGTATACTTAGAGAACCCCAGAGACTCTACTAAAAAATTATTAGAAATATTCCACATCTTTAGCAAAGTTGCAGGATATAAAATAAACCCATATAAGTCATCAGCATCCTTATATATCACTAACAAAAACCCAACAGTTAGAGGTACAAAGAGAAATTCCATTTAAAGTAACTACCATATATATGAATGTTATGGAATATTATTGTTCTGTAAGAAATGACCAGCAGGATGAATACAGAGAGGTTTGGAGAGACATTACATGAACTGATGCTGAGTGAAATGAGCAGAACTAGGAGATCATTATACCCTTCAACAACAATATTGTATGAGGAGGTGTTCTGATGGAAGTGGATATCTTTGATAAAGAAAAGATCTAATTCAGTTCCAATTGATCAATGATGGACAGAATCAGCTACACCCAGAGAAGGAACACTGGGAAATGAGTATAAACTGTTTGCATTTTTGTTTTTCTTCCCAGGTTATTTTTACCTTCTGAATCCAATTCTTCTTATACAACAAGAGAACTGTTTGGTTCTGCACACATATATTGTATCTAGGATATATTATAACATATTTAACATGTATAAGACTGCCTGCCATCTAGGGGAGGAGGTGGAAGGAGGGAAGGGAAAAATCAGAACAGAAGTGAGTACAAGGGATAATGTTGTAAAAAAAATTACCCATGCATATATTCTGTCAATAAAAAGTTATAATAAAAAAAAATAAAAACAAAATTTTGGTATGATGTCTCATCATTGTCATTTTCTTGGGTGAAATTATTGTGTCTATAATTTGCTGTTTCACCCAATAATTCTTTAAGATGAGATTATTTAGTACCTTAAGATTATATGGTACCTTGGATATATAAAGATAAAAAGGGAAAAAAATAAAGTAACTATTGATAGTATAAAATATTTGGGAATCTATCTGCCAAGGGAAAATCAGGAACTATATGAGCAAAACTACAAAACACTTTCCACACAAATAAAGTCAGATCTAACCAATTGGAAAAATATTAAATGCTCTTGGATAGGGTGAGCAAATGTAATAAAGATGACAATACTACCTAAACTAATCTATTTATTTAGCACTACACCAATCAGACTCCCAAGAAACTATTTTAATGACCTAGAAAAAATAACAACAAAGTTCATATGGAAAAACAAAAGGTCAAGAATTTCAAGGGGACTAAAAAAAAAATCAAATGAAGGTGGCTTAGCTGTACCAGATTTAAAATTATGTTATAAAGCAGTGGTTACCAAAACCATTTGGTATTGGCTAAGAAATAGACTAGTTGATCAGTGCAATAGGTTAAGTTCAAAGGACATAACTTTAATAATTTAGTGTTTGACAAACCCAAAGAAAGACCCCAGCTTTGGGGATAAGAATTCACTGTTTGACAAAAACTGCTGGGAAAATTGGAAATTAGTATGGCAGAAACTAAGCATTGACCCACACTTAACACTACACCAAGATAAGGTCAAAATGGGTTCATGATCTAGGCATAAAGAATGAGATTATAAATAAATTAAAAGAACATAGGATAGTTTACCTCTCAGACCTGTGGAGGAGGAAAGAATTTGTGACCAAAGAAGAACTAGAGATCATTATTGATCACAAAATAGAAAATTTTGATTATATCAAATTGAAAAGCTTTTGTACAAACAAAATTAATGCAGACAAGATTAGAAGGGAAGCAATAAACTGGGAAAACATTTTTACAATCAAAGGCTCTGATAAAGACCTTATTTCCAAAACATATAGAGAATTGACTCTAATTTATAAGAAATCAAGCCATTCTCTAATTGATAAATGGTCAAAGGATATGGACAGACAATTCTCAGATGAAGAAATTGAAATTATTTCTAGACATATGAAAAGATGCTCCAAGTCATTATTAATCAGAGAAATGCAAATTAAGACAACTCTGAGATACTACTACATACCTGTCAAATTGGCTAGAATGACAGGGAAAGATAATGCAGAATGCTGGAGGGGATGTGGGAAAACCAGGACACTGATACATTACTGGTGGAACTATGAACACATCCAGCTATTCTAGAGAGCGATTTGGAACTACGCTCAAAAATTTATCAAACTGTGCATACCCTTTGATCCAGCAGTGTTACTACTAGGCTTATATCCCAAAGAGATCTTAAAGAAGGGAAAGGGACCCGTAAGTGCAAAAATGTTTGTGGCAGCCCTCTTTGTAGTGGCCAGAAACTGGAAACTGAGTGGATGCCTCTCAATTGGAGAATGGCTGAATAAATTGTGGTATATGAATGTTATGGAATATAGTTCTGTAAGAAATGACCAGGAGGATGATTTTAGAAAGGCCTGGAGAGATTTACATGAACTGATGCTGAGTGAAATGAGCAGGACCAGGGAATCATTATATACTTCAACAACAACACTATATGATGATCAATTCTGATGGATGTGACCCTCTTCAACAATGAGATGAAACAAATCAGCTCTAATAGAACAGTAATGAATTGAACCAGCTACACCCAGCGAAAGAACTCTGGAAGATGACTATGAACCACTACATAGAATTCCCAATCCCTCTATTTTTGTCCGCCGGCATTTTTGATTTCCTTCACAGGTTAATTGTACACTATTTCAAAGTCCGGTTCTTTTTATACAGCAAAATAACTGTTTGGACATGTATACATATATTGTATTTAACATATACTTTAACATACTTAACATGTATTGGTCCACCTGCCGTCTGGGGGAGGGAATGGGGGGAAGGAGAGGAAAAATTGGAACAAAAGGTTTTGCAACTGTCAATGCTGAAAAACTACCCATGCATGTATCTTGTAAATAAAAGCTATAATTTTTTTAAAAAAGAATTTATAAGAAGATAATTTGAACTCGAGTCCCTTGGCTCTAGAACTCTAATATTCTTTCCACAGTATTATGCTTCCTCCTTATACTCCTAAAGCACAGATTTAAGCATATTACTCTCCTACTCAGAAATCTTCAATGACTTTCTATTGAGTCAATATTATATATATCATGTCATAAAATGTATTATATTCTACATTATATATAGAACATACTATAATATATCCATCCTGGCAATGAAAAAAAGTCATCAAATCTTATTAACATGTTCTTTTCCTGGTTTTTTTTTTTTTTTTTGGTACTTTTGCTTCCTGTTGAAATCAGATTTCATCATATCAGAATTCTGAAATGCATATACTTTCTTTTTTTTTTAATTATAGTAACTTTTTATTGACAGAACCCATGCCAGGGTAATTTTTTACAGCATTATCCTTTGCACTCCTGTTCCGATTTTTCCCTCCCACCCTCCCCACCCTCCCCTAGATGGCAAGCAGTCCTATATATGTTGAATATGTCGTAGTATATCCTAGATACATGTATGTGTGTAGATCCAAACAGTTTTCTTGTTGCACAGGGAGAATTGGATTCAGAAGGTAAAAATAACCCGGGAAGAAAAACAAAAATGCAAGCAGTTTACATTCATTTCCCAGTGTTCTTTCTTTGGGTGTAGCTGCTTCTGTCCTTCATTGATCAATTGAAACTGAATTAGGTCTCTTTGTCAAAGAAATCCACTTCCATCAGATTACATCTTCATACAGTATCATTATTGACGTATATAATGATCTCTTGGTTCTGCTCATTTCACTTAGCATCAGTTCGTGTAAGTCTCTCCAGGCCTTTCTGAAATCATCCTGTTGGTCATTTCTTACAGAACAGTAATATTCCATAACATTCATATACCACAATTTACCCAACCATTCTTCAATTGATGGACATCCATTCATTTTCCAGTTTCTAGCCACTACAAACAGGGCTGCCACAAACATTTTGGCACATACTGGTCCCTTTCCCTTCTTTAGTATCTCCTTGGGGTATAAGCCCAGTAGAAACATTGCTGGATCAAAGGGTATGTACAGTTTGATAACTTTTTGGGTATAATTCCAGATATGCATATACTTTCTACACCATCCAATAATGACTAAGCATGGATCCAGCCAACTAAATCAGGAGAAGATTTTGAGCCTCTATATCTGTAATTATAAAATTCTTTTTTTTTTCTTTTTTATTTAATAGCCTTTTATTTACAGGATATATACATGGGTAACTTTACAGGATTAACAATTGCCAAACCTCTTGTTCCAATTTTTCACCTCTTACCCCCCACCCCTCCCTAGATGGCAGGATGACCAGTAGATGTTAAATATATTAAAATATAACTTAGATACACAATAAGTATACATGACCAAAACATTATTTTGCTGTACAAAAAGAATCAGACTCTGAATTATTGTACAATTAGCTTGTGAAGGAAATCAAAAATGCATGTGTGCATAAATATAGGGATTGGGAATTCAATGTAATGGTTTTTAGTCATCTCCCAGAGTTCTTTTTCTGGGCATAGCTAATTCAGTTCATTACTGCTCCATTGGAAATGATTTGGTTGATCTCGTTGCTGAGGATGGCCTGATCCATCAGAACTGGTCATCATCTAGTATTGTTGTTGAAGTATAAGATCTCCTGGTCCTGCTCATTTCACTCAGCATCAGTTCGTGTAAGTCTCTCCAGGCCTTTCTGAAATCATCCTGTTGGTCATTTCTTACAGAACAGTAATATTCCATAATTTTCATATACCACAATTTATTCAGCCATTCTCCAATTGATGGACATCCATTCATTTTCCAGTTTCTAGCCACTACAAACAGGGCTGCCACAAACATTTTGGCACATACTGGTCCCTTTCCCTTCTTTAGTATTTCCTTGGGGTATAAGCCCAGTAGAAACATTGCTGGATCAAAGGGTATGTACAGTTTGATAACTTTTTGGGTATAATTCCAGATATGCATATACTTTCTACACCATCCAATAATGACTAAGCATGGATCCAGCCAACTAAATCAGGAGAAGATTTTGAGCCTCTATATCTGTAATTTATAAAATTCATAGGCAGCAAATCCTCCGAAACCTGACCAGGGGTCATGTTTTATCTGAACTTTGAACCTTCTCCAGAGTGTATCTGCACAGGGGTCTGCATGAAAATCAACTCTGAATTGAATTGTAATGAATTGAATTTCAATAGATTTTCTGTCTAAATGACAGAGGAATCATCCCCTAGCATTACCAAGGGGATAATCCAACTCCAGGGAGAAAGGGAAGTAGGGTTCCCTTCAACACTGACACAGGTGGTTGAACTTGAACTTGATTTTAAAATATAGAGATAGATTAATAGATCAAGGTGTTTTTTTAACATAATTTGTTTCATTGGTAATCTCTATGTTTTATATTACACATTTAATAACATTTTGAGAGGGTACATAGACTTTACCAGAATTGCCAAAAGGGTCCATGGCCCACAAAAAACGCTAAGAAACTCTGAACAAGATAATCCTTAAGTTCTTTTCTCCTCTAATTTTGTTTCCAAAGTCTCTTATAGTTCAGTTCAACTAAATTATATATATATATATACACACATATATATGTATATATACATCTATACATACATAGATATAGATCGATGGATAGATATAAAGTGCCTATTATGTACAAAGTCTTGTGAAGAGGATAGGGAACAGTTCCAAATATTTTTTCCTAGATGGTACAGTGGATCTGGGGTGTAGTTTTCTTTGTTATTGTTGTTTGCTTGTTTTGCTTTTTGGGAGATAATCAAGGTTAAGTGACTTTCCTACAGTCACCAAGCTAGTAAGTATCTTAGGGCAGATTCATACCGTAGACCTCCGGATTCCAGGAGCGGGTACTCTTCTCAGCGGGCAATCTATCTGCTCCCACATCTGAATTTAAATTATGGGCAAGTCATTTAAACTCTGCCTCCATTTCCTCATCTGTAAAATGGGATTAATATTGGCACTCGGCTCGCAAAGTGCTCCCCAGACCTTGAAAAGTTATATAAATGCTACTTTTATGGCTGTTGTTCTAACTATTGGCTTAGGACAAGCATAAAGAAAAATATAAGAGAGAAGCAAGCAAATTTCAGTTCTTCCACTCCCTATCCTACGTTCTAAATTCTTTCACCACTTGGACATTCTCTGACCCCTGTAGGTTGCAGTTTCAGATCTAACACCACCTAGCTAGGTAACTCAGGGAAGGTAGAGCCAGGCTCTGAATCTCGTTTTCTCCGCGCGTGGGAGGAGACGGCTGGGCAGGATCGAACCACGTGTGAGGGCCCTCCCAGCTGTGACGCTCTCTTAAGTGGGAGTGGGATCCGGCTTTCGTTCGCAGCTACTCTGAGGATTACGGCAGCGGGGCCGGGAGCAGGGACCAGGGAGCCTCGTTGAATCAGCAGCCGCTGCTCTCACTGGCAGCAGAGCATCCCCAGTTCTGCGCCCGGCTAGAGTAGCTTTCCCACAGCTCACAGACACCAGCCGCGCACCATGGCCAAGGAAGGCGCGGAGAAAGCGGAGGAGACCGAGCAGATGATCGCCAAGGAGGGCGGGCCCGAGGCGGCCCAGGGCGGAGGCGGCGGAGGCGGCAGCCCTCGGGCCGCGGACACCAAGGAGATGCGTGCAGTGCTGCTGGCCGGCTTCGGCGGGCTCAGCAAGCTGAGGGTTAGCCGGAGGCCCATGCCGGAGCCCCAGGAGGCCGAGCTCAAGATCCGCGTCAAAGCCTGGTCCAGTATCACCTCTCTCCTTTCCCTCCTCCCAATTCCCGGACCCTTCCCCAACCAACCCTAGCCAATCTGATCTGGTTGTAGTTGTGTCCGTGGGAAAGGGTGTGTGTGTGTGTGTGTGTGTGTATTTTCGCGTGTATCTGGGTGTGGGTGGAAGAGTTTTGTGTGAGTGTGTATGTATGTGTGCATGCATACGCGCGCGCGCTTTTGCGTGTGTCTGGGTGTGGGTAGGAGAGTTTTGTGTGAGTGTTTGTGTGTGCGTGTGTATGCGTAAACGCGCGATCGCGTTCGAGAGAGACACAGGAAGAAACACTAACACAGAAGAGAAAAAGGTGTGTGTGTGTGTTTGGGGAAGTGTGCACACAAAATCTTTATTACTCTGAAAACAACTCCAGCACCTGATCTTCGTCTCCATCTGCCTCCTCCACTCCCCAATCCCCCACCCCCGCTGCCCTGCTCACAGGCAAGACCCTCCCTATTCTGATGCCAGAAAGTGTATAAGAGAAGGTACTGGGAGGATTGGTGACACCTGGGGAAATAAATGCTCGCTCAGAAGTGTCCTTGGTACCATAGCCTTCTAATAGACTGGGAAAAGATTGAGTTCTGAGTTGAGAACCATAGAATCTTGTTTCAAATCCTGTTTCTGTCATTGGTCCTGTGAAAGTTCCTTCCCCTTCCCCTGCTATAAAACAGGAATAATAAAAGTCACCCAAGGCTGAATGGAAGCTACAGGAAATTAGAGATGGGAGTATGAATTTTGTTAAAGTGGTAGGTACTTGAGAGCTGTTGTGATTCTGGGGAGAATATTTAGAAGGGTTTGAAGGGATGCTCTGTGATGAACTACTGCCAAGGTCCAGCCTAAACGAAAAGGAGCCTGGCTTGATTGTGTGCGTATGATGCGATGTTAGGGGAAGGGAAGAGAGGGAGTGGTACCAATTTGTTTTTCCCCTGTATTATTCCTGTTTCTTTCTTAGTGTGACCATAGCTGCAATGGGCTTGGTGTCGTGCAGTATATAGAGCAGTGAGTGGTCTTGGAGTCACAAGACCAAGATTGAGCTCCCCAGGTCTCCAAGTGATTTTAAGCAATTCCTCTTTTGAACCTCAGTTTCTTCCTCTGAAATTTCTGAGTGCTTGTTTCAGATGCGACTGACAAACATTAAAGCATTCTGGAAATGGGAGTTGCATTCTTACTTGTATGGAAACCTGCATCCCAGCCGCCCTTGGAGGCTTCAGCCTAAGGGCCTGACTGCTGACTTGCTCTCCCACCTCAGTCCTTCTCCTTTAGCCACTCCCTAGAGCAGAAAATTTGAAAAAAGGGTGAAAGGTTCTCTTTTTAGGGGTTGAATTCTGTCTTCATTTTGTTTTAACATTATATGTTATAATTATTCAAATGATTAATCCTTTCCCCCTACTTTTATCTCTTTTGAACCAAATTTTGAACCTTAATTTTTCAGTTTCAAAAAATGCATTTTCAACAAAAATTTATTAAATATTTACTCCTTACTAAGCCTCTGTTCTCACTGTAAATGAACAAAATTAGTTATCCCAGCCCCTTCCTAATTAAAGCCTGTGTTGGCCCTGTAGAAAAGGGAGAAGGTTTGGAATAGAAGACCAAATCAAACTGACCAATTTCCTGAGAAACTTTCTGATTAATTCATTGCAGTTTCACCTGAATCGGCTTCCTTTAATAGGCAGTGAGTGATATATGGAGTAGAGCATGTTGGTCTTGGAGTCCTGACTCTGACACTAATTTGCTGGATCATCTTGGACAAGTCATTTTCCTGAGCCTCCTTTTTCTTATCTATAAAATGGGAATTATAATACATGCACTAATGTAGGGGAAGAAAGCATTAGATTTAAAGGTGGTCAGACATAACTTAAAATCCCAGCTCTGCCATTTAACCCCTAATTGACCTTAGAGGAATCACAAAACAGACACAAATGGGAAGGAGAAAAAAGGAAAGGGATGTACATGGGGTTCGGTTTTTCAAATCTTTAAAATGGGGCAGTTGGAGACCATGATCTTTAAAGTCCCTTTGGACTATAAAAGTGATTTCTCTTGGTTGCTGGGGAAGGAAAGTTGCTGGTGAAGTGAAGGTGGATCATCTCAAATTATAGGGATATCAGCTATATTAGCTTCACTGGAACTCTTATGAAGTAGATAGTAAGCCCAGGAAGATTGTGATGACCTTTCATCACACAATATTGGGACAGAGGTGAGAGTCTTCTAATTCAGAAATCTTTCCCCTGAACCGTCAGTCTTCTTGGGGTGATGATGTACTGAGCATCAGGTATTCTAGAATAGGAAATCATGTCTGTGGCACTGAGCCCGTAGGGGTTGGGAGAGAGGGAGGGGAGGGTTTCTTGTTTTCTAACTGAATAAATGCCAGAGCCCTCTGCACTAGCAGGAAAAGAGATGTCAAGATGAAGGACAAAAGATTGATTTTCAAAGCAGGATATATGAGCCTATACTTAGACCATACTATACAGACAGAATGAAATCCATTCTCTCTCTCTCTCTCTCTCTCTCCCTCTCTCTCTCTCTCTCTCTCTCTCTCTCTCTCTCTCTCTCTCTCTCTCTCTCTCTCTCTCTCTCCTCCCCTCTCTCTCTCTCTCTCTCTCTCTCTCTCTCTCTCTCTCTCTCTCTCTCTCTCTCTCTCTCTCTCCCCTCTTCCTTTCTCCTCCTTCCCTCCATCTCTTTATCCATTCCTTATTCTTCTCCCTCCCCCCTTTTTTCCTTATTTCCCTCCCCTCTTCTGTTCTCTCCCCCTCCTCTTTTCCCTTTCTCTCCCTCCTTTTCTTCCCTTCCTTCTTTCTCTTTCTCCTCCCTCCCCCTTTTCCTCTCCCCTCTCTTCTTTTCCCCTCTTCTGTTTCCCCTCTTCCCCTCAGTCTCTTTTCTCCCTTCTTCTTCTATCTGCCTTGTTCCCCTCTTTTTTTCTCTCTTTGTTCTTCCATCTTTCTCTCTCTCCATTTCCTCTCTCCCTTCACTTCTTTCTTCTTTTGTTCTCTCTTCCTCCCTTTCTCTCCTTCCTCCCTCTCTCTCTCCTTCCTCTCTCCAACCCCACATCCCTGTGTGTCCATCCCTCCTTTCCTCTCGCTCACTTTCTTTGTTGAATGTAAAAAAACACATATACACATACACACTCACTCAGAAAACACATTATTTACAGTCATCACAAGAGGTTATAAAACGGCTCATACCCAAGTGAATTGATTTTGGGGAACAAATGAGGACTAATTTGGGGTTTCTTTTGATGGTACTAATCTAGCCTTGACCAATTTTCCCTATGTTCTGCCCTAGGGATGACTCAGACTAGCTTTGGTGTCTTTAGTGTTCTCTTTATTCCCTTCCAACTTCCCTGACTTCTTCAAGTCTCAGCTAATATCTTTGCTGCAAGAAGCATTCCTGGGTCCCCCTTAATGCTACCTTCCCTCTCCAGTTATCTCTAAATTATCTTGAATCTAACTTCTTTGTACATAGATGCTGTGTCCTGCAATCGATGATGAGCTGCTTAAGGGCAGGGGCCATTTTAGCCTTTCTTGGCATCCCCAGCACTTAATAGTATCTGGCATACATGCAGACAATCTTGATAAATGTTTGTTGACTTGATTTTAATTTAAACCTTTTTCAACATCTGAGTATTCTCTCTTCTGACTGGGAATGCACTAGATTCCATCATAAATGATCAAAGATTCAGAATAACTCACTTTCATTCCAGGAGGGCTTAGATTCAATTTAACAGGTATTAAGGACTTCATGAGAGTAGGCTCTGGGCTAGATACCAAGCATACTAAGACCAAAAAAAAAAAAAAGACAATATTATAAGGGAACTCTTTTATTTTTTATTTTATTCAGGGAAGGGAGGTGAACAACAGACCCAATGTTAAATAAATTCAGCATATTCATATAAAGTAATTTGAGGAAGGGAGGTAGCTTTGAGATGAACACTGGGCTAGAAAGGTAAGTTGGAACCAAGGAATTTGTATTTTATCCTAGAAGCAAAGAATAAAATATATCATTCAAAGCCCAAATGGGCTTTGTAGCTTTTCTCTCACCAGCCCTGGGAGACAGAGATGCTAGTCTTCTCGTCATTTTACAAAAAATAAAACTGGGTTTCAGACACAATTTTCTGACGTGCACATTTAGGTCTCCTGACTCTAAGTATATTATCCTTCCTAATAAATCACTTTGCCTCTACATGGAGTCCTACCCCCAGCTTTTATATCATGATCATCTTTAGTCATGAGAACCAGTATATAAAGTAGGCCTTGCATAGCTGCGTGCCCAAACATCTGGTTTTTTTTTTTTTTTTTTTTTCTTGTTACAATGCTTTAAAGGGTCTAGCTTTGAAATGAACTTTATATTAAAGGTATGAAAAATGGTGTTTCTTTGCCCAGAGGGACTGACTGGAAAATAGGAAAGATAGCATGACACAATGGGGGTGGGGGGATTGGACTTGGAGAGAGGATGATCTGGGTTCAGGTTCTGCTTCTGTGGGGCCATGACAGATATTACCTCCCAATAATTCAGCAGCTCTCAAAGACCCAATTATAATCAAGTTAATTGGCACCATCAATTACATCTCAGATTTCTACCCATAATTTTTTAAATCAGAAAAGGTTAACAATTACTCATGTGTCTTTAGTGCTTTTAGTTATAAAAAGCTTTCCTCTCAACTCTCCTTTGAGGCAGATATTTCTAATGTTATCCACATTTTTCAAGGGAACAGAGGTTCTCGGAGATGAAAGTGATTTGACCTGGGTGATACAGCCAGTTAGAACAAGGATTTAAATGCAGAACTCCTGACTCCCAAGTCCAGTAAACTTTTACAAACACCTTACAAATAAATTATCTTTGTCTAGGATTTTGTCTATTACCGTAACATAAAAGGTAGCATTGGATCCTAATTATTGGTACAGATATAGAATCACATTTTTAAAAAGTTTTTCACCTGTTTTGTATTATGCCCCTCTTTGGCAATCTCCTAATACCTCTGAATTTCTTTTTAGAATGGTTTTTAAATGCATAAAATAAAACAGAAGTACAAAGGAACTCATATAATTGAGTTCACTATAATGTGAAATGCATTTTTAAAAAATTCACAGACCTCAGGTTTAGAAAGCCCTGTTTTAAATGGTGACTAATGAGCATCACGTGGTTGAAACTAATTCTTAGGGGCTCTATTATTTAAAAGTGAGCTTTTTGGTATTAAGTATAAGCAATGAGTCTTATACTACAAACGACATCAATCCTAATTGATTAGATCATTTGCTTTTCTCCTACTAGTTTTAGGTTGTTGTAAACATTAATTTGTTGATAATAAATCTAGAACTTACTAGCCAACAGCTGTTTTTTTTGGAATCTAGAGGTAGGATGATATGATACACCTGAAGAAAATATCAGATTGCTGATGTCTTTTTTTCCAGCATTCATTGGCCCTCCTAGAGACTAAGTAGGAAGGAAGTAAAATAGGAAGGAAGGAAGGAAGGGTGGATAGATAAAAGCTGAAAAAATGTTGGTAGATATATAGGACCTTGAATGTGGACCAGAAATTCGAAATTTTAGTCCTCAATAGCTAGAAATCAGTCTTTGAGAGAATCTGACTGTTAGAAATAATTTAAGATTATTGGGAACAAAATCTTGTTAAAGAAGTTAGGAATCAGGCTAGGGCCTCTCATTTTTCAGCCAAAGTGAGGTTGACTACAAAGCAATGAGGCTTTCATACAAACTATCTGGGAAGAAGATTCCTGGAGAAGTTCCAAATATGTTTTGAGTCTTTTAATTGATTTACTACCAAGGCAACAATCCTTATTTGGATATGGTAAGACTCAGAATTGTGAAAAAATGAAGGGAAGTTGTAGAGTGAAGGTTCATAGCTCATAACACTCTTCAAGTACTGCTTGAACCAAATTAAAATGCAATTGGGAAATATTTCCAAATAAATAAAATTACATTAGGACATAGATAATATTGATATGGTTTTCTAAGTTAATATGTGGCCTTCAGGGATTACCAAATAATTGTTTTAGAGCCTGTTTCTTTTTTTTTTTTTTTTTTTTTAATTTGACACCACTGTTGTAGAGAACTCTATTTTTGCTCTACATAAGGAAAAATGTCCAAGTAAGGGGAACTGTCCAATTAGACAGAATTTTCGTTGTAAGGGAGTGATTTTACTGTCACTATAGATTTCCATGCAGAATCTGGAGGATCCCTTATTGGGGAAAATAGTAGAAAGAATTCTTGGATTGAACAAGAAGGCCTTTGAGATCTAGTGAAGTCCTTTCACTTCTGTGAGCCCGTGTTTAAAAGTGATTTGCTCAGGGTCCTTCACTAGATCTGAGATTAGTACCCACTTCTTCTGGGTTTTTTTCCCTGAAGCATATCCATTTTCACAACAAATTTGCCTTTTTAGTGGTCCCCTGGGCATCTCCAGTTCTTTGGATATGTGGAGGTCAACGTTGCCATTTCTGGAGATCTTTAAGCAGATACTAGACCACATGTTGGGAATATCAAAAAGACAATTTTTGCACACAGATTGCATTAGATGCCTTTTCAGGATCCACCTCTGAGATTTTGGTGATTCTAAGTGGAGGAAGGATGGGGATTCAATTCAATATGATTCAATGATATTTATTAAGTGGGTAAAGTCCCAGGTTATAAAGACAGCAATGAGGGTGTTCTTATTCTCAAGAAGATTACATTCTACTTGTGTAGCACCAGTACACCTTGTTAAGTGAATACAAAATAAATCCCAGTAATAAAAGTTTTTTTGTAGGAGGGGACATTTAAACTGAGCCTTTATGGGAACTAAAGATTTCAAGAAGCAAAGGAAAAGATAGTATTGAGAAGTTGAGGATGTCTGAGATCATGAACTTGGATGATAGAGACAATGGTGGTGCCCTTGAAAGAAATAAAGAAGTTAGGAGAAAAGACAAGTTTACAGGAAAAGATAAACGAATTAGACATGTTAAGTTATCCTGCAGACAATTGGTGGTATGGAACTAGAGTTCAGGAAATAGATGAGAGATGGATAAATAAGTTTGGAAGTGATGTTAAAAGGGAACTGACAAGGCAGCTATTTGGTGTAGTGGATAGAGCACCAGTCCTGAAGTCAGGAGGACCTGAGTTCAAATCTGGCATTAAACACTTAACACTTCCTGGCTGTGTGACCCTGGGCAAGTCACTTCCCCCCCCCTTTTTTTTTTTCTGAGGCAATTGGGGTTAATTGAGAAGGAGGACAGGAAGAGAAAAAGGAGAATGTTGAGTCTTAAAAATCCAAGGAAGAAATTACCTAGAGGGGTAACAGTTTAAATCGGTGCAGAAAAGCCAAGAAGGATGATATCTGTGAAATAGTCATTGGTATTAGCAATTATGAAATCATTCAAGCTTGTGGAAGAAGCATTCTTGGTCAGAACCTTGACTACAAGAGGTAAGAAATGAGTGGGACATTAAGAAGTGGAGGCAATCAATATAGACTTTTTTTTTTTTTTTTTTAAGGAATTTTGTTATCAAAAAGGAGGTATGTTTGGAAGCAGGAGGAGAAGGGTGTGTGTGTGTGTATGTATTCAGGGAAGGAAGAGGAAGGGAAAAGGAGAGAGGGAGAAAGGACAGGTAGGCAGAAGGAAAAGGGGAAAGGAGAGGGAAGGAGAGAATCAAAGTAGTATACTCTCAGATAGGATCAAGGGCAGAAATAGAAAGATTGACTTTGGTAAAGAAATATAACCACAAACGTGTTTGACTAATATAATATTAGATGAAGACTGATGGCTAGAATATTGTTTTCCTAGAATCAAGATACAGAGAGATCTTAGGTTTAATATCAGTGCCCTCACTTGGGTTCAAGAAGTATAGGATGAATTGAAACATGGCTAAATAGTAGTTCTTTTGAAAGAAAGATGGGAGGCTTTTAGTAGACTATCAACTCTATACGTCTTCAGTGTGATTTGGAAATTAAAAAAAAAAAACAAAACTTCAGGTGATGGTATTTGACTGCATTAACAGAAACAATGTCCAAAACAAAGAAAGTGATACTCCTACTGTCCTTCTGCTCGGTCTTCCAGATTTGTATTATTATGTTCTATTCTGAATAGAATCTTTTAGTAAAGACAGTGATTAGGTGGATTAGTGGTGAGTTCAAATGAGTCTAAGATAAAATCAGTAAATTGAGTTCATGAACAGAAGCACAGAATAGCAGATTTGGAAGAGGTCTCAAAAGACATCTAATCTGATCCCTACCTGAACAAGAATTCTCTCTACTGTATACTTGATGGTAATCATCTAATCTTTGTTTGCTGTCTGGCAGTGAAGGAGAGTTAGGTAGTCCACTGAAGTTTTGGATATTTCAAATTATCAAAACATTTTTCCTTATATTAATCCTAAATGGGCTTCATTGCAACTTCTACTCCCTGCCTCTAGTTTTTCTTTATGGACCAAGCAGAATTACAAATTCCCTCTTCTGTGTGACAGCCCTTCTATTGTTTGCAAACAGCTTTTATATCTATCCCCAACCTCCCAAATCTTTCAGCTGAGATTAATGGGTCATGATGTCAAGGCCCTTCACCCATCCAAGTTGCCCTTCCCTGCTCACTCTTCACTTTAATAATGAGCTTTCTAAAGCTCCAAATGGGTTCTTACCGAGGCAGAAGACAATAGGAGCGTCATCTTCCTAGTCTGAGACACTCTCTGCTCTTGCAAGTTGAGATGGTTCTAAGGGGGATCATCTTCTTCCAGCATTTTGAATGGAAAGAAACTTTAGCAATCATCTCTCAGCCTTTTATTTTACAGATGAGGAAACTGAGGCCCAAAGAGAAGAAGTGACATTCCCAAAGTCACACAGGCAATGAGTAACTAAACTTGTTACTGTTCTCAATGTGCTACCGGAAGATGCCCCTTTTTCTGTTTGAAGTACCTGTAGATGAGGTGGAGCCAATAATTCAAAGAACAAATAGTGCTCTTTTTATTTTGACCTCCGTCCCTCCCCCCCTTTCAATTTAAGCCCAGTGCTTACAGGTGTACTCCTCAGCCCTTGTAATGAAGTACCAGAACAAATCCATTGTTAAAGGCTTCAGAAACAAAACAACCAGATTATTGTCAGGTTTCAGAATGCTTAAGTATTCATATAATGAATGAAAAGAAAATTATTACTGAGATAGAAATGACTTGCATCGTAATCTGGAAAAGAGGAATTAGAGAAACTGATGTTCATATTGTTATATTAATCATTTCTTGCCTGATAAGAGCTCAGTAGTCCATGATTTACTTGAGTCTTTGATGACTGGCCTTCTCAAGGGTCCTAGGGAGAAGAAATCCCCAGTCAGTAAGACAGAGAGAGAACTGGGAGGGAATAGAGAGAGGACATGGGAGAATGGTGGCTCAGTTAGCACAGGGGTGCTTGATCTTTTATATATTATGGGGACATCTAGCAGGCTGGTAAAGCCTTTGGACCCCATCTCAGAACAATATTTTAAAATGTTTATGACATAATAAATAGTGTTATAAGGGAAACCAGTTATATTGAAATGATTCCAAATTTTAAAAAAATTAAATCAAATTCACACTTCCAGGTTAAAACTCTTCTTCTCCCCCCCCCCCAAAAAAAAAAAATCAGGATGGATTAATGATTGATCAGCAGAGACATAGCCAAAAGATCTTGGTCCAAGTATTAGCTCTTATATTAACAAACTATGGACCTTTGGCACATCACATAACCTCTCCAGACCTCAGTTTCCTCATCCATAAGTGGAAATAATACTTGCACTTGCACTACCTATCTCATAGTTGTGTTGAGGAAAGTATTCTATAATAAGCAGAATTATTACTGTTACTGGTGAAAGATTCTCTCCCATAAGATGTCAGTATACTAGGCAGATCTAGTGAGAGAATCTCAGAGGACCTTGTCGGCCACTCTGTGTGTCACTCTCCCATGAAGCCAGCCCAGAGTGGCTAGTTTAAAAGATTTACACAGAAAATATTTTCATGACAGTTATAAAGGATCATTTTCCTTACCTCTTATTTGAAAAGAAACTTTCATTGCTTAATAGTAATACCAATCTGTAACATTTTACAGTTTGCAAAATGCATTCTTCGCAACAACCCTATGACACATTTAGTTCAAGTATTGTAATTGCTATTATGTATATGCAACTGAGACTTGGGGAGGGATGTGTGCAACCAGCTATGGCTACCTTTGTCTCTCATGGCCTTAGCGTAATTCTCTATAAAATGAAGGGATTGGACCATATGCCTCATTAGGTTCATTGCAGCTCTAAATTGTTTACCATAGTTTTTATGTCTAAATACAGACTTTAAACCAATGCCTTCTCTCTATGCTGCTGTACCTTTTCTTGTCATAGTGTCTTGCCCAAAGATCTGATATAATCTGAAAGGTCATTTTCACAACTGTAATTGTGTCTCCTTAGATTCCTTTATTTCCAGAGACAGCAGTGACCCTTTATAATTCTTGGCATTTATCAAAGAACAGAACTGTCTGTTTGATTAGAAGCAAGAAAAAGAAATCCTTAATAGAAAAGTGCATTAGGCATGTAGCCTCAAATTAGTTTTATCCTTATTTGTGTGTTCTCATCTAGAAAAGACATTGAAGATGATGTATTAAAACAAGCACAAGAAAAAAAATTCATGCTTGAAGGTTCACTAGTCAATGGAAGTGTTATTATATTTTGAGATGTTAACAGGCAGAGGTCTCACATAATTGAGCATTTCTTCAAGAGATCTGCCCATCTTGGGGAAAAAAAATTAATATAAGAATTGTCAAGTTTCCATCTGTGTGATTAAATACTACTACTTGAATAAGGGTAACCATGTCCTTTGTTTAACATTGGTTTATATAAGGCTCAAGAGATGTTCAACCACCACCTTGGGAGGAGCTGTGAAGGCATAATCGAAACTACTGCTGACTATTTATGGGTATAAACACAGGCAACATACTTTACTCTTTGTTGAGGATTCACCAAAGACAAGATTCATTGAAAAAGACCTTGATGTTGGGAAAGTTTCAAGTCAGAAGGAAAAGGGAACAGCAGAGGATAAGGAGAGATAGTCATGGAAGCAATAACCATGAGCTTGGACAGATTTGGGGAAATGCTTGGACAGATTTGGGAAAATAGTGGAGGATAAAAGAGAATGGTGTACTTTGTTATATGGGGTCACAGAGTCAGACGCAAACAACAATAATAAAAGGATCCATCAATGGTGGCGATTGGTGAGATTACAGATTGATTCTGTGGGAAATGTGAGAAATCATTGTCTAGAATATAGCAATTTTTTCATAGTCTCAGCCCATTGTGATATTGATTAAATCCTTTATGTGGAGCTATATGACCTTCTATAGATTCCACCTATGAGATTAGAATTATAGTAAGTGAACCTTGTCTCAATGTGTTTCTCCCAGCAAAATGGGGACTCTGCTATTCATTGTATCTGCTTGTAGGTTTCAGGAGGGAACCAGTTAAAGTCTTCAAGTTGATTATAACTATCCCGAAAGCTGTCTGTAATGATAAAGTGGACCCAAAATGGGGTTAGTAGTTCATGCCTGACTCATCTCTCTTGAGGCACTTCTTTCAATCAGGATACACTGGGATGATGCAGTAGTGCCTAACAGCCCAATTTAGGTGATTTTTTTGAGACAGACACCAACCGGATCTTTATCATTTAAAATAATCATGTAACTTTATTCTTCACTTGGAATATAAGAACTACCTTAGGTATCTTTACATCCAGAACGTTCAGTCCATTAATTCTCTTGCTGTCATGCTTTATCTCATGTTCCTTGACTTTTTATTTGGACTGTACCAATGTATTATACTTCAAGGGGACCTGTGATTTCATTGATCCCTAGGTCTCAAATGTCTCATAACCCTTTTACACTTTTAAAAAATAAGTGGGCCTTTAAATAGCCTTTGTTCACATGGGTTATATCAGTATTTGCTATTAGAAATGAAAACATCTTAGTATTGTTATTAAAATAGTTTTGAGCTCCCAGACACTCCTAAAATGATTCCTCAGACCACAATTTGAGAATCAATGGGCTAGGCTTCTAATTGGAGCTAGAAAGCACCTTAAAACAGAATGTCAAAGCTGAAAGAGGCATTTGAGCATAGAACATCAGAGCTAGAAAATAACTTGGACTATAACATGTAAGAGCTAGAAGGGGCTTTGGAACATAATATTCATACTGGAAGGAATCTTAGAGTATAGAATATCGGAACTAGGAGACTAACCTCCCTTTATTTTTTATAGATGAAATGACTTAGCTCAGCTCACCTAGGTAGTTACTTTGACAAAGCATTCTAATTGGAAACACTTTTGAACTCTTTAATGAAAATAATTTCCCTGGTAGTACATTCATGGATCTTTAATTTAGGGGTATCAGGCATGTAGCCTACAAGTGGAGGGACCAAATTAAAATGTAATTGGCAAATATTTAGCAAAATGAATAAAAACACAATAGCATATAGATAATGTTAATACATGATTTCTAAGTCAATATGTGGCCCACAGGGATCTTATACCTGATTTAATGGTTCCTGCTTCTATTTGAGTTTGACACCACTGCTCAAATTATTTTTTATCTTGCTCCTTATTAACAGTTAGCTGCTATAGATTGCTGAAGTCCAGAATCCTCAGCATGGATCCTTTGCAGAATTGTGGCCAAAATTTGTGATTGGCCTTTTGAAGAAGTTTCCTTGACTGTGTCTACCTTTATAGACAGATTGGCTCTACCTTTATATCACATCATTCTGTAGTCTACCCAGGAAGACTGTCTACATGTCTCTCTTTTTCTCTGTCTGTGTGTCTCTCTGTCTTTTCCCCTTCTCATCCTTTCTTTTTTTGTTGTTGTTCATTTGAGACCTAAAAACAATCATTTCATTTATTTCTACATCCCAATTCAATCATCTTAATCAGGCAGAATGATTTTGCCATTTGATTTGCTTTCTAGTCCACAAAGCAGACCAAAAGCCTCACATAGCCTTTGGGACTATTTCATAGGATATGTCCCAAAAAAGCACTTTTATTTGTACCTATTTCTGTTAAGGAAGAGACTGAGATATGGAAGTATAAGAAAGTAATTCTTAGGATACCTCTGTCTCTGCTGCTCCTTCAGTCACTTACTTATAGAGCCAGAAGAGCCTGGGAAGTCATTAAGTTCAATTGCCTTATTGTGCAGAAAAGGAGACTGAGGCCCAGAGAGATGAAACAATTTTCCTAAGGTCACATAGTGACAAAGGCAAGCCTCATCTTCAGGGCTTTGAGATTTCCAGACCTATACATACTCTCCATTATATTGAGTATATATCTCCTTTCTGCATCTACCTTCTGGCTCGGGTGATATGAAATTCAGAAGGAAAGTATCATTTGTAAAGGGAGTATCCCTGTATGCTACAGATACTGGGAGAAGAGGTTGACAGACTATATTTACTCTGGGATATTTAAGAGCATCAGGAATTGGATAGAACAGTGATATGTGGTGATAGGTGGTGGATATGATATCAGCATTGGGGTAGAAGTAGAGAATGGCAGTAATCAGTACTTTCTATGGACAGCATTGGCAGACTTTGGAGAAACAGGGAGGCATGGTGGTCTCTGAATCATAGGAGTGGGTCCCCTTTTGGGGAATCACCAAGAAACTTAATGTACCTTTTATTTTTGTCCCTGTTTTCTCTCCCTCTTCTCCCTTTCTCTTCTCGTTTAGTTTGTAGTCCCATCAGGTCTCCTCTGAGATAAAAATTCCCAATCCCTGGCTTGAGGGAATAAAGTATCCTAATAGTAGTGATCCTGTTAGTTGGTATTGTTCTCCCCATAAATTCATAGCTCATATCTTGTTCTGACCCTAATCATTCTTTCTCAGACCTTCTCAAACAAAAACATGTCTTCTGGGTTTTTGATCTTGTGAGAAGACCCTTGATGTTCTTGGTGGACTTCATGCTCACTTAAATCCAACTCACTTGCATGTCATGGCATTACTTCCCTGATGTCATTGCTATTTATCTTTCGTTTTTGAAGAAGACAATCTCTTTGAGTAGTAGTAGCTGCCTCCCTGGAGACCCAGTTGGAACTGGCTAATTGGACAACACAGCTCTCTCCTCATCTCTTCCCTTTTTCCCATCTTTCTTTCTCTCCTCTTTTTCTTTCCCTCCCTCCCTTCCCCTTTCCCTCCCTATCTGCTGAAACCTTTCAAGATAATCTTGGAATTTACTGGCTAGATTCTTTCTTAAGAAACCTGCCTTAAACCCAAATCACTTTGATTCTCAGTGATTGGCCAACAATAGGCCCCAGATCAAGACTTACTTAGTCATTGTTTGGATTCAGATTGTCTCAGAGTAAATGTAAATAGTAATTGTTTCTATTTTGGCCCCAAACCCTGAAGGTCTTTCCCTCTCATGTTGATTTTTTTTTTCCCTTTGACTAAGTAAAAGAGATCATTTTCTGCCTCATTTCTTACCCAGTCTTAATTACCGATTGGGTGTTGCCTTAGTCAAACTGAGACTTTTTAAATTCAGTTTAAAAAGGTCAAGGTCTTCCATTACATCTAGGGTTTTCAATCATTCTGATCTATATTATGTCAATGGCAAATGGACCCCAGTGGTTTAAGAGGAAAAAGTGAGACTGTTGACCTTATACAGCCCTCCTTCTCTTAAATCCAATTAACTTGCATGTCAATGAATTGCTTCCCTAATATCACCCTCCTTTTCAAGAAAGATGGACAAATAACAACAGCTTCATAGAAATTTAGGAAACATGGTTCAAGGCAACTCAGTACTTCTTGGTGGGTTTAATGAATTTCCTACCATCAAGTCACACTCAGGGAGATGCCAATTAGCTAAGATTCCATACATTGAGCAGAACAGGGAAGGAATATCAGGTAAGGGGAAAATGCATGTCTGGGACCTAGAAAGTTTGCTGGACTGAAAGATTTGGCCAGGAAAAACAAAGATTTTCCTAGGCTGCAGTTACCTCTGCATTAAATGGCCCCATATAATTTTACTTTGTGAGTGCTTGTGTCTGTATTTTGTAGTCTTTCCATTTCTTTCCTCTCTATGAGGTTTTGCTGCTGCTCATGTATCTGCCTTTAGCAGATTTCTGGCCCCATACTGATCTGTTTTGGGCTAGAAAATAATATAATTCAGTTATTTCCATTTGTATCTAAAATAAGATTAAATCAGTAAAATGAGGGCATAAGGGAAGTGTGGACTTTGTAGCAGCCATGATGCCTGCTCTGATGCTATTTCCCATACTCTGTCATGTTGTCTGTGTTCTGCCTAGATGAGGTTATTGAATAAATAATGTCTCAGTGAGTGATGTGTTCTTTGGCACATTTCAGGAAAACACTTTTAAAGTTTGTTTGGTTTTGTTTTTTTTTTTTTTTTTTTTTTTTTTTTTTGGTCAAATTTCTATCACATTGATTTCCTTTTCTCCTTTTTGCTGTTCACAGTGGTTTAAACTTTATTGATCTGATGGTGAGACAAGGGAATATTGACAACCCTCCCAAGACTCCTTTGGTCCCTGGATTTGAATGCTCTGGGATTGTGGAAGCCATTGGAGACAATGTGAAAGGCTATGAGGTAATAACAGGAGGATGGTTTCAGGAGCCTGAATTATCTGGAATCACCTGATGAGAGGGAGATGATATCAAAGGACATGTATAAAAAAATGTGCAACCTGTCATAGAATCAAAGGTTTTAGGACAGGAAGGAAATTTAGAGATCATCCAGATTAGGAGCTTTTAACCTTGTTTATATCAAGGACCTCTTTGGCATAATACTATTGTGGTTTGTAATCTACACTCATAATTGAAGGAAATGCCAAATTTCAGCTAGAGATTAGTGAAAATAAATATTCCTTCCTAGTACAAGTTCCCAGATTTCCCTTCCTCTTCCACTTCCAGAAATCTCTTCACATATTGCTTGTGGATTCCAGATTAAAAACCCCTGAGCTAGGCCATGCTTTGATTTTATATGTGGGTCAAGTGAAGGCTCAAGTAGTAATTACTCATTAAATCATGATTCCGAGTCATATCATCTGATCTAAAATGCAGGGTTTTTCCTTGGGGTATACCCTGGGAGCTTGAATATGATATAGTGGGAAGAGGTCTGAAGTTAGAAGAAACTTTACTTCTGATACTTAGTATCTGTGTGACCATGCCATGTAACCTCTGCAGTTCTCAATTGGCTCATTTATAAAATGGGTATAATAATATTTGTAAGTTGTATTTCCTACAGTTGTGGTAGGATGGATATAAGTACTTTGTAACTTTAAAAAGTATACATAAATACATATATATGCATGTGTATATATCTTTTCACTTTTATATATAATATATATTATATATGTGTATGAATATGCATACCTATTAGCATGTATATATTATATTACTTAATATATTCATGTGTATATATTATGTATGTATGTGTTCATATATGTATATATTGCCATATAGTCATTTAATATATATATTATAATATAAATATGTTATTGGGACTGAGAACACTGTTGGCTTCTAATCCCTGCTCTGCCTCTATGTTTATGTACGAGTTGAAGAAAGTCATTTCCCTTATCAGAGCCTCAACATTAGCTAACATTTACATAGTACTTTAAAAAATTTACAAAACTTTTATATCCATTATCCTGGACAACCTGGAATCCCAGCATGGATCCTACCTCTGATATTGGCTGTGGGACCCAGCCAGCTCTCATGGGGATGGGGGTCTAATTAATCCATTCAGCTTTGGAGATCTGCCCTGGGGGTGAGCTGTACTCCTCATTGATAGGTGAATGAACCCCCACTCCCCATCATTTGTTGTGCCTATCTGGCTCCATACTATGCTTCACACCCCAAGATACTACCCCAAGAGCTAGCTGGTGGTACCTGCCCCCTAGCTCCCTTCACTGGTTTCCACTTCTTGCTGTGAGAACAATAATCAGATAATTAACACCATGACATTTACATCACTTGTGATACCTGGACCCAAGACTCTTTCTTGGCAATTGCTCTCTTATGTATGTAAGTCACTGGATCACTCTGGCACCTGTGTTTCCCTTACAAAGTGAGAGGGTTGGGCTAAATGATTCCCAAGAGCGCTTCCAATGAGAAATCTTCTTGTCATCTATAGTGGAGACTAATAATTCTATTACTGTGTCTTAGGATTTTAACAATTATTGTCATCACTATGTGGCAGGGAAGCTACTGGTCCCCTTCCTTCCTGTTGAGGCTGTCTCTAGGAGCTTCCTCTCACTTTACATTTTCCCCCACAGATCGGAGACCGTGTCATGGCGTTTGTGAATTACAATGCATGGGCAGAGGTTGTTTGCACACCAGTGGAGTTTGTCTACAGGATCCCAGATGACATGAATTTCCCCGAGGCTGCCGCCTTCCCCATGAACTTTGTAACTGCCTACATGATGCTTTTTGAGGTTGCCAACCTGCGAGAAGGAATGTCAGTGCTAGTGCACTCTGCTGGAGGTGGCGTGGTAAGTAACTGTCATCTGGGATCAGGAAGGCATGGGCCAGAGGAAAAGGAGTCTTATTAAGAGAATCTTGGAATGCCTATGTCCTTTAAATAAAGGGTTGTAATAACTGGGCTCAGAGATTGGGTCTCTGGGTGAGAGGGATCTGAGAGGTGGTTTCTCTCTAACATGTTTTGGAGATGCCCTCTTCATGTGAGGGGTTTCATTCTCTTTGGATGGGTGGACATCTCGCATGTGGTGTGAGAGATCTCAGAGTTGGTGCTTGCAAATGTGAGGAGAGTTTTTGATTTTTGGATATCAATAATGATATCTGGTTCTATAGAAGCTCAGAGATGGGTCTTGCTGTCTTTGACTCAGAAATAGTTTCTTGCAGTTGATGAGTGTCTCAGATAGGCTTTCTGTATATTAATTATCTCAGATTATCTCTCTAGATATAAAGGATCTCAGATGGTTGTTTAGGTTTGGGTCTCACAGGATTTCTCTGGATGTGAGAGATCTCAGATAACGTCTCTAAGTGTATTTAAGAAAGCCAGAAATGGTCTTTTTTGATTTAGGTCTTTTTGAGACTAGATCTTAGTGATAGTTTTTTCTGAGTTTGACTTTCAGGAGCCCTACCAAATTAAAAATAACAATTTTCAAAAAGAAAAAAAAATCGGGAAAAGTGCTCAATTAATTGAAAAAGTCTGAAAAATAGATGATGTATTTCACTCATGGACCTTCCATTTCTGTAAAGGAGTGAAGTGGAATTGTCTTTTTATCACTTCTTTGGAGCAATATTTATTCTTTGTAATTTTGAAATGTTCCCTTTTGATCGTTTTGTTCTTTCCATTTACATTCTTTTGGTCATTGTATATATTTTCTTGGCTTTGCTTCATTTTGTTTCTGTTCATGTAAATCTTTCCAAGCATCTCTGTATTCAACATTTTCATGTACTGCTATTTGTTTAATTATTCCCCAATCTGTGAGCAGCTATTTTGTCTTTGATTCTTTACTGTCACAAAAAGTACTGCTGTAAATATTTTGGTATAGATGAAGATTTTCTTTTCATCAATGATTCTCCAGCAGTGGGATCTTGATATAGAAATTCATGAACATTTTAATTTTACATACATAATCCCAAATTGCTTTCCAAAATATATGTATTTATTACAGCTCCACCAACAAAGCACTAGTGTATTTGCTGCCAGTGCCTCCAACATCAATTCCCAGCTCTATTAAATAATTATCTATTTGACTTCAGTAAAGCCACTTCCTTTTTTAGAGCAGGGCCCCAGTTCCCTCATCTGTAAAATGGGAACAGTAGTACTTGTACAAAAGTACTTTGTAGATATTAAAGTGCTCTTGAGACATGCATTACACTTGTTTTAGACAGGGAATCATCTTAGTTTGTCTGTTTTTTTGCTTGGGTTAATATTAAGCAACTGTTGAGAGAGGAGAAAAAATGACAATGATGTAGCTCAAGAAGTAAGATATATTCGACTTATGATTGTCCTAAACACAGTCATTTCTCAATAATGTCATTAATAGAGTATAACCAAAACCCCAGTAAAACCACAAAATCCCAAGGTAATGCTTTTAAATCTTTACCCATTTATAACTTCTGGAATTAAGTGTCCCTTGTAATTCCATTTCACCAATCAATTAACAGCCTATCCTTAGCTGAGATATTTTCTATTCCCTTCTCCAGACTAGAAACTGAATAAACCCAAACAATAACCTATTTAGCCTAATTAAGACAAAGAGTCCTTAATGAAGTTAAAGGAGAGTCTAGATCAGGGCTTCTTAAACTTTTTCCACTTGTGATCCCCTTTTGCCTGAGAAATTTTTATGACCCTGAGTGTATAGGTATACAAAATAGGTATAAAAATAAAATATTTACTGATAATAAAATAATTTTATGGCCCCCACATTCAGTTACAAGTCATCATATAAGATTTCAAATCACAGTAGAAGAAGCTGGGGTCTAGCTGATGTTCAAAGAACCCCAAGCTTCTATCAGGTTTGTGCCCAAGAAGGGGTCACTGGAAGAGCTCACCATAATTCTGAAGCAAACATTAATAAAACTGACAAGAAAAAAAAAACATAGGAGAGTGTTGAGTTCTTAATTGTTCATTTTACATGCATATAGTCTTATAACCTCAAAGTATAGAAACAGAAATACTTGGTATTTATCATTGTTAGAGAATGCTGGAACTAGAAGAGATTAAAGAGCATGCACTGTTAGATTTCCATGAAATTTTAGAACATAGAAATGGTCTGTCAGACTGGGATAGATATTAGAACAGACACTCTATGACTGGGAGGGACATTAGTACTGTTAGAGTTGATGTTATAACTAGAAGGCATGTCAGAGATCATGTGGTTCAGCCATCTTATTTTTCAGATAAATAGCCGAGAGTCAGAAAGGAGATGTGACTGCCCATAATCAGAGCCAGGATTTGAACTTAGATCTCTTATGAATCTCAGTCGACTTTTTAGTCATTTTATCACTTCATGTGGAATTCATTTGTTCACCCATATATTCAAATATAGTTTTAAATTATAAACAGATGGTTGGATTTTTAAAATTATTAATCTGAAAGTGTCCTATTTAAATTATTTAATAAAATCAATTTGATTTATTAATAACAACAATTATAGCTAGCATGTATATAGTGCTTTCCCATTTGCAAAACATTTTACATAATCTCTTTTAATCATCACAGCAACATTATGAGATGGTTGCTATTGTTGTTTCCATTTATAAATGGGAAAATTGAGACTGAGAGGAGTTAATACTTGGCCAGGGTCCCACAACCAATAAGTCTTTTAGGAAAGATTTAGCCCAACATCTTCTTTTTTTTTTTTTATTTTTTATTTAATAGCCTTTAATTTACAGGATATATACATGGGTAACTTTACAGCATTAACAATTGCCAAACCTCTTGTTCCAATTTTTTCACCTCTTACCCCCCCCCCACCCCCTCCCCTAAATGGCAGGATGACCAGTAGATGTTAAATATATTAAAATATAACTTAGATACACAATAAGTATACATGACCAAAACATTATTTTGCTGTACAAAAAGAATCAGACTCTGAATTATTGTACAATTAGCTTGTGAAGGAAATCAAAGATGCAGGTGTGCATAAATATGGACTGGGAATTCAATGTAATGGTTTTTAGTCATCTCCCAGAGTTCTTTTTCTGGGTATAGTTAGTTCAGTTCATTACTGCTCCATTAGAAATGATTTGGTTGATCTTAGCCCAACATCTTCTTGATACCTCCATTTAAATTTAAGAGTTTCTAGTCTCTTGGGTCATGAGTGTTTAATCTCCCTTACCCAAATATTCCTTTATTCTCTATCAGAATTAGAACATCAATCTTGCATGAGGTTTCAATAATCTTAAGATCAGAATCTTTTGGCTTTGGCATTAGTACATCTTGGCAAACAGATTAAATCCAAGAAGTCCCAAATTAGCAGAATTTTCCTTGAAAATAGGGTTGTTTTTTTTTTTCTTGATGTTCTCCTGTTGTTTCAAGATAGACCACCAAAAGGATGTGAACAGACAATTTTCAGATGAAGAAATTGAAATCATTTCTAGTCACATGAAAAAGTGCCCTAAATCACTGTTGATCAGAGAAATACAAATTAAGACAACTCTGAGGTACCTTTCAGATTGGCTAAGATGACAGGAAAAAAATAATGATGAATGTTGGAAGGGATGTGGGAAAACTGGGACACTGATACATTGTTGATGGAGTTGTGAACTGATCCAACCATTGTGGAGAGTAATTTGGAATTATGCACAAAGGGCTATCAAACTATGTACCCTTTGATCTAGCAGTGTTTCTACTGTGCCTTTTCCCCCAAGAGATCATAAAAAAGGAAAAAGGGGCATATGTAAAAATGTTTCTAGTAGTCCTTTTTGTAGCAGCAAGGACCTGAAAACTTTGTGGATGTCCATCAGTTGGGGAATGGTTGAATTGAATAAATTATGGTATATGAATGTTATGGAATATTATTATTCTAGAAGAAATAATCAGCAGGATGGTTTCAGAGAGTCCTAGAGAGACTTACATGAACTGATGCTAAATGAAGTGAGTAGAACCAGGAGATCATTATACATGACAACAGCAAGATTATATGATAATTGATTCTGATGGACGTGGCTCTCTTCAAGAATGAGATGAGCCAAATCGGTTCCAATAGACTTGTGATGGAGAAAGTCATCTGCACCCAGAGAGAGCTTGTGGGGACTGAGTGTGGATCACAATTTAGTGTTTTCACTCTTTCTGTTGTTTGCTTGCATTTTGTTCTCTCATTTTTTCCCCTTTTTGATCTGATTTTTCTTGCGCAGCATGATAATTATGAAAATACATATAGAAGAACTGTACATGTTTAACATATATTAGATTACTTGCTGTCTAGGGGAGGGAGTTGGAGGAAGGGAGTGAGAATTTGTAACAAGGTTTGGTAAGGGTGAATGCTGAAAATTATTTAGGTACATGTTTTGAAAATAAAAACCCTTAATAATAATAATAATAATAATAATAAGCCTCATTCTAATATCCTGGTGATATTAAAAAGTAGAGATACGTTGGTCTAGTTGTGACTCCCACTTCTCCTCTGGACCAGAATTTAATGTGCACTTTGTGCCTCTATAGCACTGCCACAAAAAAAAAAAAAAAAAAAAAAAAAAATCTTTAGTCTTTTTGTTCTTGTTAGTAGTTCTGTGGTTTATTCTTATGGAGAACTGCCCTGGCAAATGTCCTATGAGCTACAATTATTGCTTTCAGCGGGGGTTCTTGAACAGATCTTAATTGATTTATAGTGGGCTTCTTTGCTGCCTTTTCTCATGATATGCCAAACCGTATGTCTAGCTGCTTTTGAGGGGTAACTAGCACATTCCTTCCAAGCTCCAGTGCAAATGGAAACTCTTTCATCATTCAATTGCTAACAAAGTTCTGTCTAATTTTAATTACCTCTCTCTTTTCTCTTTTAGACAGTTTCTGAATATTTTTCTTGCAAACTAGGAAGTTTAACTAGGAATGTTTAGGTTGGAGAAGAAAAGATTTAAAGGCATGTGATTGATGTTTGTATTTGAAATACTGTCATGGTGTAAGAAATATTAATATTTTTCCCCAATTAGCTCTAGGAGGCAAAATAGGGGGAAATGTTTAAATTTAACTTGAAGTAAAGAAAACTTTCCTAACAATTAGAACTATCCTAAAATGGAATAGTTGCCTTAGGATATGGTGGTTTCCCTATCCCTAGAGGTCTTTAAACTTAAAGATCACATCTTGGAAGCTGTATTTTCTGAAATTCTGCTTAGCTCTTGGACTCTGCAATTCATGGATTTCTATTTAAATTCAGCCAACATGTATTAAGCCACATTATCTAATCTAAGTTATAGTTCTAAATCCTAATGATGCAAAACCAAAAAGGAAATAGCCTACTCTTGAGAAGTTAACATTCTACTGAGAAATTACAAGTGTAATAGTGAGTATATCTGAAGTAATTTGAAGAGGCAGAGATCTCTAGTTCCTGGCAGGATCCAGGAATGTTTACATAGGAAGTGGTGCCTGAGCAAAACCTTGAAGGAAAAAAGAAGTTAGAGAGGTGAAGTTGAAGAAGGAGTTCATTCCAGAAAAGAGGGACTAGCTTATGCCAGTAAATTAGGGTTGGGCAGGGTAGAATGCTGAGTTTGGGAAATAGCCAATGGTCTAAAATGTTTGGAACACATAGATTATGTAAGTTATTTAATCTGAAATCAAATACACCCCAGTTTTTTTCACATGAATAGTCAATAAACAATGTCTTCCCTATTCCATATTTGTGCATTTGAATACACTGAATTGCTTCCAGAAAACTGTTCCTGATCATTAGCAGTTCCATACTATGAGACATCATCCATTTTACTGGAGAGCCATGTAAAGTCATTAATACCCCCTAGGTTTTAGAGTCTTAAAATCTCCCAGTGACCCCAGTTAAAGACTTCTCTTAGAAGTATCATGTAGACTTGTACTGGTCCAACATCAATTCTCCCATGTAGCCTAATCAAAAAAGATTCCAGGTAGGGTTGAATGAATACTCTTTGCCTTTCTCAGTTCTGCATACAAAAGTAACAGCCATGGCATGGATGCTGAAAGGAAGAAATTTGGGAGAAGTTTAAGTACCTTCCAGTAAGCTGATAGCAGGAGTTTCATGTCCCAAGCAGCATCTTCAGTGCCAAAGGTCTTTGGAATGAAATCAGGGCATGTATTTAGATGAATGATCCTCGATTATTAAATTCTATTCATTATGAATGTTGCCTTTACCACTGTAGTTCAAACCACTTTGAATTGAAAGCTCATGGAAGTGTTCATTGGGATTATTAGAAAACTTCTGATCTGCTTCTGTGCTTCTTCATTTTCAGATTGCTGCCTGATGAGCTAACTTTCTAAAGATTCACTTCAACTATCACCTCTTCCAGGAAACCTTTCCTGGTCCTTCTAACTTCTAGTGCCATCCCCTTGGAGTAGGGCTATGTTGATAAATGTTTTACAACTGGCTCTGTGGGTTGGAAGGGAAAGGCAGGATTGAGAGAGAGCTAGAATATATTCAAGGCACACTTTCAAGTTGAATCTGCATTAATCACATTTTCTCCATCACTTTCTTCAGTTATTCAACCAATAAACATTTCTTAAACACTTCCTATATACCAGGCTCTGTGCTAAGTACAGGGGATAGAGAAAAGAGCAAAATACAATCCCTGTTCTCAGGGAGTTTAGTCTAAAAAGGAAGAAGGTGTATAAATTATTATGTACAAATGAGATACATAGAGGATAAATTTGAAATAACCAATAAAAGAAAAGTACAATCAACAGAGCAATAAATTAAACCTTGAATTTTAGTATCTGCCAGTTTCCAAAACGTACATGTTTATAATGAAAATTTAGCAACTCTAGGTAGTAGAATTGGTAGATTGGAGCTGGCTCTAGCACCTCTGCTTTAGGATTACTTTCCATTTATTATACTCTATTTTTGTCTTGGGTATTTTGGTAAATTAAAAAAAAAATATCTCCCCCGTTAGTATGTCTGCTTCTGGAGGCATTCCCAGTGCTTAACAATGTCTGGCACACAATAAACATTTAATAAATGCTTATTGAATGAGTGAGAGAAAAGTAAAGACCTATCTTGGAGAGCATAATACAACAGAAAAGATAAAAGCAAGGAGGGATGTTACAAAGTAGAACTCCAGTCCTGAATAGTTAACTCATCAACATCTCTACCTGGATGTCCTGTCAACCTTGCTGTTCCTCAAATGTGACACTCAATTACTGCCTATACCCCATACCAGAAGTACTTTTCCTCCTTATTCCCACCTCTTATCTTAGATTCAGGCCTTCCCTCTGATTCTTTCCCCAGTTTTTTTTTTTTTTCTTGTTTGTACATCATTTTCATGTTTCCTCCCTCATTAGACAGAAAACTCCTTGAGAGTAGGAGGTAGTTTGGGATTTTTGCCATTCTTTGTATCCTCAGGAGTTAGCTCAGTGCCTAGCACATAGTAGGCACTTTAACATGGCAGTCAACTGACTAAAACACTATGTTTAGTAGTATAGTCATACTACACATTCCACTTCTCTACATATGTATCCCATCCCTAGAATTTATTTTCTCCTCATTTCTGCCTTTCATTATTCCCATCTTACTTTGGGATTTAACTCATACATGATGCCCTTTCTTCTCTTCCTCCTATTTATGTTTTTCCACTTCTCCGATTCCCTTGTATTTGTTTGTTGTTCAGTCGTTCTATTCCTCTGATTCTTTATGACCCCATTTGGGGTTTTCCTGGCAAAGATTCTGGAGTAGTTTGCCATTTCCTTATCCAGTTCATTTTATAGATGAGGAAACTGAGGCAAACAAGTTACTTGTCCAAGATCTCGTATCCAGGAAGTATCTGAGGCCAGACCAGAACTCTAAAAGATGAATTTTCCTGGCTTCAGACTGCCCCTCCCTTGTATTTACTTATCTCCATATATTTTCTATTCCTCCAGGAAAATGTAAACTGTTAAGGTCAAGGGCTGCTTTGGTTTTGCCTTTTTATCTCTGATGACCAGCATAATACCTGGCACAGAATATTAATAACTATGGAATTGAATTGAATGACTGAACTGGAAAGATAGTTTAAAAAATAGAATGTCAGAGCTAGAAAAGCACTTGTGTGTCATCTAGTATGGTCTAATTTATCTTATAAGGGAGGATTTGAGGTTCAGACAGAGAGATAAGTATATGGACTTGAATATATCAAATAACTTTACAGTTTTGATAAATAAAATGTTATTAAAATCTGCAAAAACCATTTGCAAGTAGAGGTATTTGATTGAAAGGACACTAAGTGAAAAAGGTTAATGAGGAATTAATGACTATAGAATATTTCTGTGATGATTTTTGTCAAGATATTAGGAGACACCTTGTTTTCTAGAGATGAGACCCAGCATGCAAGCTGTGCCCTGATCTTGACCTAGTAATAATCCTTTGCGCTCACCCTCTTAATAGCTTTACCGTTTGATCACATAATTACATAATTGTGAATCACAAAATCACATAATTATTGTATTGTTTTTACTAATACCAGGTATGTTCTGGGCTCAGACAAGTTCTGGTCATGGAGCCTTGCTATGAATCAAACTTAGTATATTGTTGCTGTTGCCTTTCCTTGTCAGGCCTACACCTCACTGAACAAGGGGCTCCAAAATTTAAGTCCTTACTTGCAAGCTGTTTCCCTCACTTTGAAATTAAGCTTCTATTTGATTCCTGACTCTGCTTTGTTTGACTTCATGCATAAGACAGAAGCCAGTTCTGTGTGGTTGAAAATCTAGAGTGTAATTCATTGAAGGTTTTACACAGTTCAGAAAACTGTTTCTGATAAGTAGTCCTATGCCATATAAGAAATGGTCTATTTTGTTTGAGATTCATGTAAAGTCATTAACACCCCCCCCCCTAAATTTTAAGAAGTCATAGAATTGTGTAGTGTTAAGGGACCTCAGAAGCAATCTAATCCGGTTTGTATCTGTATCAGGAATTTCTTCATTAGCCTGCCAGAAATTTAGTCATCCATTCTCTATTTGAAGACCTCCATTGAAGCCCATTTCGCCTCTGGAGAGCTCAAAGCAATAGGAAATGTTTCTTTATATTGAGCTGGAATTATTTTCCTTACATATTCCATCCTCCTCATTTAGTTTTTCCCTCTATGTTGAAACAAAACAAGATTTCGGCTATGTGATAGCCTTTTAAATTCATGAAGATAGTAGTCTTGTTCACTTTAAATCTTCTCTTCTCCCAACCACACATTCCCAGTTCTTTCAACATATCATAGCTTTGAATCTCCTCACCATACTAGTCACTCTCCTCTTTGGAAGTGCTCCCACCTGTCAATGTCTTTACAATGCAGCGTCTAAAACTGAACACTCTAGGTGTGGCTGTGTAACATTGAGTTATTTAATTTGAAATCACCAAGACCCCCAGGTCTTTTCTCAATGAATGGTCAATAAACAATGTTTTCCCCATTCCACATTTGTATATTTGATTTTAAAAAACGTTTAAAATCTTTTAAGAATGTGTTTTAAACCACATTTATTTTCCAGTAATTCCCACATGCACATATTGCATTCCATTATAAAAATAACAAAGCTATCTGAATCTCATACATAACTATAATTAATAGGCATACCTATTCTCATCAATAGTCTTATATCCTCTTAAGCAATTGCAAGAAAATGTTTCTTCATCCAGATAAGTGTCTATAGCCATTGGGCATTGCTTTTAATCTGAATTCCATTATTTTTTAGTGTTTTATTTAATTGTCATATCATTGTGTATATTATTCCCTTGACCTTTGGTATCAGTTTACATGAGTCTAATGTAAAGTACTGTTCCTTTATTATATAAATATTTTATTGACTGAATGGTGGAGAAAGGAAACATTTATGTGAAAAACGGAGAAAAGTAGCTTGAGAAGAGATATAGACAGTCCTAGAAGAACCTGAATGAAAGCATTTTCTCTCTGAAATAAATGTACTAACAGATGGCTGGAGCACATTATTTCTCAGTAGGTAATAGGACTATTTTCTAGAACATGGACATTAACTACTGAAAAACTGAATCAAAGAACTGTGGGAAAACTTTGAGGAAAATTACAGCCTGGTTATTTGTGTCATGTGACAGGAATCTGGATTTGGGGGTTGTCAACTTAAATGGGAAGTTTTTGACTGAGGGCATGGGAAATCTAGGGCTCCCTTATACACACACACACACACACACACACACCCACCACAGTTATCCTAGGACCTTGAGAATGAACAGTTGCAATGTGGTCACCACCTATTCCTAGCATCGGTACAGTTAGGTGAGTAAGCTTATCCTCAACTCAAAAAGAGAAATCAAGAAAGTTGAGCGTAGGTCCTTGTAATGTGATTTAGAAGAGCAATTTCCAACCAAATTATGTTTGTGGTTCAGTACCAAATGAGGAGATTGATTTAGGCATCAAATGTTGGGGTTCCATCATGTGAAGAATTCACTAAGGCTGTTCTCTTTGGTAAAAGGTAGACTTATTTAGAAAAAAAATGAATATTTATTATAAAAGATACCAGCAATGGTAACTGTGAAATAGTGGGAGAGCATGTAATAATTAGTAATGGAAAAGACAAATTCTTTAATGGAATTCATAATTAGCCAGGAGAAAGGGAATACTCCTTGAAATTGAAGTATGCTCTTAGCTGGCAGGCTAAATCCATAAAAGAGTTTAGCACCCTAAAAGAGTCAGTTATAAGAAGAATAAAGACACCACATGCCATGGCGGGGAGGGGAAAGGGGAAAGACACCACGAGGTAGAATGCTGTGATAGGCTATAACCCCGAAAGAGATTCGGCAAAGGTGGCATGGGCCATAAATAGATTGAGGAGAAATTTAACATTGGAGTTTTAATATAACTTTGATTTCTGACTGCATACATCAAAGTGGGGCTACTCATAGCCTACACAGAAGATGGGATTATAAAGTTGAACTGATCCCCATCAGTACCCTTCTCTGCTTGCCTCAGGAGTAACTTTATCAGTACTTCAGGCTCTCTCTGCTAACCCTGTTTAGTAATCCAGGACCTCATCCATTAAGACAGGACATTCTATTATATTCATGCATCAAAATTGTTCATCTGTTCCCTAAGTGATGTCCACTTTGTTTCTCATGTTTGTGTAATTTATTTATTTATTTATTTTTGAAACTGTACCTGTGATGCTTTCTGCTTGAGAACCCAAGACACTTAGTTTCTCTGGATTTTAGTTTCTCCATCTATGGAATGAGGGGTTTTGACTATGTGGCCTTTGAAACTCCTCCTAATTAGGGGCAGCTAGATGGTGCAGTGGACAGAACCTAAGTCCTGAAGTCAGGAGTATCTGATTTCAAATCTGACTTCAGACACTTACCACTCACTAGTTGTATGACCCTGAGCAGGTCACTTTAATCCCAATTGCCTCTCAAAAAAAAAAAAAAAAAAAAAAGCAACAAAAACAAAAATCCAAACTAAACAACAACAAAAATAAAACAAGAAACTCCTTCCAACTTTACTTCATTATATCCTCATAATAATCCTGGGATTTTAAGTGAGAAAATTGAGCCTGAAAGAAGTGAATTGACTTTTGAGGTAGGATACAAACTCAAATCATTTTGACTTCCAAGTTCATCCACTTTGCCACCTAGCTACTTTTCAAAATTATCCCTATTAAATGTTAGATTGTCAGCACTGTCTGGGTGAGTTTTTTTTCCAAGCTCATTTCTGATTTCTTTGCATTAGTGCTTCTACTCAGTCCTATCACCAAAATATATATATATATATATATATATATATATATATATATATATATAGGGAAAAAAGAAAAGAAGGTTCTGGAGAGAATCTTGGAGAGAGATTTGTGGTTAGTGAATATGATTTAAATGGAGATCCAGTAAAAGAGGAGTATGAGCAGACACATAAGGGGAGAATCAGGATAGGACAGAAGAACCAAAAGAAAAGATGGAGTATCCAGGAGAAGTGGACAATTAACCTGTCAATGACTGTAAAGAGGACAAGGAGAGTGAGGATTAAAAAAAACCTTTTGATTATATCATTTGTAACATTAGAGGGGATTGTTTCAGATAAATGATGAAGTTGAAAGCCAAACCACAGAAAATTAAGAAAAGAGTGAGGTGGGGGGGGGGGGGGGGGGGGGGGGGGAAGCAGAAGGAACCCATTGTGGGTGGCTGGCCTCCTCCAAGAAGTCAGAAAAGATATGGAACAATGGTTATTAGGGATGAAGGGATCAAGTAGGGATTTTTTGAGTATGGGGAGACACGGGCATGCTTGTAGGCAGGAGGGAAACAACCAGTAAAGTAGGAGACATTGAAAGTTGAGTAGGAATGATAGAAGGAAAAATTGCATGTAGAAAGGTTTGTCTTGGCAAGAGAACCACCTCTCCATGTGAGACAAGAGTAAAGAAAGAGATAACAATAGAAAGTATCTGGGTAGTGTTCAATGGGGAGAGGGAACAGAATCTTCCCCCCTCTTAACCCCTAAGTTGGAACTTCAGAAATAGGTTCACATGAGGCCTGCCCTGGCAGCAGTTCCACTTCCATGAGCCCTGTAACTGGTAACTGGAAGAATGGAAACTCTTGAAAAATTAAATAGAACAAAACCTCTCTATCACACCCTTTATTAATAATAGAGGGAACCATACGTTAACATGTTGGGCTTAGATATTTATTGGACATTTGACGTAAAATATAATGGGGTATGCTTCACTTGCTGACCAGGAAAATCGGCTCAGCTCCTTTTAAATGTCAGACATTTCTGATAACTTTAATTATACTGCTTGACTGCCCTACCCAAGTGACCAAATGACAGACTTGCAGTTGGGTCAAAAGTATATTTTGCATATTTTTAAAATAGAATATGAAAACCATGCCATTTCCTAGGTCTGAAAAAGCTTTCTGGACATATAGAATGTACATAAAGCCTTTGTGGAGTTTATTCTTTTATCCAAGGCTTTTGTGGAGTCTTTTTCCATGTTTTTTCGTTTGTCCAAGGCTTTAAGCAATGATTACCAGTTTCATTTTTCTTGATTCCACTTGTTTTTGTATTAGTCTTTTCTTTATATAATGTTTTTCTCTTCCCCACTGCCACCCCCTTATAATCAACATATATCACAATTTATTCATGCATTTAGGGGGAGCTAGATTGTACAAATCCTCATGAGTTTAAATCTGGTCTCGGATACTTATTATATAAGTGTGACCCTTTTGCCTCAGTTTCCTTATCTGTAAAATGAGTTGAAGAAGGAAATGACAAATCACTCTAGTATCTTTGCCAGGAATCCCAAATCAGTCACAAAGAGCCTTGCATTATAAAAGGCCAAAGAGTCTTATATTATGGAGGGCTGGAACTCTGTATACTTGAATCAAGGACAGAAGGGTGCTCATAGTTAAGCACCTATTTAGTGTGAGATAATGGTTCTCTAAACATGTACTTAATGTAATGTGGTGGTGTAATAGTTGCACATACTGGAGTTGCTATAGTGATGTAATTATACTAAAGGGCTGGGAAGACTGGGAAGGAGCCTATTAGCTATAGACAAAGAGTCTCAGATACAGACACAGAAGATTTGGGACTCCATCTCTGACCAGCCTTATAGTGGCTCTCCTGCCTTCATCACTTCTCCGCCTAAAGACTAAGGCCCGTCCTGAGACCCTCTAGAGAGCTAGCCCAGACATTACATTACATGACCAAACAAAAGCAACAAAAAGTCAGCCATTCTCCACGTGATAGATATATTCTTAGTTTCTAGCTGTTTGTTATCTACCAAGTGTTGCTGTAAATATTTTTGGCTTTTAAAAAAAAAAAAAATCTGGTTTTGATCCACTCCACCCTTTCTTGGAATAAGTGTTGGGTTCTATTTCTCTCTATTAAACAAATTCAACAAAAATTATGGAGCATGCGTTATGTCCAGTATTTCTACTAGTCTTGCTGATGCCTCACTATGTGAACGTGACCCTGGCTTTTCAAAGACTATGCATGTGGCACAAATGTTCTAGTATGGCCTGCCAAGCTTGAAAAGCTTGGGGATGGAGGCTCAGAAAGATTATCTTTCTCTTATCTGTGGATCAGCCTTATTTAAGTTCATCGAGGGTGGTCATAAAGCGGTGAAATTTTTTTGGCCACTAAAATTCATGAAGCTGCTATCTCAGCTTTGGAGAAGGGCCGAATTTCATTGGTAAACATCAGCCTCAACTCAGTGTTGAAAATCCTTCAAACATTTCCAGATTTCTTTCATGTCATTTCCTCTTTCACACTCTACATTCTATACAAATGGTCCTGCTTCCTGGAATTGGCATTCCATCTCTCACCTCCAGGTTTTTATAGAGGCTGTCTTTGAATTCCTGGAACATCTCCCTCCTCACCTCTGTTCTAATCTCAGAACTAATTGTAAATGTGTCTTTTCTGATGCTCCAAGTTGGTAGTCTTCCCTCCATTCTCAAATTCTCTGATAGCTATCTGTATAAATATTGTATCTGATAAAATATAAGTTTCTTGGTGCTATAGACTTTTTCTTGCTTTATCTTTTTATCCCTATTTTATTAATTTGGGGCACGGAAAATAGTCAAAACCTTCAATCAATGTGGGCGAACACTCAGTATGAAAATTCCTTATACTAATACAGACTGATAACTTATATTCTAACTTATAGTCATAGTTCCTGAGGGCATTGAAGAATTAAGTAATGATAACATAGCCCTCTGGCCCACTATTTCATATTGATAATTCATCCTTCCAAGATTGGTGTCAGGATAAAATGGAATAATATTTGTAAAGTGCTTTATAAACTTTAAAGTATTCTATAAATGTTTACTATTGTTATTGCTACTGCTTTTGCTATCTACTATCTGCTATCTATATCATACTGCCCTCACAAAGCAGGCACTTAAAAACTTATTGAATTAGTAGAGTAACAGACCAGTGAATTCATATTCATGTTGAATTGAAGCATTAATGGGTATGAAAGGCTTTTTCAAGCTGTTGGGCTAAGACATATACAAAAATAAGCATAATAAGTTAAAGTATGATGGGGACTTTTTTTCTTTTTATTAAGGCATACTTCTCTAGATTTGTGTTTAAGTCATGGGTTTCATTGCATTTGGCGTGAGTGATACCTATGAAATCAAATTTACCTTCTAACATTTACAATGCTTGTGTACAATATTTGTGTCCAGTAAGTTTGTTACTATCCTGTGCATTTTTGCTTCCTGTGAATTTGTGAGTGTTTTGTCATTCTTTGCTTTAGTTCTTCTTTAGGACTGTCTTGATGAATATATACAGAGGGCAGTATATACTATTCTTTTTAGATTAATGCCCTTTTGATTTTATTTGTAAGATATCAGGCAAATGCATTCTCAACATTAAGTACTAGACTTAAGTAATGTCTGTATTTAAATCCAGGACCCAGAAATTCAAATCCCATTTTCAAACACTACCTTCTTAAGTTCATTTACATATCTGGATGTTATCTACCTGATGAGGTACAGATAAAATTTCTTCTTTTTTAATTTTTGAAAAAATTTATATTTTTTTAAAGATTAAATGATATAATGTATGTAAAATGCGTTTTAGTCCTGAAATCCATTACTGAATCACCAAACATTTATTAAGCTACTATGTGTCGGGCACTATTACTAGCCAGTGAAGGCACTGGCTAGTAACATTCCAATGGGATATACAGAGCAGATACAAAGTGATCTTACTATGGAGAAGGAATGGGGTGGGGTGGGGGAACCAGGAAAAGCCTCATTTAAGATGTACCTTGTTATTTCTCTCTCTATAAGATCTTCTACATCTTCCTATTTCTCTATCCTCATCCAATCACTCTTAGTTTAGGCTTTAATCAATTTTCACTTGGGCTATTTAAATGCACTAGCCTTAAGATTGGTTTCCTGTATTCAAATATCTTCCAACTCTAATTTATCTTTCATATAGCTACAGAAGTGACGTAATAAGAAATAACAAGCTTAAATGAAACCAAAGATTCTAAAAAGTAAAGATGAATGGAATGAAATGAATGGCTGGAAGAGCATTTCAGGCATAAGGAATAGTAGGTACCAAGACACAGAGAGGGGAGATGAAGCATCATATGAGGAACAGCAAGTAAGGCCAGGAAGGCTGAATCACACAGTGGGAGATGGGAGTAAGATGTCAGAAAACCCAAAAGATAGGAAGGGTATTACTTATGATGTGCTTTAAATTCCAGAATTGTTTGTGTTTGATTCAAGAGGCCTCGAGAGTCTAGAGGGAGTCATTTGGGTTTATTGAGTTGGAGGTAGCATGGATAAGCTACACTTTTAAGAAAATCACTTTTACAGCTAAATGAAGGATGAATTAGATTTGGGAGATATTTGAATCAGGGAAACCAATCTAGAGGTTCCTATAATAAATAGCCTAAGTGAGAGCTGATTAAGGCCTAAATTCAGAGAGTGGTTGGATAAGGGTAGAGAAATGGGACGATGCAGAAGATGTGATGGAAATAGAAATAACAAGATTTGGCAACTGATTTGATATAATTTGAGGATGCCCAAGGTTGTAAGCCTCAGAGACTGAAATGATCATGATGCCCCTGAAGAGAAATTGGGAAGTTTAAAAATGAAGTGGATTTGTCAGGAAATATGAAGAGGTTTTGTTTTTGTTTTTTGTTTTTGACATGAAAGCATGTCAACTGTTATTTCTAAATTTTTGCGTATTATGTGTATTGATCAACTTTAATACTTTTATTGAAATCCTTTACCAATAAAATATTTTAAGTCTTCCAAGTTCTTCTTTGTAAATCCCTCTCCATATGTTGTATTTCTACAAACAGTGCTGCATTTATCCTAAATGAGTTCTAAAAATCTAATTATTCCTTGCGAGGGATCCAGTCTAAATTTGGTTTTAAAGTGTTTTAAGTAAGATCATTTCAAAATGTTATGACTATTAGAATCATTCCCAAAGCTGCCAATCTAGTTTAGATTCTCATCATATCTTCCTTCAACTACTAGAGTTTCTTCACTGATCTCCTTGCCTCCACTGTCTCCAATCATAAGGTCATAATTATATAGGTTGAAGGTAATTCAAATTTATATATGAGGAGACTATTAAATGCTTTGCTCAAAGGTAACAAAACCTCAGAGGATTTGAATGTGCCTCTGCCTGCAGAGCCACCAGTTTGTATCACCAATTGCTATTGCCTCTTTCATATTCCAGTGCACAGGTCTAATCACCTGTTTCGCTTTTCCCCTTTTCCCCACAAAGCTTTTTGTGGCTCCGTTGTCATCAAGATGAAATAGAAACTAAACCAATGATCGAGGATCGTTCAAATCTCTTTCCAATCTATTCTTTCAGGCTTATGTCTTCATAAACTATGTCTCCATCAAAAAAAGCCTATCCACTACTCTCTTGACCTTCTCCTAACTTCCCTTGCCTCTTTACAAGTTCTCATTATCCCATGTCTAGAATGATCTCTCGTACTTAAAACCATTTCTAAGATTTAGCTCAGCTACTGCCTTCTCCTAAAGTTTTCCCTTATCTTCATCCTTCCTTCACCCCTCTAGAAGTGCTCCAACTCTTCTTTAATCTCATGGCATTTTATTTAGATTTTTCTTCATACTCTTCCATAGATTCAGAGCTGGAGGAGTCATTGAGGCTTTTAAAACCTGGATCATCTGCTTTCATATCCAGCAATCTTTTCATTCTGCCCACCAATCAATTTATGGCAATTGATATGTATTCCTTAGAGGAGGAAAAGGGAAGAGCCTTCTCCTTACTGATGCTTCTCTTTTAGTTAAGAAGAAAATTAGGGAATAACACTAGTATGGCAGACCTGATAGTCATATGCTCCCCTGGATGCTATGACTGGCAAAACGTCCTTGATAGCTACTTTCTAAGTATATATTTGGTATGTGTAGTGGGAGCAGAAAGGGTATCTATAGAGAAATTCCAAAGAGCCTAGAAAATATTTTATCTGGCTCTGATCTGTTGAAATTACTGCTCTACAAATTGGACTGGGGGGGGGGAGGGGGAGATGATTTCTACCTTAGCATCTTCATTCTTGTGAAGTCATTGTTCAGTGCTTTTTGTTGACTTGCCTGCCTGCTTCCTACCAGTGGAAGATTGGGATCAAAAAGAGGCAGCAGCATAATGCAATGAAAAAAAGCACTGGATTTGGAGACAAAAGACCTGGCTTGAATTCTTAGTTCTGCCACTTTTTAGCCATGTTACTCTTGGGCAAATTATCTATGGACATCTCATTTATTTGAATGAGAACCCCTTCAGGGCAGACACTAGTCTTTTCATATTTGTATCTTTTTCAGTATTGAGCAGAGAAAAGGTATGTAATAAATATTTGTTCAGCAGAATTGAATTGCTGTAAAGTACTGACTTCCTTATATTAACGTATCTGAGTTTCTTTCTCTACTTAATTCTCATAAATCTCATCAAATTTTAGACCCTATCACATTGTGAAGAAAAAACTTTACTCATATTTCAACACATGATGAGCCTTTTTATGGACAAATATGATTTCTTATGGGTCCTTTTCGTAGATAAATATGATCTCTGAGTTGGGATGAAACAGCTTCCTTTAAGCCTTTGAGAGTGTAAATTATGCATTGAGTGGCTTAATTAGAGCATAAAACCTTGTTACTATTAAATCACAGGAACTCAGAGCCCCAAAGGACCTCGGGCAACCTCTAGCCCAAGCATTACTTTAATCAGATATTTCCTTATATGGTAACTCCAAGAAGTGATCATCCAGCCTCTGCTTGGAGACTGCCACTGATCTAGAACTTACATTAAGCACAAATCTGTCTTTTTCCTACCACTCTTATTGTTCTTCCCATCAGAGCCAAAGAATAAAAGTTCTGCCATGTTTCAAGTCTTGAAGACTTGTTCCCCATTCATCCCTGTTCCCCAGATCTCCAATGTTCTCTTCTCTAAGCTAAGCATTTCAAATTTCTTCAACTTGTCTTTTTTTTTTTCCCCCCTTGAAGGCAATCAGGTTTAAGTGACTTGCCCAGGGTCACACAGCTAGGAAGTGTTAAGTGTCTGAGGTCAGATTTAAACTCGGATCCTTCTGACTTCAGGGCTGATACTCTATCCCCTGTGCCACCTAGCTGCCTTTAACTTGTCTTTATATGACCTAGCACCCTGTGGCTCAGCCATTCACATATTCAAAGGAAGTATATATACTAGCTTGTACAATATCCCTTCTAAGAAAGAAGTAGTCCTAGCTCACATCTTTATAATGCATTACAGTCTATATTGTACAGTCATTTGTCAGTTGTCTTACTCTTCATGACCACATTTGGGGTTTTCTTGACAAAGATATTGGAGTAGTTTACCATTTCCTTCTCCAGCTCATTTTACAAATAAGAAAACTGAGGCAAACAGAGTGAAGTGATTTGCCCCAGGATTCTATAGCTAATAAGTGTCTGAGGCTAGATTTGAATTCTATCTAGCTGTCTAGTTTACAAAGCATTTTCATTATGACAGTCCTTTGAGGTACATAATGCAAATATTATCACCATTTTGTAGACTCGGTTGAGATAACAAGAATTTGTTAAGGATTTGCTATGTGACAAGCACTTGTTAGTGCTAAGCACTGGGATCACAAAGAGGCAAAAAAAAAAAAAAAAAAAAAAGTCACTGCTATGAAGGAACACACAGTCTAATGAGGGAAACAACCTGCAGAAATTTCTTGTGCAAACAAAATATGAACAAATTAGGGGAAATGTGACAAATTGAAACTAATCTTAAGGGAAAGACACCGTCATTAAAAAGGACTAGAAAAAGCTTTTTGCAGGAGGTAGGGTCTTGTCTAGGACCTGAAGGAAGTAAGGAAGCCAAGACATAAAGTCATAGAGATGAAATTACCTGCCTAGGGTCACACAGCAAGGAAATGTTAGAATTAGGATTTAAGTACAGATTTTGCAACTTATTATGTGATATTTCTCCTCTATAACTCTTACTCACTAGGTAAAGGAAGGGAATGAGTGTCTGCTATGGGCCATGTGCAAATACTATCTTATTGGATCTTCACAACTGCCCAGGGAGATAGGTGCTATTATGCCCATTTGATATTTGAGGAAATCAAGGCAATTAGGGATTGTTACTTGCCCAGGGTCACACAACTGGTATGTCCAAAGCCCGATTTGAATTTGAGTCTTCCTGGCTTCTAGTCTGGGTCTACCCTTTGTGCCACCAAATTAAATCTTATATAACAAAGAACTTTAAAAATAAAGGAAAAAACCAGTTCAGCAAAACTAACCAACATAACCAACCAAATCTGACATTATAAGCATTGCTCCCCTACACCCATTCTCTCCCACTTCTGCAAATAAGAGAGGGGGGTAAATTCTTAGAGTTCTTCTTTGGGGGGCCACGTTTAGTCATTATAATTTTAGTGTTCAATTTCAATTTTTGTTGCAATTCCATTTAAGTTGTAGCCATTGTGTATATTTTTTCTGGTTTTGCTTCCTTCACTTTGCAGAAGTTCTTGAGTCAGGAATTGCATTTGTCACATCTCCAATCCTTAAGGCAACATCTGGCACGTAGCAAGTGCTTAATAAAATGCATTTTCATTCATTTATTTTTCATTCATTGCATTCACAACTTGCTTAGCTATTTTCTAATCATTGGAAATGTTCTTTGTTTCCAGATTTTTGATACTACAAAGTGTACTGCTATAAGTATTTTGGTATGTGTGGGACAGACAGTTCTTTTTAACATTGACCTCCCCAGGGTCATTTTCATATAAACTGCTTCCTGGTCACACAAATAGTCACCCGTAAATAGTTTTAGTACGAAAGCTACTCGGCAGACAATTGTGGGGAGGGGAGTCAAAACCCAACCTAATGTTCTGTATGTTTTGGAGTCCCTTATCTATGGAAGTTTAACTGGCATTGTTAAATCAGTTTTTTTGTATGTTAATTTTTTTTTCTTGCTGGAGATGTTGCAGCTGGAGCAACTAACTTGGGGGTAGAACAACAAAAAGAACAATTGGTCATTACAAAGCTCTGATAAGTTCTGATGCAATCTGCATAATATCATCTGCAAATAAGAGCATCTGGAGAACCTAGCACTCATAGGGAGTCCCACTTCCATTTGAACTGTGCTATATGTATAAAGTCCTCATGATTTTAGTGAACAACTTTAACAAGCATATATCTCTTGTTTTATGCTTTTTTAATAGTCATAATTAGAGGATTGTTGGGGAAAATGCTTTTATGAAATCTTTCAAGGTGTCATGCATACTATTGACATGTGCATGAAAGACAACATGTTGGGAGAGTCTGTAAGGCTATGTTTTACTCTAATGAATTACATAATTTGTATAAATAACCACAAAGGGATTTGGTATCATCTAAACCTTGTAATGAATTGTGTTTTTATAAAAGATATTGTCTATTATGGAATATTAGTTATAAAAGCCTTTCAGTTCCCTTCTTATACCATCATCAACAATGTCTTAGGTGGTACTCATAAAATTTTTATATACATGAAAAAGTAGGCATGAAGATTAGTTATTATTACAACTTTTTAGTCACCTTTTTTGAGAATAATACGATTTGAAATTTATCTATACATTTTTGGATTCTTTCTTCCTTTTAGAAGTCTGGAAAGTAAAACTTTCAGTGCCTTAAATATTGTGTCACTTCCAGCATGGAGCCCTTCTATCTATTTAGGCTCTTTCTCTCATCTTTGTTTTCTTAGGTATTTCCATTCCCTTACAAATTCTTGGTAACTTGATTCAGCATATTGGTGACTATAAAATTAGATGCTATGATAGCTCTACTGTCCTTATGTTAAGAAGTTTGTTATAAAAATCTTTACAGATCTTTTCCATTTTTTTGTTTGCTGCACAGCTTTCAGTTTCAACCTAGAATGTGCTGGGCAAGTTTTTTTTTTGTTTTGTTTTGATTTTTGCTTAGTTAAGTTTCTTAGAAAACTTTTCATTCCACTGTGCCTTACTATTTTATAAGACAATACTTCTACCATATTTCTTTAGAGAATTTTATAAGTGCATTTATATTCTAAATCGGTATTGTACTTGGTTGCCATATAGCTTCCCTTGGCAAGGATAGCAAGTATTTATGCTGAAATTTCTAGGCTCTTGAGAATTCTTCACTATTGCAATTGATTTGTATCAGTAATTAAAAATAAATAAATAAACTGTTGTAACCTGCAGCAATGTCTGCCTTATAGTCAAACACTTTTTTTTGTTTCAATACCTTATTTAAATAGGTCAGATTAGTTGTGCGTTTTAATTATTTAATTTTTTCCCACTTTAATTTTTAAATTAATTTTGATCTTTAACATTTTTGAATAATCTTTATTAATTTTGATCTCCCCCTCCCTTCCCTCTCTTCCCTCAAGCCTATTATATGACTGCATACAGATGATCTAGTAATTATTTCCACAAATGTAGAGTTGTTTCCAGTCAGCTAATATATAATAATTTCATTTCTGTGATGTTCTTTATCATGCCTAGTGTTTCTTGAATCCTTTTTCAAAGAAAATAATATTGATATATAGATATGAAACATCTGTGTAGTTTGTAAGTCTTTGTCCTTTCTCATTTCTTACTCTTAAAGCATATTTTTTATCCTTTATTAAAGCCTTTTATTTTTCAAAACATATGTGTGGACAATTCTTCAACATTAGCCCTTGCAAAACCTTGTGTTCCAATTTCCCCCCCTTCCCCCATGTCCCTTTCTAGATAGCAAGTAGTTTAATATATGTTAAATATGTTAAATCCAACGTATGCATACATATTTATACAATTATCATGATGCACAAGAAAAATCAAATCAAACCAGTAAGAGAGAGTGAGAATGAGAGAATGAAAAGCAAAATAAAATGCAAGCAAATAACAATAAAAAGAGTGAAAATGTTATGTTGTGAACCATACTCAGTTCCCACAGTACTCTTTCTAGGGGTAGATGGCTCTCTTAATCACTAAACAATTGGTACTGGTTGGATCATCTCATTGTTGAAGAAAGCCACGTCCATCAGAATTGATCATCATATAATCTTCTTGTTGCCTTGTATAATGGATCTCCTGATTTCACTTAGCATCATTTAGTCATTTCACTTAGCACCAGTTCATATAGGTCTCCAAGCCTCTCTGAAATCATTTTGCTGGTCATTTCTTACAGAATACAAAAGGGGCTGATACAAACATTTTTACACATGTGGGTCCCTTTCCCTCCTTTAAGATCTCTTTGGTATATAAGCCCAGTAGAAACGCTGCTGGATCAAAGGGTATTCACAGTTTGATAACTTTTTGAGCATAGTTCCAAATTGCTCTAAAGAATGGTTGGATCAGTACACAATTCCCCCAAAAATGTATGTGTCCCAGTTTTCCCACTTCCTTTCCAACATTTGTCATTATCTTTTCTTGTCATCTTAGCCAATCTGAGAGGTGTGTAGTGTTATCTCAGAATTGTCTTAATTTGCATTTCTTTGCTCAATAGTGATCAGAGCATCTTTTCATATGATTAGAAATAGTATCAATTTCTTCATCTGAAAATTGTCTGTTTATATCCTTTGACCATTTATCAATTGGAGAATGGTTTGAATTCTTATAAATTCGAGTCAATTCTGTTTTAGAAACGAGGCTTTTATTAGAACCTTTGAATGTAAGAATGTTTTCCCAGTTTGCTTCCCTTCTAATCTTGTCTGCATTAGTTTTGTTTAGTTATATTAAAAAGGTTTTGTACAAAATTATCTATTTTGTGATCAATAATAATCTTTAGTTCTTCTTTGGTCACAAATTCCTTCCTCCTCCACAGATCTGAAAGGTAAATTATGCTATGTTCTTCTAATTTGTTTATAATATCATTCTTTATGTCTAGATCATAAACCCATTTTGACCTTATTTTGGTATACGGTGTTAAGTGTGAGTCAATGCCTAGTTTCTGCCATATTAGTTTCCAATTTTCCCAGCAGTTTTTGTCAAATAGTGAATTCTTATCCCAAAAGCTGGGGTCTTTGGGTTTGTCAAACATTAGATTCCAATAGTCATTGACTATTTTGTCCTGTGAATCTAACCTATTCCATTGATCAATTACTCTATTTCTTAGCCAATACCAAAGTTAAACCATATTTTCTTATTGCCCATGGCTCATACTCTCCTTTTCATCAAAATAGCTGTATATCAATATATATGTTGCTTTAATTTGGAGGATCTTTTCAAATTCTTGATATTTTTTCCTCTATTTTCTTATCTTCTGAAGCTGGTAGTGTACTAGCTCATTATAATCATGGGGGTCTTTTTGAAAATGTTTATAATGAGTATGGAATTACAAAATGAACAAATGTTACATAAAATAATGTTTCTTCTTTCCTTCTGACATGCAAGAAAAACATGTCAGTCATCTTTATTTGCCAATCCAAAAAGAACCTATGATCCCCTCTTCCATTTAGCTGCAACTTACTTTTATTTTCTGGTTTTGTTTATAGTGAGAATGTCAAGATTTATATGACTAATTTCCTCCACAAGAAGATCCACTTGTTGGTCAGTGGGTCAGGGATCCCACATTTAGAGTACTAATAACTAAGGTAATGTTTAGAGATGGTCTAAAAATCTTCACACCCTCTTTTCCCTTTTCTGCCACTCTCTCATTGCTCCTGGAGAAGCAGAAGGGAGCTACAATAGTGCTGAGGATTATTTTATAATTTTGTTCCATCCATTTCCATGAATAAGAAATTCAGCTCTAAGTGGTCAACCTATAGGCAATGAGCCTCTCTCCATTTTTTGCTGGGGAATGGGAATGGGAAACATACACTCAGATTGGGCTATACTTAAAGTTTTCTCAGCATGGTAGAACCTGCCAGAGCTTGCTCTTCCCTAACATGCACAGATAGTCTTTTGAGAGTTTTATGTCATCTTCACACCATGATGAGGGATCAGAGTGGGACTTGGTTAGTTAATAAATGAATCACTAATGAACAACTGAATTATTGGATGTTCTCTTTTCCCGGATTGTCTAGAACCAAGCCCAGTCTGTATCTCAGCCAAGTGTTCTAGTAACCCATATGCTCATGTTTACTCCTCTATGATCCATATGGTTGTACAAGCTTTTAAAAGTACAATATCTGATTCATAGACCATATGGGATTCCACATGAGGCAGCAAGCGATAGTGATAAAGAAATGAGATGTTTCTCAGATCAGTTTAAAATAATCTAGACGATGGAATGACAATAATTCGGCATTCCATTGATTGAGAGGCAGTCAGCATAGTGGAAGGAATGAGGGAATGGCTATCAGGAGATCTGAGTGTCCATACAAACTCTGACTCATTATGTGATCCTGGACAAATCATTTCTCCTCTAGGTACCTGTTTCCTTATCTGACAAAATAAGATGACTGAACTGCATAGTCTGTTGTAGTGTTAACATTCAGTGTTCTTTGTTCTAAGTTTCTTTTAGCTCCATCATTTTATGTTCTAAGGCACCTTCCAACTTTAATATTCTATGATATATGGTCCACCCTAATTTCTTTTCTAGCTCTTAGATCTATGCATCTATGATTCTTTAATTCAGCTCTTGGTCAAGGGAATAGAGAGGGGAAAAAGAGAAAAAGGATTTTTCCCCTCTACTCTGTGCAAGTTACTCCCATATCCTGAGTCCCAAGCCAAGAGTTAATCTCAATTTTTATACCAAAGGTACTTAAAATTTTTCAACAAAGACTCCAGTGAGCACAAAGTATTTGCTTTTCAGAGATCAGGCGAAAATGCCAACAAAGAATTCATTAAGAAGACCAAAAATGTTAATATTTTAAGCCAGCACTGTGCTTGTTCTGTTCTGTAAAATTACCACATGGTTAGTGGTATGAATGTTCATTCCTGAGCTTTGTGTTAATAGAATCACACTCTGTAAGTGGGAAGGAACCTCAGAGGTCATTTCCAGGGTAGTAATCCCCCTCCTCCAAACACAGCAGATAGTCTAACTGCCTCATGCTACTGAATCATTGTCTGTGACCTTCACCTGTCAGGTCAATCAGCCCTTTCCTCTTTTATGCAATTCATACTTCTTGTCATAAGTAGAGACATTTTAGCCTATCCTTCCATATATGAGATACCTCTTCATGGCGAGGCAGCCTGGTAACTTGGATTCAAATCTTGACTCTGGCACTTTCTTGCTGACTAACTCATGAATTCTCCAGGCCCCAGTTTATTTCTTTGTAAATGATGATAATACTCATTACTTTAATAGGATCTTCTTGAGGATCAAGTGAGATGAGATGTGCAGGTATATACATATATAAATCTATATGTGTGTGTTAACACACACATATACGTATATCTATAAATAGGCATAGAGATAGATATTTAGCTATGTAGTGCTTTGCAAAATTTGAAGTGATATAAACATGTGAAATGTCTTTAAAATGATTATCTGTTGACTTCCTTCACTTGCCTTTCAATGATCCATTAATATGCTTTCCTCATTCATCAACTCTTCTAGGATCAAATGGAGATTTCACTGGCCTTTGTAGCTCTTGTAAAATTACCAACTTTCCATGAACTATCATTTCTTAGAATCTTACTCTTGCTGCCTAGCAATGGAATAAACTCCAGACAAGGGGTCAGAATATTTGAATTTTAAATCTATTTCTTTCACTTATTAGCTATGGAACTTTGGGAAAGTCACTTTCCGTCTTTGGCACCATCTACCTACCAGAACTTGTGACCTTCTGGTTTAGCCTTAAGGGACCCATAGTCATCTCTTACTACATAGCGGCTTCAGTGGAAGGCTTCACTCAAAGAAACTATAGATCTATGTACTGAAAATAATCTTCTGAATTAGGTTAAGTTGAAGTGCTCAAATCTATAGAGTCTTTCTTTGTTTATTGTGAGTTTGCAAGGAAAAAAATGTTTCATTAATAGAAGCTATTATGTAAGTTAAATTATAAGTGCCACATTTCAGCGAGTATATTAACAAATTAGAATATAGCCAGAAGAGAATGGCTAAAGTGGACAGGGACTAGGAAAGCATAATATGTGATAATTAGTTGAAGAACTGGATATGTTTTCTGTTAAACAGTAATTTATTAAGCGGCTCCTATGTTCCAGGAAGAATAGTGCCTAGGAGAAGACTTGTGAGGGATATGATCCTGTCTTCAAGTTTGGACGGTCTGTTATGAACAAGAAAGGTTAGGCTTTTCTGCTTGCCTCCAGAGAATAACACTGGCAGCAAGAGATAGAAGCTCAAAAGAGGCAGATTAAGATTTTAGAAAACTTAATAATTGGAAAGATCCAACAAAATAGAATGGAGGGCTTTGAGAGGTTGTGAACCATTTGTCACTAGTGGTTTTCTAGAGTAGGTTAGATGGCCATTTGTTAACCAGTTGTTTGGGATTCATGCTTTAGGTAAAAGTAAAATGAGATAAAAACCTCTTACATTCCTTGGAATTTAGAATCTATAATTCCATTAGTGGCCATTCTTTCTCTTTGCTTTCTCACAATTTATTTTTTTTCCCAATCAGAAATCACCCCTTTTGTCATCCAGAGTCTCCTCTCTAGCCAGTGCTGCAGACCTCCTTCATATCTGTGCCTTTGAAAATTTTACCTTATAACCTAAATGAGATCAATATAGTTCCAAACCTGTTAAATCCAATATTGCCTTCTCTTATATTCTGTCCCAGAAGCAATTTTAATGAGCCAAGTCATTTTGCTGCATTAGGAAAACTGATTTCCATTATGGCAGGTGCCATTTAGACAGAAAGGAAATTTGGATAAATAGGACCAAAGGATTTAGAGCTGGAAGGGAGCTTAGGAACCATCTGGTCCAAAGCTTGCTTTTTACTCAGAAGGGAACAGATGAAGAGAAGGGAAGGTATTTATCTAAGATGGCTCAGGTGCTGAGATTTGAATCCAGATCTTTTGAAAACAAATCCATGGTACCTTTTTTTTTGCCCTTTACTTAGAAAATCATTTTTAAAGTAGCAACCAAATGTTGGATTCCTGAAAATGGAAAGAAAGTAGGCAAAGAAACTAAAAGCTAATTTGTTTTTCATGGCTTAAGAATTCATTTTTACACATGCATATGGGCATGCAAATGTGCACATACACATGTGCGCGCACATACACACACACACACCTGACAGTAGAAAATCCAGCACAACCACCATAGGAGTTTTAAGTAACTGAGAGCTACTGGAATTAAGATGGAGTATGGGGGGTCAGGAAGAGTCATAGAAAATTGCTACGATTTAAAAGAAGCCAGGGAAATTAATAGGCAGAGATAAGGAGGGACTGTATTACATTCATAGGAAATTACCAGAGAAAATGCTGTCTGGAGATGAAGTTTTTTTTAATGTGAGAAACATCAGAGAAGTCAGTATCATTGGACCACTGGATGTTGGAAGTGGGGGAGGATAGAAGATATAAGATGACTTGAAAGACAGGAGGGGGTCACATTGTGAATAGTTTTAAACACCAGAGGATGTCATGTTTGATTCTAGAGGTGACAGGGAATGTATTGAAAAGGAGGTGATATGGTCAGATCAGTGCCTTAGGAAGATTAATTTGATAGTTGAGTAGAAGATGGAATGAAATGAAGAGACTTGAGAGAGGAAGAGCAACCAGTAGGTTAATGCAAAAATCTAAGTTTCAGGTGACAAGGGCTTGTACCAGAGTGACAGTAATGTCAGAGGAGATAAGAAGCATTCCGTTTTTTTTTTCCCCATATATAACTTTTCTGTGCTTGGCTCTCTAACTTGATGTAATTAGATACATCAAGAATACTGAGTTTGGCTGTTTGGCTCTTATACTTTGGGAGATATCATGTGAGCATTGATTGAAAGAACTAGGAAAGTTTAATCTGGAAAGGAGAAAACTTAGAGGAGACGGGATAGATATCTGATGTGAAAGAGGAATTTGACTTGTTGAGTTTTACCCCAGATGGTAAAATTTAGAGCATTAGGGGGAAGTTATATGAAAATAGATTTGAAATTAATATGTTTTTAGAACTGTCCAACAATAAGCTCCCATCCCCCAAAAGCCTCCATATGGAAGTTTTATAAATACCTGTTGAAAATGTTTTGAAAAGAATTCTTGTTTCATATATGGATTAGGAGAGAGACCTTCTAGAACAAACCTTTTCCACTCTTAAGTGTTTTTGACAAATATAATACAAGAGGTAGTATGTTGCATTGGGTAGAGTTCAGGAAGATCAGTTTGAAAATCTGTTTTCAAGTCTCAATTCTGATACATATTGGCTGCATGACCTTAGTCAAGATACATAATGACTCGGCCCAGTTGATCTAAAACAGACTAAATATTGTAGAAGAATTGCTTATCTGAATTGACAGAGTTTGCTCATCAAAAATTTCCTGTTCCAATGGAATCACAGTATGAATTTTCTAAAAAACTCGAATTAAAATATAACCTCAAAAAGCTAAGAGATTGAATAAGGGAAAGATCATTTCCATCTGTGGCTAATAGGAAGTTTATGGTGGCATTTGAACTGATACTTTTAAAGGATTGTCAAGTAATTAAAATATATTTTATTGATGCCTTTATTTTACATTTATTTCTCAGTCTCATCCAGACTGAACCTTCCCTTGTAACAAAAGCAATTCAGTAAAAATATCCAACATAGAAACCTTATCTGACAGTATATAGATTATTTCATTCTGGTAGTTCCACATTACTCATTATAAGAGAGGAAGTGTGGTTTATTATCTCTTCTCCTGGACTTTCATTGATTTCTCCCTCCCTCCCCCCATTATTCAAGGCTCAATTTCCTTTATGCTGATTTCCTTCATTTATATGACTATAGTCATTTTGCATATTTTTCTCTTGGTACTTTTATTTTTGCTTTGCATCTATATATACAAATCTTTTTTTTTTGTTGTTTCTCCATTCACCATTTCTTTCTGTACAATAATATTCTATTTCATTCATGTAACATCATTTTTTCCCAGCCATTTCCCAGATAATGGGCATATTATCACAAAGAGGTATTATGACTGTTTTGGTACATATTGTTTCAACTTAGTCTCAACTGTTTACATCTTTGAGAGGTATATATACAATCATTTTCCTGGGCCAAAGTCTATTGACAGTTCAGTCACTCTCCTTGCATTAATTCTGATTTGAAATCCTGAATAGCGGGATGACTTTATAGTTCTATCAGCATTGTGTCAGCATGCTGCAGAGTGAAGTAATCAGAGACAGGATAAAATTCTGTGCACAATTGCTACAACACAAATGGAATAAATAAAAATGGGGAGACTGAGAAATATAATCATAACCAGCAAACTGGTCCCAGAAAAGAAGGAAGGAAATATATTTCCTTTGACTACTTATAGTATGATTAATAATACAGCAGGCAAAGTGGTAGGGCTGACATTCCAGCCAACAGATAAATATTCATTAAGTAGCAACTATGTGCCAGGCACTGTATTAAACCCTAGAGGCAAAAGACCCTTCCTGCCCTCAAAAAGCTTGTAATCTAATAGAGAAGACAACATGCAAACACATATATGCAAAACAAACCATATACAAGAAAAATAGGATGTAAGTAGCAGAGGGCTAAGTAAGTAAGTAAGTAAGCACTAGAATGAAAAGGGGTTAGAAAAAGCCTCCTGTTTAAAAAAAAAAAAAAAAAAAGGGTGGGGGGGGAGTGGTATTTTAGTTGGGACTTAGAGAAAACCAGGGAAATTATGTAGATTGGAATAAGCAGTGGGCAAGATGTAGAAAACTGCAGAAAATATATGAGAACAACATGTAGTTCAGGATGACTGGTTCCTTTTGGAAAGTAGGAAATGAGACTTAAAAGGTAGAAAGGCACAAATTAATACTAATTTTTTATTCTAAATTTTTCCATTCCAAGTCAGGCATATTAATGAGACTTTAACAAGGGGTCAGAATCATTTCCTTTGCCAACTTAATGCAGAATGTCAAATTTTGGAGGCATCATGGACTTATGGAAAGAACTGAGAGTTGGAGATATGGGTTTAATTCCCAACTCTACCTACTTAATTATATAGCTTTGAGCCACTCATATCCCCTTCTGAAGTCTGTTTTCTTATCTGTAAAATGAAGGGGTTGGAGAAAATAGTACCTTTTAATGCTGACATTTTGTGTTCAGAGTCCTTTCAAATCTGACATCCTGTGTTTTATGTTCTAAGGCCCCTTTCAACTGTGACATATTCTGTGTCTGATTTTCTAACATTTTAACAGTAATGAGGAAATTGCATTTCCCATCTGATTTTGTCACTAATATGAAGACCTGTAATTAATACAATAAGCAAGTATTGCTTCCTGCAGTTTACTTCAATGGAAATATTTCTTCTTTGTTTTGTGACATGAGCTCCTATACAGATACAGTGATAATATCATTAAATTCATCTTCAGTACTAAGAAATTCAGTTAATAGTAATGTTCTTGATCTTGTTCTAAATGTATATAATATTCTTCAGGTGATTTAGAATTTTTTTAAAAATCACACATTTTTTTCCATGGCCTGTATTCCTTTGTAGTAGCTTGAATTCTAGTCACTAAATACAAGTTATTAATATTAATTTAATTCGAAAAACATTGTTAGCACCTGATGTGTGCAGAACATTATGCTGGATTTTGTGGGAAATACTTGACTGTAGTCATGCCTTTATGTAGCTCAGTCTAGGAGGAGGATGTGAAACGGTTCCAGATCATTTTAACATTCAATTAACACAGAAAAGAAGGACAAGCAAAATGCCATTTAATGACCTAAGAAAGGAAAATTAACTTCACCAAGAAAAACTTCATGAAATCTTGGTGGTGATGACATCCGAGCTGGGCCTTGAAGGATAATTAGAATGACAATAGGTAGAAATATGGGGAAGGAATAAATTCCAGTCGTAGACATCCATATGAATAAAGACACCGAGATTTCTAAAAAATAGCTAAAGTGTGAGTCATATAATGATTACAGCATTGTAAAGGAAAATAACTGAGAAGACTTAAGAACTATGATCAATAACATGACTGCTAAAGATTCCAAAAGACCCACCTCTTCCCTGAGAGGTGCAGGAGTAGAACTGCAGAATGAGACATACATTTTCAGACAAGGTTAATGTGCTCTTTTGTTTTGCTTGACTATTTATTACAAGAAGGAGATGGATTTTTTCTTCAGGGAGAGGTTATTGGGGAGTATATAGGAGGATTATTATAATGATGTAAAAAAGAAAAGAGCATCAATTAAGATTTTTTTAAATAAATAGAAGGGGTGAGAAGGTTCCAAAGACATAGACAAATAGTGTTCACAAATGTGTTAAATTTAATAGCATATTTTTAAAAATCTGTACATATTCAGTCACATAATGTTCTTTTTCTGTTTTTCATTTTATAAGGAAATATTCTTGTTTATCAGGTTACTAATTTTAAAAAGTTAGGGAGTATGTTTGAATGGAATCAGTTTGGGGGTCTTTAACCAGCGGTTCACCAACTCCTGAGGAATCCATGGAGGGATTTGGGGATTCTGTGAACTTGAATTGAAAAAAAAAAAGTCTTTATTTTCATTAACCTTTAATTTCCTATGTAGTCTTATGTAATTTATTTCATGCATTTAAAAGCAGTATTCTAAGAAGGGTTTTGCAGGCTTCATTAGACTACTTAAGGAGTCCAGAAAACAAAAAGTGATTAAACCCGTGGAGTAGCATATCCCTTGAGTGGAAGGAAATAGTGTGAGCTAAATTTGCAAAATAATTTGTAATCCGGTTTCACTAGGGTGTGAGGCACCTGAAAGTGATACCTGTAAAAATGGGACTGGAAAAATTAATTAGATGATCTTGAATGCCCCGTAAGAAGTTTGCCTCCCCACGACTTACTGAATAAAACACATTCAGCTGTTTGATATAGAGCAGCGATATGATCTGATTTGGGAAAAAGGGGAATATAAATGTTTATCGGCCTGATTTTTTGTTAGTAAGGCAGTATATTAGACTAGAGGGTGGGAGAGAGAGAATGCCCCAAGACCTGTAAAAGGTAGCTATGGAGATTGGCACTAACATGTTCCATCAATGCTTAATGTAATGATTTTGATTTTCAGGGCCAGGCTGTTGCTCAACTCTGCTCAACCATCCCCAATGTCACAGTCTTTGGAACTGCTTCTTCCTTCAAGCACGAAGCCATCAAAGATTCAGTCACCCACCTCTTTGACAGAAATGCTGACTATGTGCAGGAGGTTAAAAGGTAGGACATTAACCCACAAAGCTGTCTGATGGTATCCATCTGACCTGTATCTAATAGAACAATGAAAATCACTCCAATTTGGGATATTTTGTGCTTGTCTTTTATTTAGCTGGTTCGAGAATCACCTACAATACACAGTGCTTCTAGATCTTTTCCAGTATAGTCTCTCCTTCGAATCCATTCTCCATACCATTGTTCCTTTGTTCTAAAACTCATCATTGGCTATCTATTGCTTGTTGAATAAATCTACATACTCCAAATTGGCATCAAAGGTCTTCTACCATCTGGTACCCTCCTGCCTCCCCAGCCTGATCTCTCACTTATTCCCTTTATGCTTAGCTTCCCTATGTCTAGAAGTCTTCTTAATTTCTATTCCCCCATATCTTTTCTGTTGATGCTCCACCTCCTTCCTTCAAGTTCTAGCTTAAATGCCACTTTTAAGAAGAGTTCTTTGATTTATTCATCCATAAGTTGGATTTCATAGCATTTTAACTTATGCAGTTATATTCTAATATTTTATAATCACTCATACTAGACCGAAAGCTTTTTGAAGGTATGGCTGATATGCCACTTGTCTTTGCACTTCCCCCAAATCTGAGCAAAATCCTCTTCACAGAGTTGAGTATTTCAAAAAATCTTTTATTTTTCTCTGTGTCTTCATCCTCTGCTGAAAAATTCATCTTCTGGCAGTCCACTCTCTGGTTATGAACGTTTCCACTCCTAGGTAGTCTGATCCGTGAACAATGAGCCTTTACTTAACTTATTTCCATTTTGGTGGAATCTATTGGAGCTTATACCCTACTGGCATAACTTTAAAGAGCAGAGTCCCCATAATACCATGAGAAAGAATCATAGGATGCCTTTTATCCCATACTTAATTAGGATCTTCCAGGCTGTAACTGATTAATGATCACAGCTGATCACATCTTGAGTTTTAAGTAATGGAAGGACATAATGAGGTCAGTTAATGATTAAACATCTGGCAGTTTTTATAAGTTGGATGGGGAGTACCATGGGTGGGCTAGGGTAAGTTTATATGCCCCAGAGAAGGTGCCTGTTACAGGTATCCAGGTGTTGAGGAGACAAGGGCAAAGAGCAGAGTGGGCATGGAAAGGAAGAGACAGATACAAAAGAGACTTTAGAGGGAAAATTTATAAGGCTTGGGAATGTCAGCAAATACAGAAAACAAAATGGTAAAAGTCAAGAGACTTGGGGACTGGCTGATTGAGAGAATAATAGTAACATCAACAGAGGTAACGAATTGGAGCTCATTTGGGGAGGAGTATGATAAGGTCAATTAGGGACATTAAATCTGAGAAAGCAGGGAGATATCTAGGTATGAGCTCCTTGTAGACAGAAATGAGATCCTGGCTTATTTGCTTCTGCATGTCCTCTAGACCTGACCAAACAGTTTCTATGTTTAGTCTTTATAGATGGATGAAATGTTTCTCAGCCTTTGTAGATTGGGGAGCTCTCAAGGGTGGCTGAGGTTGGAAATTTTTGAGGAGATATCAGCATTGGGTAGTGAGGGGAGGCTTGAGATTGATTAACTCCACTGAGCAAGAATGAATTACTGGAGCAGGAGCTTAGGCAGAAGCCAAGCTAGATCTGAAAGACATAATAAAAAGAAATGAATTTCCTAATAAAGAGGCAGAAGTCTTTTAGTGAACATTTTATTGAAGAGTCATAAAGTAATTACTACTCAGGGAAATTTACAGTAGAACATTTTTTTTTTTTTTTTTTTAGAACTCTTTCAAAATAATGGGAGTAAGTTATTAGGAAAGAAAAAAGGGGGCAATAAAAAGGAAACTGAAGAAAGGACAAGGGAGAAAGGAAGAGAAAATAGGGAGAGAGAAGTGAGAACCTAGAGAAAAGAAGAAGAGAGAAAAATAAAAGATGAGGGAGACGGAGCTTTGAATGCTGAGGCAGGGAGAGAAATCTATGACTCCCCAGCATCTTAGAATGAAAGAAACAACATGTTTTTGTTTTTTTTTAAATGCCAGGTGTGTTTAGAGCTTTGCACTTAGGTTATAAAGACTAAATTCAATGTAACCTAATATAATTTTTTGTTTGGCTGACTTTTTGATGTCTCATTGAGTCATTCATGTCCATTTATCCAATTCTAATTTTTAGTGAATTATTTTCTTCAGTTAGCTTTTTAACCTTCTTTTCCATTTGCTAATTAAACTTTTAAAGGAGTTGTTTTGTTTAGTGGATTTTTTTTTCCATTCATCCATCCTATTTTTAAGGAGTTGTTTTTTTTTTTCCATTTTAACAAATTTATTTGTTAAGGAATTGTTTTTTTCAGTTCAATTTCTGTGCTTCCTTTTCCAAGCTGTTGGCTTTTCCCCCTAAAACTTTCATAACTCTTCTGCATAACTCTCATTTCCTTTCCCCATTTTTCCTCTTTCTCTCTTTTTTGAGACCCTTTTTGAACTCTAAGAGAGCCTTTTGAGCTGGAGACCAGTTCATACCCCGCTTTGAGACTTCACCTGAAAAGCATTTTGCCTTTGCTATCTTTCTCTTTTCTTCCCTGTCTCCATAGTAGCTTCTATAGTCAGAGTTCTTTTTGCTTTTTTGCTCATTTTTAAAAGTTGAGTTCTGCTCCTAGAGCACAGGGGAGATTGCCCCAAGTTTCCTCTACAGGAGGACAGGGGCTTCTCACTGACTGCTCCTGGGGCTGGTGGTGCTGAAAGTTTTTCCATTGTGCTGGGTAGGCCTGGCCAAGTTATTCTGGGGTTGGGGCTCACAATTCGCCTTCTGTAGTTCTGTTGGAGATCTCAAAACTGCTCTGCTGATGCACTGGCTTCTGAACCAGGACTGAGTAGCCAACACTGCTGTATTTTGGCTGAGAGCCTCCCACTAGGTCCTGGTCCACTAGGACCTGGTCCAGGCATTTCACTGGTCCATGAGAACTGGACCGGGAAACTCCTCCTACCAATGGAATTTGGCACCTTCTCTGCAACTCATCATTTTATAGAGTGGCCTAAAAAGCTCCCGTAGCCATTGTGTGGCTGGGGCAGGATTTGAACCCAGGCCTTCCTGGTTCTGAGGCTCTGAGCAGCCTGCAGCTGCCATATTCGGGATAGAAAGACAAAAAAGAAACAGTTATTGCATTTGGGGAGCTTCCATTCTCCTAGCAGGATACAATATGGACAAAAAGAAGTTTACAAAAAAAGATACAGATTGAATATGAAATAACATCAGTGGTTAATCAAGGCTGAGGAGGTGTCACATGAATGGAGCAAGAGATACAGTAGGTGAAGGAAGGTGAGGCTGGAACATTCCAAAAAGAGGGGGCTAGGAGAGGAGGAGGGGGACAGAGGAGGGAAGATGGAGAGGGAGAAGGAGGGAGGGGAAGAGGAGGAAAGGAGGGGAGGGGAGAGAAAGGGAAGGGGAAGAGGAGGAAAGAGAGAGGGAGAGGTGAAGGGGGAAGGGGAAGAGAGAAGGGGGGGAGAGGAAGAGAGCTGAAGAGGGGAGGGAAAGGGAGAGGAGAGGGAGGAAGCTCATCAAACTGGAAAGATAGATTGGAACCCAAATTGGTTAGGCCTTTAAATGGCAAACAAGTTTGTGTTTAGTCCAAGATGGGATAGTTTCTTTAGTAGAGTTAAAGAACTGATGTTAGGAATATCAATTTGGTTGTTGTTTAGAGGATGAAGGGAAGAGAAGAGACCTGAGTGCAGGGGAACTTATAAGAAACTATTGCAATAAGCCAGGTGAAAAATGACTAGAGCATAAATTTGGTTGGTGTTGTGTGACTGGAAAAAAGGAGATGGATGAATGCAAGATATGTTGTAGAGGTAGAATCAACCAGATTTGGCAAATGATTGGATAGGGGTAGAGGGAGGAGTTTTCTACCTGGATAAGGATGATATCAAACATCCTCTGTGTCCAGCTCAGATGGTTTCCAAGGGAACATTGATTCTCTGCATTGCCTAAGTGGCTTTGGATATGAGATTGACTTCGTGCTTCCCATTCACAATTAGATAGAATGCCCCTCATGCTGACCAAGACAATGAAAAGGCTCTTATCCTGAGGGGGGACTTCTAGGAGATCCTGTGGTAATCTTAGTTATAGTCCAGCTCATGAAATTTATAGATTAAACCCACCAGACTTCAGTTTGGGGGCTTAGAGATAGACTTGTATAAATAAGAGACAAACATGAATATGATAAGGAAATGTCTAAGATAAGAATAAGAGATCATTGTAAGCAGGATCCTCAGAGAAAGTGGCCTTCTGGAGGAGATGGGCTTTAAAGTAAGGGAAGGATTTCCATAAAAAGAGAGGAGAGGGAGGGAAGAGACCATTATGAGCATGGAAAAAGGTGTGAGCAAAGAGAGAAATTGAGAACAGCCAAATTGAAGAATAGCTTGGTTTAGCTGGAATGTACACCAAGGGAAGAGAGGAAGAGATGAGATTAAGGTTTAGAGCAATAGAATGGAGCCATAGTATAAAAATAATTTTTCAGTAAAGGGCAGTTTTTCGAGTTGTCACCTATACCTTGGTTCATTGTTTCTTGAAGTATGAGAAAGAAAAGACCATGAAATGTTTCCCCAGGCTTAACCACTAGATAATTGCACTGTAGGTGTGATGGACACCCAAAGGTATCCTTGATTTAGGAGATTGGAAATTGGGACTTTGTTCAAGAAGTTTCATTTCCAAAAAAGTCCTGCCGTTTAATATAATTGCTTAATTAAAGAGAGTTACTGATGTATTTACAGCTGTGTTATTAACTGAGATCAGGCATATTGGTATGGGGTGATATTCATAATAGACCCAAATGAATGGAATTTGTTTTTGCCTTCTCAGTAATTAGGCTGTAAGCAGAAGGTTTAATTATTGCCAAATGTTTTGTAGTTTGATAGTTTGTGCCTAAGTAAATACTACTCCAGAAAAAGGAATCTGCCATTTGTGGAACAGCAATATCTCAGAACTGGGAAAAAAAACTCAGCATCTAATCCAATTCATAGCTGGAGTAGTTTTGTTTTTTTTTTTTTTTTCCCCACTCATGAATGTCCTGCCTCCACATGGAAATCTCCCATGGGAAATCCATTGCTTCTAGAGGCAACCCATTTTACTTTCAGATACCTTTCATTGCTAGGAAGCTCCACACTCCTTTCTTTCCCCCTTCTCCTTCCCCTTTTCCCACCTCATCATTTCTTCAAGAAAAGGTGAAATGCAAATAGCTACTGTGAAGCACTTACTGTTCATCCTGCAAATACTATAGGATATTGGTTTTGCTTTCTGCCTTGCCTTCATTGATATTATAAAACAGTAAGGACATAGAATGCACACACATGTAGCCACAGAACATAGTACATGATGATTGCATTGCATGTATCTTGTGCAGGTGCGCCCAGACCTGCAGAATAAATGGGTTTTAGTATTGGAAAGGATGTCAGGAGCCTTCTGGTCTGACACCGCCCCCCCCCAAAAAAAAAGTCATCATTCCTGACAACTGATCTTAGAGCCTCTCCAGTGAAAAAGAACTTCTTACCTTGGAAGATAGCCCTTTCCTTTTGGACAGCTGTAATTGTTACAAAGATTAACCTTGCCTCTTTTCAGTTTTCATCCATTGTTCCTCCTTTTGCCTTCAAATCAAAATAATTCCTATCCCCCTTAGTGTGACATCCCTTTAGATATTTCTAATAACTAGCGTATCTCTCTGGGCAGCTAGGTAGCATAGTGGATAGAGTTCCTGGCCTGGACTCCGGAAAATTCATATTCCTAAGATTAATGTCACCTCAAATACATATCTGTGTGGCTCTGAACAGTCCCTTATTAACTCTGTTTGCATCAGTCCTTCACCCATAAAATGAGCTGGAGAAGGAAATGGCAAATTACTCTAATATCTTGGCCCCAAACCCCCCAAATGGGGTCATGAAGAATTGGACATGACTGGAAAATAACAATAGTATCCCTCCAAATTTTCTCTCCATCAAGCTAAATGTCTCTAATTTCTTTAACCAATTTATTATATGACATGAATTCAAGGCCCTTTGCCATCATGGACACTCCTCCAAGCTCACCAATTACCTTCCTCAATGGTGGTACACAGGATGACATATATATATCATATAATTAGACCTTGCAGGAATCCTCAAGTTCAATCTTTAAACCAGTAAGTCCAACTCATTTATTTTATACATGAGAAAACTGAGGTTGAACGAAGGTATGTAACTTGCTCAAATTCAGACAGCTTTTAAATGACTAAAGTAGGATTTGAACTTTCCTCCAAGACTAGTGCTCTCCATGTGCCAGCTAACTTCTAACCATCTCCTTAGTAAACTATTCTAGATTATTCCCAGGAATCATAGTCAAGTTCCTTTTCCTATAGGTTGCATATTCCCATTAAAAAAAAAAATTGGGACAACATGTGCCTTTTTCAACAAGAGAAAGATATTATCACTTGCCAGAGAATATTGCATTATAGAGAATTGTAGCATCAAAGGTCATCTAGTCCAACTTAGATCTTCAAGAGTATCATCTGGGAGAAATGAAAGATAATATCATTGTGAACACAGGTGTTAAAGAGTAGATATATATATGGGGAAGATAATGCACCTTGTTTGGCCAATAGTATAAGTATGCCATGAGAAAAGGAGTGAGATTTGGCTGGAAAGATAGAATAGTGGCAGTTTGGGGAAGGCCTAAATTCTAGGCCTTTCTTATTCTTTCTTGTCTAAATTATTCTATTTGCAACTGAGTTTGGGTCTTAACTTAACAAAATCAAGTGCATAATATTTTTGTAGCTGGAGTTAGGAACAATTTAACAATTATCCCAAAGGTATGGTAAAATCCTAATTTATAATTAAGAATAAGCAGGAAGGGGGAAAGGGATAACTTTCTCTGTTCCCTGACAAATACCTATCTTGCATTTTGTTTTTCCACCATTCAGAATCTCTCCAGAAGGTGTAGATATTGTCTTGGACTGTCTATGTGGAGAAAACACAGGAAAAGGCCTCAGTCTTCTCAAACCTCTGGGAACATACATTTTATATGGTGAGTATAAAAAATGTGGTGCATATGTCCATGAGAATTATCTTGAATAACCCAGTTGTCAATTTAAAGTTTTGTTTTGTTCTATTTAGGGGGTGGGACAAAAAGGGAAAAGGAAGTAATCAAATGATTTCCTGGGATGATCCTAATTTCCAGACAAGAAATCACAATGACATAATTTGTATGACCCTTTTAAAATTGACAAAGTACTTTCCTCACAACAACCTTATTAGATAGAGCAATTATTGTTACCCTCAGTTTGACACATGAGGAAACTTAGGTGAAGTGACTGGACCAAAGCCATAAACCTACTGAGTGATAGAACCAGAATTCAAATCTGCCTCTCCCATTTCCAACACCATTCTGCCTCTGCCACATCACCCTGCCTTTGTATAATGAGTACTTTAAATGACAGAACTAAAAGAAATCATGGGACATGAAATGCAGCATGTCAGATCTGAAAGAAACCTTAGAACACAGAGTGTGGAACATTCAAGCTGGAGATGACCTGAAATCATAGAGCACAAAATAGTAGATCTAGACAGGACATTAAAAGAAAACAGAAAACCACATCAGGAAGGAACTGGAAAACACAGAGAATAGAATGTTAGAATTGTAAAAGATCTGAGAACAGAGAGTACTACAGCTAGAAAGAACTCTAGAAAATATAACTCAATGTTCAAATTGGAAGAGAGCTCAAGAAGCTAAAACACAGAAGAGCAGAACTAAAAGGAACTCTACAATATAGAGCATAAAAAGTGACAAAACTAGAAGAGACCTTAGCAGTCAGAACAGAAGATGTTCCAGCTGGAAGGGACCTTTGAACATGAAGCACAGAATGTTAGAGTTAGGACATAGAACACACTCAAGCTGAAAGAGACCATAGAGACCATCTAGCCGGAACCCATCATTTCACAAAAGAGGAGGTGGAGGCTCAGTAAGGGGCGGTGACTTTTGTTCAAGGTCACACACAGAATATGGGGGGCAGAATTAGGATTCCCCTTGGGCTCTTTTTCCAGCAGTATGTGAAATACTGCCCAGTTTCACCGCTGGTGAGCATAGATTTAGAAGAAATCATTTGGTTCTGAACTCTTTTAGATCTCATTTTCCAATCCCTATCACAAAGATCCTGGGGGTGCAGGAGGGAGTACTGGGAGTGACATTTCTGATCACAATGACACTAGGATTGATTCCTCACTCCAAAGTATATAAGAGTTCCTAGAGACAGGCATGACAGTGCCTGTGATACCAACCTCCCTGAGCTTCGGAGGGCCAAGCTTGGGTGGGTTAAGCTGTTTAAGTATCTTCACTAAGTCTAGCTGCCTAAGTGGGGGTGAACTGACTCAGGGAGGAAATGAAGCAAATGCCAGTCTCTACAGGGTGGGACCCTTATTGGCCCTGTACTTCCAGCCTGAGCAAGACAGACTGGGACAAAACAAAGTTGTCAGCAGCTGAGAGGCTAAATGGTTCTGAATCCTCGTGTGCCTTGCTCCTTTGTTCCTGAGTATGTCATATGAAAAGGATTTCAGGGAGGAAGCCAAATATTGTATTGAAGAGCTTACGTAAGCCAGCCCAAATCACTTTTTCAGAGGGCTCCTAAATGTCAGTTTTTCAAAAATAACAAAAAAAGTTATCAAGTGAAATGAGTCATCTTTCATTCCAGGGAGATAATTATTCCCATTTCTCTAGATCCAGAGTTCTTAACTCTGTGTCTGTGTGTCTGTGTATGTGTGCGTGCGGAAGTGTATGGAGTCAGAAACAGTGGCATTTGTGAGGAACAGAAAGGAGGCTAATGTCAAGTACAGTAACTGTCTCCATTTTACTGAGAACCAAAAAAGGAACCTGGGGAGTGCTCATCCTCAGTCTCTACTAATCAGCAGCAGCTGCAAACCAAAGTCTCCAGATTGCATTTGGTGCCTTCCTTCTCTGCTGTTCTCAGATACCTCACTGAGTGATAACTAGCAGATTATCAGTTTCCTAGGATTATCAATTTCACAGGTCTCAGAGACCATCTAACCTAACCAAGAGGCCATCACATCTAACAAGAATCTGTTTTATAGACTCCCTAGGAAATTCTATCCCCCTGCCAATAGCCCCAAGGATGGAGAAAATGTGCTATATCCTGAGTGAAGATATCCATGCTGCCTTTGGGTAATCCTAATTGTTAGGAAGCTTTTCCTTACATCAGGCCTAAATCTGCCTCTCCACAGCTTCCACCCGTTGCCTCTACCACATGACAGTAGCTGTGGTCTCTCTGCTTTTTTTCCTAAGTTAAATGTGGCAAGTTTTTTGTCTGTTTGTTTTCCACTGCTGCTTATTCAATATGACCTCCAACATTTCAGTTCTTTTGTACCTCTCAATTTCCCCCTTTTCCTTTCCAAGGAAATTGGGACTTACCTCAAGTTAGCTGCCCAGTGTAGTTTTTTCATATTTCTTCCAATTCTGGATTCACACCATGGCATCCCTTTCATTTGGGATAAATATCAATATTTTTGTTCCCCCAAAGAATTCTAGACCTAGAAGGGGTCATGGAGATCATCCAGGCTAATGAGGAAACTGAGGCAAAATTAGAAAAAGCAACTTGACCTAGGATTTCAGACCCATCTCCAGGATTCCTTTCACTCTATCATTGTGCCATCTTTCTTCTCAGTGGCTCATGTTCCATGTCATCTCTTCACAGGATCATCAAACACCGTGACAGGGGAGACCAAGAGCTTCTTCAGCTTTGCAAAATCAGTGAGTATTTGCAGAAATTGACATGCAGTCACATTCACGTGTGGGGGTGCCTTTCTAGCCAAGCTAATGCCAAATAGGCACCAGTAGGCAATAAAAGGGGAAAAAAGCCAATTAGCCAAAGAGCACTTAGGAAATCCAGAAGCCTGAACAGCTGAGGATGTTAAACCTCCTGGAGAGAGCCCTATGATTGTCAGAAAAAGGCCATCTATTTCTGAAATATCAGAGAGGAAACTTGAATAAGGGAAAATAGTCTTAAGAATTGAGAAATGTCCCAAGTCCACTTCTAGGTGGGCAGAATTTAGAGATGGCATTAGAAATTGGGAAGAGAAATGAAAGGAACAAACATTTATTAAAAGCCTGCTATGTGCCAGGTACTGTGTTAAGTACTTTGCAAATATTCTCTCCTTGGGATCCCCATTTTGCAGGTAGAGAAACTGAGTCCAGATAGAGTTTAATGGTCTTGTCCAGGGTTTTACAGCTATTAAGTTTTTGAAGCTGCCTTCAAATGACATTCATATAGTTAGTGCTTACTGTGTGCCAAATGCTACGCTAAGGGCTTTACGGTTATTATCTCATTTGATCCTCACAACAACCCTGAGAGAGAGATGCTATTATTATCCCCATTTTACAGATAAGGAAACTGAAGAAATCTGAATTTAGGTGACTTAGGCAGGATCACATGGCTAGTCAATATCTGAGACTGGATTTGAACTGAAATCTTTCTGTCCCTAGGCCCAGCACAAATGGCCCAACAAATAGAATGCTAGGAGAAGTAATACAGGAGACTGCTATAAGGTTGGATAAGGTAGCTGTATATGGACTAGACATAATATAAATTTCTTTGGAAGTTATTTATCTCAGCAAAGTGTTTGATTTTCACTAGTAGGAGTAGACTGCCTTTTTAAAAACCTGAAGGAGCAGAATAATAAGGAAATTTAATTTGCTAGCACCAGTTTTCTTCTGGTGTGGTAGGTGGGGGGAAAATGCAAGAAATGCTCAGTCTCATCTAACTAGCGATTGCTTGTGTTTTGAATTTGTTGTCACATACCAAGATTTGTAGAATTTGAAAGTTCTAGCTAGAATCTGAGTTTATACGGAGTCTCAGAGGGAATTTCATTCAAGCTATATCTGAAAACAGTAATCTTTTCTAGAAGATTCCCCAGAAGGCATCATTCAACCTTGAATTAAAAACCTTCAGGAATGGGGATGTCGGTACCTCCCAAAGCTCATTCCATTGCTGATAGCTGTAATTATCAGCAGTTTCTTAAATCTAAAAACTGTGCCCCTATAACTTCCACTCACTACTCTTAGTGCTTAACAGATTAAATAAGTCTCATCTCTCTATGACAGTGGTCCTCAAAGTGTAGTCCAAAGAATTGTTGGGGTCTCTGAACCCTTTCAGAGGGTCTGCAAATTCAAAATTATTTTTTATTTCTAATAGTAAATAGCTATAAATATAAGCCATATGAACAAAAACTCTTTGAACAGATCCTCGATAGTTTTTTTAACAACATGAAGATATTGAGAACAAAGGTTTGAGAACCACTGCTCAATGATAACAGTTTTTCAAACACTTGAAGATGGCTAACACATTTCCAGCTAATTCAATAAGTATTTGTCATTAAGCTCCTATTACTATGCACTGAGCAGCCTGGGTGCTATGGTAGATAGAGCACTGGGCTTGGAACCAAAAAATCTCATCTCTATGAGTTCAAATCCAAATTTAGACACTTACCAGCTATGTGATGCTCAGCAGTCACTTAACCCTCTTTGCTTCAGCCTCTCTTCTATAAAATGAGCTGGAAAAGGAAATGACAAACTAGTGTCTGCCAAGAAAAACTTGCATGTGGTTATAAAGAGCAGGACATGACTGGAAAAATTCAACAATATCAATACTATTGTCCAAGAATTGTGTTGTCTTTACATCCATAGGTAGCTTGCACAGTGGTTAAAACACTGGGACTGAAATCGGGAAGATCTGAGTTCAAATCTAGCCTCAGACATTTATTCCCTATGTGACTCTGGGTAAATCATTTCATCTCTGCCTTAAATTCCCCAACTATAATGTAGGGATAACAACAATTACAGGATTGTTGTGAGGATCAAATGAGATCACAGTGCCTGGCACATAGGTGCCGAATAAATTGCTTGTTTCCTTCTCTTAAGCATCTTCCAAGTTTCTTCCACTGAATCTTTTATCAAGACATAGTTACTTTTAAAATGTGTCATACACTAATATGGAGATATGTTTAGAAGAATTAAACATGTTTAACATATCAAATTGCTTGCTGTCTTGGGTAAGGGGGGAGAAAAATTTGGAACAAAGTTTTGCAAAGTGAAAATTGAAAACTTATCTTTGCATGTATTTGGAAAAATTACTATTAAAAAATATTTAGAAAAAAACAGAAAAGAAAGGGAAAGAAGAAATAAAAAATAATAAAATGTCATGCAAAGCCAACACAACATTCCAGATGACATCCCAACAGAGCAGAGAGTAGCATAGCAGGACAATAGACTCTCTTATGCTAGGAGATTCATCATTAGGAGCCTCATTTGTTTGTTGAACTGAATTCATTAAGTGTCATTAATTGAATTCATTGAGTAATTGTCATTATTAAGAAGGATTAGACTGGTTCTTTGTGGTCTTAAAAAGCAGAAGGTAGAAGTTACAATGAGACACTTGGTTCAATGTGAGAAAGAATTTCTTAATAATTACAGTTGTCCAACCCTGCTTGGGCCATATTTGGAAGATAGTGAGGTCTTTGGCACTGGATACCTTCTAGGAGAGGCTAGGTAACCACTCAGAGGAGATATTGTAGAAGGCATCCCATCTCTGGGATGGCTCGGTTGAACTCATCATTTCTGTCCAGCTTTAGGATTCAGAGCTTCTAACTCTAGACAAGAAGAAATAATGTGTGAACTGGCATGATTCAGAGTATGGAATAGCTATTGTTGGATAAATAGTCATTTTCTCAATATGTTTCCATTATATCATTGTGCTCAGTTATATGGTGCCTCATGCTTATGTTCATAGAACGTCAGAGTAGAGCCTCCCTATAGCAGATAGACTATAAGATCTCAAAGCAGAAGATGGCAAATATTTATTAAGTGCCTAATGTGGGCCTGGCACTGTACAAAGTGCTTTACAAATATTCTTTCCTTTGATCCTCCCAACAACATTGCCATTTATGCTGAACCTGAAGTTAGGAAGCCCTGAATTCAAATTCACCCTCAATTGCTGACTAACTGTGTGATACTGAAGCATACAGAGGTTAGATGACTTTTTCAGTTTCTTCATCTACAAAACAGCACCTCCTTCCTAGGACTGCCATGAAGACCAAATGCAATAATAATTATAAAGCCCTTAGCAAGCACTATATAAATGTTAACTATATTTTTATTTTTTTTTCTTCAAATCCATCCTCAGACACTTTATTACCTGTGTCATTCTAGGCAAGTCAGCTCACACAAATTCAGTTTCCTTCCTTACCTGTAAAATGGTTATCAGAATAGCACCTCCCTCCCAGGGTTGTAGTGAGGATCAATATAGGACATAGAATGTCAGAGGTGAGAGGGCATTTGAGGGGATTTTATAGAGGAAGAACTGGTTTCTTCCAGTTCCAAAATCCCATGGATCTCTGATACCACCATCTCCTAATTGAAACCACTTCATGTAATCTCCCTTGCCCTTCTAAGATAAACATTAAAGGTTTCTTTTCCTTTGAGCTTGAATATGAGAGGAGAATTACTCCATCCCAGAAAAAAAAAAAAAAATGAAAAGACAAGATGCCTCTGTGAGCATTTCTCTTGATGAGTGGTTTCAGAACAAGAATAGCTATTTTTATGTTGCTGTAATTAACTCAGTACTGACAGATTGCTGTGTGTAAGCAAATTGGTCCCAAATTACATTCACTTGTACAAAGTGTTTTCCCTTTTCTCTCCTAAATACAGGCTCCATAAGCACAATGTTAACACAATAATTGCATTGTGTACATATTTGACTAAAGCATTCAGAAAAACAAGGGCCCCTGTTGAAAACTGCATATGGTGTGAAGAGTGGGACTGTGTCCTTTTGGCAGCAGCAGCATGCTGAATAACCATACCAATGGCAGTATGTGCTTTTGGATGGGCCTTAAACATGGTGAACTATAAAGAACTCTAGATTTGGTCAGGATCTGATTTCAAATCTATTTCTGCCACTTTTATCTCTTGACCTTATATGAGTCATTGAGCTTCATTGTTTATCGATAATTGAATTGAGGTGGTTGAAAGAAATGAGCTCTAAAGACCCTTCCAGTTGTAAGTCTTATGCTGTAGGGACGGATGAGGGCTCCATGGGGATCTGTTTGAAGAAAGGCACTGGGTTGGAAAGCCATGACTTTGCATTGCATCTTAGTGCTAGAAAAGTCTTTAGAACATAAAAACGCAAAGCTAGAAAGGCCCTTAGAATGTAGCATATTAAGTCTGGAAGACATCTTAAATCACAAGCTTATCTTCGATTTGCTCATTTTTTAGAGGTGAAAACTGACGCCAGAAAGGAACATGCCTTGCGCCCACCACATTTTACACATTATAAAGTATCATATAAATGTCAGTAACACCATTATTTAATTACTGAGGCATTCCTAATGGAAGGATTAAATCTCAAGTGGCCAAAGTTCTAGAGTTTTCTGGCACCCTCTCTTTCCTTCACATGGTCCCATAGCTTTGATTGGCTTTTTCTGTTCTCCATTTCTTCTAATGCTCTTGTCACTTCTATTCCCAGTGGTGGCAGGTTGAGAAGGTGAACCCTATCAAGCTATATGAGGAGAACAAAGTCATTGCTGGATTTTCGCTCCTCAATCTCCTTTTTAAACAAGGCCGAGGAGGCCTGATTAAAGGCATAATGGACAAACTCATAGCCCTGTACAACGAGAAGAAGATCAAACCCATGGTGGACTCTTTATGGGCTCTGGAAGAGGTAAGACTATCTCTTTTCTGAGAATCAACACTGACTTTTTTTTAACCATTTTATAATTTATTCAAAACCTGTTTTGATTTGAAGAGCTCCAAAAGTTTACACATCATTATTGCTGGAAAATTTGAAGACAGTTATTGTAATGTTCTCTTTGGTTCGGTTTCCTTGGGGAGCAGCCTTCAGTTCAGTAATCACCACATGTGCAGCCAGGTGTTAAAAGTGCAAATCCTTTATTATCCCCTTGCCTGGGGCCCAGACCAGCTTTCTTGAGGTCCTGCTGAATGTATCTTGGTTTCTGTGGGGGAGGCAGGAGGACCACCACCACAGTCTCTGTCTTCCCTAGTTCTAATTCTGGCTGAGATTGTTTGAGCTTATATGCTCTCTTATCATAGGTGTGAATCTTATAGAATTATATTAAGTATTAAGTACTGAACTACCAGTGTCTTTATCAATTCCACTGACTTAATACCTTGTAAGAATCCTTTGTTTCAAGTTCAGAGTTCTGGCCCATAACAAGTTATAATCAGCAATAACGATGAGTCATTATGTACTAATATGTAGTAACGTAATAATACATTTTCTTAATAGTTGATTATTCCTCCAAACTTAGGTCATACCACAATATTTATATAGCATAGTAATTAATGCAATAATCTGTATCATCAGAAAATACACTATTCTTCATAAATGAAACTATTTTAATATTTTCCAACAAAAAGCTTTTTTTTTTTTTAAATGCATGAGACACTTCCCCCACTTTCTTAAACAAAATAATATAGGTTCACAAAGTAGTTTTGTTATTTTGTAGTCAGTTACATCTCCAATACTGAAGAACTACTGAACTTTTTTTGGTAATTTATCACAAAAATCAATTACTTTTGCTGTGACAGAATGATGCTACTGAATCTACCAAGATACATACAGGTCTAAGTCTAATCTCTGCTATCAATTTTTATTTATTCAATTGTTATTCTTTTTATTCTGCTATATTCTCTAATGTACAATTAGCTATATAATTGCCCTGCTTATATAATAAGATTCTCAGCAATTGTGCAGGCTGGGAGACTAATTGAGAGAGCTTTTATTATGCTTTTTTTAGATATCTGTGGAAACCTAATCTAGACCTGTACCATTATACCCATGTGGTATGTATGGGTAATTCTACATTATTAGATCCCTTTTGGGGGGAGGCTGCTATGGTGAACTCTTATTATGAAAATTCCTTCCAACATAAATCGGCTTACAATCTTGGAGAATTAAGACAGGGCAAAATTAAATAGTGGCTAATCTTTGGTAGACATAGCTGGTATGGTATTGGTCCTAAACCTTCCTGAGTCCAATGCTGGCTTTCTATAGATTATGTCACACTGCTTCTTAACATCATAATTAGGATCGCTATACAAATTATAATCACACAGTAAATTGTTGTCCCCTCAAACTTTTTGAGGATTTTGTTAAGGTCAACACTGACATTTTAGCATGGTAGTTGGAAAAAAAGAGATCAGTGATCTCCTTTCCCAACTTTTTAGGGTTCTTGTTAGCCAACAACATAATATAGTGTAAAGAATCCAGGATTTGGAGTCTGGAGAGTTGGTTTCAAATCTCAGATCTGCCACTTGCTATCTATATGATCTTGGGCAAGTTGCTTAGTGTCTTTGGCCCTCAGTGAAATAATTAAAATAGAAATATCACTTGTCAGAATATGGTCTGAAATTCCTGGGGAATTCTAAGATCTCTCTGAGGTTCTGTGGGATCAAAAGTATTTTCATAATAATACTAAAATGTTTTAATTGGTAGTACAGTAGACATTGATAGCTGTTACTCACAGGAACCAAACTGTGTCCTCAATCATTTTTAAGTATGTAAAGGGGTCCTGATGCCAGAACGTTGGAGAATTGCTAAACTAAAGATTTCTAAGGTTTTTTCAACTCTAAATTGAAACTCATGTGAACTAAGTTAGTTCTTACATTAGAATCAATCTTGTTTTCAAATCTTGGCTCTATCACTTCTTTGGAATATGACTTTGGACAGATCTCATTTCTTTAAGTGTGTTTTCATTCATAAAATAGCAGGCAGGGGGAAGAGGAGGGATGGGTTGTAGTGAAAGAGACTTGTTACCTAAAAGCATCAAGGGGGCTGCATTATATTTATCTTGTGGATGAGATAAATCTGAGACTTCTGTAAAGGATAGGATTTTATTCATAGGATTATACTGAAAGGGCTTAATAGCCCTTATTAAGAGAGGAAGCTTTGGTCACAGGAACTCTTTGCCAAAAATGTTCTTTTTTAGTTGAACCTTAACAAGCACCAACAAATAGGAACATTTTGATATCTAAAGAACAAAAAGAAGATAACCTCAACTGTGAATTTCTGTTACATTCAGTTTGTTCAAATATATGTTAAATTGAACAGCACAGTAGCACAACTGTCTGCTTATCTGGGTCCCCTTGGGAACTTAAACCATTTCCAAACAAAGCAGAGCCAGCTTTCTTTACCATCTCCAACATGTAGATCTTTGTGTTGATCAGTTGTTAGAGTGAGAAAGAAGCTCAGGGACCATCCAATACAACCCCCTCCTTTTATAAAGGAAGAAACCATATCTCGGAGAGAACAAGAATGTTCTCAGGGTCACACAGCCAGAGCTGGAACCCAGCCATTTTCTTTATTTCAAGCCTGTTGGTATTTCTTCTGCACTTAAAAGCTCTGGGTATGCATCTTGAAGGAAGAGAAAGGTTTGTGTTTGGTGAGAATGCACAGATTGAGGTAGGTTTGAATGAGACTGAGGAGCACTAAGGAGCCCTGTTTATCTGGAATATAGATGTGGGCAAGAAGGTGTCTGAAATAAAATATCATGATTCTACATAGCAAAAACATGGCATAATTTGGCAGGCCCTGAGATAGGGAAAAGGCTAGTCCTGAACACCAGGTTTACAGATGGGACCCAGATATATCTTTGGCTAACACAGTGTCACTGAAATGAACCAAACTACCTGCGTCACTAATGGTATGTTATTGCCAAAGACTTGGTATAGCTGGTCTAAAAAATGTCACTGAGCCCACGTGGGACAAAAAAGGAAGCACCCAGGTCCTGTAGTAGAGCAAGGTGGGATGGGTGGAGAGCCTTGGGCTAGGCTGGTAGCCCTCAAATATTGAAACAGCGGAGTAAGGCCCCTGTGTGTATGCTAGGTGGGGCAGAACAGGGACAGGTCTCACTCACTTAATTCAATGTAATTCAAACATTTATTAAGCATTTCTCTGTGCAAAACCCTGTGCTGGGAGGTCGGGGATACAGGAAAGTTAAATAAGACGACACAGTCCCTGCCCTCGTGGAAGTCAGAGCTAGATGGTGAGATGGGTAGAGCAAGACTAGAGTCAGGAGAACCTTAGCTCAGAGCCAGATCAGACATCTGCTAGCTCTGTGATCCTGGCCAAGTTATTTAATGTCTGATTTGCCTCACCTGTAAAATGGAGTAATAATAGCACCTACTTCACAGGGTTGATGCCAGGAACAAATGCGCTAATTATAAAACACTTTAGCACAATGCCTGATACATGGTAAGAGCTCTATAAGTGTTAGCTGTTGTCCTTAGTATTAGTAGTATAGGGATGGAACATAGATACTAATAATGTGGAATAGTTCATAAGAGTATCAAAGAGTTGCAAGCACAGTGCTGTCAATTCTGAAGGATTTTGTTTGGCTTTTTAAAATTGTTTTTACTGGCTGAGAAAAGAGATCAAAGGGGAGAAGTGAAATAGGTGATGATAGAATTAGGGTGAAAAGGATGGGCAGAAATTTAACAGGTTTCAAGAGGAAGAAGATATGTTTCAAATCTTTGTGGGCATCCTGTTTTTCGGGGTGTGAAATGTCCCAATGAGTGATTCTTCCACTGAAATGGATGGGAGCCCTTACATTCTAGGGAGATGTTTGAGAGAAATAGAAGTTGAGTGGCCTCTCTAGGGTCATCCAACTGTCAAATATCAGAGGAAGAAGATGACGGCCAATCTTTCCATCTCTAAGTCTAGGGTCTTATTTCTTGTGCTTACAGAGCAAAGGCAGAGATGGAAGATCTTCAGGCAGTTTTAGAGAACGATGGTCAGAAGGTACAGTAAAAGAGCATCAGTGTATGAGAAAAGGCAGTTTCCAGAATGCAGGGGTTCTTTCTGACTGCTAGGCTAAGGATTTCAGACTTTATTCAGTAGACAATAAAGAGCTATTAAAAGATTTTGAGCAGAGAAGGAATAATCACATTTACATCTATGCGGGAAGAAGATGAATCTGTCTTTAATGAATGATGGAAAGGACAGTGAAGAATGTGGGATAGGGAGAGAATGCATCCTTCTAGAGGGAAATCATAGAGCTAATCAAAGGAAATAATATAGCTAACAAAATATTCTAACAATATTCTGAAAGCATTCATTATTTCCTGTTTAATGAAGAAGGCTCTGGTTCAGTTCTAAAAATCAGACGAGGCAGCGTTACATAGGGGACAGAGCAAAAAACTTGGAATCAGAAAGATCTGAGTTGAAATCCCATTCCAGATGCTTGCTGTGTGACTTTGGACAAGTCAGTACAATTCAGACTCATTTTATTCATTAGTAAAATTAGAGGGTCATTCTAATTCCTTACAAGATTGTTGGGAAAATCAAATGAAATATTGTATGGAAAGCACTTTGAAAATCTTAAAATGCTATAAAATGTCATCTATTGTTATAATTTAAAAGAGAAATTCTAATTAATAGAAACTTCCCTGAAGGACTAGTCTTCCAGGGTCAAGGATTAATGACAGCATCCATACCTTGATCTGCTAACAGATGTTTCTGATGCTGTATTGCAGTAACTTCTTCATTTTTTTGCTTAAATGGGCAAATATCCATTCAAGGATGCAGTTGGATCAGACTGAGTCATTTATATGTTCAGGAACACTGTTAGGCCAGACTTGTGAGTCATCAAGCCTACACAATTTCCTAGTGCCAAAAGACAGTTTGCAGTACTTAGTACTTGCTTGCTAACTACTGTAGGAAAATGATAATGATTCTCATCCCCAAGAATTACTTTGGGAGCTAACTTTATAACTTCATGCAAAAAATATAAAGTCCTGAGAGAATGAAAGAAAAATTCTCTTTTATTTGGTTGTGATAATAACTTCAGACACCATTAGAGGTTCTTTTTGGCCATTCATCTCTACATTTATTATGAATTGTAGGGACTAGTCATGCAAAGCACAAATTGTCTGGCTACAGATCAGAAGATTCCAACTTAGTCTTCTTGCTGCTTTTGCTCTTATCCCTTCCTACTAATTATAAACCTCATGGAGAGAGAGAGCAAGTCTTTTCACAATTTTGAATTTCCCAAGTGTCAAATATATAAATATTTGTTGAATATATGAATTTCCTAATACTGATAAAATGGTTCAGTATGCTTTAAAGTGTCTTTTTTTTTCTACCAAATTACTTTAAGAAGAGTTGAAAAAGACATTTCAATATTTGAATGGATGTCATATGGAGAAGGATCAAACTTGTTCTTATTGATCTCAATAGCTTACTATGAAATGGGAGAAACTCGCTGGTCAAGTACCTCCAAGGTAACATTCTGATCATTCTGGCCTTGTGCTACTGAACACTTTTTTCCTTAATTGAAAGGAAAATATAAATATAAATGTAAAAACTTTTCAGACTTATCAATGACACAAAACTAAAAGGTCTAACAACTACATTGGATGATAGAATCTAAAAGGATCTTAACAGTCTAAAAAGACTATCCTGATCCAATAAGAGATGTTTAACATAAATATAAAGTCCTACACTTAAGTTCAAAAAAATCAATTTTATAAGTGAGCTGAGGGAGTTGAATCTTAACCAAGTGGAAAAAAATTTTTAGGGGTTATCAGTCAACAATTCAGTCATTCAACAAGAGTATATTAAGTGATTACTATGAGTTGGCTACCTTGTTTAGTGGATATTGGCAATAAAAATAATGATGATAATAGATAACATTCATAGAATGCCTACTATGTGCCAGGCACTGTGCTAAGTATTTTACCAGTGTTATTTCATTTGATCCTAACAATAATCTTGAAAGTAGGTGTTATTATCACTCATTTTTTACAGTTGAGGAAACTGAGGCAAACAGAAATGAAGTGATTTTCTCAGGCTCATACAGCTACTATGTATCTGAGACTAGATTTCAACTCGGAACTTCTGACTCCAGACCAGGCACGCTATTCACTCTGCCATTTAGTTACTCCAACAAACTCTGTATGAGCTAACTATATGATAAGCAGCACAAAAAGTAAAGGTGATTTTAGGACAAAGATACTATAAAGAACATTTGAGGCAATAATCCCATTGGACTCTTGTTTAGTTGAACTCTTTATGGGTTATTATACTCATTTCTGTGTGATACCTTTTAGAAAAGGCATAGTCAGATCAGAGAGGTTCCAGGGCAGGGTGAGCAGTATGATGAAAGACTTTAAGACCTTGATATAATGACAATCAATTGAATTGACTGGGAACACTCAGACTGAAAAATAGAATACTTGGATGAGATTTGAGATAGGGGGAAGGAGCATGATAATTATCTTCAATTATGTGAAAGATTTTCATATGGAACTGGGATTAAACTTGTTCTTCCTCACACTCTTATGGAAAAGCTAGGAGTGATAAGTGAGAATTGCACAGAGGTAGATTTAGGCATCATGTGATGATAACTTGTCTAATAAGTGGAGTTTCCAAAAAGTAGAAGGCTAGTTCAGACAGTCATAAGTTCCCACCACTTTAAGTCTTCAAGGAAAGTTTGGATGATACCTTGTTGGGAATATTGTAGAGAGGGCATTTCATGAGTACATAGTACAAATGGGACCAAATGGTCTCTGAGGTCCCCCAAAACTCTGATAATTCCATGGTTCTGTGACTTAGATACAGATGGAACAAGGTAACCATTAGTCCCCTACTAGCTAAAAGACAAACAAAATAAATAATATGGTGCTTAACTTGAGACACTAAAAACTAGAGGAAACAGGAATGGCCTTTGAAAGTCGGGGGCCCTTCAGCTGAGCTTTGAAGGGAGCTGGGGATTCCAAGGCTTGGAATTGAGGAGGAAGAGCATTCCTGGCATGGGAACAGTCTGTACAAAGGCCCAGAGACAGGAGATGGGCATAGGAGGGAGGCTAATTTGGCTGGACACAAAGTACATGAGGGGGAGCAATATGTTATCAGCCTGGAGCTAAACTAGGAAGAGCTTTAAATGCCACATAGCAGTTTCTAAACACAATGGGAAGCCAGTGACACTTTTTTATTTAGAGGAGTAACATCATCAGACCTGTGCTAAAAGGAATATCAATTTGGTAACCATGGGGAATGTGGATTTCAAGAAAGGGAAAAAAAGCTATCTGTAATAAAACCAATTAGGGAGCTCTTACAATAGTCCAAGTGATCAAGGGAGAAGGGAATAGATGTTGAGGAGAGATGGCTGACAAGATCTGGCAAGTGAATGGAAGTAAAGAGTTGAGGATTATTTCAAAGGTTTGGATTTGGATGACTGAAAAATAGCAGGTCTTCTACAGAAATAGGGAAGTTAGGAAGAGGGCTGGATTAAAGAAAAGATCAGGAGTTCTATTGTATACATGTTGAGTTTGAGATGCATTCAGGTGGAGATGAAGGGTGCAAGTTGTAGGACTATCTTATCTTCCATGACTCAGGAGGAGAAGACGATGTGAAATTATGCTGAGTAAATTTGAATATTGGAGTGGGCAGTGAGAGGAATCTCATAATTGATGGCTTCATTGTTCTCTGTCAATTATAAGATGAAGTATTCCATTGCGAGGAAGTCCCTGGGGAGTAGATGGCATAGGTAGATTGTAGGATAAAGTCTATCAGTGAAGAGTAAAAGGTTTGATATGCAGTAAGAGAGGTCCAATTGAAATCTAATAACACAAGTTTACAGCAGACCCAGTTGGCATAGTTGTGGAACTCCTTCAGTAGTATTTGGCAACACCTAAACCAGAATGGAGAGAATAGATGGAGAGTTATTCAGAGGTGGGATGTAGAAAAATGATGAATGCCAGCAGCTCAGCAACTGAACAATGAGGCAAGGGGTTGAAAGACTGAAGACAGTCAAACTGGTTTACTAAAACATTTTTGAAGGGAAGAAAATGAGACTAGAATAGGGTTGGTGACCTGAGAATGTAGAGAGGGGAGGGGAATAGCTTCAGTCAATCAACTTTTATTAACAACCTCCCATGTGCCAAACACTATCCTAAGTGTTGGGGATATAAATATGAAAAAAGGAAGTCTGTGCCTTCAAATAGCTTGCCATCTAATAGGAGAAGAGGATAACCAAAAGGAAGCTTAAAACTGGGGGTAAAGTGAGGAGAAGGTACAGGTTGGTGGGAATGGAAGGGGAGCAGACTGAAAAATCAATTAAAATTCTCAATGTTGTACAACCAGAGGAAAAATGATTTGAATTTGCAGTGAGGATGTAGAAAGGGCTTAGAAGAATGGAGAAGCCTTAGAAATGATTTTAGTAGGGCACAAAAAGAAGAAAAGACATGAAGGTATATAGTCAAATAGAATAATTTCAAAATCATAGGTAGAATATTTGTGGGGTGAGTGATGGTGAGATTAAGGGTACATTAACATTTGATGATCAACATTTAATTTGAAGTCCCCAGGGACATATAGTATCTGCTAACTATTTACTAAGCAATCAACATTCATTAAATACAACATTTATCAAGTGCCTACTGTATGCAGAAGTACTGTGGGAGTTACAAAGTTTAGATAAGAAGCAGTCCCTTTTCTTTATTTTCTAGTTGGGGAAGTACATGTCAATGAATAACTGAACACAGAAAAACAACTTAGAATACAAATTCATGAATGCCTTACAGATAGTGGATATTTGGTAGATGCTTGTTGGATGAATGTTTTAAACTAATAACTGAAGACTTTAAAGTCTATGAAAATAAGTGAGAGAAAAGTGGCCTCTATCCTGCCTGAGTAAAGGTTCTTGAGGAAGATGGCATAGGAATTAGGCCTTGATGAATAGTCAGGATCTTAGTAGAGATGAGGGAGGAGAATGGACAGAGAGAAAACTGAACAAACTTGCTCAACCAGGCAGAACACATGACATATCAGGCAGTCCAATTGGTTTTTGCTTTCATTTTTGTATTTGTGGTTTTTTTCAGGTTAGGGTCATTTCAAGGGAATTTCCCTGCCCGATTGAAAATGGTTTTGCTCTGTTGGCCATCGAATCTAACACAGAAATATTCCTCGGCTTCTGCTTATCTAACCTCAGTGTTTACAAAAGCAGAGCCATGCTTTTGAGGACTAGAATAAAAGGCAACATAGTAATATTCTGGAATACCCTATGCAAAATACTCCCCCACCCCCCTGCCCTTTGCCTCTCTCCACCCATTTGTGAATGAGTGTTGTTCTTTTATAGCCAGAGTTCTGGATACTGATCAAGAGAAAATGGCTGTTGTGTGCTGTGTTTCTGCAAAGGCAGAGTTCTCTTATAGATAACTGTCCATCTCTCTGTAAGTCTGCAAGGATCTGGAGGGAAGTTAGTGGTGATTGGTGCTTACTGAGAAGATGTGAATTCAAGATAATGCATTGTTTTTTTTCTGAACCTGGGATTGTGATCCTATTTCCCTCCTTGTGTGTTGAATTACTATACTCAGGAAATGGTTTGATAACAGATCACAATCAGTTTTGAAACAACTATTGCTGTTTAGAATTTTTATAATGATTTAGATAAGGGACATGAAGGTATGATTTTCATATGTTCAGTTGATAAGGAGGTGAGAGAGAATTAATTCACTGGACACTACTACTAGGATCCAAAACATCCCTGGCCAGATAGAATGAATTGAAGGTGACCAGATGAGGGATATGGATAAACACTTGTCAGTGATATTATAAAAGAACTCCTGAATGGACTAGAGAATTCTCATTGAATTTTGAGAGTCTGTGAATCTATAATTTATCATTGATTTCACTTCCTTAGTCAGTTTCTCTTAAATCTTTTTTGGGAAGATCCCCATCATTTTGGGGATGATTTGATTTAAAGAAGCTTTCAAAAGTCATAATATTATGTAGTTCCCCACTCCTGCACTTACCAGGATGAAAAAGGCTTAGAAGGGGTACTAGGAAAACTGGGTTTTGAAGGAATAATATTACACATCTGCCAGGGCACACATATATATTCACATACATGCATCCCTCCACTACGAGCATTTCATTGTCCCTCCGAGCATTTCAGTGTAAAAGAAGTCCTTGTTTTTGGGTTTTTTTTTTTTTTTTTTGGGGGGGGGGGGGGGGGACTATGGTTTCTGGGTGGCTCATCAGGTTCCCATAGGAACCATAGGGCTGATGAGTTCTGGGCCAAGGTGGATTTATTTTTTTCTGCCAAGCACTTCTCTTAGAAGACTGTGAGGTTGAACGATGAATGTGTGTTCCTGCTGAGGAGAAGGCCCACACTTGTTGTCAAGCCTGTCACTTGGCTGAAAGGAATCTAGAAGCTGGCATTCTTCTCAAGCCAAGTGAGAGGCGGATTGACATTGCTATTTGCTTCATTTTGAATGACATCATAAAGAGTTTGGCTGTAATTATTTTCTCCCAAAGTCAAGATACTAATGCTTGCATCAGTTTGAAGGATTATTTTTTTTTAACACGTGTGTGTGTGTGTGTGTGTGTGAGTGACTTTGGGCAGGAGGCCCAGAATCAGCCCTCCGCTTTTCTGTCTTTTAAGGGAAAATAGAGGATTGAGAAAAGAACTCTGAGAGGCAGAGGACGTGACTTTCAATCTTCACTCAGCTACTTACTTTTATGGGATAGGTCACAACACTTCAGGTTGTTTCCTCATCTATAAAATAAGAAAAGTTAGACTGTATCACCTCTAGTGTCTTCTTCCAGCCCTAAATCTGACCCTGGGATCATTTCTGTTCACTTCTCTGGTTTCTGGGTTACTGCTGCTCAGGCTTGAGGTGATTCAGCAAATATTCATTGAATACCAGCCTTAGAGCCGTCTCCATTCCTAGGAGAAATAACAAGGTTTAGATGAAACATTCATTTCCTGCATGCTCAGGAAATGGCCCTCAGAAGGGCCAAGCTCCTTTCTAATTCATAAACCAATTTATAAAATGTTTGAGCTGGATGAGCCTTTAAGAAACCATGTAGTTCAATCATGTCATTTTATAGATGGGGAAACTGAGACCTAGAAAAGGAAAGTTATGTTTTTTTTTGTTTTTCCCAAATTCACACAGTCACTAATAACATTAGTTTGACATGTATATAGCACGTTGATATTTGCAAAGGGTTTTTCCATTTATTCTCTCTACTGATCCTTACAACAACCCTGGAGATAGGTGCTATTATTATTATTTCTTATTTTACATATGAGGAAACTATGACCCAGACATATAATTTGCTCTAGGGATAGCTAAAACGTGTCAGAGGTGGGATTTGAATCCAGTTTTTAATTCACTATCTCGACTATTGCAGTAGCCCTCTGATCCCCGCCTCAAGTCTCTCCTCACTCTGCTCCATCCTCCACTCAGCTGTTTAAAGTAATTTTCTATAGTGGATCTGACCATGTCACCTCACTCCTGAGCAGACTCCAGAGGTCTCATCTCTAGGAGAAAAGATTAAACTGCAGTGCAGTGATCCAGCTTTAGGATAACAGTTATACTATGCCCAAAGGGCTATCAAACTGTGTATACCCTTTATTCCAGCAGTGTCACTACTAGGTCTGTATCCCAAAAAGATCATAAAAAAGGAAAAAGGACCCACATATGCAAAAATGTTTGTGACAGCCCTTTTTTGTAATGGCAAGGAACTGGAAACTGAGTGGATGCCCATTAATTTGAGAATGGATGATTAGGAAAAATAAAATACTATTGAGGGTTAAAAAAAAAGAGAGAAAAAGATATAAAGTCTAGAAGACAATGTTATGGCCTCTGAAATGTACATGATGATTTTAAAAAATTGTCACCACTCAAACAAAGAAAATGAACTTGGAGAATATTTTAGGGAATGTGGAGTAATTGATGGGATAGTGGGTGGAGTTTGACTTGAGCATTTCCTCCGGGCAAGTCACTTCTGCCTACCTTAATTTCCTAAGATAGGGATCTTAATAACACCTGCCTCCAAAGTTGTGGGGAGAAAAATGGGCTAACATTTGTAAAAATGCTTTGTAAACCACCTTGAAATGTTACATAAATGCTAGCTATAATTGTTAATGGTGCTGTCTTCAAATGGATGACTAGAAATCAGGCTAGTTCATTTTTGGTTATAAAAGATAGATCCTAAAGCAGGATTCTTAAGCTCTATAACATAATGCCCTATGTTCCCTATTCAACTATTTTATCTCCTTTCCCTTAGTTACCTGAAAAATCCACTTTCAGTTTCAGGTATGCTAAGAGGAAGGAATAGAACATCCTTGTTGAGGTCAAGAGAATGCAAGGAATTGAGGAGATTTCCAAAGGCCGGACACAGATTGGTGGCCAGCAAGAGAAACCCTAAATATCCCTCAAACTACCTCTGTCCTAGCAAGGAGGTATTACAGCATAGTGAGAAAAGAGGTAGCTAGGGAGCAAAATAGATAGTTATGAGCCTGGAGTCACTACAACCCGAGTTCAAATTTAGCTTCAGACATTTACTAGCAATGTAATGCTGGGCAATTAAACTCTTCCTCACTTTCTACAATTATGAAAATGTGGATAGTAGCATTCTTCTCCCAAGCTTGTTAGGATCAAATGAGATATTTGTAAAGTACTTAGATGTTTGATACCTAGTAGGTGCTTAATAAATGTTTGTTTCTTTTCTTCCTCGAATGGAATTCTGATGACCTGAGTTCAAATTCAGTTTTGCTGAATATATTGTGTAATCTGCTAGTCAGTCTACCTTTCTGATCCTCCATTTTTTCGTTTGTCACATGAGGTTGTTGGATTAGATGTTCTCCAAAGCCCTTTTCTCGTATTGTGGTCTAAGATCCCTTCCAGAGCTAACATATGGTGATTCTACATTGCTGTTTTCTGGTTCCTTTTACAGCACATGTGTTTGGGCTTGTACAGCTTCTGTTTCCAGAAGGCATTTCATGCAAACAGTGTCTGTAGCTATTAGGAACATGAGGAAAATTTGGGCTTTGTGCTTATCATTTGGCACAGCCAACTAGAAACATATGCTAGTGATTGCATTTAGCTAAAATCTCAGCAGTGCCATCTTTCTGTTTGTTAAACTCTCAGTTCTTTTTCAGGAGTGATATTTAAAAGGACTCTGTTGTGTTTATACATGCAGTGAGCAGTTTGTCAGGAAAGCTGTAGAAAGGACTCATACTTATAACCAGAGTCTTAGCATTGGAAAAAAGCCTCGTAGAATAGCTTGTCAGGCAGAGCAGTTATGCCATTTGCAACCTCTATGATGAACAGTCATGCTGACTTATAGTAATCAATCAACAAGCATTTATGGAGTGCTTATTTCTTTAAAGCTTTTTATTTTCAAAACATATGCATGGGTAATTTTCAACATTGACCCTTGCAAAACCTTGTGTTCCAAATTTTCCCCCCTTTCCCTTCCCCCCTTTTCTAGTAATCCAATATAGGTTAAACATGTACATTTCTTCTATGCATATTTCCACAATCATCATGATGCACAAGAAAAATGAGATCAAAAAGGAAAAAATTAGAAAACAAAATGCAACGAATAACAACAAAACAAGTGAAAATACTATGCTGTAATCCACACTCAGTTTCCACAGTCCTCTCTCTGGATGCAGATGGCTCTCTTCATCACAAGATCATAGGAACTGTCCTGAATCATCTCATGGTTGAAAAGAACCACGTCTATCAGAGTTGATCATTGTATAATCTTCTTGTTGCTGTGTACAATGATCTCCTGGTCCTGTTCATTTCACTCAGCATCAGTTCATGTAAGTCTCTCCAAGCCTCTCTGTATTCATCCTGCTGATCATTTCTTACAGAACAATAATATTCCATAACATTCATATACCACAATTTATCCAACCATGCTCCAGCTGATGGGCACACTCAGTTTCCAATTTTTTGACACTACAAAAGGGCTGCCACAAACATTCTTGCACATGTGGGTCCCTTTCCCTTCTTTATGCTCTCTTTGGGATACAAGCCCAGTAGAAACACTGCTGGATGAATGAGTGTGCCCAGTTTGACAGCCCTTTGGGCACAGTTATGGAGTGCTTACGCCAAGCGTGGTGACACAGAGACATAAACCAAACAGCCTCTGCCCATTGGGAGCTGACATTCTTTCAGGAGAGGATATATATGTAAAAAGTACATTCTAAATGTATATAAGTAAATTCAAGGTAATTTGGGGGGAGATACTAGTAGCTAAGGGAAAGAAGGCCTCATGTAGATTGTAGTAGAATCTAAATTGAATTTAAAAGGAAATAAAAGATTTTAAAAGGTAAAGGTTAGGAGGAAGAACATCTAAATCTGGGGACAGTCTCTGTATGTCCCCACAAGGACATGAAGTGTCATGTATTCTCGAGGAAATAATCAGAAGGCTGCCGTAGAAATTGGAGCCAGAGTGCAAGGAACCTGATTGGATATGTAGGGTGAGGGAAAAGGAAGGGTCAAAGATATTGTGTAGGCTGCTGGCCTTCCCTTGAAGATGAATAGTCACAGGGATTCATACCTCTTGAGAAAGCCCAGTCATTGTCGTAAATTGGCTCTGATTGTTATAATTTTGCTGGTTTTGAGCCCCTTTCTAACCCCTTTCTCCCATTCCCCGCACCCCTCCTACCAGGAGTCAAGCCGAATGAGATTAACCCTCACTGTCATGAGAATCATTCAGATACATGCAGTAGATGTCCTGTTCCTCTTCAGTTTTCTCTTCCTCAGCTCAAATATTCTGAGTTCTCTCAATTGATCCTTAAATGTCAGAGCTTGGCATCCCTTTCCCCTGGTTGTCCTTAGTCCCCTTTCCCTTAGAGATTCTATGAATTACTGACTTCACAGGATATTAGATATTAACAGCGATCTAGCCCAAGTCCTGTCTTTCATAAATGAATAAACAGGACTAGAGAGGAGAAGGAACTTCTCTGGAGCAGGAACTCGAGTTCAGCCCTATTGCGTATGTTGAGGCAGTTGTGTGATACTGAAGAGAGAGGGCTGGTCCTGGAGTCAGGAAAATTTAAGTTCAAATATGGCCTCAGATATTTATTATGTGACCCTAGGCAAGTCACTTAATCTTTGTTTGCCTCAGTTTCCTTCACTGTAAAATGGAGATTGTTGTGAGGATCAAATGAGATAATTGTAAAGTGCTTAGCACAGTGCCTGGCACATAGCAGGTGCCATATAAATTATTATTCCCTTTCTCTTTCTCTTCTGGTTCCATTCTACTTTGTTAGAATCTCTGTTGTCCTGAAATTCAAAATGATATGTTCCAGGGGGAAAAAAAGCCAAAGATTTTCTCTTGGAATTATATATATAAACCCTCGTGAGCCTTTGCCATCTCACTGATACACTGGCACCAATAGGAAGGTAGAGGGAATGACTCAGGTTAAGAATTAAAGGCACTAAATCAAGAGCTCCCTGAGAAATCTTATTTTGTTTGTCTCAGAAATATAATTTTTGACAGATGGAGCTTATCGTTGTCTTTTCCCAAGGCCATTTGAGCTTAATGTCTTGCTCTCCAATTTATGTGATAATTCTTCTGAGGGCTATGGTTTGACTCCCACTCTTAATCACATTGACCATAAGAAGAGTAACAGAAAGGGGGCTGACACTGAGTGGGCTTGAGAAAAGGCATCTCAGCTGTAGTGAATCATCGCTTCTAGAAATTGCACTTGATTATTCATCCCCCAGTCCTTGAAAAAGAAAGCTTTGGATCAAAGATAGATGGGAATAATTTCATCCTTCAACCCGTGGCCAATTACATTTCAGGCTTCACAATAGTCATGATTTCATCTGTGTGGGCACCTCCTCCACCTACATGTATCCCAGACCCTCTGTGCATTCATAGGTTGTTTTTATGAGTTACTTTACAAAGCCATAAAATTAATCCTGATCAATAGTCTCCCTGCTCTGAGAAAGGCTGTTCTCAAATTATAAACACCCAGACTCTCTTTGGGCTATAGTAAGAGCAAGTGCAGTTTTATAGCATCTGTTCTTTGTCTTAACCTTCTCTTAAAGGCCAAAGGTCAGTCAGGCAACAAATATTTATTCAACTATGTTAGGAACTTGTGATGCAAAGAAAGGAAAAAACACGATCTTTGCCCTCAAGAAGCTTACACTCCAATAGTGTTATTTTCTAACCAGAAAATAACTATACCTACAAGATACAGTGCAAATTGGAGGTAATCTTAGAGGGAATGCATGAGGGACGTTGGTGGGGTTGGTGAGAAGGATATCAGGAAGTTGGTCTAGGAAGAATCTTCCTATAAAGGTGGGATTTGAGCTGAGTCTTGAAGGAATCCAGGAAAGCCAGGGGACAGAGGCCCAAGAGCCATCTGTAACCAAGGAGAGAACTATGGAGAGTAAATGCAGATCAGAGCATACTCTTTTCACCTTTCTATGCTTATTTGCTTTTTCTTTCTTGTGATTTTACCCTTTTGTTCTGATTTTTCTTTCAAAATGTGACAAATATGGAGAAATGTTCTCCTGATTCTGCTCACTTCATTCAGTATATATATTCATGTATATACCAGTTGTCAAATCTTGTCTTCCAAAATATTTTTCAAATCTGATCCTTTCTCTTTCCTCACACAACCATCATCTCATGTGGATACTCAGCCCCTTTCATTTGGAGTATTGCAGTAACCTTCTCAATGGTCTCCCTGTCTTAAATCTCTCTCCACTCCACTCTCCAATCCATCCTCCATATAGCTGCCAAAGAGATCTTCCCCAATCATAGATCTGACCTTATCACTGAGCTGCCTCCATGATAAAGTATAAACTCTTCTTTTTATTTCTTAAAGTCCTACACAATGTGGCCCAGCCTACTTCCCAGCTTCATTATACATTATTCTCTTTCCCCTACTTGGATTAGTTCAGCTGGTCTTCTTGTTATTCCTACTATATAATACTCTTTCTTCTATCTCCATCTCATCCCCTATATCTGGAATTCACTTCTGTTTTTCCTTTGCATCTTAGAAGCCTTTATTCCCTGTAAGACTCAAGGGTGTCCATGTAAAATATCCATGAGACTTTCCTAATCCCATCTACTTCCAATTGCCCTCCCTACCACAACTGCCTTGTGTTTGTTTGGGGCATATATTCTGAATGTTTTTATTTAAAGTTTGTGTCTTCTCTCCCAATAGAGTGCCAGATTCCTTGAGCATAATAGGGACTTTTTCATTTTTTTATTTGCATTCCCAGAGCCTAGTATAATACCTGACATATGGTTGGCCCTTAAAAAAGCTTGTTGATTGGTTGATCCCAAGTTCAGTTTCTTATCTAGGCACAGAGAGGTGGTGTGGGGAGTGGGATGTGGAATTAGTCAGAAAAATGGGTATTATAGGAGAAGATGCATTCCATGATGAATTCTTTGCAAAATAGAAAATCCTATCACATTAATCCTATTAGATATTGATAACGACTTCCATTTCGTAAGCAAGATCAATTTGGCAGATCTTAATAAGTACCAACTACATACAAGGAACTGTCTTAAGAGTATTTCACTATTATAAAGTACTTTCGTATTGTCTTGTTTGAGTCTCATAATATACCTTAGGAAAGATAAAATGTTTGGGCATCATCATCTCTTTATAAATGAAGAATTTAAAACTCAAAAGGGTAATGTGGGAAATAAGTGTCGATCAGAGCCAGCATTGAAGACTCATAGATTATAAACCCCTTGAGAATGGGGACTGTTTGTTTTTAATTTGTTTTTGTAACTCTGGGACTTAGCATAGTGCCGGACATATAGTAGGCACTTAATGACTAAATGTTTATCAACTGGTTATTCCTAGATAGTGCTCTGGGCGTCTGGGGAAAGGGGTGGGGGGGGGGGGGGGGGGGGGGGGGGGGGTGTATGTGCAGATATCACCTATTCTCTCTAGTATGTTTCATTTGTATTCCCTTCCCCTCATCCCAAACTTGATATTTGAATATTATCCAAACCTTTAATTTTTTCTAATTAGGGTTTTGATTTTCCACATGGCTGTTTGTGGCCCCTTTTGCTATTCAATATATGTAGATGGGATAATTCACTTATTATCTGTAGTATAATTCAATGACTATAAAAGGCAAGCTACCCCAAGCAATTTACTTTTGTATCTTTCTGGAAAACTCTTCATTTGCTCTATAGGAAAATTCTTCCAAAATGATTTTATACACCCTGCTTTCTAACAAGCACTAGTAATCCAGACATCTTCTTTTCTGTCTTTACATGATCCACCATCCCAATGCATAGCTTATCAGTTTACTAGCATTTATTAAGCACATAATATGTTAGACACTATGCATGACATAGCCATCATCATGCCAGGTTGAACCTCACTGCTTGGACTTCCACGGACATCTCACTGGTCAAGCATGTATAGGTGTAGGTGAAATTGATGTAGGTTCTACGTTTTATCCGTTCCTCATCCATATTCTTATCCTGCTAAAGATGGTAACCAAGGTACTTTCCTCTTGGCTCTCTAAGTATATATAGTGTGTATGTGCGCCTCCCCCTCTCCCCCCCTCTCCCCATACATATATATATATATATACACACACACATATATATATATATATATATATATATATATATATATATATATATATATATATATGTGTGTGTGTGTATAAACAAAATAGTCTAAGTATATTATACTTTATAGGTAAGGATTATTTTATGTGTACTTTGTTTTATCAGGGTTCATTTTGGTCAAGCTGATTAGCTTCAACATGAAGAATGCAGTCTGCTTCTTTCCTCTTATGTAATGTTTAAAAAAATAAATGACTAGAAAAACAAAATTGAAGAATAAGCCATTGGAAATGACTTGCTTCCCATCCCTGATCTCAATCAGTGATAAAACACGCAATAATTCAGAGAGGCTTAAATGGTTTTTCTTTTTATATTGATAGCTGTTTATATGACAAATATCTGAGAGTTTTAGTGAACTCTAAACTTAGATTGAATCAACACTTCTGAAAAGTTAGCCTCATCTTATCCTGCATTAAAAGGACTCTAGGGTCCAGAGCTTGAAAGACAAAAGCCTCATTGCTCTCTGCCCTGGTCAGACTACAAGTGATATATTCTATTCAGTTCTCTTCCATTTAAAGAAGAGTATAAACTATCTGGAGTATATTCAGAGGAAGGCAACCAGGATGATAAGGCCACTGGCAAAGTACGGAAGTTGAGATTGAGGATGCTCAGCCTAGATAATAATCAGGGAACCTGATAGCTAGTTTCAAGTATTTGGAGAGTGGCATGTGAAATAAGTTTTAGATTTGTCCAGCTTGTCCTTAGAGGACAGAACTACATCGGGGTAGAAGTTAAAAGGAGACAAATTTAGGATTGATTGAATATACTATCTTGAGAAGGAGTTTCTTGTCACTGGAAGTCTTCAAGCCAAAGTTGTATGTAGAAATTGTTATAAAGCAAAGGTTCTTAATCTTTTTTATGTTGTAGACTCATTGGGCAATCTGATGAAATCTATGAAGCCCTCCTTTCTTGGGATAATTTAATTTTAATTTTAATTTTTGTTTTGTTTTTTCTGATTATACATAGACATTTATTTAAAAGAAATTCCTTTTGAATCATGTTGGAAAAGAAAAATCAGAACAAAAGGGAAAAACCATGAGAGGAAAAAAAAAAAAACAAGCAAAAAAAAAGTGAACATAACATGTGTTGATTTATATTCGATGTCTAAAGTTTATTGGTATTGCTGTGGATCACTGAACTGCTGAGAAGAAACAACTCTTTTATAGTTGATCATCTTACAATCTAGTTGTTACTGGGTACAATGTATTCCTGGTTCTGCTTGTTAGACTCAGTATCAATTCCTGTAAATCTTTCTGGCCTTTCTAAAATCAGCTTGTTCATCCTTTTTTATAGAAATATAATATTCCATTACTTTCATATACCATAACTTATTCAGTCATTCCCCAGTTAATGATTGACTACCCATTTTCCAATTCTTTGCCACTACAAAAAGAACCGCTACAAACATTTTTGCACGTATGGGCTTAGGATATGATTTTTAAGTGCATAAAATAAAATGCAAAGATTTACAAAGGAAATCAGATTAGTAAAAATAAAGATAAAATTTTTGCCCTTCCAAGTTCATAGACTTTCTGAAAGATTTTCACAGATCTCTGATTAAATTAAGAACTTCAGCTATAAGAAGAATTTTTATTCACATATACAGTTGACTTGTCACCCCTGGAGTCCCTTCTAGCTATGAGAATTCATGATTTGGGGCATCAAAAGACAGTTTAAAGTAACTATATCTTTTTCATGAAGATGCCGATGTTTCCAAGATAACAAAAACAACAACAATAATAATAAACTTACGTTTATTATATGGCCAGCATTATGCTAAGACCTTTATAAATGATGTCATTTGATTCTCATAGTGACCCTGGGAAGTAGGTGCTGTTATCTTTAGTTTACATATGAAAAAACTGAGACAAATAGACTTCCCAGGCTGACACAGCAAGTGTCTGAGGCTGGAGCTGAATTCCAAACCCAGTGCTCTCTCTCCTGAATTGCCTCACTGCCCCTGAGAGTTGGAATTTTCCAGCTGGGCTGATGTACTCTGAAAACATGAGGAGTGGTCAATATGGTCTTTTTCTTTGTGTGGAGATATTCCACTCTTTCTCTATGCTTAATTGATTGACAGAAAGTCCTTCAGGTTTAATTTTGTACAGATGGGGTCTTAGTAGCAAAAAAAAAAAAAAAAAAAAAAAATCAGCCTTTTTTATCTTAGTGTAAAATGCAAGTAGATTCATCTTCCTGAGTTCAAATCCAGATTTCCTAGCTAGGTGACCTTGGGCAAGTCACTTAACTCTACCTTCATATCCTCGTTTGTAAAATGAACTGGAGAAGGAAAGGGCAAACCATTCCAACATCTTTGCCAAGAAAACCCGAAATAGGAAAACTCAGACACAATTGAAATGACTGAACTACAATAGGAACAAAAATGTAGTCAGAAAGACATAGATTAGAATCTTCCCCCTGGCCATGGCTAGCTGTGTGTCCATGAACAAATCATTCTTAGCACCCTATGTACCTCTCTAAGCTATAAATCATAGACAATTTGTCTCTGGTAGAGGGAATTCCCATACTGACTAAATCATAGGTCTTTGACATAGAAGTGAGAGTTATATGAACTTCGGGTTTTTTGTTTGTTTCAATTACAAATGTTTTAAAAGCTATAAATTTACTTTATAGAAATCATCATTATTATAAAGGGGTATTTTTCTTGGTTTCCACTCTTATTTTTGGAATAAGACATGCACCAGAATTCAAGACATATTATACTTGGAAGTTATGGGGATCTTGGAACGGACTTGGCAGATTAGCCTTTAAGGTTTTTCTGAGTAGAGTGATGCTTTAAGAATCTCTGGTTCTGGAGAAGGAATCCCTCACTAGGAGCCGCCTCTAGATGCTGTAACTGTGAGTCACACAAAGCACCTCTGTCTTGTAATTTTTGCTGTAGACAAATGATCCCCTTCATGTGTTTTCTTACCTCTGTGCTGCTTTGGAGGGTCTATATTACCTTCTAGAATGGGATCAATATTTTTGGAGTTGGAGAATTTGATTTTGAATCTTGACTTTATTACTGATTGTGTGACCTTGGGCAAATTATTCCTCAGCTTTCAGCCAAGGTGCTTAATATGGTTCCTTCAAGCTCTTATTTCCATTATCCTAGGGATTCTTAGCTGGGATAATAGGATTAAAAGTTGGAACCATATGGTTCTATGTACTCAACAATCTCCTTTAGCAATTTCCACATAGTCCCATTTCTGTCTTCTGCAACTGTCTGGGTTTATGAATGGCTTGACCAAGTATCCCTATAGGCTATAAATCATATCTCTTCTCATCTCCCTCCAGGCCGCTGCATCCTTTATATTCTAAGCTTGACAAAAAACAAACTTGCTACAGGCTTTGGGAGTATGGCCTGAATTAAATAATATGAAATTTCATAGAGTTAAATATAAAATCTTGCACTTAGGATGAAAAAAAATTAATTTCATAATTAAAGAAATGAGGTTTGTTGTTGTTTAGTCTTGTTTCAGTCATGACTGACTCTTTATGACCCCATTTGGGATTTTCTTGGCAAAGATCCTGAAGTGTTTGCCATTTCCTTCTCTAGTCATTTTACAGATGAGTAAACTGAGGCAAAAAGGTTGCCCAGGGTTACACATCCAATAAATGTCTGAGGCCAAATTTTAACTCAGATCTTCCTGACTCCAGGACTAGTGTTCTTTCCACTACATCACCTCCCTGCCCCACACTGATAAGTCAGTCACTATGCTGACTTCTGATGCCAGGCACAGTGCATATTCCTGGGAATACAAAGAAAGGTGAAAATGCATCCCTACTCTCAAAGGAGCTCATGTCTAGTGGAGAAAATGACATGTAAGCAAAAATGTACATATAAGCTCTCTACAATGTAATGAGAAGGCGATCTCAAAGGGAAGTGTTCAATTCTGGGCACATTTCAGGAAGGACTTTTAAGAAGGAAGAGAATTATTTTTGTTGGTAAGGAGGTTGAAGACCATGATAGATGAGTCTTGTCTAAAAGAATTGCAGATATTTTTGGTTTTGTTTTCTGTAGAACATAATACATAAGAACATAAGAGAACATGATGACCTTCACAATTCAAAGAATTGCTATGAGAAAGAAGGATTATGTTTACTCTACTTCACCCTGAAGTGCAAAGTTAGAATCCATAAGTAGAAATTAGAGAAACAGACTTTGATTTAATATAAGGAAAATGACAATGAGCAGAGTTGCCTCTAGAGTCAGATTTTTAAACAAAGGTTAGGTAACCATTTGTCAAGGATGTAGAAAAATGGGATTCCTGCTCAGGTACAGATTGGATCAGATACCCCCTGAAGTCCCTTCTGACCCTGAGATTCCAATAGTCAGTGGTCCATTAAAAGTGGAAAATTGCCTTAATGCACCAGGGCTTTAATTTCTCTTGTAGCCTGCACTGTTTGTAGAGTTTAGGCAGTGTAATAGAGCAAGAACCTGACTTGGCAGCAGAGGGTAGGAGTTTGAATCTCCAGTCTGCTTCCTGCTAACTGTATGATCTTGGAAAATACTTCTTCTTACATTGCCTCAGTTTGATTCTCTTTAAAATGAGAGTTGGTTGAAATAATCTTTTAAGGTCCATTCCAATTTAAAATTCTATGGCATCCTATTTCCAAGCGGGGGAATGGGAAAAATAGCTCCTCCTTCTCACACCTGGTATCTACCCAGTGGCCAGGAATGAGAGGAATTGGCCCTGCCTAGTTTGTGGAATTCATCGGAACCTGCTTACCAGACAATTTGGTTGGGGTTTTTTGAGAGGGAACAAGTCTTTGTGGTGGAAATTTTCAGAAGTCACCCCTGCCAGTGACCCTGCTCATGATTTCTTTGAAGATTTTAGGGAAATTACTTTAGGTCAATCCCATCCATCAACACTCTTCAGTCTCATAAGTTTTGCTTTCAGGTACGGTTCACAAACTCCCTTCTATGGGAAGACAAACAAGAACGCTCTCCCTTAGGAACCCAAATAAATTTTCATTCAGTCAGGAGTCCAGATACTGCATTTAGGAGGCAGCCTTGGAGCGTCAGGAGCTGCTGGGTAGCTGTGTAGTGTAAAAGCTTATTGCTAGCCAGGACTTGTAATGTCCAAAGCTCTACCTATGCCTGTGTCACTAAAATATATCATAAGATTTAGAACTGAGAACATTGTTATGCTTAATTAAACTTCCATCATCTCACAGCCACCCAACAGGTTTCTATGGAGGAGCACCAAGATGGGGGCAGAGCTTCTGTCCCTGCCTGTGGGGCCAGAAATGCCATGAAATGGTCTCTGCTTTCTTTGTGGCTCCTGGGGTATCCCAATAGCTTCTGTAGAAGCCAGCAGAGGGCATCAGAGTGCTGCTTGAGCTGGTCCCACTATGGGCATCAGAAGGCACAGACTAGTCAGCTGGAGGAGTGCCAGGCCCTGCTGGGAACAGGTTCCCTCGTGGGATCTAGTGTCACGAGTTCAGGGAAGATGGAGTCAGTGTAGGTGGAATTAGTGTGACTGGCAAGGATGTAGGACAAGGAAGGAGGTACCCCCTACCCACCTCAGGGGCATCAAACTGCGGTCACAGAGGTCAGCTGGCACTAGTGATGATTGAAAATGCCTCGTTTGTAGAGGGCGTTGTCTGTTATTGCACTCTGCACGGGTTTAAAATCTCAGCTTCCTGAGAGCACGAGTTGTCCTGACTTTGTATTTGAATCTCAACCACTTAGCATTTTGCCCAGAGTAAGCACTTAGTAAATGCTTTCAAATTCATTGATCATAAATATAAATCGAAGGGACAACAGACCAGGATAAGGGTCAATGGCTGCTGCATAGCTTCTGTACCCTAAGTAGGAGTGGATTCTGTTCGTTTGCCCTGGGTATAGCTACTTGTAAGTTCCAGATGGGGGAATCATCCAAGCCTATTTTTGTGTTTTCTGAGAGAGTAGAGACTTCATTTATCTCTGTCCATTAGTGGAACTGGACAAGAAAGCCAAAATGTCCGTATGAGGCAGTGGAGTCAAGGGAATCATTTGGAAATGGAGTCGGAGAATTCACTACAAGAATTTGATGTGAGGGTAAATAACTCTAGATTTTGAGATCTAATTTTTTTAACTGAGGGCAGAAACATGTATACATACACCCACATTGTGTGTGTATTATATGCAGAAATGTAGTAAGGAGCAGAAAGAACACTATAACTGTCATCAAGCCATATCCAAGGCAGGGTGAATAGGGGTAGGAAATGATTGTAATAAAATATGAGAGTTCCAATTGACATCCCCAGGATCATGATGAAAAAGGAGCATTATAGAATAGGGGAAAGACTATCGGACTGAAAGGAAATAATTCTATTTCAGACACTAGCTTTGCCCTTAGTAGGCAAGTCACATCTTTCTCTGGATCTCATTTTTCTTATTTGTAAAAGGAGGTAGGTAAATCATTAGTTCTCAGAGTTTGATCCAGGATCCTTTCAGGATGTCCTTGAGATTAAACCTATTTTTATAATAATACAAAGATTTTTACATTATAAGTATGGTAAATATCAATTTCTATAAGTCACCTAAGCCAAAGCTCTTTGGGAGGTTTCCAGTCATTTTTAAGAGCATAACTGGATTGGAAGACCAAAAAGAATCTCTGTATCAGATGATCTCACGAAGTCCCTAACTTTAAGAATGATGTCCTATAATTTCTTAGTAAACAGACCTTATACTAGATATAGAAGTAAGTGTTACTGTAAACTACAACCAAGGAGTGAGAGAGTTTTAAAAAGACTATTCAAGTAGATGCCCAATATGAATTGGAGGGAGAGATATTGGCAGGTAGAAAACAGTTGTTCCAAGAATGTGTCAGGATCCCTGGAAAACACTAAAAGGTATCAGGAGGCACAACTAATGTCAATTGAAATTCTTTAAGCAAAAGTAGGAAAACTATTTGTCAGGGATATTGGAAACTCTTGCTCAGGCACAGGTGCCCTCCAAAGTGCCTTCCAAGTCTGAGTTTCTGGGGCTCACTAATTGGTGCCCAAGCTGGACTGTGTAGCCTTCCATCAATTCACATTTGCTTGAGGCATTTTCCCTTCATGGTTAGGTGCCCATCTGGGACAAAGACCAGACAGAGACCCATAAGCAAATCGCAGCCCACAGGTCAGTTAATCAACAAACATTTATTAAGTGTCTTGCATGTGCCCAGCACTATACTAGGCACTTGGCATAATCTAAATGAATTAATGAAACAGTCCCTGCTCCCAAAGAGAGGCACTCTTGACATAGGATTAGAATTTAGAATGGGCAAGGACCTTAATATAAATCATTTGGCCAGAAGCGAGTGGGGAATAGGTATTCACAGCTCTTTTAGAATTGAAAAGAGAAGGCACAAAAGGAAATTTAGGTGATACAAAACCCAAAAGGTATCAATATTTATTTTTTCAAATAAAAATAATTTTAAAAGGAAAAAAAAATCATCTAGTATGACTTCCTGATTTCAGAAGATGAAATGATGTTGGCTCTGAGAAGTCAGGAGCTTCATTTGGGGTCATACGGGAAGTAAAGAGCAGAACCCAAACTTTGGCTGAGTCCCTCTGCCTCAACTCAGCACTGTTTCTACTACAGCAGGGAAACTGCTGAAGAAATCTGACAGGGAACAGAAATTGCTAGAAGAATCTTCTTTCTGTCCTTTGACATTTTTTCTTCTAATCTTAAGTCTCTTTTGAGTTTTGCTGTCATGGCAACTCATCCCCAAGAGTAATAGATCTTCCTTCATGCTAGAAAACCATTTTCCTAGCTGACTGGCATATGTGCAGGGTTGCTCAGACTAGAAACCAGCAGGTAAAATTTAACTCTTGTCTTCACACAACATCCATTCAATCCAGTTCCGTTCAAAAAACACTTATTATGTACCTATTTTATGTGGAGTATTGTGACGGGGCAGATATAAAGCTCAAATAAAACTTAGTCCCCGTACTCAGGAATGAATCAATCAACATGCATCCTAAAATCCTTACTATTGCATGTGAGGCATCTGTGACAGTGGCAAAAGTGCCACAGTTTTTTCCCTCAAGGAGCTAACATTTTATTGGGATAGGGATATGTACAAATACATATACATATTTATATATGTTCATAAGTATATATGCATATATAATATGTAAATAAACAGATTTAAAGGATTTTGCAAAAGTCTTAGTGCAGTCTTAAGGTACTAGACACCAAGGTAGGCACTATGCTGAGAAAGTATAGATAAAAATTATCTCTATACTTACTTGAAATCACAGGATTCCATTTTGAATTCTGCCCTGCCACTTACTACCCAAGTCACTTAATTTCTTTACATGTCAGTTCTCTTATGTAAAATGAGAGGATTGACTAGATTCTCACCAAGGATTCTTCCATCTATGATTCAGTGTCATCAAATAAATCAATACAAGATAAAAAAAAATTTTAAGCACTATATAATTTATATTCTATACTATCTATATTATCCCCACAAAATCAGGAAAGACATATTGTAGGAGAGAAGGCAACAAAGGGTTCTAAGAGGCAAGAAGAGGAAGGGAAGGTACTCTAAACAAGGAAGACCGCATGTACCAAGTCATAGAGGCAAAAGAGGCAATGTCATGTACAAGGGAATGGCAAGTAGAGCGTAGAATATATGTAATCATCCTGTAAAATTAAGTGGAAACTAGGCTGTGAAAGAGTTTTAAATGTTAAAGAAGGGATTTTGTATTTTAATAAGGAGTCACTGTAGCTTCTTGCGCTAGTAAGTTTTTTATCAGATCTCTGATTTCCAAATATCACTTTGACAGTTGTATGGAGGATAGGTAGGAGAGGGGTGAGACTGGATGTCGGCAAGAAAAGATGACAAATCTGGACTAACTAGGGTGGCTGAGGCACAAGTGAAGAGAAAGGATTAGGTGAAGGAGATGTAAAAGTACAGTTGACATTAGTTAGCAACTGATTAAATATGGGGAATGGTAACTTCGAAGAATGGTGGTCCCTTTACATAAATAGGGAAGTTAGGATGAAAGAGGGACTTGAGTTGATGGTATGTGATGAAATCATCAAAATCGAGTGTCCAGGAAAAGAGAATCCAAGACGGGGGCATAGCCACATCTAGGAGATGGAGATGGATGATGGTCCTATAAAAACAAACTGAGGAAGGACAGTAAGAAGTAGAAGGTAAACCAGGAGAGAAAACCCAGAGAAGAGAGGTGATACAGAAGGAGAAGTAGTTCAGTGGTGTCAGATGCTAGGGAGAAGTTGATGAAGATGTGCCTGCATGAACCAGTGAAAAGAACATTGCCTTTGGATACTGAGGATCTGTATTCAAATCCTCCCTCTCACACTTACTACCAGTATGACCTTGGGCAAGTAACCGTCCTGAATCTGATTCTTCATTTCTACTGATGATCTTTGAGGTCTCTACCACCTCTAGATTTATGACATTATGATTGGCAAGAAAGGGCTTGTTGGTGACCTTAAAGAGAGAGCAGAGAAAACAGTATCAGTAAGTGGTTGGGGCAGGAACCAGACTGCAAGATTTGGGCAGTGAGTGGAAGGTGAGACGGTAGAGGTAACAACTGGGGAAAGCTTTTTCTAGATGTTTGGCTCTGAGAGGAAGAAGAGATGCAGAATGATAGCTTAGATGGCAAGGGAAAGATTTTTAAGAAGGGGGAAAAATGTAGGCATATTTGTAGTTAACAGGAAAGAAGCTAGTAGATAGAGAGAAATTGAAAATGAAGGAGAAAGGATGCTAATTCCTGGAGGAGATGATGGTTGAGAAGTAGTGAGGGTAGAAATCAAGGGACCTCTTAGAAGGTGGCTATTGGCAAGAAAGGCCTCCTCTTCTTCAGAAACTAGAACAAAAGAGAAAGGAAAGTGGATTATCACCCACTAAGTTGATTCAAAGTGTAGAACTAGTCTGTAGAACTTTCTGGTTTGCCAGATGCCTTTCTCTTTACAACCATGTGAGTTAGATAGTTCAAATGCTAGCACTCCTACTTTACAAATGAGCAATCTCCAGGGTTAGGTACTTTGTCCATGAGATAGCATCCCAGTCTGGGTGACCAGACTGCAGGACCACGGGCTTCCCATGGGCCCATCACCTGTGTCTACAGAGAGAGCCTCTGGAGAAATCATTGATCTGATTGAATAGATCAATGGAAGACCATTGATCTGAAGCCAGAGGAGCTCCAAGTGACATTGGGAGCAAGTGCCAGAGGTTCAGGCCCTCTGATTCCCAAGTCTACTTTTCTTTCCACTGCACCACATTGCCTTCAAGACATAAAAGCAGTCAAGTAGGATGGTAGATAGGAAGATCTGAGTTCAAATCCAGTCTCAGACACTCTCTGGATGACAGGGGGCAAGTCTCTTAAATGCTGTTTGCCTGTTTCCTCATCCATAAAATGGACATAAAATAAAACCAGCATCTACCTCTCAGATTTGCTCTAAGGATCAAAGATAATTATAAAGTTATTAGACTTTAATTAGCAAGTTAATTAGTTAAAAGACTCTCATGAGGTATTATATAAGTATTCGATAGTACTTTATTATTGTTGTTATTATTAAAAAATGTCAGGTAGTAATCAAAATTTGTATATTGCAATTCTGCCATCCACAAATTGCTAATTTATAAAGTGTGATGTTTCTTTGACTTCTTCATTTCCTCATGCCAGCTGACTCTGAAACACTTGATGTGAGTGACATGGAGGTAGGTGTGAATCTTGCCTAAAGGGAGATACTAGTCTCAATGAATAAATAATATAAATATTAGCTCATTTCTACTTTATTAGGAGTCAGAATGATACAGGAAAGATTCCAATCTTTGATTCCCAACCCCCCTAGCTAATATAAATTACCCCTTGACTCACAAATCCTGGTCCCTTTGAATTACAATAGAAGGTCCAGACCTATCCCAGCCCCACCCGGATCTGAGCCAACTTTGGGGCTACACCCCAAAGCCCCTCGAGCTAAGTCTCCGACTTAAAAGGACCACACTGGGAACCCCTCTTTGCAGAGATTCCAAACATGGTTGCCATGTGAGGACCCTCTGTCCACTGGACCCTCTGTCCAGTGCCCTCTTTATCTCTACCTTCACCTATCTCCTACTTCTAGACTCAATAATAAACCTCTTTTATTAATCTAGCTCTCTGGGCTAATAAATGCTTTTATTGGGAATCCGCGCCTCTTCTAGACCTCATATACCGCCGTATCCTTGCGCCGAATCTAGGGGGGTTGCAGGGGAACTCTGTTTGACTCCCTGTGTCCCAAACCTGCCACTAGACCTTAACTAAACCCTAATTTTCCTGGCAACATTACATAGCTCCTGCCCACCCAGTCTAGTCAGGAATGAGACACACATAGCTAAAAGATCAAAGAAAACTTGGAGAAAAAAGTCAGATTTCATATTTTAAATGAGAGTAGGAATTCTAAAACTAAAGATGAAATGGATGTTCTGGGCCCAGGGAACACCATGAACATGGACCCAAAGGAGAGAACAAGGTGTGCTCAGGGTCCAGAGAGTTTGATTCAAACTCTGAGTGCATGGAAGGAGAAAAATGATATCAAGCTGAAGATGAAATGGTGACTTATGGGAGTGGAGAGTCTTGAATGCAGAGACATTTCAACTTGATTTAAGTGGAGAGAGGGAAGCATTGAGAATTTTTGAACCTAAGTGTGAGGAACAGATCTATTCAGAAGTGTGAGGAAGAGAAGATTGGCCTGGGAAAAAGGCAGACACAATGGAGGCAAAAGAGATGAGAGAACAGAAACTGGAGATTTTTTGGAGGTGGACCTTGGAACAGGAAAAGTCTGAACTTAACCTTGTAGCTTTCTGAGTCTCCTTTTCTTCTCTGTAAAATAATCCCTACACTACTTCCTTCCTAGAGCTATAATTAGATCAGATGAGCTCCTGGACATGAAGCATTTCGACCCTGTAAATTGCTATAGAAACAGGAGCCACTGTTCGTTTCTTAATTTCCTGTGGAAATTTGAATGTGACCATTCTGACCAGTTGTTGGGTTGAGCCGAGACCTGTTTTTGGCTTCTGCCCCATTCTTTTTCAGGTGATTATCCTAGCCAGTCTCAGAAAGAACAGGCCTTTTTTTTTTTTTTTTTTTGTCTGTTGCCAGAGTAACCTTCCTATTCTCCCTCAAACCCATATAAAACACATGACCCAACTGTCGCCACGGAGACCGGGTCTACATGCAAGATTCCACTGCCAGCTCCTTTGGGCCATTGAATGGAGACAGCCAGAAGAGTTAATTAAGGGTGAAAAAATAATCGGAGACTTCTTTTATATACTGGATGGAATTCAAGTAATTGGATGCTTACACAGAAAGCAAATATGAATTCTATTTCCTTTGCAGTCTCCCATGGGGAGAAGAGAGGGGGGGAGTAACTGAAATCTCTGTTGGTACCTGAAAGACTATCCCCATTCACTGCTTTATTCACTTAATAAATATTCATCAAGTATCTATTAAGTACATTATATTAGACTTGTTTTTAAGGGATATTAGAAGGACCAGTGGAATTAGGAATCAAGTCCTGGTTTGTGGGTCCATTCATCCAATATTCAATAAACTTTTATTAAGGACTTGACTGTGCCAAGCACTATGATTCAAACCGAGACTCTGCCATTAACTAATTACATCATCCCAGGAAAGTCACTTCATTTCTCTGGAGATTTCCTTGGTTGTAAAATGTTGGATCAGATGACATCTAAAGGCCCTACCAACTCAGAATGTCCGATCCTATGATTCTTTACTCTTTTTTTGATATTTGTAGCTCTTTCTTGCAGGACAGTAATCTTTGTGACCCAGGCATCTGATGGATGTTTAGTAAATGAATGAGCTGTTTAAGCTCTTTTTATGACTATCAGTGAATTGAAAGAAATAGGTGAAAGGAAGAAATATGGTAGTGAAAATCCTACTATATTCTTATTTGTTCTGATTCAGTAATTTTAAGCATAAGACTTTATTCTTGTTCAAATTAAATCACCTGTGGTTGTGGGAATTTGGGATTTATTTTTTAAATCCTTTCATTCTGTTTGTAATTCAGTTTTAAAAAATGGTACTTTCAGGGTGGTTAGTTTGGGATTAGGCAAATCAGTTTCATCTCTGCCTCTTCCTGGTGTGGGGGTGGTGTGGTATACAGTAAATGAGATGATCAAATTCTGTGGAGTATCAGCTCAGAATGAATCAGCAGAGTGATTTGGCTGCCAGAAAGGTTAATTTAGTCTTGGGTTGTTTTAGAGAAAAAAAGATAAGTTTTCAGAGTAAGGGAGCTGATACATAATCAATCAACAAGCATTTGTTAAGCCACTATTATGTGCCAGGCACAAAAACAAATGTGAAATAGACCTTGCTGTCCCAGACCTGGCATCCAAGTAGAGAGGGGAGGTGTGGGGGCAGGAGCTGGGTATTCACAAATCAAGAACTAGAGGAGATATATTCAAAATATATCTAGGGAGATCAGAAAAAAAAAAAAAAAACATCTTGAACAATGTGTTACAAACTTAGCTTTCAAGGGATCTCAGTGTTCCAAGAGGCAGAGACCAGGAGAGAGTCTTCTGAGCAATGAGAAATATTTAAAGGCAGGGAAGAAGAAAATGGATTATGGTGTATAGTGAACAGTAGGGAGGGTCAGGTGGTATAAAAAGTTGAGTTCATGAGGAACAGAGTCAGCATTGGAAAGACAGACTAGAGCCATATTGTGAGGAGCTTCAAATATCACAGGGCTTTATCTAATCTTGCATAGGTAATGGAGCACCATTGAAGCCTTCTGGGCTGAGAATGCCATGGTCAGACCTGAGTTAGGAAAGTCATTTTAGCAATTATCTAGAACATGAACAAGATTGGGGAGAGACTAAATATAGGGAGACAAATTAGGGAGGGTATGACCGTTATCTCAGTGAGAAGTCATGAAGGATTGGACCAGAGCTGTGGTGATTTAAAGAGAAGAGGACGCAAGATAAGATTAGATTAGATATCCAAGCAGAATCTGTAAGACTTGGCATCTGACTGCATATGGAGGAAAACTGAAGAGCCAGGGATGATTCCTAGGTTGGGAACTTGGATGACTGGATGTGCCAACTAGCCTGTGACCAGGGCAGGTCCTCTCTGAAGCATTGTGCTCAATTCTGAATGTCACATCCTAGGAAAGCTGTCTGGGTGGAATGTGTGGAGAAAAAGGCAGTTGGTCTGAATACCTGCCGTAGAAGGACCACGGGAAGGAATTAGAGGTATTTAGCCAGGAGAAAGAGATACAGGAGGGACGTGAACTTTGTTTTCAGTTGTGAGGAAGAACAACATGAAGACAAAAGCACAGAGGGAACACCTGGGACTTTCCATGTACTCCTATGCATCTGGTACATACTTACTTATATATACATTGTCTCTCCCTTCAGAATAGGAGTTTAGGCAAGGGATTGTTTTTGTCTTTCTTTATATCATTAACACTCAAAACAGATGCTGGCATATTGTCAATTAGCACTTAATAAATGCTTATTTTCTTGACTAATTAGGGAAAGCTGTCAAGATTTTGCTTTGATGTAAGAAAAAACTCATGCCATTTTGAACCATGTGATCATGGACAGGCTGAATTGTGAAATAGTTCTAATTATGGGTATTCAGATTCTGGACAAGCACCTGTCAAGGATATTGGAGATAGGATTCCTGCTCGGGGAGGGATTAAGTAAGGGGTCCTTTAGTCCCTTAGAACAATTAGCTATTAGAATTTAGTGATGGACTATACCATCAGTCATCCAAATCTCTTTTGGATAATGGCTTCAGTTCAGGTCAAGTCACTGATGGCCATAATAAAAACAGAATCTCAAAATTCAGTGATGGCTGTGTGTCCAATTCAGAGCAAATGGCTTTGGGTAAGGAGAGCCACTCCAACATAACAATCTGTTTTCTTTCTTCTTCCCCTTCCCAGTCATGTCTTTCCCAGCATCTTTAGAACTGTCATCTCAATCAAAAAGAAATTTGGCCCCAAATCAAGAGATGTGGATTTCAGCCCTCATTTTGATACTAATGGCATAATTTTGAGGAGGTCACTTTGTCTTTAGGGGCCTTTTTTTTTTTTCTTGTCTGGAAAATTGGAGATAATAATAGTCATGCCCAAGAAATGTCTTATCTGTTGGTTTTTAAATCTACCTCTTTGCAACTTGAACTCATAACTTAGAGTTCTCTGCCCTTTTCCCCCATTCCCAACTTTTTCTTCAGGTTTTAAATATCCTCAATTCATTGGCCCTTTGACATTCTGGTAGCACTCCTCTCTGGTGCCTTTCTAACTTTTCGTTATCCTTCTTTGGATGTAATTACCTCCTCTTCTATAAAACGAGTGGGTTGGGCTAGATGACTAGACAGTTCCTTCCATCTTTAGCATTCTATGATTCTCTAATATTCAAAGGATGACTTTGGTAGATCTGCTCTTTAATTATAGCATTACTCATTTCTGATTTTTAAAAGCCTTATGTTTATCATTTAAATAAATAGTTCATGATACATAGGATAATTGGTTATATTTATATTTAGGACATATTGTACCATCTTCTTAGCAGAAGGGCATTGCTTTGCTTATGAAGCCATGTCATTTTGGTGCCCTAATGATTATGCCCTTCAGACCCTTCAAGAGGAAATTGAATGTTATTAAACATTAATGAAAGTCTAAATAAAAATCAAATAGCATTAAGTCTCATTATCCCAGTGTGAGGGACCTGACCAATTTGATTTCGATGATAAAAGATGACTGCCTTTAGAAGTAAATGTCAGATTGTGAATGCCGGTTAACATTACTGATATTTTAATAATGGCTTTGGATCTTTATTTTTATTAATTAAAATCACTTCCATTTCCACAGCTCTTTACAGTTTATAAAGTGTTTTCTTCCCACAGCCCTGTGGAAACTTAGCTATTATTTCCAATTTTACAGACAAGAAAAACAAGACTCATAAAGACAAAATAATCCCCTCAAAATGGGGACTTAAATCCACATCTCTCGACTTGGGGCCAAATATCTTTTTGCTGAAATGACAAAAAGTTCTAAAGATGCTGGGCAGACTTTGAAAACCTTGAGATACCAAGGAAATGGACTATACAGATCATTTCTAGTCCCTTTGTCTCCCCCTTCCTTTTTTTTTATTTTTAACAGATGAGGAAACTGAGAGTCACATGATTATCAGACAGCCAGGGTGTGACATAGCTAGGACTGAAATCCAGGGCTTTTCACATTCTGCTATTTCCCCAATCTCCTGCTACCTCTTCTCTTCTCAGGGTCCATGAGCCTGCTTGAGTCTAGAATTTCTAATGAAATAAATGTTTTATTGAAATGTTTATTGTTGAATTAAGCTGGGATTTGAGTCCAGTGATCCTGACTCCAAGTTCATCATTCTTTTTACTCTACTACATTCCTACTACATTGCACAAAATCCTAGGATAGCATATAAATATAATAATAAAAATAAAATAAACAATGATAGTTAACACTGGAGCCTGGCACATAGTAAGTGCTAAAAGTTTTACAATTATTATCTCATTTGATCTTCATAATTCTAGAAGGTAGGTGCTATTATTTTCCCCATTTTACAACTGACGACATTGAGGTAAACATAGGTGAAAAAATATAGTTGATAAGTGTTTGAGGTCAAAATGGAACTCAGGTCTTCTGAACCATAACAAAACCTAAGAATTACAAATAGAAAGAGATGCTCCCTTTTAAGCAAATTGCCCTGTCATTCCCACAAGGCATATACAAGACCTATGTAGATACAATTAAAAAATCACATCTTAAATAAAGGACAGCATAAATAGCTTATAAGCAAAGTCAATGATCAAGGCTGAATTACATCAATATGATAAAAATCATAAGACTACTTAATTTCCTGTTTTTATGTTATACCAATTTACTTACTAAGAAGGATGCTTTATAGAGCTAGTCAGAATATTAATAAAACTCATTCGAAATCTTAAGGGAAATCCTGAAAAATGTAAGAATAAAGTCATATTTCTAGACCTCAAATTATACTCTAAAGTAGTAACCATCCAAATTACTTGGCATCCCTAAAAGCAATAAGAGAGTAGTTCAGTAGAATAGACTATATAAGGAAGAAACTGTCTATTCTTGATACCATAGGTACCAAGTGCTGTTCTTGCCTTTGCCTCAGTGCTGATAGGAAGACTCCTTGTACCAATTACTCACTCAATATGTGTTTCTGACTCCTACAAGCTAGTCTTACATCCCTAATTCAGGTAATCAGCAAACCAGACTAATCAATTTGAAGAATGAGCCTCACCAAGGTCAAGGGCATACTTTTTAATGTCATATTTAGATCATCATCTATATTAAACCTCAATAACAATCTCCTCTTAATCCTCCTGGAAGATGTTGACTATAGGCCAGGAGACGTACTCCTATTTCTCATCCCAGAATACATTTAGCTAATAGAAAATTAACTATGGAACGAGTTGTTTTGGCCAAAGCAAATCATGAAGACAAAGGCATGGAGGGATTGGAAGCTATGTTGGTGGAAGGAGTACCAGGTTCAAAGGGGAAGAGCATTCTGAGTATGGGAGACAGCCAGTTAAAATGCAGAGGTGTGAGTTGGAGGAAAAGCAAGAAAGCCAGTGTCATCAAATTACAGAATTTGGAGGTTGGGGAAGGGTAGGGGTGGTTGTTTGTCCTTGTTTTCCAAGAGAATCCTGACATATGGGAGGGGATGCTATGACATGCAAGTGAATTGGATTTCAGTGAGGGAGCAAAGTCACCTGCCTCACTTTCTCCTTTAGAATTATTTGGGTCCAATGGCCAGATATAGATCAGGATTACTGGAGATAACCCTGGATGGAATGGGAACCTTGGACTATTTAAGCTAAGGTATTGATAGGTCTCAGTTTGACTTGGGCTGCACCCGTTTAGTGATTAAGGCTGGGTAGCAATAGGAAGGCTAATTTGTGAAGAGCTTTAAACTCCAAATAAGGGATTTCATATTTGATCCTGGAGATAATGGGAACCCTGGAGTTTATTGAATCGGGGACAGAGATAACACTACCTGTTCATTGGGAATTTCAATTTGACAATTGATTGGAGGATGGACTGAAATGGGGAGAGACTTGAGGCAAGGAAACCAAGCAGAAGGATATTACAGTTGGACAGGTGTGAAGTTGTGAGAGCCTGCAGAAGGGTGAAAGCAGCGTCTGGAGAGAATGGGGTGTATATTGCAAAGGTAAAATCAACAGGATTTGGCTTCTCGGATGTGGGGGTGAGAGAGAATGAGGACATGAGGATGACTACCTGGGCTGCCTGCACTGGGGTGAGCTTGACCAGAAGACAAGGACGCAAAGTGGAGCACGACCTTTGCCTTCAAGAGTTTGAAAGCTTCTCCTCAGGAAAAGAAATTAGATTTCACAGAGAAGGGGAGTAGAGATATAGGACAATAGCTAGCAGGGAGAGTAGGATAAAGTGAGGGTTATTAAGAATGAGGGAGAAATGGGCATCTTTTGTAGGCAGCAGAGAAGGAGCCAGCAGATAAGGAAAGATTGAAGATTAGAGAGCATGGGAAACAATAGAAAGCACAATCTGCCAGAGATGACAGGAAGGGATAGGATGAGCATGCAGAGGGTTTTGCCTTGGCAAGGAAGAGATATAGAAAAAGAAGGAAATCAATGTTGGCTAGAGTTATTGGAAAAATCTGAGAGTTCTTTTCTCTTTTCAAAATTGCCTCATCTCTGTGATCTGATTTCTTCAGGCACGAAAATAGGTTTTAAGTATTTATCATTTATATAGCAGTTTATAAATTGAATAGAAGAGACATTTAGAGCTTGGTTGGGGTGTGGAGGACAGCATTAAATTCTCCAGTCACTCTTAGGTTCAGGGCAGGGAGACTCACACTTAGCCCTGAGCTGAGACATTAACATTAATATTGGATATTAACAGTGTGGGCTCGTTATGAAATATGGAATGATATCTTTTCATTAAAAACCAAACCTGGTGTGCCTGGCACAAATTCTTTTCCAGCTTCCAGCTTGGTTTGTGCCCTGTAAGAATGTTTTATCAAACTGTGACAAGAGAAAGCTTAATGAAAAATTAATTTCCTGTTTTGGGGGCTGAAGAAGCTATACCAATATGCTTACCCAGCATGAAGTCCTGACCTTCAGCAATCTTTGCTGTCCCTACTCACAGGTCCTAGAGTTTCCCACTGTTCCAGAGAGATTCTTAAACCAGTCCTGGCTATTAAATCACATTAGGTACTTTTTCCATTCATCACCTAGCCCGTATAAGCCAGGAAGTTGATATCTGTGAGTTAGGCAAGGGGAAGAGAATATTAGCATCAGTCTGCAGAAAACAGAAGAGTCTGATGGAATGGGGAAGTTTGCTGGATTTTAGGATCAGGAGACCTGGGACCTACCTCTGGTTTTGTCACTACCTTGCCCTTTGACGTTGGACATTCCTTTCTGTTGATGGGCCTCAGTTTCCTTTTCTGTGAGACTATGATATTACTTATACTTTCTGTTTCACAGGGTAGAAACCATAGAGCACAATAGAACCAGCTTATATCAATTCCCTGAGACCTAAGAAAATCATGCATCAAAATGACCTCTCCTGAGCTGATCTATTGATTGGGATATGTTTCCTCTTTTTTCTCGTTGGTTATAATCAATCATTAACTCATATTTTTATAGCACTTGAAGGTTTAGAAAGTGCTTTTCTCACAATAGCTCTGTGATATAGGGAGTGAAAATATATTAGCATCCTTTCACACAGAAGGAAATTGTAGCCTACATTTATTTTCTACACCTACCCAATGTCACATTGAAAGTTAGTAACAGAAGTAGTCCTAGAACCTAGGGTACCTCACTCCAGATACAAGGAATTTCTCTCAATACTTCATGCCATAGCTATTATCCATCCAGTATCATCATCATCCTATCATCTGATAGGTGCTGACCACATGAGAAACACTTTTATTCATGTGTATCCAGATTATTGCAAAAGGAAATGGCAAACCACTCTAGTATCTTTTATTAAAAAAAAAAAAAATTCCTATCCATTCTAGTATCTTAGCCAAGAAAACCCCATGGACAATATTGGTGAATGCTATGGTATATGGAATTCCAAAGACTCAGACATGACTTAACAACCACCACAACTGTCCAGCTTATATTAGTGTACCTATACAGATATAAATGAGCAGCAAATACTTTCTAAATTGTTGATTTTTGTGGTGTAAGTGGCCACACTAGAAAAGTTAAAAAAAAAAAAAAAAAAAAAAAAAAAAAAAAAAGACCCTATATACAAAACTTAAGTATCTGAAGCCAGATTTATTGGAAGGATATTTTATGGTAAAGTTGCTGACCTTTGGAATAGTATCAGTATTCAGTAGTGGATATGTTGTTCTAGGCCTGCCCTATGTCTCATTGCAGCTGTACTGTTCATCCATTGATGTAAGTTCTTCACCTGGGAATCACATCCACAAGGGAACAGTGGCCCAAAGAGGGAAATGCCTTGCTTTCTCCATAGCTAGGAGGGGTCATTTTTCTCCACATGTGGGTTCTTGTCATTTTTTCCCAGCTTCCAAGATTTATACCTTGTAGAGTCAGAAAGCAGCCTTCAGTTTTATTTCATAGTTAACTGTTTCATAACCCTTGGGCCTGTGTTCTGTCCACTGTTCCAGAGAAACAGAGCATTAGGAAGGACCACTAGTTTGTGGATAAGAAGGACTTACTTAGTCATGGATTAATGAGAAATAAAAGACCATTAGGATAGTTAAACAAAAGCAAAGTAAATGATAAATAATCCTAATGAGAGGTGGCTAAGTGGTATACAGTAGGTAATACACTGGACTCATGTGAAGATCTGAGTTTAAATCCAAGCCTCATAAACTTACTAGTGACTGGGTAAGTCCTCTGTCTATTTCAGTTTCCTTGTTTAAAATTGGGAAAATAATAGCATTTACTTCACAGCATAGTTGTGAGATAATTTAGTATTGGATAAGCCTTGAATAACTATATAAATGCTAGATAGTAGAAACAGAGAAAGGAGAGACAAACAGAGAGAGATTGTTTTCATAGTCTAGTACAAGTAGCTTTATAATAAAAATTATACAGCTCTCAGAGCACTTAGTCCTATAGAGAGCATAGGAGGAAAGAGACCATTGGAACAGTATTTAAGGAATCTGTTTTCTCTACTTTCAACAATCACTGGTAAGTGCCAAGCACTGTGCTAAGTCACAGAGATACTAATAACATAAAAACAAGACAGTCTCTGCTTTCAAAGAGTTTACTTACATACCAGTAGGGGAAAGTAATATATATTGAAGAATGGGGGAGAAAGGTGACCAGAGAAGAGAGTTCTGGCCCAAGAGGTCAAGATTGGTAAGTTGAGTCACACAGCAGCGTGGCTGGCATGTCCTTTATAGGTATGTAAAAAGTCCTTTGAAACATTAAATTATTGTATAAATGTTAAGTCCAGTCAACAAACATTCATTTGTGTCACCCACTCTGCTTAGTGCTTTACAAATATTATCTCATTTGATTCTGACAATAATCTTGAGAAACAAGTGCTATGATTATTCCTGTTTTACAACTGAGGAAAGTGAGGTAGACAGAATTTAAGGGACTGCTAAAATCACACTGCTAGGAACTATCTGAGGTCACATTTGAACTCAGGTCTCCCTGACTGAGCTCAGTCCTCTGGGCTCTTCTAGCACTCAGTGGGGTATAGGGATAAAATAAATTCTAACCGAGTCAATATACACTACTTGGGAACAAGCAGCACCACTATTGATTTACAGGAAGTCAGGATAAGGCAATTATCCATTTCTATTTGCTAAGTATCTCTCTTTTGTTCTAAATAAGGAAAAGCAATCTTTGGACTTCCAGATAGCATTTATCTATATCATTGGTGGAGAGGTTTTTGGTGGGGTAGATTTTCTTTAAGTGATTGTTCGAGAGGTGGGGAAAAAACCCTAGAAGTTTAATAGGACAAAGAAAAGAAGATTACAATATTTGTTCATATACCTAAATGTTTCAGTAGTTAGAGATAACAGGACATGAGTATGATTGTCACTTATATATTTTTCACTGCTGCTCTTAAGAGATGCTTATAACGTGGAAGGGATTTCCTTTTATTTGCAGTTGCTTATGAAATCTCTTCTAAAGAAAAATTAATAAAAGAAACCTCCCAAAATACTTGATCAGTATGATCTCCATTCATTATTCTCATCCTAGTAAAATGTGGGGCTGGGATCAGATAGGAGGGGCTATTTGGATAGACAGCAAGAAGACAGCTAATTGCAGCTTTCTCCGCTGAGAAAGGCAGAAGGTTTTCTCATATTATTTCTCAAAAGTGCTTCTGAGTTCCTTAGTTGCAGTCAATGGGCAGTATGCAATAAGGGAGGGGGGAGGGAAGGAGGGAGATAAATCATGGAATTGGAGTCTGAGGCTCTCAATTGGCCATTGCCACATTCAATTCTTCTTAAGTTATCCCATTCTAATTATATTGTAGTTATCTGTGACAAACCTTCTGAGAACTTATCAGGCATTGTCCTGATGATGATTATTTTGGTGATTATGATTATTATTGGTGTCTCTATCCCTCCCTTCCCCTCAAGTGTTTCACTACTTTTTACCCATCATCACTAAGCATACTGATTTGTATGGAGGAGATGCTCAATTAGCATTTGTTGAATTAAAATAAATTTAATTATTCTACCCTCCTCCTAAACTGTAGGCTGGGTTTTTATTCATTTCTGCTTCTATTAGTGCTCAATTTGCTAACTAAGGGTAGTGCTCTATACAAAGTGGGTGCTAGAGAGATGTTTGGCGGGTGTGGTAGCGAATCATTTCCAGTCTCTTCTTCCCAGTGGATTTATGTTTCATGACTATTTCTTTCTGTCCATTTATCTCACAGGTGAAAGAAGCCATGCAGAGAATCCATGACAGGGGCAACATAGGAAAATTAATTTTGGATGTTGAAAAGGCCCCAACTCCCTTGGTAAGTATAGAGCACTGAACATGAAAACATAAGTTACGGGCAAATTCAATTGCCTGATCCTACTTCCTAATGAGAAAAAACAGTGTCCTTTGATTGGTAGATTGGAGATATAACCTGTCTGTACTATGTTTCATCTCATTCAGACCCATGAGTTAAACTAATCACTGGTAAGTGCAAAGCGCTGTGCTAAGTCACAGAGATACTAATAACATAAAAACAGGACAGTCTCTGCTTTCAAAGAGTTTACTTACATACCAGTAGGGGAAAGTAATATATATTGGAGAGTGGGAGACAAAGGTGACCAGAGAAGAGAGTTCTGGCCCAAGAGGTCAGGATTGGTAAGTTGTCACACAGCAGCGTGGCTGGCACAAACGCTCAGTTTGTTGGGACAAACTGAGACCCGGGAAAGACCTTAGCTCAGAAAGGCCAAGATCTCCCCCTGCGTCTTGGGCCATGGTCACCTCCTGACTCTCTGGCACATTGTACTCCAACGGCTGGAGGAGAGAGTAGAGCTGATGACTTTGCTCAGCCCTGAATCACTTATATCCAAACCGCTTGCAAGAAAAGATGTCATCCTTCTGACACCATTGGTCCTCTTTGAGAATGAAGAACAAACCGTAGCAACAACCAGAGCTGTGGATCCAAGTGTGATCCCTATGCAGATGATGTCTTAATCTCTGACTGCCACAGGACTCCCCGCTTACTTGCCCTCTCAGCACCTCAAACTCGGCATCACCAAACCAAGTTCATTTTCTTTTACCCTAAAACTGCTGCTTCTTATCTGACTTTGCTTATTCTGCACCAGATACCACCCATTTCTCCATGACCCTGTGCTTATGATCTTGGGGTTGTCTGTATTTCTTCTCTCTCCATCACTTCTGATAGTCAGCTACCAAATCTTATTAATGGTGTGTCCTCGGTATTCCTCCCATACCCGACCCCTGGGCCAGTGTAGAACCCCATTCATCACCACAGCCTCCTCCTGTCGGCTCTTGAGGGCAGGAGCCATTTTTGCCTTTCTTCCTATCCCTGGCACTAAGTGCCTGGCCCATAATGGGGCCAATAAATGCTTGATGGCTGCCGCCCCCACACATCCCTAGATTTATCTTCTCTATGGTTCTGGTCACTGTCACTCCTGCCCAGAAGTTAACAATGGCCCTTTTTGCCTCCTGGATATATTTCACGTTGCTTTGCCTGGCATTCAAAGCCTCCCAACATTTGACAACTACCTCACACGGCATGACTCTCCAGTATTTTGTGAATGTAGAAGACTTGATTCCTGGATTAGACATGTACTGTGGCATGTGCTAGTAAGCAACTTAGCTTCTCATGGCCTCAGTGTCCTCATCTGGAAAATAAGAATCCCAACTACACCAAGTTGTTGTGAGCTTCAAATAATATAATATAGAAAGTGCCAACCTTAAATGAATGTCAGCTAACATCATTATTATTATTCTTCCCCCTCAAAAGGCTGGACTTTCCAATTCCAGATTAAGGATATATTTCTATGTCATTGGATCACAAAATCTGATATCTAGTGTTTCCCCTCTGATATTATCTCTGACTTATTCTGCATAGTTTTTTTGTTTGGTTGGTTTTTTGTTTTTTTGGGAGAGGCAATTGGGATTAAGTGATTTACACAGAGTCACACAGCTAGGAAATTTTAAGTATACAAGGTTGTATTTTAACTCAGCTTCTCCTTACTCTAGAGCTGGTGCTCTAACCACTGAGCCATCAAGCTGGTCCCCTGCATAGATCTTGATTGAATCTTATCTCTCCCATCAGGGTGAGTTCCTTGAGAGCAAGAACTAGTGTTTGTCTTTCTTTGTATCCCCAACATTTAAGACTAAACTTGGCATACAGTAGGTGCTTGTTAAATGTGTGCTGACTAGAACTGGCAGTGACCTTATAAGGCGGCTAGTCAAGCTTAGATCCAGGGAAACTTAGATCCAGGGAGTTTGAGGAACTTGCCTGAGGTCAGCCAGATATTAAGGGCAGAAGCAGGATTTGGACTTGGGCTCTCTGGCTCCACAACCAGTGATCTTCCCATTGTCTCATCATACCTCTACTTTGAGCTTTACAAAGTTCTTTTCTTCCAGTGATCCTGTAAGGTAAGTTCTCCTACTGTGATTATTCCCATTCTAAATTAAAGAAAATTGAGATCCATGTAAAGTGACATGATCAAGCACATACGCCCAAGTTCAATGCTTTTTCTTTATGTTGCCTCACTAGCCCATCGTGAATAGGATAATCCTAATTATCCTAGCCTGGAGACTAATAAGTCTTTGAGTCTAGTTGCTGTCACAGCCTGTGTGCCTTTGAATCAAATCCTACTCCCCTCCCCCCCCTTTTTTTTTATCCCTTCTGGATCCCTATTTCCAGGGTCCAGAAGTCCAAAGTGCCAAGAGGAAATATCGGTTCTTTTCCCCACTGCCTGAAATGATTATCCTTCTTGCTTTTAGAATACCTGCCCTTCCATCTCAGCTGCTCTCTTCCAGGAAGCCTTCCCTGATCCCTCACAGTCAGGAGTGATCTCCTCTGCCACCAGACGTCTGTCCCCAGAGGCTCATAACCCTTTGTTTTACCTCATTATTATGCTTTTCTTGTAATGTTGTGAGCTCCATGGATGCTTTATTTAATGTTATATTCCTCACATACAGTGGATGCTTAAAAGTATTTGTTGAAAAAGGAATGAAGTAGTGATTGAATCAGTGAACATGAGGCCTTAGTGGAGATCATTCAAGATCAATGATCATCCTTATTCCAAGGCCTACTATGAGTCATAGATTGTTTTCCTTTCTTGCCTGGATGAAGGCTGCCAAATTCTATAACTTGCAAACAAAATGAGCATCTGCCTCCAAGTGGCTGCTATCGAATTTCTGTATAGTTTGTATTGAATATCTATAATCAAGGTAAAACTATCCTATCCATTTCTGTTTATTTGATGTGAAGCAAACAGCTTCAGGGAGCCCTTCCAGTTCTTAGAACATTCTCAGAAATCTTATTGTCCTTAAGTAGTGAAATTGAGGAGAGGGGATTGAATGCAATGGAGAGAAAACTATGCTGGGTGTCAGGAGACTGGGTTTTAAGGCTCTATCTTGCTATCAACTCATTGTCCCTAAGAAATGACTCCCTGGGGCTTGGTTTCCACCTCTATAAAATGAGCAGGCTGATTTTTTAAGATCCTCCTTATAGATCTAATATTTAGTGATTTTTTTAGTCAATGCCAATATGCCTAATCAACTATTATTGGTAGAAACAATTATTTCTACTTTCATAGTTCTGCATTACTGTGTAAAGGGATTTTTAGATCATTGAAGTTTGTGTCATAGCACTCTGGAGTTGGAAGGGACTCGCGAAATGACTAAGGTAGTGTTCTTCACAATGAAAAGTTCTTCTGCAACATCTCCAACAAGAGGTCACTTCATCCCTCCTTGAACACTTCTGGTGACAGAGAATTTAGCCTTACCTGATTCCATTTTGGGGCAGTTCTGTGATCAGGAAAATTCTTCCCTATCTGCCTCTCCTTCGTTACTCCAAGTTCTGTGCTTGGGACCAAGCAGATTAATCTCTCTTGCACATGGCCATCTGTCCCAAAGTCATCTCATCTCCAGAATAAGTGTCGTCATTTTTTTAACCAGTTCACAACTGAACTGGTCTCAATTCACTTTACCGAGTGGGTTGCCCTTCATTGAATTCACTCTAGTTTGTCCATATTCTTTTTAAAATGTTATACCTACAGCTAAATACCTGATGGGCCCAATCATGGCAGAGCACAATGGATTCATTCCCCATCTAGCTCTGAACACTAGGCCTCCAAGATCACGTTAGCTACTTTTACTCTTGCATTGTTCATTTGGCTCAGATTGAACTTAGCCTCTGCTACAACTCCCAGATGTTTTTTGCTTGAACTGCTTTAGTGCCAATATTTTGTAATCAAAGATGGCTACATGCCTTTCTTTTCATCTTTTGTATTTATTATAAAATAGCTATAATGGCTAGCATTTATATAGCACTTTAAGATTTAAAAAGCACTTTACATTTGTGATCTCATTTGATCCTCACATAAAACTTGTGAAATAAGTACTATTATTATCCCCATTTTTATAGATGAAGAAACCAAGGTTAAGTGACTTGCTCAGGTTCACATAGCCACTACGTGTCTAAGGCAGTGTGAAATTGATAAATTAGAAAGCTCTCTGTGAAGAATTATTTTTGGTTCACTTTTCTTCTTCCTTATTGTCAAAATTTCATTTTTGTGAGACTCTCACCTCTGTTGAGCTGTCTTCTTTTTGGAGGCTGAGGTCATGAGGTCTCTGCTTTACTTACTCTGAACTCTTTGAAATATACTTGTCTAAGTCCCAGGGTAAGCATAAGGCAGTGTCCTGTGTTCCCCTTCTTATAGATCTCAAACAACTGTGAGATGACGGGGTTACTGCCTTCCTAAGATGTTCACTCCTTCATTATTAATTTCTTCTTGCTGTCAGAAGCAGGTCCAAAATAGTAGTTGCCCTCATTGCTTCTTGTACTCTTCAAAAGATGAAAATTATCAGCAAGGAACATAAAGAATTTACCAACCACTCTGCTTTTGTCAGAAATTAGGCTCCAGCACACATCCATAGAGTTAAAATCCTCCATCACTATTATTTTTGGTTTTTGCCTCTACGTTAGACATTTGATCTGCATTAGGAAATGACTACCCATTTTCTCCTTTTGGCCTGGAAGCCTATAAGGTACTCCCATAACAATTTTGCATTTGTTTTTCCTTCCTTTCTCTACATCCAGTGGTTCTCCACCATGCTTCCTCCCAATCCTCGAGTTTTTAGATACCTGCATAAGAGTATATAATTTATCAGTCAGTGCTACTTTCCCACTTCCATCCATATCCATGACTGGGGTCTCCCCACACACACCTTTCCTATCTTCTTGTACTTTACATACTGTCTCTGCCTTCTTGGACTTTGTGAAACTGCGATGTGGAGCTCATGATTTTCCTCTCACTAGATACTCCTCCTACTCGAGGCATTTATGCTAGCTGTCTTCATGCCTGGAACTCTTTCCCTCCTCATCTCCACTTCTTAGGGTGGCCCTGGCTTCCTTCAGGTATTCCTTGAATGCCCTATCTTCTGCAAGAAATCTTTTCCCACCCTCCAAAATGCTGTCTTCCCTCTGTTAATTCTCTCCCATTTATCTTATATATATCTTGTTTGTACCTGATTTTTTGCTTTCTGTGTACCTCATTACATTGTGAGTTCCTTGAGGGCAGGAATTATCTTTTGCTTTTATTAAAACCAGGAAAGTAAAGGCAGGAATTCAGAGGGATCAAGGAGCCAGATGGAATGCACCTGGCAGACCAGGGCCCAGATCTGTCTAAAGATATGATAATTTAATTTCTGCTTTTATCCCCAGTATTCAACCCAGTGGCTGGCACATAATAGGTGCTTAATAAATTTTAGCTGACTGATTAATATCTTCTTGAATAAAAGGTAAACTCATTCCCATATTTCAGTTATGAATCCCATCCTGCTGATGAGGTCAGGGTAGCAATTTGAAATAAATGTGACAAATTCACAAATTCACAGTGGCCATTCTCTTTGCCAAAAGGTAGGTTTATTTAAGGGGAAAAGGTTACAGACAAAATAAGAGGTAAAATAGTTGGAAGTAGAGTTGGAAGAACAATAGGGTTATCATTATGAAGGAAAGGACTTTGAAAGAATCCATTGAAGGAATAAGCTATAGGTCTGGGTATGCCAGTGACTGGCAGGTTAAATCCATAGAGGAGTTTAGCAGACTAACCAGAGTTAGCCTGAGTAGGGAGAAAAATGTCATTAGAGGGAAGATGCCATGATGGGGAGAGAGAGAGTACCTCATAGTAGGCTTAGTCCTGAAAAGAATTTAGCAAAACTTTTCATTATGAACAGATCTTTCATAGGGAGAATACAGCTTTGGAGGTTCCTGAAGGAGAAGTAAAGGTGGCAACTCATGGGGAGGGATCAAGGAGGAGCCAGATATAATGCACCTGGCAGACCAGATCCCAGACCTGTCTAAAGATAAGCTAATCGATATCTCAAAGATTGTCTGTTCCCCCACCTAACTTTACTTTTAAACAATGGAGGCTGATAAGAGTTCCATCTTCCCAACCACTCTGCAAACAGCATAGTCTGGGACTTGGTTATGCCTGTTAAATAGCTGCTTGGGCTTCTTCCTGACAAGGGAATAGAATAAGTCCACATAATTGTCAAATGTCTGTAATGCCTGTGAAGTCATTTTGACCTCCCAGAGTTCAGACCTCATGTTATTATACATGATCTGCATTTATATTAGAAATATCTCAGGGCATGAATATGATTTTTGTCTTCTCTTTATATTATATTTTCTTGGGGATTTCCGACTATTTCTATTCAAGATCTTCTCATGGAAAAGTTGGAACAGAAGGTTTTGCAAGGGTCAATGTTGAAAAATTACTCATGCATATGTTTTGTAAATAAAAAGCTATAATAATAATAATAATAAAAGATCTTTCTATGCTTCTCCTAACACATCCCATGATCCCTTAGTTTTGGAGATGGAGAAGGAAAATCACATAGTGAACAGAACATGGAACTTGGAATCAAGAAACATGACATTTAACAATATGACATGACCTTGGCCAAATCACTCTTGCTTTCTGAACTTGAGTTTTGTCCCCTATGAAATTATGACCAAGAGGTCCTTGCCCTCAAGGAGTTCCCAGTCTAAAACAAGCAAACTACCATGTACAAATATACTATATAGAGAAAGAATTGAAAATAAAGAAAGAACCTTGGGCAGGGCCTTAAAAATATAGAATGTCAGAATTGCCTGGGAACTTAGAATATAATATGTTGGATCTGGAGAGAACTTTAGTGAATCCTTGTATTTCAGAGCTGAGATCTCAAGGCAATCTGGTTCATTCTGTAGCTCAACAGGCATTCATCTATGCTATAACATTCCCCTAAAGTAGCTGATCAGCTCCTATCTGAATACCATCAGTGATGGAGATCTTACCACCTTCTAGGCCACAGCATGTCTGTTTAAACATTGCCTTTACAATTCAGGGACTATTGATCCTGGAGTAGAAAGAGAGAAGCAGCCAGCCAGGGAGAATGTGTCCTGACCATATTGCTCTAACTCCTTTCTTTGATAATGATAATCCTATAGCTCTCCTAACTCTATTTCATATTTCTCACTCCTGGTACCTATTTTTATCTCTTATTTTGTCTATAACTTCTTCCCCTAAATAAACTTACTTTTGAGCAAAGAGAATGGCCATTGTGAATTTGTCACACGTTTATTTTGAACTAGGAATTGCTATCCTGACCTCATCAGCAGGATTAGATTCAATAACTAAATCAGTATTTCAAAGTGGCCCTTAGATAGCTAAATCTGGGTACATTAATTAATCCATGACCTCAAGAACACTAATTAAGCATCTCTTCTTCTGTAACTAACCGGCACTGGGCTAAGCGTAATAGGTTTTATAGAAGTATGAGTCTGGCATAATGACCCAAGCAATGGCTGGGAAGCAAAAGCCCTAGATTTGAACCTTCCCTCTCTTCTCTTTCCCGCCTCTCCCCCCTCACCACCTAGAGGAATGTGGTGAACATACATACTGGAAAGAGCTTAGTTTAATCCCCAGATAGGATAATAGACTGAGAATCTGGAGACCTGGGTTTGGATCACAATTTAGCTACTTACTGGTTATGTGATCTTGACCAAGTCACTCCCCATAAAGTTTTTATACAGCCTCAAATCTTATGTTTCCTGTGAACTAAGGATCAATCATTTTGTGAATGATAATACGGGGGTTCAAAGAAGCAAAGAATTGCTGATAGTAAAACAGCTAACATAAGCCAGGGTCAGCCGTATACAGGACATCCTAAAAATGTTCATGCAATTTTAAGCTTTAAAATATGTTGATACACCATTCTGGAGAGCAATTTGGAACTATGCCCAAAGGACAATCAAACTGTGCCCTTTGATCCAGCAATACATTACTAGGTCTGTATCCCAAAGAGATCATAAAAAAAGGAAAATGACCTACGTGTACAAAAGTATTTATAGCAGCTCTTTATGTGATGGCAAACAATTGGAAACTGAGGAGATGCTCATCAATTGGGGAATGACTGAACAAGTTATGGAATGTGAATGGAATGCTATTGTTCTCTAAGAAATGATGAGCAGGCCAATTCCAGAAAAACCCAGACTTTCATAAACTGATTCTGAGTGAGGTGAGCAGAACCAGGAGAACATCATATCCAGCAGTGGCAACGTTGTGTGATCATCAACCACAACAGACTTAGCTCTTCTTAGTAATTCAATGATCCGAGACAGTTCCAAAAGCTACGTCCAGAGAAAAGACTGTGGAGTCTGAATGCAGATCAAAACATACTATTTCCATTCTTTTTGTTTGTTTGTTTTTTTAGTGACTTTTCCCTTTTATTCTGTTTTGCCTTTCTTGTATTCCCAGTACAGTCTGGCATATAGGAAGTGCTTAATAGGAATGTATTGTCCGACTTAGGAGGGAAATAATTCAAAACCGAGCCTTCCTACCAGTTAGGCTGAACCTAAGAAGCCGGGGAAGTTGGAGGATCTATCACTGGTAATCCCATTTATTTTTCTGGTTGCAGATGGCCAATGACAGCACAGAGACGAGTGAGGCTGGAGAAGAGGAGGAAGACCACGAGGGAGACAGCGACAACAAGGAGCGAATGCCCTTCATCCAGTAACGGTCCCCCCCGTCCAGCAAAAGGAGGGCAGATGTGGTTGGAGGAAGGGAACCGGACTGGGGAATCTATTCTGTGCGCCCGTGAACAAAAGCCGTAGTGCCGTGTGTGTTGTGTTTGTCTGCAGTCCGCCGAGCTATAAAGCTGTTGATTGTTGTTTTTTGAACTTCAGTGCCCACCCCACCCTGCTCAGTCTCGCATCTTGGCATTGGTGTGACCTGCTATCCCTCTTCCTTGTGTGAGCGAGGTCTGCCAATGGTGGTTTCCTCTCAGTATTCCTACAACAGCCTTGTAAATTAGGATGAGCCCACAGGCCCAACACCTAAGAGATATTCCTGCTTCAGGAGGGATTGGACTCCTAGATCCTTTCTTAAGATTGTAGGATTTTTTTTGCCTGGCAGTAAACATGGTAGAGTTTAAACAAAAGGTAGAGCATTTGATAAGTCTTAGGATTTTTCAGACCAGTCCTGCTACTCACTGCCCCATGGCAGCCATGCCATTGCTCTGACTTTAGGATATAGAGACCAGACTGACTCAAACAAAGTAGGCCAAAAACAAGGGCCATGGGTTAGTGGATTCTTGAAACCATTCCAATGGGGTATCCTACCACTACTCCTTTATCTAACTACTGGGTCTCTTTCTCGTGTTTATCAAGTCGTATCACTGTTCTCTCTTGTGGAACCTCCTCCAAATCTTTATTTGTGGCTCTTTTTAGGAAAGAAAGAAAAGGTGTACAATCTGTGGGCTTTCAGGAAAGACAATGTAAATGGCCTTGTTTGAGAAAACAAGAGGTAGGACGGTAACAGGTGTTGTCTGAAGTTACATTTCATCTCCAACAAAATATTCTTCCCAGATGCCACATTTTTTAATCCATGAAATTATATCATAGAGTGTGGCAGGTGGGAAGCCCAAATTAGTTCCTGAGAGGCTGTAATTACACTAGGATTTTTGCACATTAGCCATCAGAAGGCCAAACTGAGCTGTATTTAAGCCACTTTCAGTATTGATCCCCTAAGAACCAGAAACTTGCAGAACTTGTGTAAAAAAAGTCAGGGAAAATCTTTCCTTGTATAGAGCTTTGTGCCAATCTTGAACATTTGTTGATGGTCCAAAAGGTTAATTTTCATTGGCTAAAGCCAAACACAAAAGTAGCCGGATCTTTTTTGATATGCAGTGTTTCCAGAGAGCCACCATTTCAGAGACCCTTTGGAATAACTTGCCCTTCTTCAGTTCTTCAGTATTTTAAACAATCTGCAGTTTCATTAGTATGGGTGCTTCCTTCACTTATGCAGATCTTGGCCCCTTCCTGCCTTAGTACATGTTTTTCTTTGAGAGGCTATGGCCAAAAACATTCATCCCAAGGTGACCAACCATCTGGTGATGAGCCTTTCCATACACACAGCTAGGCTGGTCCCTAGATGACAGACAAAGTCTGGCACAAGAAGCAAGTAGCTGGAATGACCTAATCCCTTTGAAACCAATAACCAATTATCCGTATACCTCTGAAAATATTAAACATGATTTCTCTTACCCTTTTTTAAGGAACAGCTAACATAGCTACCTCCCAAGGATGGGTAGAATCCCTAGGCCTTAGACAGAAGCACTTCATATTAATTGTCTCCATTAAGCAGCTCCACAGACAGGCTCTCTTCCCCAAAGACAACCATATGACCACGCCAATCTCCAAACAAAATAGGAAATAGGGAGAGGCTGCCATGGCCTGATGCCTCAACTCACTTTCTGTTCCTGTAGGAAATAGGAGGATTCCGAGGGCCCCATCTCTCACAAGCTGAGGACCCTAGTTCTCCCACAGTACTCCGGGGCAGTCGTGATGAATATTTATTCCAACACTCCCCAAAGTGATGGGAATGAAGGAGTCTTTTGTAAATTGTTTACACATTTCCTAAGATGCCCTCATTTCTCCTCCAGCGATGTAGCATATTGGACACTTCACAAACTGTGCTCCTTTCATGGCATTCGACATGGGGTAGGGAGGGCAGCTGTGAAGTTGCCTCATTTGTGCCAAACCTAAGTCAGAAATGAGTTTCCCTCGATTGTGTACATGATGTAAGTAATATTATACATTTAGAGGAGGGGAAGGAGGAGCTGCCCTTAGAAGTTTATCAAAAGGCAGTTTTCCATGGAAGATAAAAAACATTTCCTAGTTAATATTGATAGAATTTTCTCTTTTCCCTGTCAGGAGCTAAGTATATTCCATCCCCGTGCCATTTAGAGAGATGGGCGATATACTCTAGTGAGAACTGTTGTTGGGTTTTACTGTGGGCTTTGTCCCATTCTGTAGTTGTCTTGTTTATTTGTCTTACCTCTCCCAGAAACACATCCAAAATGGAGGCAGAGGAGAATCCCAACAGAGCTGTGTACCCCGTGTGTCCGGGAGGCATTGGAAAAGCCTCTGCCAGCTGGAAAGAGTCAGGTGGTAGTGGGGAGATCCAAGTGGGATGGTGAAGGGAAAGTCTGGAGCTCAGCTGTTTAGAAATGAAGCGTTTGGGGGAATCTCGGTAACTGGGAAGGGGGAAGCAGGCATGCCCAGGCTCTCCAGCTCTTCCTGGTGTTATAAAATGGGCCAGTGTAACCATCTGCCACTGTGGCAGTTAAAGGCCAGTGCTGCCCCCCAGACACTGCCTGCAGGCACCAAAGTGGGTGCCAGGGGATGCTGATCAGGACACCTGACAAAATCTGTCCCTACCAGGCAGAGCTGATCCCGGGGCTGGAGGGATGCGTGGAGGGAAGATAGATGCGAGCTCTACCAGTTGCTGTTTGTATCACCCTCTTTCCAGTCAAATGATTGTTTTCCTGGAGCAAAGGAAAGTCTTGATTTGCCTTAAAGGAACTGTGAAGGCCTCTTTGGAACTCAAGCCTGATTGGAGTGATTTTAAACATTGTTTAATTGTCCCTGTTGCTTTAGAGCTTTGGTTATATTGTGCCTACCAAGCAAGTTATGTTTACATTAAAATATGAATAAAATATCACGCATAGCATTAACCCCTGCCTGGCTGTCACTGATTGAACATAAGCAAAGTGCTGTTGCACCTAGGGAGGCAGCAGGTCCCAGCAGGACTCTGAAATGCTTCTTCTACAAGAACATCCATTATACACAAGTGATTTTATAGAAAAACCTTATATCTGAACTTATATATCTTAAATCTGAACTATAAAACATGGGGGGAAAAGCCACCAGTATCATGAAATTCCATTTAACTCATTTCAACAATTTTTATGGACTTATGGAAGGCTTGATGGAATTTAGATGTTTATCCCACAGACTCAGACTTCAGGGAATTTACAAATGAATGGGAGTAAAGACAAGGACACAAATATGGGGGATGGGGGAGAAGATAAAGTGCTTTGAGAAACATGAGGTGGGAAGTTACAGGAGAGGCCTCATAGAGGAAGTAATGGCTGAACTGGGCCTTGAAGGAAACAGAATTTGGACTGAGGAAGGGGACAGAAGAAGTCCACTCTGATAAGTGTGAGCAAAAGCAGGGGACCTGGAGAGGGTAGGTCAGGAATAAGATGGGAGTTCAACTAAAAGGTCAAAAATATGAAGGACAAGATAAGGATGAAAAGGTGATTTGGAGTCATTATAGAGATTGGACCAGACAGACTCTTTGGTCCACTTCTAGCTCTAATAATTTATGAATGAATGAACAAGTGAATGAAAAACGCTTAGTGAATACTGGTGATATGCAAAGCCCCATGCTGGGGATACAAATACAAATAAGACGGTCTCTATCCACCCTCAAGGACCTGTCTTTCTAATGGTCAACAACACATGAATCTATGAATCCTTGAATCTATATAGCGAAGAAAGCTGCTCGAGCTTTCTCTGGAGATGCTCCTAAGACAAAAATCTCCTTTTCCCTTTCTTAACATTTTTCCATCAGAATGTCATAATATGGTCCGTAACACATGTACAACCTGTGTGTCATGTCACTTTTCTAGCCTCATTTGCAAAATTAAAGGGCTGAATTAGTTACCTCTCAGGTTCCTTCCACCTCCAAATCTCTGCCCCTGTACAGATATACATTGTGATTCAATTTGAGAAACCATGATGGAGGGACATCTTTTCAGGTACACATGGACTTCTTAAAGTGAGGCAAACCTTCACTGACGTTCTCTCAAAGATTCATAAGGAGTCACTACTTTGTAATGCTGGAGGACATGGGAAACTCCTTATGGCTTCCACAAATTCCCCCAAACTCATTTTTTAAATTGAGCAAATTGCTCAATCCTCAGTTTATCCATTTATCAAGTGCAAGATTGTATACCTATCTCTGAGAATAGAATAAATTAACAGTTGTAATTGATTTGCAGCAGTGTGGTACTGTGAAAATAAGACTCATTCTGGAGTCAGAGGACCTGGGTTCAACTCCGTCTCTGATGTTTGCTGCCTATAAGTAATTTAAAAAGCCTCATTTTCCATTTCTGTAATATTAGGATGTTGGACTAGTTGGCTGTAGAGGGCCAGGAGGTAAGACTCCATTCCAGATTTTGAGTCTTACAGTAACTTGGCTCACCAAAACTCCCTTATTGAAATAGCAGAGACTGCTTATCAATATAATAAATTAATAATCTAGCGACTGAAGCAAAATGCAAACACTACTCTTTGGATTAAAAGCTAAACCTTTAAATTTAGGACAGGAAAGAATGTGCACAAGGAGACTAAAGGTATTTGGGAGAAAGATACCTGAGATAATGGTATAATAAACTTTACTCTGATGAATATCTCAACTATTTACATCTCTTGTCTAAGTAACCAAGATCGGGGCTTAAGGGGTTTAATCATTTACATCATAGCCGAATTTTGTTAGGCTATAGGAATTTTAAAAGAGTGTACTTTGTATCAAACCTATGAGCCTTTGAGGTATATATATCTGTGTGTCTCATCAATAAACTTCTAAGAGTCCATAACCAGGACTTCTCCGCCTGGCCCCGATATGTCACATCTTTCATCTCACTACAGGAGCTGGACTCCAACAGTTGGCTCCCAAAGTCCTTTGCCCACTTGAATATAAAAGGCTGTTGGATATGAGAATTAGGTTAACATAAGATCTAATAGATCTGTTGGGACATCCCAGTTTCCATGAAGAGTTATGAAGCATAGAGCACTGAAAGTAGAAGCATCAACAATTCCTTTTTTTTTTTAATAATAGCTTTTTATTTTTAAAAATACATGCAAAGATAATTTTCCTTGCAAAACCTTGTGTTTCCTATTTTTCTCCCTCTCTCCTCACTCCTCCCCTCCCCTAGACAGCAAATAATCCAATATAAGTTAAACATATGCAGTTCTTCTAAACATATTTCCACATTTATTATGTTGCACAAGAAAAATCTGATCAAAAAGGAGAAATGTTGTTTCCAGCAAGTAAATAACAACAAAAAGAGTGAAAACACTATGTTGTGATCCACACTCAGTTCCGAAAGTCCTCTCTCTGTGTGTCCCATTCACCATAGTGTCTGTAAGCAAAGGAACTTGGAAATGATAATTGATCAGTACGGTTTTCAGGTAACATAAATGGATTGCATAAGATATAGAATTATAAGAAAATTTGCCCAAGTCATTGATCTGAGTTTCTCAGCATAACCTAGGTCTTTGGTTAAGGGTCTCTAAATAGCAGGAAGAAGTGGTCCAGCTTCCCAGTCACAAAAGGCTAGGTTCAAACAATGCAACACAATTTTCTTTCAATTCCTATAATTGAATAAAGTTTTCTCACAGGACAGAAATTGGATTAGACCCATAATTGAATAGAAAAGGAACTGAAAGAGCTTCAGAGTTGTCACAAGATGGAGTCAGTGTGGTTCACTTAATTCCCACAATTAACTACTTGCTCTTCTGATCTTCTCAATTCCCTCAAAAGTCAAGGAAGCCCAAATCCATTGTGTAAAAAACCAGCCAAAGTAAGTAAGATCCAATGTAATGACCAAAAACTCCTTTTCTTAAGACTCTGCCATGTATGTTGGGCTAGTTTTCCCCAAATGGCAATGAAGTACTCCCCCAGTACTTCATTGAGCCAATGGAAAAGGGATCCAGTCATCAGAATTAATGGCTATCCCACTGCTCTGCAAGTCAGCGAACCCTCCTGCACAGATACCGAGTCACCTAAATCAATGCTCTAGCCTTGCTGAGGATACTTTTCATGCTATTGGTAAATAAATAATGTTTTATTAAGTATTGTATGGGGTAGGAATGCCTACTGGACCAGCCTGAGTCTAGCTTGATCCACAACACACTGGATCTTAATAGGTTTTAGAACTAAAAGGGACCTTAGAAATCACCTTTCTCTACTTGCTCTACTCATTAACTAAAAAAAAAATTTTTCAACTAAAAGATATTTACTTTCTTTCCTTTCTACTTCTCTTCCAATGAAAATGAAAGAAGAAAAGAGAAAACCCTTATGACAAATATTCATAATCAAGCAAATACCAATATTGGCTATATCTAAAGAAATATATCCAACCCAGCATCTTGAATCTGTCATCTTTCTGTTGAAAGGCTAATCTATTAATGTTACAAGTGAAAAAACGAGGGCCCCAAGAAAAGTGATGCTCTGAACTCACACAATTTGTATAAGTAAGAGAGAGTTTTAGGACCCAGGTCTACCGACTCAAAATCCATTGCATTTAACATTTTTCTACACTATTACTTATATGTATTTGCTAACAATTCCTTTGAAATGTTAGAGGAACAATAGATCAGGAGTTGTTATATCCCCTATTCCAATAAAACACTATTTTTCTCTTAAAATTAGTGGAACACAAAAGCATATGATTCTAAAACTTAGCCTTTAAGATTTTAAACCCTCACTTGCCTGTAATGGCCACTGGTTGGTGATGTGACTTAGATAGCATGGTGTTGAGAAAAGACCCGGACTGAGGTAGCTTGGGTGGAAGTCGGCTCTGCTGCTTATGAACTTGATAATCCTGCCCTCTTCAGGCGTCCCTTATCTGTAGGACAAAGGGGCAGGTCTATATGGCTCTCTCAAGTTCCCTTTCAGCTCTCTAATTAAGCCTTGGGGACTGAGAGGATGGAGAGGGCTGCAAGCAACTCCCCTCCTTTTTCATACAGGATAAATTGCCCAAGACCTAACATCTAGCTTTCTGATTGGTATAAGATGATTTTTAGTCTCCAAGCAATAAGCAGGCTCCTATTAACAGCCAAGCAAAGCTATTGGAAAATATGCTTTATGAATTATTCAAGTTAGGTTTTAGACAAAGGATTGCAGCCAGGCAGGAGCAGATTTAACAAATGCATGCACACGCGAATATACACCCACACTCACAGGCTGGCATGCATGCACATACTTTTTATATGAGGAGAGAGACCCAGAGTCCTGATTAAATATTCACTTAATTTTGGCACAAACTATTGAGCACCTACTATGTGAAGAACCCAGTGCTTGTATTATCGGGGAAACAGAGAGCAATCTCACTATGTGAAGCTAAAGAAATCATCTTCTCCTCTCTGTGTCTGAATTTAATCCTTTGTAAAATAAGAAATTCAGATCAGATGACTTCTAAAGTCCCTCCCGCCTTTGCTATTGTATTATATGTTCTAAGGTGCCTTGAAGACCTAACATTCTATGTTTAAGTCTAACATTCAATCTTTTTATATATATTTTTAATTAAAGCTTTTTATTTTCAAAATATGCATGGATAATTTTTCAGCATTGACCCTTGCAAAATTTTGTGTTCCAAATTTTCCCCTCTTTTACCCCCTCCCCAGATGGCAAGTAATTCAATATATGTTAAACATGTTAAAATATAATATTCAATCTTCTAAAGTCCTTTCAATAGGACAGCTGGGTGGTACAGTGGACAGAGTACCAGTTGTGGAGTCAGGAGGACCTGAGTTCAAATTTGGCCTCAAATATGGGAACAAGTCACTTAACCCCAGTTGCCCCCCCCCAAAAAAAAGCTATAAATATATTCCCCCAATTAAATAAAGTTATTTCAAGCTCTGATTCTCCATTCTACATTCCAGGATCCCTTCTAATTCTGATATTCTGGGGTTTTTTAGGGTCTTTTCCAATTTGGATGTTACATACTTAAAAGTCCCTTGGAATTCTGACAATCTATATTTTATTATTCTGATATCCCTGGTCTTAAGGAGTTTACAAGCTGCTAGGAGAGATTAGATAGTAAGGTTAGACAAAATAATGTGAATACACTAAAAGCTCCTAAAGATGGAGATATCAAGAAAGGATTCATTGAGATGTGGCTTCTGAGCTGGAGAGAGAAAATGTTAGCAGATGGAAATCTGTGGGGAAAGTAATGGAGAAATTAATTCTAGGTATTAAGGAGGAAGTAATGTATGGAAAAGCATGGAAGTGGGAAATGACAAGACCGTATCTGAACAGAGTAAGTGATCTAGTTTGGCTAAAGGTTAGTTAGTATATGTGAAGGAAGTACATAATATGAAAGAAGGCTGAAGAGGTAGATTTAACTCAGATTATGAAAGGGCTTGGCTGCCAGGATCATAGTTTGGACTTCATGCTGTTTAGCCAATAGGAAGGTGCTGAAGATTTAATAAGAGGAGAAGTTTGGATTAAAGTTGGATTAAAGAAAGATTGAAAATGAGAAAACCAGTTAGGAGTCTATTATGATAGCTCAGGCAAGAGATAATGAGTTTCTAATAATAAAGACGAGGGGATAAATGCAGGAGCTATTGTGAATAGAGAATCAATGAGACTTGGGAACTGATTGAAAGGGGAATGAAAAGGAGGAGCCAGTGATTTTCCAACTTGACTGATTGAGAATGGGGTGACAATAACAGAGAAAAGGAAAGTAGGAAGAGAGTAAAGGGATATGTGGAACACTCAGCATGATCCAATGGTAGTCTTCTTCAAAAGTTGATCTGAGTGATATAATTCCTACTTATGACAAGAAGTGATTGGTTGATGAGCCAAGGGTAGAAGTAGGGGCACCTTCCTCCAATGAAGTGTAACTTCATGTGACTCTTCATAATTACGGACTCCAGCTGGAGCCACAAATTGGAAGTAGAGAAGAGAATGGAGGTAGCATCAAGCATGGTCACAGAAGACCAATATCTAGCAATTGAACCAAAGGGATACTTAAATATACTTAAAATACTTAGAGACTACCGATAAGTAAGGGACTGAAGTTCCCACAAGATCACCAGGGAGAAGATCTAACAGGAGCAGCAACATCATGATGACATCACCAGAACACATTGACACAATGACATCCCCAGAACACACTGACATACCTGCAGTATCCAAACTGTGAGTTGCCTCTACACATGGGTTCTTAGCCACAAGCATCCTTGTGGTCCCAAGGGACCCGTGGTCCCTTCTCCCTGTGAGCCTGGTTACATATATTGCCAAATGAGCCCATTCTTTCCACTTACTATGTATTGGTGGGAGGGTATGAGTGTGAGTTAACCCTGGGATTAACCATTTTATTGAGGTTGCTATTGTTTTACTAAACTAAATTAATTCGGTATTTTTGCTTTTAACTAATTGGGTCCTCTCACTGACAGTTGCTGAGGCTGACTTAGCAGCTCATACTCCATCTTGCCCCTTAGCTCAATTCCTCCTGATGCTTTGCAAACTTGGTGATTTGAATTATAAAAAGATTGGCCTAAGGGCAGAAAAGATTATCAGAAATGTTTTCCAGATGCAAAGGCCTGCAGGGTGGTGCTTCCCTCACATCCTGGCTGCTGAAAGGGAATAGAGTTTTACATCCTTTTAATTCTTATATGATGTGTTTTTAAACTTCAATTATTAAAGTAATGTTTACTGGATTTTTATAGAGTCTATTGGATTTTAAACAAAAACTCTTGATCCTGCTAGTCTAAGCCAAATTTAGCCTTGGTAATGTTGAGATTGGGAAGGGGAGGGGCAGAAGTTTGGGGTCCCAGACCAGTGTCATGAGGTATCTCAAAAGAATTTTCAGGCTTGAACCCATCTCCTTAGTCAAGGGGCAAAGCTTTATTGCAATAGTAACCAAAGCAGGCTAAATTATAAGGGAATTTAGCAGAGAAACAGAAGCAAGGAGATACATTTATCCAGCTTTCAATCATAGATATGCTAATTCTATGGCTCATAGGTGGGAAGGAGTAGTCTCCGGAATTTGGTTCTCGCTGACTAGATCATCAGTCAGCAATGAATTGGGAAATAGTCTATTCAGAATCAGATTGTTGTTCTTAGATTGGGAATTGTAGGAAATCTCTGAGGCAGATTCCAAAACCAAAAGATTTAGGATTTCTCGACTTGTTGTTAGAACAGAAGCCCTCCTCCCCCTAAAATCAGGCAGTATCAATACAAGATAAACACATTGGTGGGGTCTTCTGAACTATGGTGTTAAATTAATGCAGACTTTGTAATGCCAGAGAAACTGAGGCAATATTTTTTATTTTAATAGTGGAGAATTTGGGCCAGCAAAGCTAGCCGGCTGAATGGGACTCTTGTCTCAAAGCATCCAGCATCCAGTAATTCCAGAGACTTTTATAGGGCTCTAGCTATCAGGGAAACAAAGGCAGGGGGAGGGGGGGTGAGTGGAAATTCCAGGAAAGGATCATAACTTAGTCCTGGACAGATTGGGGGTCAAGATAAGGAGGTAGAGCAAGAGACAGACATCTGAGGCAGGAGATAACCAGGCATTTGAGATAAGCCATTTGGAGTTTTATGACTCAGTGGAATATGAGAGTAACCAGACCTCTGAGTTCCCAATTTTCTCAGTCCCAAGGGGACAAGGAAGGGTGTGTGTGTGTGTGTGTGTGGCCACCATGAAAATTGAGGCAGAACAATTCAGGGAAACTGAGGTATTACAACTTAAAGGGATAGTCTTGTTGAGGAGGTCCACCTTGCAAATTGGTGCCCCTGTAACTAAAAAATGACTAATTCTTACTTACATGAACTGATGCTAAGTGAAATGAGCAGAACCAGAAGATCACTGTATACAGCAAAAACAACATTATACAATGATCAATTCTGATGGACGTGGCTCTTTTCAACAATGAGATGATCCAAATCAGTTCAATGATCTTGTGATGAAGAGAGCCATTTGCACCCAGAGAGAGGATTGTGGGAATTGAGTGTGGATCCCAACATAATATTTTCACTCTTTTTGTTGTTGTTTGCTTGCATTTTATTTTTGTTCTCATATTTTTTCCTTTTTTGATCTTATTTTTCTTGTGCAGCAAGATAATTTTATAAATATGTATACATATATTGGATTTAACATATATTTTTACCATGTTTAACATATATTGGATTACTTGCCATCTAGGAGAGGGGGTTGGGGGAAAGGAGTGGAAACTGGAGCACAAGGTTTTGCAAGGATCATTGTTGAAAAATTACCCATGCATATGTTTTGAAAATAAAAAAAGCTTTAATAAAAAAGAAAAGACTAGCTCTTTTCACTTCTGAATGGCATTGCTATTGTTCTAGAGAATAATGAGGGTTGTGCTGATAAAGGAATTTCATTTTTTTTTTATTTTTTTTTTATTTAATAGCCTTTTATTTACAGGATATATACATGGGTAACTTTACAGCATTAACAATTGCCAAACCTCTTGTTCCAATTTTTCACCTCTTACTCCCCCACCCCCTCCCCTAGATGGCAGGATGACCAGTAGATGTTAAATATATTAAAATATAAATTAGATACACAATAAGTATACCTGACCAAAACGTTATTTTGCTGTAGAAAAAGAATCAGACTCTGAATTATTGTACAATTAGCTTGTGAAGGAAATAAAAAATGCAGGTGTGCATAAATATAGGATTTGGGAATTCAATGTAATGGTTTTTAGTCATCTCTAGAGTTCTTTTTCTGGGCATAGCTAGTTCAGTTCATTACTGCTCCATTAGAAATGATTTGGTTGATCTCGTTGCTGAGGATGGCCTGATCCATCAGAACTGGTCATCATATAGTATTGTTGTTGAAGTATATTAATGATCTCCTGGTCCTGCTCATTTCACTCAGCATCAGTTCGTGTAAGTCTCTCCAGGCCTTTCTGAAATCATCCTGTTGGTCATTTCTTACAGAACAGTAATATTCCATAATATTCATATACCATAATTTATTCAGCCATTCTCCAACTGATGGACATCCATTCAGTTTCCAGTTTCTAGCCGCTACAAAAAGGGCTGCCACAAACATTCGCGCACATACAGGTCCCTTTCCCTTCTTTATAATCTCTTTGGGATATAATCCCAGTAGTAACACTGCTGGATCAAAGGGTATACACAGTTTGATAACTTTTTGAGCATAGTTCCAAACTACTCTCCAAAATGGTTGGATTCGTTCACAACTCCACCAACAATGCATCAATATCCCAGTTTTCCCGCATCCCCTCCAACAATCATCATTATTTTTTCCTGTCATCTTAGCCAATCTGACAGGTGTGTAGTGGTATCTTAGAGTTGTCTTAATTTGCATTTCTCTGATTAATAATGACTTGGAGCATCTTTTCATATGACTAGAAATAGTTTCAATTTCTTCATCTGAGAATTGTCTGTTCATATCCTTTGACCATTTTTCAATTGGAGAATGGCTTGATTTTTTATAAATTAGAGGTAATTCTCTATATATTTTGGAAAGGAGGCCTGATAAAGGAATTTCAGATAGTGGAGGTTGGGGTCCTTCATGAAAGACCCAGTATAAGAGATACCCACATGGTACTCCAATATGGTACAGCAAAGTGAGAGCCCTCTAAGGAAAGTTCAGTGCCTTGTTTCTTTTCTTGATAAAGAATTGTTGGAATCACACCTCATCTCACATTTATTTCCTCAGATTTTATTTGGATCCATTTCTTCTTCTTCCCAATTACTGGGTCTTGGCAAGGTTGATGTTTAAGAACTCCCTGGCTCCAGCCCTCTATGCTAGGAAGACATTGATCATGGACTATAGAACCTATGCATTCAGCTACCATAATGCTATGGGTCTCAGCTTTGACCCCACCTAGACTCCAATAGAGCTTTTATCAAGCATTTACTATGGAATAGGTACTAAGTGCAAGAAATACAAATCCAGGCAAGCAAATTCTTATTTGCCCTCAAGGAGCTTATTCTTTAATGGAGGAAGAACCTGACAATCCTTTGTGAATTTCCTATGTCTTTCTTCCTTCCCTCTTTCCTTCTTTCCCTCTTTTCTTCCTTTCTTTTTCCTTCCTTTCATTTTCTCTCCTTCTCCTTCCTTCCTGCCTGCCTTTTTTTCTTTCTCTTCTTTTTTTCTCTTCCTTCCTTCCTTGTCTCCTTTTTACTTCCTCTCTTCAGAAGCAGCTAAATGACACAGGAGATAGATTGTTAGATTCGGAGTCAGGAAGACCTGAGTTCACATTCTACTTCAGACACTTGTTAGTTATATGACCCTAAATTAGTCACTTAACCTCTGTTTGTCTCAGTTTCCTCAACTGTAAAATGTGGATAATAATAACACCTACCTCACAAGGAGCATCAAATGAAATAATATTTATAAAGCACTTAGCACAATACACAACATATATTAGATGCTTAATAAGTGTTTGTGTCCACCTTCTTTTCCTCACTTCCCTTTTCCTCTCCCTTTCTGTCTCTTTCCTTCCCTTCCCTCCATCCCCTTACTTCCCTCCAGTCCTCTGTACATGGAGAGAGCTGTATATCTGTTGCTGTTCAGCTAGTGGACAAGCCAGAAACTACAGAGAAGTCATTAGCAATCTCTACAGTATTTTGACTTTAAAAAAAAAAATGGATTTTTAAACCCAGACCCTCATTCTCTGAATGCAAATGCTCAAACCAGATCTGGAAGAAATAATTATCCAAGGACCTTGGCTTCTATGTCCTTGTCACTTTAAATCAACATTATTTCCTCTATTTTGACCTAGAAGCTCCATACCAAGATCCTGATACATTCCAGAGCTTTCTTTGGTTGATTTTTTGTTTTGTTTTCTTTTGTTTTGCATACACAGGGTAACTTCCTGCAGGAGCTTTTTACAGCCTTATTCACAGAAATGTTATTTTGGCCCCTACATTTACCCACGGGTCAAGATCTGAAACACACGGGTTGTGAGATCATGAGCAAATATCACTCATCTTTTCTGAAACTCAGGTTCCTGAGAGAAAAATTTCCTAGAATTATCTACCTCATCAGGTTACTATATGACTACAGGCAAGTCATTTATTCTTTTTTAGCTCCTGCTTTCTTCCTCCCTCAAGTGTAAGAGGACAAATTAGTCCTACCTCTTAACCTTGGACAGTGATGGGAGGAAGGGAACAGAGGAGGAGAGGGAAGGCTTGCCAATAACAAAGTTCCCCATTCCAGATAAGATTCCAGGAGTCACAGGGCTTTTAAAGCCATTTCCCCAGAATTCCTTGGGATTGTTCATTCCTAGATTGCCCAGGTAGGAGAGATGTACTATGATGTTTCCCTGGGATAAAGGAGAGAATATATCTCCAAGTGGCTAGACCCTCTCTTCATTTACTCTCTCAAAAAGGGTTAAATGTAACTCCTTTCAGAGATCCTAGCATCCTCTCAGCAAGTAGCTGAGTCACCATGGCAACACAATCACCAGTGTCCTGCTGACTTCAGAATGGACAGAGGAAGTAATGGCCCCTCCTCCAGCCCCCTCAAAGGTGCTCTGCCACGAGTCTGGCCCCATATCTGCAGGGGGGAGGCACAATATTCTATAGATGAAAGAGCCCGGGACCTGCAGTCAGGAAATCTGACTTGGAAGGGGAGGGGGAGAAGGAAGGAATATCAGACCATATTCAACAAATGGTTGTGATTTAAAGCACACTATACTGATGGTGATATAAAAAAATGGCAAAAACAGTACCTACCCTCAAAGAGCAAGCCCTCCAAAGAGGCAGCTTATAAATAACCAGGGATAATAGATTGTGAAGAATTTGTATTTGATCTTGTAAGGATGGGATTGCATTAAATTAAAAATCCTCCCAATATCTCTATAATCCTCATTGTACAATATTGGAAATTGAGTATGAGTGAAATTAAAAATGACTTTCCCTGGATCACATAGTAAGTGTTTAACTCAGGATTTGAGCCTAGATTTTTGTAACTCCAAGTCTATTGCTCTACCAGGCGTGTGCTGGTAAAAGTTTAACAACCAGTTGGAGGGAAGGGAAATGCATACATGACACATGAATTTAACTTGCATTTTTAATATTATTTTCTCTATCACTTTCTTACATCCAGACAGTAACTCAAATTTTAATTCATAGCATTTGTGGATTTCCAAGGTAAATGCTTATACTAAACATGTAACAATCAGCTTTCCTGAGTACATCCAAGCTGGCTATGGCACATCTCTGGCTTCTTTCAAGGGAGAAAGGGAAGGAATAGGAGCTCTGCCTCTGGTATAAGAAGCAGCAGATGTTTTCCCCTAAGTTTCCATTCTCATCTAGAAGAGCCATACTTAATAGGTTTTTGCCAATTGCAATTCTCATACAGATGCTCAATATTGGACAAGAGTTCCAGAAAGATTTCTTACAATTCCTATGAATATCTAAATTAAGCCACCTACACTATTCCTACCTTCTCCTTTTACAGAGCTGGAAAAAGAGGACTTGAGCGGAGAAAGAGGGTGTCCAACATCATACATGTAGCTGGGCAATATTAGAGATCTAGGCTTCAACCCTAAACTTCAGGGTTATTGTTGTTACACCTGTTTTTAGCTCAAATCAACAGTGTCACATGATGGCCCCAAAGGTAAACAATTTCAGCTTCCATGAATAGAAGCAGAGTTTCTAGGACAATTCATATCTTCCTTCAGACACTGGCTGTGTGACCTTGAATAAGCCATTGTTTGTCTCAATTTCCTCATCTATAAACTGAATTGGAGAAGCAAATGACAAACTACTCTAGTGTTTTGGCCAAGAAAACCCCAAATGGAGGATTGATAATGACTGAACCACAACAAAAAACCTGGGAGACAGATGATGATCCTAATATCTCTAGCCCTGAATGCCACATTTTTGGGTACCACATTTTAGGAAAGACAATGATGATGTGAATGATTGAATAAAAGAATGAATGAATGGAAAGAATTTGTAGCACTGGGCAAACAATTAATCAGAAAGATGATGAAGGTGAGTTTGGGGGGAGAACTCTATAAGAATCAGATGTAGAAACTTTTAGCTTGAGAGAAACTTAGAGGAAACCTGCAGGGACATTAGAGAGGATGTTCCAGTATGGGAATCTCTGTCACTTCTAAAAGGGACTTGATATTCTATTTTCACAAGGCAGAATGACAAACAATGAGAAATGACACTTAAATAAATTTATGCTCAATAGAAGGCAAAGCTTCCTGAGTTACCCAAAGGTGGGATGGGTGCCTCAGAAAGCACTGGGTTTCCTGTCTCTGGAGGTAAAGACAAGATGACCCTTTGACAGGTAGGGGGACAGATGGTCTCTGAGGTCCATTCCAACACCCCCTCCCCAGATGGCAAGTAATCCATATGTGTTAAAACATGTGCAATTCTTCTATACGGATGCCCACAAATATGCTGCACAAGAAAAATCAGATCAAAAAGGAAAAAAAAAAAATGAGAACGAAAAACATCTGTGAATGTCTGATGATGAATCTGAAGAGATCTGTTCATCTTAATGTTCCTTTTCTGATGGGTAGGATCTGAGCTTGCTCTTGGTTCTGGTTGCCAGGTCAGGGACCATTGCAGACTTATTGTCTTCCTCATAAATCTCTGTGACATCAGACTGCTCCTGGAGGCACAAATGCCATCTGGCACATAATTAAGCCTCAGTGCCATATACTGTTTTCTGTGGTTATTTTACGGACTCATAGGTGGGGAGAGGAGGGGGGAAGAAAAGGAAGAGGTGGGCATCTCAAACCTGTTGGTAAGGAAGAAATTAATGAAGTAATTGAAGAAATGTTCCTCCTACCCCACTCTGACCAAGAGCTTTGAGTGTACTATGGGTTTCAGTCTATACTGGGCACAGTCTTTCTGCCATCTAGTGGGCTTTGAAGAATCACTTCTAAGCCTTCTCTTCAGCACACATTAGATCTGTCCTACCTATTTTATCTGCACCCAGTTTTCAGATCATGTTTGTGAAGCCAAGGAGAATATGAATATTACTACTACTACTACTACTAATAATAATAATAGAAGGAGGAAAAGGAGGAAGAAGAAAGCAGGAGGAAGAGGAGAAGAAAAAGGAAGAGGAGAAGGAGGAGGAGGAGGAAAAGAAGGAGAAGGAAGAAGAAGAGGAGGAAGATGAGGAGGAAATAAAATAGGAGGACAAGGAAATATGAGGAAGAAGACATTATGATCTCTAACATTCTTATAGAACTTTCAGTTTTCAAACCTCTTTGTTTCTTTTTTTAATTAAAGGTTTTTTTTTTATTTTCAAAACCTATGCATAGATAATTTTCAACATTCAACCTTGCAAAACCTTGTGTTCCAAATTTTTCCCTTCCTTCTCCCCATCTCTTCCCCTAGATGGCAAGTAACGCAACATATGTTAAACATGTGCAATTCTATACATATTTCCACAACTATTGTGCTGCACAAGAAAATCAGATCAAAAAGGAAAAAAATGAGAAAGAAAACAAAATGCAAGCAAACAACAAAATGAGTGAAAATACTATGTTGTGAACCACACTCAGCTCCTATATTCCTCTCTCTGGGTGTAGATGGCTCTCTGCCTCACAAGATCATTGGAACTGGCTTGAATCATCTCATTGTTGAAAAGAGCCACATTCATCAAAATTGATTATCGTATAATCTTGCTGTTGCTGTGTACAATGATCTCCTGATTCTGTTCATTTCACTCAGCATCAGTTCATGCAAGAATCTCCAGGTTTCTCTGAAATCATCCTGCCAGTCATTTCTTACAGAACAATAATATTCCATACCATTCATATATCATAACTTATTGAGCCATTCTCTAACTGATGGACATCCACTAAGTTTCCAGTTTATCACTACAAACAGGGCTGCCACAAACATTTTTTGCACATGTGTCCCTTTCCCTCCTTTAAGACATCTTTGGGATACAAGCCCAGTATAAACACTGTTGGATCAAAGGGTATGCACAGTCTGATATCCTTTTGGGCATAGTTTCAAATTGCTCTTCAGAATGATTGAATGAGTTCACAACTCCACCAACAATGTTTTAGCATCCTAATTTTCCCACATCCCCATCCATCATTATCTTTTCCTGCCATCTTAACCGATCTGAGAGGTGTGTAGTGGTTCCTCAGAGTTGTCTTAATTTGCATTTCCCTAATCAATAGTAATTTAGAACACTTTTTCATATGACTAGAAATGGTTTTAATTTCTTCATCTGAAAATTGTCTGCTCATATCCTGTGACCATTTATCAATAGAAGAATAGCTTGAATTCTTACAAAGTTGGGCCAATTCTCTCTATATTTTAGAAATGAGGCCTTTATCAGAACCCTTGAATGTAAATTTTTTTTCTCCCAGTTTATTGCTTCCCTCTAATCTTGTCTGCATTAGTTTTGTTTGTACAAAAACTTTTTAACTTAATATAATCAAAATTATCTATTTTGTATTCAATAATGTACTCCAGTTCTTCTTTAGCCACAAATTCCTTCCTTCTCCACAGATCTGAGAGGAAAATTATCCTTTGTTCTTACAATTTCCTTATAATATCACTCTTTATATCTAAATCTTGAACCCATTGTGACCTTATCTTTGCATACAGTGTTAGGTGTGAATCATTGCCTAGTTCCTGCCATACAGTTTCCAATTTTCCCAACAATTTTTGTCAAATAATGAGTTCTTATCCCAAAATCTGGGTCTTTAGCCAGTAACTTTGATCAAGACACTAGATTCCTTTGGATAGTTCAATTGATCTTAGATATTGATGTTTCTGTGACATCTATTTAGCCTATTTCCCACTGCCATCATTACTCTTTCTGCCATCTTACCGATCCAGAAGAGTGTTCTAATTGTAATTCTGCTTTCCTAATAGATAGTATTTACAAACCTCTTTTCTACACCTGTGAAGGTTAGGGAGTTTAGAATGCTATCACTATAACCGACATTTACAAAGAAATAGTGAAGCTTAAGAAAGTGAGGCAATTTTCCCATATGATAAAATAGCTTTAGTGGCAGAAACCCTTGAATCAATTTTTAATCCAATCCATCTTTTCTTCCTACTTGACCTGTGTACTTTTTATATACAAGTTACTATTTACTATAATACTTTAAATTCTTTTTTTTTTAAAGGCTTTTCTTTTCAACAACCTTGTGACAGCAGGGAATGAGAGCATTCTTTTTTTTTTTTTTTTTTACAAGAGGTTTGGCATATATTCTTTTTTTAATTTGACTTGTGAGCTTTATTTGATATGTTTATGTTGAATATGCCTTTTATGCTTACAGGTTTACAATGGTTAACTTTTAGTCATTAAGGTTCAATATCCAAACCGTCTTGTTATCAATTTTCATCCTATCTTACCCCTTTCCACTGCATCCTACCCTAATTGGCAGGTGACCATGATTTTAATGATCATTTTAAAATAGTTAACCTCTAGATACTACATGAGGTAGTACATGACTATAAACCATTTTGCAGTAGAAGCTTAAAAAGAAGTCAGACTCTATCTAATTGTACAATAGCTTAGTGAGGAAATAAGCAGGCTGTGAATCAATTTAGGTCTGAATTCAATGTCCCAATCTTTCTAGTCTTCGACCAAGTTACTTTTTCTAATATAGCTATTCTATAATATTTAACTCTTCCTATTTTAAATGATTGGTTGATCTGTTGCTAGATTGCCTGATCCATCAGAACTGGCATCTCTTTATTTTGTTACAGGTATGAATATCTCCTTGTGTCCTGCTCATTTCACTTCAGCATCGTTTTGTAAGTCTCAGGCCTTTCTGAAATATCCTGTGGTCATTCTTACAGAACAGTAATATTCCATAACTCATATCCAAATTTATTCACCACTTACTCCAACTGAGTGACATCCATTCTAAGTTTCAGTTTCTAGCCACTACAAAAAGTCTGACAAACATTGTTGCTACATACAGGTCCGACTTTCACTTATTTATAATCTCTTTGAGGATAAATCAGTAGATAATACTAGTGGATCAATAGGTATGCACAGTTTGATCCAACTTTTTGATGCATAGTTCAAATCTACTCTCCAATTAATGATTGGTTCGTTCAATACTCTACAATCAATGATATCAATGTCTCCTAGTTTTCACATCCTCTCTCAGTCAAATCATCTTTTTTTTTCTCAGTCATCTTAGCCAATCTGACAGGTTGTGATCATTTGTATTTCTTAGAGTTGTCTTAATTTTCTATACTTTTATTCAGATAATGACTGGAGCATCTTTTCATTACTGACTAGAAATAGTTTCAATTTCTTACATCTGAGAATACTGTCTTGTTCATTATAACTCTTGACCATATGTCAACTTGGAGAATGGCTTGATTTTTGATAAATATATAGTTAATTCTCTATATATTTTGGAAATAGCTTTATCAGAACCTTGACTGTAAAATGAATCTGTCCCAGTTTATTGCATTCCCTCTAATCTTTCTGCATTAGTTTTTTTGTCAAAATGCTTGTTGACAGTTTGAGTATTAATCTAGATGAATTTTCTATTTTGTGATCAGTAATGATCTCTGGATCTGTTCTTATACTAGAAGACTTCCCTTCCTATCAGGTCTGAGAATGTAAACTATCCTCATGTTCCTCTACATTTTCATTGAATAATTTCTATTCTTTATGCTCTATATGGTCATGGGCCATTTATGACCTTATCTTGGTGTACACTTAAGTATGATCAATGCCTAGTTTCTCATATTGTTTCAATTTTCTGCATATTTTTTTATCAAAAGTCAGTTTGGTATCATAAACGATTTTTAGGTTTGTATCATAAGACTAGTTGCTATTTGTTAGACTGTCTTTATCCAGTTGGGTAACCAATCTATTTCCCTGATATTACTAATTTCATTCCTTAGCCTAGTCCAAATGAAGTTTTGACTTTGCTTGCTCTTAATATAATTTTAGATCTGGACATGCTAGTTTCTCCATATGTTGATTTTTATCATTAATTCCTTGAAATTCTTGACCTTTTGTTTTCATAAGAACTATTGTTATTTTTGCTTTATCATTAACTAATAGTTTTTAGAGCTAATTTGGTATAGCGCTAATAAATAATTAGTTTGGTAATATTGTCATCTTATATTTAGTTTGCTTCGCTAATCCAAGGTCATGTTTAATTATTATTTCAATTGAGTTAGATTCATTGACTTTTGTTGTATATGAATTTGTGTACTGTAATTTTGCTGTCATAAATGTTTTGTTTTGCTTGGCAGATTAGATTCCTAAATATTTTATATTATAGTATGTTATCTTTAAATGGATTTCTTTGTAACTCAGACATGTTGATTTTATTGAGTTATATATTTGTAAAATGTCTGATGACTTGTGGTTTATTTCTAATAGCTAATTTATTATAAGTTATGGTTATTTCTAATAACTTTTTAGCAGAATCTCTGGGATTTTATTAGTTATATACATCGATGTGTTTATTCGGCAAAGAGTGATAATTTGGCATTCATTTGCTATTACTTATTGCTTTAATCTCTTTCTCTAGCTCTTATTGCCATAGCTAGCGTTTCTAATACAATATTAAATAGGTAACGGTGATAGTGGGCAAGCCTTGTTTCACTCAGATCTTTTGGAAATGGTTGCAGTTTGTCTCCATTACATATGATGCTTACTGATGGTTTTAAATAGATGCTGCTGATTATTTTAAGGAAAAGTCCATTTATTCCTATACTCTCAAGTGTTTTTAATAGGAATGGATGTTGGATTTTATCAAATGCTTTTTCTGCATCTATTGAGATGATCATATGGTTTTTGTTAATTTGGTTATTAACATGGCCAATTATATATATATATTTTTTTAATAGCCTTTAATTTACAGGATATATACATGGGTAACTTTACAGCATTAACAATTGCCAAACCTCTTGTTCAATTTTTCACCTCTTACCCCCTCTCCTCCCTAAATGGCAGGATGACCAGTAGATGTTAAATATATTAAAATATAACTTAGATACACAATAGTATACATGACCAAAACATTATTTTGCTGTACAAAAGAATCAGACTCTGAATTATTGTACAATTAGCTTGTGAAGGAAATCAAAGATGCAGGTGTGCATAAATATAGGGACTGGGAATTCAATGTAATGGTTTTTAGTCATCTCCCAGAGTTCTTTTTCTGGGTATAGTTAGTTCAGTTCATTACTGCTCCATTAGAAATGATTTGGTTGATCTTGTTGCTGAGGATGGCCTGATCCATCAGGACTAGTCATCATCTAGTATTGTTGTTGAAGTATATAATGATCTCCTGGTCCTGCTCATTTCACTCAGCATCAGTTCGTGTAAGTCTCTCCAGGCATGGCCAATTATATTGATAGTTTTCCTAATATTGAACCAGCCCTGCATTCCTGGTATAAATCCTACTTGATCATAGTGTATCATCTTGGAGATGATTTTCTGTAGTCTTTTTGCTAATATCTTATTTAAGATTTTAGCATCAATATTCATTAGGGAGATTGGTCTATAATTTTCTTTCTCTGTTTTCAGCCTACCTGGTTTAGGTATCAGTACCATGTCTGTGTCATAGAAGGAATTTGGTAGGACTCCTTCATTCCTATTTTATCAAATAATTTATATAGCATTGGGGCCAATTGTTCTTTAAATGTTTGGTAAAATTCACATGTAAATCCATCTGGTCCTGGGGATTTTTTCTTAGGGAGTTGTTTAATTGCCTGTTCTATTTCTTTTTCTGAAATGGGACTATTCAAGCAATTTACTTCCTCCTCTGTTAGTCTGGGAAGTCTATATTTTTGGAGGTAGTCATCCATTTCACTTAGGTTATCAAATTTATTGGCATAAAGTTGAGCAAAATAACTCCTTATTATTTCTCTAATTTCCTCTTCATTGGTGGAAAGTTCTCCCTTTTCATTTTTAAGACTACTAATTTCATTTTCCTCCCTCCTTTTCTAATCAGATTTACCAAAGGCTTATCTATTTTATTGGCTTTTTCATAGAACCAACTCTTAGTTTTATTAATTAGTTCAATAGTTTTTTTACTTTCAATATTTTTAATTTCTCCTTTTAATTTTAGAATTTCCAATTTAGTATTTGATTGGGGGTTTTTAATTTGGTCTTTTTTTAGTTTTTTTAGTTGCAAGCCCAATTCATTAATCTTTTCTTTCTCTGTTTTATTCAAGTAAGCCTCTAAGGATATAAAATTCCCTCTTATTACCGCTTTGGCTGCATCCCACAAATTTTGGTATGATGTCTCATCATTGTCATTATCTTGAGTGAAATTATTAATTGTATCTATAATTTGCTGCTTCACCCAATCATTCTTTAAGATGAGATTGTTTAGTTTCCAATTACTTTTTGGTCTATTTCCCCCTAACTTTTTGTTGAATGTAGTTTTTATTGCATCATGATCTGAAAAGAAAGCATTTACTATTTCTGCTTTCTTGCATTTAATTTTGAGGTCTTTATGTCCTAATATATGGTCAATTTTTGAATAGGTTCCATGAACTGCTGAGAAGAAAGTATATTCCCTTCTATCTCCATTCAATTTTCTCCAAAGATCCAACATACCTAATTTTTCTAATATTCTATTTACTTCTTTAATTTCTTTCTTATTTGTTTTGTGGTTTGATTTGTCTAATTCTGAGAGTGCAAGGTTGAGATCTCCTACTATTACAGTTTTGTTGTCTATTTCTTCTTGCAACTCTCTTAACTTCTCCTTTAGGAAGTTGAGTGCCATACCACTTGGTGCATATATGTTTAATATTGATATTGCTTCGTTGTTTATGCTACCCTTTAGCAGGATGTAGTTTCCTTCCTTATCTCTTTTAATTAGATCAATTTTTACTTTTGCTTGATCTGAGATAAGGATGGCTACCCCTGCTTTTTTGACTTCACCTGAAGCATAATAGATTTTGCTCCAGCCTTTTACCTTTACTCTATATGTATCCCCCTGCTTTAAATGTGTTTCTTGTAAACAACATATTGTAGGGTTCTGACTTTTGATCCAGTCTGCTATCTGCCTCCTCTTTATGGGGGAGTTCATCCCATTCACATTTACGGTTAGAATTACTAAATCTGTATTTCCTGCCATCCTAATAACCCCAGATTGTGCTTTACTTATTCTTGCCTCCCCCAACCCTCTTTCCCCCTTTTAAACTTATGTACCCCTCTTGTATCACGATACTTATCCTCTTTATAATCCCTCCCTCCCCCCCTTTGAGTCTTTCCCCCTTCCTTCCCTTATTACTCTTTTTCTTTTCCCTTTTCCTCTCCCCCGTTTTTAATGAGGCGAGAGAGAATTTTCTCTAAAACAAATGTCAATTATTTTTTCTTTGAGCCAACTCTGATGAGAGTAAGATTCACACAATGTTCCTCCCCCTCTCTAAATTCCCTCAGATATGATAAGTTTCCTTAGCCTCTTTGTGGGATGTGGTTTCCCTCTTTTTATCCCTCCTTCCCACCTTATTCTGCCATCATCCCTTTTCCATATCTACTTCCCTTTTTTATGTTATATCAGTACTATCAAATTTTACATGTATTTTTTTTGTATATCCACAACAGAAATACAATTCTCAAGAGTTATTTTTACCTTTTTCTGCATCTCTTGAGTTCTATTCTTGGAGATCAAATTTTTTGTTTAGTTCTGGTTTTTTCTTCAGAAACAAATGGAATTCATTTGTTTCATTAAATGTCCATCTTCTTCCCTGGAAGAAAATGCTCAGCTTAGCTGGGTGAATGAGAGCATTCTTATCCCCATTTTAAAAATGAGAAAACCAAGAGTTAGAAAGGAAGAGCTTTACCTAAAGTTATAGGGCTAGCCAGAGACAGAGCCAGCACTCTCAGACTTAGATCTCATATAATTCCAGAGCTGAGACTAATAAGGCACCTGGTTCAGTACATACCTAAAGAGAAATCTACTCCTAGCTTCCCAGAGAAGGGGTTTTAAAACCTCCACATGAGAAATGACACTTACTACTTCCCAAGGTAGCCCAGTGCCCTCTGGGACAGCTCTAATTGTTAATGAGTTTTCCTTAGATCATTTTAAAACTCTGAAATTCCCTCCCCTGGCTCCTAATCTGCCTCTGGGACCAAGAACTACCATAATCCCTTTTGGTAGATAGAGCACTACTTGTATGATCCTGGGTAAGTCATGACTGTGGCTTCATTTTGATCATCTATAAAGTGGGGATAAGCTTAGCATCTACCTCTCAGGATTGTTGTAAGGATAAAATAGATATTTATAAAGTGCTGTGTATTCCTTAAAGCACTGTATAAATGCTAGCTATTGGCACTTAGTCCAGTATAAGTCCAGGTACTATACTGGGCTGCCTTAATTTGTCAATGTTATTTATGTCTTTTCAAATTGAAAATAGCCTTCAGTTTCTCTCTTAGAAATAACCTTCAGTTTCTGTTATTCTTTCTTCTGGATCCTCTTACAAAAAAGTAGTTGAAGACAATCCAATACAAGTGTACAAGAATTTATTAGGAACAAAAATATAGCAGCTTTCTTTTTTGTGGTGACAAAGAATTGGAAACTGAGGTCAGGGATGCCCATCAATTGGAGAATGACTAGACAAGTTGTGGTACATAATTGGATAGAACACAATTGTGCTATAAGAAATGATGAGCAGGATGCTCTCAAGAAAACTTGGAAAGAATTACATGAACTGATGCAAAGTTAAAAGAGAAGAATCAAGAGAACATTGTATATAGTAAAAGGAATATTGTATGATAACCAACCATAAATGACTTAGTCATTCTTAGCATTACAATGATCCAGACAATTCTGAAGGACTTAAGATGAAAAAAGCTATTCACCTCTATAGAAAGAACTGATGGAGTCTGAATGCAGATTGAAGCATATTTTTCTTTTTATTTTCTTAAGGATTTTTTTTGTTTTCTTTCACAATCTGCCTAATACAGAAATATATTTTACATGATTGTACATATATAACCTATATAAAATTGCTTGCCTTTTCAATGAGGAGGAGAGAAAAAGGAGAGGCCAAAATAATTTGGATCTCAATTAAAAAAAAAACAAATGTTAAAAATTTGGGGAAAAATAAAATTTTAAAAATGCTTTGTGCACTAGGAGAAAACAAATGACCAAATCTCAACTCACATGGAGACCAAAGTGGAATATGTAGAATAATAGTTGCAGTCAAAGAACCTCCCATCCCATGGTTACTCAGTTTCCAGAATCAGGAACTAGAGTTCAAAGAAGATGAACTCCATTTTCTATTTGCTGTTGAGTTTCTTTGGTATTTTATTTCTCTTCCTTACCCCATTCCCTTCCATCATTCCACTTCATATCCCATCAGTAGTTTGATCTAATGGTACTGATTCTGAAGTCAGGAGACTGGCGTACAGAATTCTGCCTTCTTAATCGATCCGCTACACAATCATGGGCAAGTTATTATGCTTTAATTTTCTATCTGTTCAATGGGAAAAATAATCCTTACCTTATCTTGTCCAAGGGCTATTTATAAGGAAAGTGCTTTGGAGAGCCAGAGTTATATGGTGAATGGAATGCAGACTTTAGAGTCAAAAAGGCCTGGATCAAATGGTGCCTTTGATACTTAAAAGCTGTAAAACATTGGCTAAGATATCTTATTTTTCTAAGCCTCCATTTCCTCATTGGGAAAATCAGGAGGTTGAACTACATGTTGTCTGACTTCTCTTCTAGCTCTAAATCTATATACCTATAAACTCTTATATTTCTAATCATCTTTTAAGGCAAAAAAGTTTGGCTTGAGTGTAGGAAGGAATAAAGGAAACAAGAATTTTATTAGGCACTTATTATGTGCCAATATTAAAAAAAATTGACAAAAATTATCTCATTTGATCCTCTGCAAGATAGGTGCTGTTGTTATCCTCATTTTACAATTGAAGAAAGTGAGACAAACAGAGGTAGTGATTTTGTCCAAGATCACAGAGCTAAGTGTCTAAGACTGGATTTGAACTCAATTCATCTTGACTCTGAGCCAGCATTCTAGCCACTGAGCCACTAATAGCAGTGGAAAAATATAGAGAGCAATCATAGCGAAATGAAGTTGGAAGGACCCTAAACAGAATGCAGTTTAAATGTCACTTTCTCCAGGGAGTCTTTTCTGATCTCTCTTGAAGGAAAGTGCCAGTCCCATCACAGTGTACTTTGTTTCAACCTCTTCAACATATATATCAGGGCAGCTAGGTAGTGCTGTGGAGAGTGTCAGCAGAACCTGAATTCAAATTTGACCTTAAGCACTTCCTAGCTACGTGACTGTCATTTAATCCTATTTGCCTCAGTTTCCTTCTTTGTAAAATGTGCTGTAGAAGGAAATGGTGAACCACTCCAATATCTTTGCCAAGAAAACTCCAAATGGGGTCACAAAAACTCAGACATGACCAAACAGCAAGGACATAAATATCATATAATGTTGTCTGTTTCAATTATTTGTGTCTTATTTTTCTTCCAAAACTGGGCTTTGTGTAGGAAAAGAATCATATGTCTTTCTAGCATATAATTCAGATGTCTACAATGCAGATACTTAATGAATATTTATTCTGTTGGTTTGAATTAAATTGAAGTAATAAAGTGAAACAATTTTTTTCCTGAGAAAGAGATATTACAAAGTGATGAGCCAGCAACATGCATGTCTCATCTTGACTGGAGACAACAGATCTCGGATCAGTATAACCAGTCTATACACCACATTTGCTCTCTTATTCCCATCCAAAGTGCCTTTAAGGTTAGACAGCAGAATGAAATAGTAGAAATGTTGAACAAAGAGACAGATATCCTGGATTTTACCCAAGCTCTACTACTATTTTGTATAACTTCACATGTGGTTTCTGGGACTGGGAGTGGGAATAAGGGAAATAATCTGGAATTCAAAAGTTTTAGAAACAAATGTAAAAAAATTACTTTGAATGTAACTGAGGAAAAATATTAAATAAATTGTTTTGTTTTGTTTTGTTTTGAAGAAAATAATTTCCTTTCTCTGGGCTTCAGTTTCCCTTTCCCTAACATGAAAGGGTTGGACTAGATCTTGCAGACCTCAAACAGCCCTGATATTCTGTATTTTAAGGATCTTTCCACCCCTAAATTTTAGTTCTTAATGATCTCTAGGGATTCACTGAATAGCCTTGGGAGTGCATGCCAAGTGGCTGCCCAGATCCTTCAGAGTAGCATCCTCACAGAAAATTAAACCTTGGTTGTCCCCAGTTCCCAATCTCTTATGCCCTCTCTTTCCCACTATATTCTTCTTCTTCTTCTTCTTCTTTTTTTTTTTTTTTAACAAATTTTCCTTCATACCATAGGTTTTCATCTGATATTCTTTATTTTTTGCTGATCTTTTTGTTATTTTATTCTAACCTTAATGTTTTATTTTTCTCAATTACATGTGAACAGTTTTAGCATTTTTTTTTTCAAATTTTGAGTTTCTTTTTTTAAAAATCAAAGCTTTTTTATTTTTCAGAACATATGCATGGACAAGTCTTCAACATTAGCCCTTGCAAAACCTTGTGTTCCAATTCCCTTCCCTTCCTTGACCCCTTCCCCTAGATGGCACATAGTCCAATAGATGTTAAACATGTAGAAATGTTTAGAAATTTTAGAAATTTAGAAAAAGAAATATATATTAAATCCAATATATGCATATACATTTATACAATTATCATGCTGTACAAGAAAAATCAAATCAAACCAGAAAAAAGAGAAACAAAATAAAATGTAAGCAAACAATAAAAAGAATGAAAATGCTATGTTGTAAGCCACACAATTCCCACAGTCCTTTCTCTGGGTGTAGCTGACTCTCTCCATCACTAAACCATTGGAACTGACCTGGATCATCTCATTGTTAAAGAGAGCCACGTCCATCAGAATATATCCTCATACAGTATTGTTGTTGCCATATATAATGATCCATATAATGATCTCCTGGTTCTGCTCATTTCATTCAGCATCAGTTCATCTGAAATTCTTTCCATCTTCTGGAATTTACTGAAACTAATCTTTCTCTTGAAGATACTAAACCTTTTGGCACCTATTCCAAAACTGGATTTACCTCTGTAGGTGACACCTTAGATAAAGGGCAGGCTCTGGAATCAAGAAGTCTCATATACCTGAGTTCAAATCCAGACTCAGATACTCACTAGCTATGTGACCCTCATCTGTAAAATGAGCTGGAAAAGGAAATGGCAAACCATTATCTTTGCCAAGAAAGCCCCAAATGGGGTTTCAAAAAGTCAGACACAAATGAAACAAGTAAACAACTGAACAATGTATCTCTAGATAGCGTCAGAGGATGGAACTGCTTTCCATAGCCACTTTCAGCCTCTCCCTCTGCCATGATCACTGGGGTAACCTATGTGGTCCATATTTTTCAGTTCCTACAGACCTCAATATCACTTTTCCTTCCCACTAAATTCAACACCTGACTCCTCATCTTTTCTTTTCCCACCCTCACCCCTTTCAAACACCCTGGTTGTCTTCTAGTTAGTTCTTTAACTTCCTCAGCAACCATGACCTTGGTTTCTAGCCTACCGTAATAAAACACAAGTCAGGGATGACATCTTAAACATTCATCCCTCATCCAGCAAAATTCGTACCAGGTGCTAAAATTCTTGATTACAGTTCTGACCCCAGTTTCTAATTATCCTTTTATCCAAGGTCTTTCTTAAGCCAAATGGGATTCACTCTTGCCACAATTTAAACCTGTACAGACTGACATTTCTAAACCTTTCTAAAAAAATCTGGGGAAAAAACAAATAAACAGAATAACCCAATAGCAGCAGGCTTATTTTCTCCAATACACTGCAATGAATTTGAAATTGGCCAAGAATTACTTATTTGGAGGAAAACATTTCACGGAACCTGTCTATGATTTGCTTTCATTCAGAGAGCCTTTGCAGGTCAAATGATAGCAATTCAACTGACCTCATTTGGACAAATACATATTAAGCACCTGCTCTGTGTATGGGGTGAAGGGTGGATGGGGATTAGTGGGAGTGGGTGTTGGTGTGGATGTAGTGACTAGCACTTAAGCAAATACAAAATGAGATGAGACCTGCTCCCTGATTTCTTGGCATCCATACTAAAGTTGCAGGATTAAAGGGGACAATAGACTACTCCAATATAAGACCCTTCCAGGATCAGCTTTTTCCAGTACTGGTTTCCATTAATTTTGATTACTGTGTTCTATGTTTTCAGGTCTTATGATCCTGGACATGGCCAATCATTAGGTGCTTCCTCAGGTTTCCAAGAGTCCCAATTTCAGGATAGCAGAAAGTAGGAAGAAAACTATATGCAAAATATTAGATATAATATGTAAGCATTTCAGAGTAAGATGCAAGGGATGCAAAACACTATGAGAGAGGAAAAAGGATGAGATGTGAAGTCAGGGATGCTGGCTGGGAATCCAGTTATACCTCTTGTTTCCTCTATCATTTCAGATAAGTCATTTTAATTCTCTGTGTCTCAGTGTCCTCATATACAAATAAGGAGGTTAGGTTAAATGATATCTAAACTCTAAAATCTTGTAATCCTGGCTCTAATACTTACTAACTATGTGATGGTAGGTAATAAATCCTATTGTCTCTCTGGAACTCAGGTTTCTCCTATGGACATAATTACATGATCTAGAGGTCTATTAGGAGAAGAGTTTTATAAATCTTAAAAGATTATTTAATTCAGGAAAAATAATAAGGAATCTATTATGTGCTAAGTGTGGAGTGAGGAGCCCCAGGTGTGGTTCAATTTCTTCTGACTCTTTATAACTCCTTTAGGGGGGTTTTCTTGGCCAAAATACTGGAGTGGTGGTCATTCCCTTTTCCAGCTCATTTACTTGTGAAGAAAATAGAGGTAATCTGGATTAAGTGATTCACCCTGGGTCACACAGATAGTAAGTGCCTGAGGCCAGATATGAATTTAGGAAGATAAATCTTCCAGACTTCAAACCACTATGACAACTAGCTGCCCAAAGGAACAGGATACAAAGACAAAAATAAAACAGTGCTTGCCTTCCTAGAGCTTACATTCTATTGGAAATGAGAAAGAAGATGAAAACATATTCAGAAAGAAGTCAATGCAAAAGAAGGGAGTAGAATAGTAACAACTAGAAGGTAAAGAAAGGCTTTATTGGAAAGATGGCACCTAAGCAGACTTTGAAATAAATTAAGGCTTCTTTAGAACCTGAGGCTCTATGGGTAATGGGCCTGTATGAAAGCAGAGGTAAGGGACAGAATATGTAATTTGAGAATCCCTAAAAGTGAGAGAAATGATTCATTCAGGAACCCTGCTTAAACTCTAACCAGTATTAGTTCATTATGATTTTATAACGGATAATGATTATCAATAATTATTTTAATATATTCATCCAGTAATACATATCTAGTCAATCACCTAATCATAAGAATAAGCAATGTTTTAGGAATATAGATTCTAATAGAAGATCCCTATAATAAGCCTCAAACTTTAATGTAATGTTCATTGTTTACTAGATATAAAGTTCACTTGCATATGCACAAGAATGATGACAAAAGTATCTCCTGTTTTGCTCAAATTCCATGACCAAACCAAGCATGGGAGATGGGATAGTATGGAAAATCCCCCTGTTAAGATTATAGGATGTAGATGGATTCTCTCTATACCAAGTCACCAGAATGATGAGATACAGGGTATTATTCCCAAAATACATTGGAGTTATAGACTGCTGTCACAAGTCATCTCAAAAGAATTTGTAGATTTAATTATCTTCCAAATCAAGGGGCAAAGATTTCATTATACTTCTAACAATATGCTAATTTCATAAGGGTTTTTAATAGGAAAAGATGTATTAGCAATTAACAAGGGGAAAGATAAGTTCTTTAGAAGTAACCAGGAGGAAGACATCATGAGGTGGGATTATGACATTGACGGAAGGACTAGCCCTAAAAAGGATTTGGGGAGAATTTATGCTAAGAGCGGATCTTTTTTGGGGACTTTGACATCACAACTTAGCTTTCTGATTGGATACTATAAAGGTGAGGTTATGAGGATTTTTACCAGAGACCTCCACCTGGGGTGGGGCTGTAATCAAAATTGTCCACTTGAACAAAAAGCCTAGTAAGATACCCGTCCTTAGTTCTTGAAGAGAACCAAAATGACATTATTATGTTTGAGTTGAATTACAGTATATCTAACTATGGCTGATCAGACCAATATGAACTCAGGATGTTCTGCCACATGTTGGACACACATAGCCCCTGTAAATATTTGGGGGGACGTCTCTAACTTTGTGCATCTCACATTTCTTCTGAGTTAATTCATTTCTTCTTTGTTCACAGAGCACTTTCATGAGGGCACATCATGGTGGTTAATCCTGTGCCAATGTCTCCCATGTCATACAATCAATTCTAAAGTTCTTAAGGACTTTAGACCCTTAAGGGTGTCCTTATACTGCTTTTCCTAACCTCCTGTGCTTACCCTGTGTGAGTTTCTCATAAAACAATCTTTTTGACTAGTGTACATTTGGCATTTGAACAATGGAGTTATTCTCTCTGAAGTAGAGTTGAATGCTTGGCAAGTTAGTTCAAAAAGGACTTGGTGTCTTGTGTCTCATCCAGCCAGGTGATCTTCAGAATCTTCCTAAGACAATTCAAATAGAAGTGATTCAGTTTCCCAGCATGGCGCTGGATACTGTCTGAGTTTCCCAGAGATACAACAATGAGATCAGCACAAGGGCTCTGTAGACTTTCAGTTTGGTAGTCAGCCTACTACTACTCCTCTCCCATACTTTCCTTTGAAGTCTTGCAAACGCTGAATTAGCTCTGGCAATGTAGGTGTCAATCTCATCATCAAAATGGACATCCCTGGAAAGTGTGTTGCTAAAGTAAGAGAACTTATCCACAGCATTTAAAACTTTATTGTTTTCTATAAATAATGGTTCCATGTGTGGATGGTGTGCTGGCTGATAGAGGAACTGTGTTTCCTTGGTGTTAATTATTAGACCAAAAGTAGCACAAGTAGCAGAGAATTGATCCACACTTTGTTGCATCTCAGCTTTTTTTCAGCTGTTTTTTCCCCATTGAGGGCATTTGAGAACATGGCTGAAAACATCATGTTAAAAAGCAGGGGAGCAAGCACACAGGCTTGTTTCACTCCACTGGGGCTAAAAAAGCTCAAGAGTATTGTCCATTGTCCAGAACCCAAGCAAGCATGCCATGATGAAACTATACATGATTTCTCTGGGTGACCAAATTTTGATATGATTTTCCATAGATCTCATGACTGACAGTATCAAAGCCTTTGTCAGATCTACAAATGTTGCATACAAACTTTTGTTCTACTCCGGCCATTTTTTCCTGAAGTTGTTGGGCAGTAAACAGCATATTGATTATTTCTTGGCTCCTTCTGAAGTCATACTGGCTCTTAGATGACTTTTTCCAGGTGGACGGTATGACTGTTAAAGAACACTCTGGAAAGAATCTTGAAGCAATGAATGACTAAGAGAAAGATTCTCCTGTGATTATTACAGGATGATCTAATCCTTTTACCTTTATAAAGATGGACAAGGGAGGCATCCTTGAACTTTAACTAAGCTAATAATAGCAGTCTAAATCCATAGGAGTTTTTAACAAGAAAAAGGTTTTTAGCAATTAACAAGGGGTAGACAAGTTCTCTAGCAGTTAACCAGAAGGGAGACACCATTAAGGGAAAGACACCATTTACTGGCAGGCTAACCCTAAAAGAATTTAGTACACTTAAAGAATTAGCAAATTAATGAGGTACAGTTGAATCCTTTTATAGGGAAAATATAACATTAGAGGTTTAACATCATAACGGCTTTTTGATAGAAACCATCATAACCCCTCAGTTACTGTATCCTATCAGAGACCTCCATTTGGAATGGGGCTGTAATAAAGCCCACTTAAACAAAAGGCCTAATCACAATTTTTAAAAAGGTTCACTTATAATCCTATCAGTGCTCTTCCCTGCTTGCCTCAGGGACTAGCTAAATTTCCAGATTATTTACAGTAATTCAGGCTCTCTAGGTCAAGGCCCGCTTAACTATCCAGAACCTCATCAATGCTGATGTAATTTTTTGGCCCCCAAGGACAAAATCTATCAATCAATGAGATTCTGTATTTTATATCCTCTTTTGCATATTGGGGTAAATGAGTGGAAAAGCAATAGCAAGGAAAGGGAATATATACTTTTTCCAAGTAAGAGAACTAGAAATGTGAATGAAAGTGGCGGGGCTGCCTTGGGTAAACTCCGGGCAATGGGGTCATGTTCTAGTACAGATTCTGCAGCAGATGGCTCTAAGCTGAGTTGGGTGGCACTATACAGGTCTTATAAATCTAGTCTAAATTACTGAAAAACAGGCAAGGTGACAGGAATGAATAGGGTGTGTTCTACTGGAGGGGAGTAGGCTAATGGGGCTAGAATACAAAGCAAGAACAATGCAGTACTGTGAGATAAGACTGGAAAGACACACTGGAGCCAAACTGTAGAAGACCTTGAATGCCATATAAAGGAGTGTGAAGGTCTTATTAAGTATATAATAAGGAACCACTAAATATTTCTGCACAGGGGAATGGCATAGTCCCAATGCATAAGGGAGATTAACCTAGCTGCATTTAAAGGATGATTTAGAAAGAAACCAGAAGCAGACTGGCTACTAAGTGCTCAGAAAAAACAAGATATTCATTGTTTTTGTCCAGAGTGGAAAGAGATTTTCCTTGAAGCTTAGCCTCCAGAGGCTCACAGCCAGTGCTCATGAAGGATTTTCCCCTTTCTGGACTGTACTTTCTCTGTGTTGAACAAGGATAAATAGTGACTGACTTCTAAGCTAGTTGTACACCACAGAAGAAGCCCAGCCAGCCTCAAAATAAATTTAAAAGAAGCAGACCCAGAAATAGCACGTTACCTAAATGTTTGACTTCCTGAATAACATTAGCTCAACTCTTTGTTGGAAAACTTCAGAGAGACCTCTTGAATAAATATTAGAAAAGAGTTAAAGGAAAAAACATCATTACCATATCTGAAGGGATGGTAGCTAGGTGGAGTCAAAAAGACGAAAGTTTAAATTCAGCCTCAGACACTTCCTAGCGAGTCACTTAACACTGTTTGCCTTGGTTTCCCCATATGTAAAATGAGCTGCAGAGGGAAATGGCAAATCACTCTAATAGCTTTGCCAAGAAAACTCCAAATGGAGTCTTGAAAAGTCACTCAAGGACTAAAGTGACTGAACAACAACATTTTGCCAGACACAGCTCTAAGTGACAGAGATATAAAGACAAAAAAGTAACTTCAAGGAGTTTCCTAATGAAAGAGATAACATAAAACAACTGTATACAAAGAAAATTTATATGGCATATATGATAAGCAAAATGATTTATTCACTTAAAAGTTGTCCTTAAAACAATATTTCTGTTACTGTATACAGTATTCTCTTGGTTTTGCTTATTACACTCAATAATTTTGTGCAAATTTTCCATGTTTTTCTAAAATCATTGAGCTCATTTCTTATGGTATAGTAGCTTTGCAAAACAATCATATACCATAATTTGTTCAGGCATAAAGGACATATGAGAGACACTATCTGCAAACAGAAAAAGAACTAATAAACAGAAGTATATGTAGGATAATTATATATACATGCATACATATGCCTATTTATTATCTGATGGTACACCACTGGCTAGGAGGGGAATGGGTGAGAAAGAAGGAAAATAAAAAGAAATTTACATGATAATTTTGTTGGATATAGTGCAGAGATTTGCAGTTTCATAAATAATCATCTTTTTGTTGTCCTATGTATGAAAATGCTTGTTTTATTCCATAAGGTCAAAATCTTTTAAATGTATATAGCACAAATTGGAGACCATCTTAGAGGAAAGGCACCAAAATTAAGGAAGACCAGAACAAGGTTTTGTCAAAAGGAGCAACTTTAGCTGAGACTTGAAAGAAGCCAGGATTAGACAGGCCCTATAGGGCATAAGTAGGAGGAAAAGGTCTAATTTGCTGAGAGGTAGACTATGTTTCAATACAAAGAAACTTTCTAGGAACTAGAGCTCCCCTGAAGTAGAATGAGCAGGTTGATGAGAAAATATGTTTTTCATTGACAGAGAGATCTTTAATTCCACATTGAATGACAATTTATCAATAATGTTGCAGAGGACATTCTGGCGGCTCATAGGTATTGGTCTAGAAGGGACCTTCAAGGTCCCTTCAGGCCCTCACACATACCAGGTATATAGTAACATTTCCATTTTTACAAATGAAGAAATCGAGGTCCAAAAAAAGTTACTTTGTAGACTCATAATTTAAGATTGGAAAGGCGCTTCAAGGTCATTTAGTACAACCTCCATCTAAAAGATTATTTCTTCTGCAACATTGTCTAACATTGTCCAGTAACCATCCAAGTTCTCCATGCAGATCTTTTGTCTCTCACAGCAGACCACTCTATTTTGGGATATTTTAATTTTTTTGTTATATAAAGCTGAAATCTGCCCAGTTGCAACTGCAGTTTCTACACAATGATCACTCTTCATTAGTCAGTTATTCCTTGAGTCAGTTATTCAAATTTATGTTTGTACACATACTTATATTCAAATTTACCTTGTATATAACTTGTTTATATGTGATTATTTGCATATTAATAACTCCCCCATTAGACTCTGAGCTCTTTGAGAGCAGAGGTTATCTTTTACCTTTCTTTGTATCCCCTGTGGTTATCATAGTATCTGGTATATTGTAGATTCTTAAAAATTGTTTATTAACTGAGAAACCAGCCCTTTGTGTGCCCTTTGGAACAAAATAGAACAAGCCCAATTCTTGACAGTTATCACATCCTTGAAAATAGTTATTATAGTTTACCTAAATCCAGGGTTTTTAACCTTATTTGTGTTATAGATCCCTCTGGCTATCTGATGAAGCATACAGACAAGAATGTTTTTAAATAATTGGAAGAAATACTGAATTTCAATTGGAGGTTAGTGAAAATAAAAATGTTACTTTTTTTCTCCATTCAAATTCATACACTGCTTGAAATTTATCCAAAAAGCCCTTGAGGACCTATGAATGTCAGGTTAAGAATGTTCAATCTAAATTATCTTTCTTTTCTCCAGCATAAATGTCCCCAGTTTTTTCCACCAATCTTCATATGGAATTGCTACTTGTCTTCTTTCCATACTGGTCAACCTCTCCTGGATGTACTACAGCTTGTTCAATCAATCAAAGAATCCATAAACGTTTATTAAACTTTTACTATGTGCCAAGTACTGTTCCTCCTGGGACAGCCAGGAGACCAATGTTCCCTAAACTGAATGTATTAGTTCAAATATATACTAATGAAGGAAGGACTATCATCTCCCCTCATTCTGGACTATATGCCTCATTAAATATAGTCTAAGAAAACATTAGCTTTATTTTCACTGGTTATTCCCCATGCTTGGAATTTTTCCTTCTTCATTTCCAACTCCTGACTTCCCTGACATTCTTCAGATGCCAGATAAAATCTCACTTTATACCAGAAATCTTTCCCAATTTCTCTTAATGTTAGTGATTATCTTCAATTTAAATATCTTTATCTAGCTATATAAATATATAAATTCTATTGACAGATAAATTACAGGTATATGTGTATATAAATAAGTCCAATATATATAAATCTCCAATTTATATTTCTTGTTTGTACAATTTGCACATTGTCGAGTTCATTAGATGGTGAACTTCTTGAGATCAGGAACGATTTTTGGCATTTTTTTTGAATCCCTAATGCTTAGCACAGTTGTTGACACATAGTAAGCACTTAGAAATGCTTACTGACTTAATTGGACTGGACTACCATGCCATTCTGTTGACCCAGCTGGATTTCTGACTTGTCTACCATGAGATGCCTTTTCACCTGGTACATTTCTATATCAGACCAGTGCCCTTCTTCTATTGGCAAGTTTCTTCTGGGATTTTCATTTCGAGGAAGATCTCAGGCTCATCATGTTTCATTCCCTTCTTGGCTGTGTTTTCTGCTGTCCTGAACTTCACCATTATGCCCCTTCCTCCTACCTTTACTATCCCAACTCCTCTTTCCATTTTATGTGGTTGTCTTCTCCCAGATATGAATATAAGCAAAATATCTCCAGTGCTTATTATGTTGTAAGCACTTAAGTAAGTGTTTATTGCCTATTGCCTCCTTGACTATCTAATTTACCTATATTAAGCTTCCTGGCCACCAGAGCTTCCTACAATATTTTAACAAAAATAGCATCCTTGACTTGAATCCAGATCTCCTGACTCAGCTGGCTGATTGACTGTCTTTCACCTTCAAAGAAGGCCAAAATGACATCATTATATTGGAGCTGAGGTACAGTGTGTCCACTGTGGCTGATGAGACCAATATGAGCTTGGAAGGCTCTACCACAACTCAGACACAAAGAGTCCATGTGAACCTCTGGAAGGGAGAAATCTAAATTTGCACATCTCATGAGTCTTTTGAGCTACTATAATTCTGCTTTGCTCATAGAACACAACACCCTCTTTGATGTAGGTGCTGTGCTGGAATGGTCTTGTGCCAGGGCCTCCCATTTTGCACAATCAATCTTCTCTCTAAAGAACTTTAGAGAGACTTTGAGAGTGTTCTTGTATCTCTTCTTCTGACCTGCATGTGAGTGCTTACATTGTGTGAGTTCTCCATAAAAAAAGTCTTTTAGGTAAACATACATTTGTCATTCTAACAATGTGGCCAGCCTGTCAGAGCTGCACTCTCTGCAGTAGAGTGTGAATGTTTGGCAGTTTAGTTAGAGAAAAGATCTCACTCAGTGTCTGTGATCTTGTCCTGTCAGATGATCTTCAGTATCTTTCTGAGACAATTCAAACACATGCAATTCAGTTCCTTGGCATGGTGCTAATATTCTGTTTCACCGACATTTAACAATTAAGGTCAGCATAAAGGCTTTTCCTGTCTCCCACACTTTCCCTATGAGACTCTCAAATACTGAGCTAGCTCTGGCAATACGTGTATCAACATCATCATCTATATGTACATCCTTAGAAAGTATACTGCCAAGAAAAGTGAACTTATCCACAGCATTCAGAATCTCTCCATTTCCTATAATCAATAGTTCCACATATGGATAGTACGGTTCTGGTTGTTAGAGGACCTCTGTTCTCTTGGTGTCAATGGTTAGGCCAAAATTAGCACAAACAGTAGAGAATCAACCCATACTTTGTTTCATTTCAGCCTTAGAGGCTGCATGGAATGTACAATCATCAGCAAATAAAAAGTTGCACATGAATTCTTTCTCCATTTTAGTCTTGACTTGAAATCTTTTCAAGTTAAATCACTTACCATCAGTATCACAGCTGATCTTGATGCCATTTTTGTCTTCCTTGAAGGTGTCTGAAAACATCTTTGAAAACATCATGCTAGAAAACATGGGATCACTTCACTAATCACTGGGAAAGCTTGAGAGCAACGTCTATTATCCACGTAAAGGGAAGAACTATGGGTTTTAGCCAAAGTGTCTAAATTCCAGCCCCAATACTCATATTTGCTGTCTATAATGAGAAACTTCCCCTTAATTTAAAATAAGGGAGTTGAGCTCTTAGGATTCCTTTCTACTCTGTGAATCCAGGACCAATGTTCTTTCCACTACATCAGGTTCCTTCCTAGAATCTGATTCCATAATTCTAATCTATGTGTTAGCTAGGTTAGCTGATCTTTAAAGCCACGGGGACCCTAAGTAATGATTAAGTAATGATTGTATAAGACTCAATGTTTTTGGCCAAGGACAAGCAGCATAAGAGTTACTAATAATAAGACCAAAGTTCCTGGGAAGGCCATGGACACAGAGGCCTAGAAGAGGGAAGAGATCCTCAAAATGAGGTCACACCTGAATGAGAAACTCACTGAGAATTAACAGGAGGTTGAAACAATCTTGACTTCTACTCAGGCAGCCTAGGATGAGACGGGATGAGACTGGGACTCATGAACTTGTCCAGGATCTAGATTTTTGATCAAGTTTAATTTCTACTACTCCACATTTAGCAAATGGTTACAACAGTTCTAGGCAAGGCTGTACTTAAAGTAAGGTAAGATTTTTTTTAGTTTGTATTCCATGACATAGGCTTCAAGAACTCAAGGTCACCTCCATGTCATACTATCTTCCCTCAAATCATTTTATATGTACTTATTGGTGGAGAAATATCAGATAAATAGATAGATAAGTGATAGATAATATACAGACAGACAAATTATGGATAGATAAATAATATCAGGTAGACACATAGACAAACATGAACAGATAAGAGATAAATATAGATAGATAATAGATTATAGATAAAACATTGATTAAGTACTTACTGTATGTCAGGCATTGAGCTAATCACACAATGTGGGATTTGTGTATGACACAAATACAAGCAAAAAGAAAGACAATTCCTACCCTGAAGGAGATTACCTTTTTTTTATTTCTTTTTTTATTGTTTTATGAGTTTAATATTTAACATTTTATTTTCCCCAGTTACATATAAAACAATTTTTTACATTTGTTTTTAAAACATTGAGCTCCAAATTCTGTCTCTTTCCCACCCTCTCCCCCAGTTAAGGAGGCACAAGAGAAGTTATGCAAAACATTTTCATAAGAACTATATTGTCAAAGACAACATAGATCTCCCTCCTCTGCCCTCCCCCCCCAAAAAAAAAAAACCTCAAGAAAAATAAAGTAAAAAAACAAAAACAAAACAGTATACTTTAATTTGTATTTAGACACCATCAGTTTTTTCTCTGGGTATGGATGGGATTTTTCATCCTAAATCATTCAGAGTAGTCCTGGATTATGGTATTGCTGAGAATAGCAAAGTCATTCACAGATGATCATCCCAGAACATTATTATGATTTTGTCCAAAGAACATTTCACTTTGCTTGAGTTAATGGAGGACTTTCTAGGTTTTCCTGAGAATCTTATATTCTAACAGAAGGCAACATCTAAAAGGGAGTTGAGGGATTTGGGAGGGAAAGTAGCCCAAGTGAAGTTAACATCCACAAAGAGATCCTAGAGGATCATGGTCTAACCCCTTTGAAGTGCAAGCACCTAGAAGTCAGAGATTATTTAGTTACTTTTCACTGTGTAGCACTGTGCCTCTCAGTAAAGGCTTAATAAATGTTTGTTAAATTGTATTAAGATGTAAAAAATGAAGTAACAATCACACACAAAAAAAAAAAAAAAAAAAAAAAAAAAAAAACCCTGCCTGTCTTCATCAAGAAAAAAGTATTAGAGCAACTCCATTTTTTTCTTTTTTTTTTAAATAACAGAATTAGTGGGCTAGTAGATCCAAGGAATGATGTACAGCCAGTTTATCTAGATTTGAACAAAGCATTTAATAGGAACCTCTTATGCTCTTTATTCAACCTAGATGATAGTACATGTTGTACTGGAAATAGCAGATAGTATTCCTCTTCCACCTCTTACTGTCATTGTTTTTCTTTGCAATTTCCTTGATGTGAGCTTTCCATTCCTTCTATGATGCTTTGAAATAATAAAACATTTTAATCAGGACAGAAATAAGTAATAAGAGTCAGGAAGCATTCATAAAGCATTTAAGGATATATAAAGCATTTTGTTAAACTGTTATGATACAAAAAAAGGTGAAAAAATTCCTGCCCCTGAAGGAAGTTATATTCTAAAGTGGGGAGACAGCATGTAGGTAAGTAATTAGAGAGAAATACATACATGAGAAACAGACACAGACAGCTAGATAAACAGCCAGATAGAGGCTGGGCTTTGAGTCTAGAAGACCTGAGTTCAAATATGGCCTCGGACATTTACTAGCTATGTGATGCTGGGCAAGTTACTTACTTAATCTCCATTTTCCTTAATCCACTGGAGAAGGAAATGGCAACCACCCCAGTATCTTTGCAAACAAAAACAAAGACAAAAACAAAAACTCATGACCAATATGTTCCATGGGATCATAAAGATTCAAACACAATTGAATAAAAACAATAATTATGTGTGTGTACCATGTGTATATATAAGTATATATGTATGTACCTATACATACATGCATGTGTTTAAGTATGTATATATAAATATATATGTATATACATGTGTGTGTATGTGTGCGTGTGTGTGTATATATATATATATATACACACACACACACACACACATATTTGTATATACACACAATAGATGAAAGGTAATTTCAGAAGCCAAAGCACAAGCAGCTAGGGATACTGGGAAAGGTTTCCTGCAGAAGGTAGGACATGAGCTGAATTTTAAAGCAAGACAGAGAAGGGAGGAGGGGAGGAGGGAGAATATTAGAGACTGAGAGAAGACCATTGCAAAGAATCAGAGAAATGGGAGATGGAAAATCATGTGTAAGGTAGAGAAAGTTGGCATAGCTGGTCATAGAACTTGTGGAAAGGAATAAAATGCAAAAAAAGCCTTGAAAGAGAGAAGGGACCAGATTTTTAAATGCTTTAAATGCCAAATGGGGACTTTATATATCATCTTAAAGATAATAAGCAGCCACTGGAGTTTATTAAATACAGCGATATGACCTCTGCTTTAGGAATATCACTTTAACAATTCAGCCAGGTGACAAGCATAGTAGCTAGCATTGCTATAGCATAAGTAAATAGATCACTGGGTCCATAGAGTCAGGAATATGTGAGTTCAAATCCAGCCTCAGACATTTAATAGGAATGTGATTCTGCTTATCACTTAAACCTGTTTGCCTCAGATTTCTCAGTTACAAAATGAAGATAATCATAGCACCTATCTCCCAGGGTTGTTGAGAAGATCAAATGATATAATATTTCCTAAAGTATAGTTTATCATAGTGCTTGGTGCATAGTAAGTGCTAGATAGGAGCTTATTCCCTTTTTCTTCTCCTATTTTTAGGTTTGCAAAGTACTTTATAAATAGTGCTTCATTTTGTCTTCATAATAATCCTGAGAGAGAGAGATATTTTATTATTATCCCCATTTTACAAATGAGGAAACTAAGGTAGAAAGAGATTGTGACTTGCCTCAGGCCATATATTTAGTAAGTATGTGAGGCTAATTTGAATTTGAGTTTTCCTTACTCTGGACTCAGAATTATTATCCCTTGTACCACTTAACTGTGGTAGTCAACAAACATTTTTCAAGTGCTTACTGTGTGCCAGACATAGATGGCATGAACTCTGCCCTCAAGAAGCTACATTCTAATGGATAAGACAAAATGCAAATAACTATGTACAAGTGTCACATATGGTATCAATGGGAGATTATTGTTGTTTGTTCTTCCTTCTCAAAGACCATGACATCAGGAAGATGATGTCATGAATTGAATTTAAGTGAGGAAGGGTTATCCAAAGTTACCTGCCTCACTTTCCCCTCTAGAGCCATCTGGGACTAGTGGCAAGATATAAATCAGTACCACTGGGGATGACCCTAATGCCATCACAAAGGGAAGATGCCACTGGTCAGAGGATGGATTGGAGTGAGAAAAAGGCAATAAAAACTCTGAAAGATTATGGAGTATTGATACCAGTCTGGCATAAAACCCTGACCTATCATATTCCTGTGGCACACTCTCCTGACCTTTCAAAATTCCCAAGTCAGAAACTCTATTCCCGTAATCTAGAACAGAAAAAACAAACAAGCAAACAAAAAGGCCAAGTCTGAGTTGCTTACTCTTTGGTGATTTACTTAATTCACCAGCCAAATGGCCTTATCCTATTATCTCTGACACAAACTTGGAAAAACTTTCCTAAAAATCTGCAGTATCCTCACTGACCACCAAGTGGCACTTAGCCTGCAGATGTCAACCATGCTCTTCCTCCTGCCAAGTCCAGACCTTCAATTGATGTGCCATTTGGTTTAACTCAGTCCCTAATGGGGCAATTTGGAATTTACCTAGGGTGTGAAATAGAATATTACTCAAATGATTAAAGTGTAAAATCTTTATTTAGACTATTTGACCTTATCCATTCAGTCCAGATTCCCTTTTCTTAGTTCAGGACTCCCCACATTCACAAATTTGAACTCAGCATACTGTGATCATTGAGTTTATTTTAGGTAATAAAGCTGGTAAATATTTAACAATCAGTTCTTGGGGTGGCAGCAGAGATGGTGGTGGTAGATGGCTCTGACACACTTTAAAAATTAATATACATCATTAGCATTTTCTTCACCATTTTCTCATTTTTCTTAAGTCCAAACAACAAAACAATAAATCAAGCCTTGATTATGTAGAAATATTCACATTGAAATTTTAACAATCAGGTCTGAGCTGACTCCAGCACATCTTTGGAAATAGATCAGATGCTCCCATATGGAGACATTCTCCTTAAGCCATTCCCTAAACTTTCAGAATTACCTTCTTGGCTATTTGTGTGTGACCAAGGAGCATTTCTGAACCATACATTTCCACACTTTCTGGGAGAAAGAGTTTGCCCCAAATCTCAGCATCCTGGATAGTAAACAATGTCATGGGGGAGAGTGATAAGGGGGCAGGAAGGAGGGAACAAACATTTATTACGTGCCTAATAGGTGCTAAGTGCTTTACAAGTTTTATCTCACTTGATCTTTTCACAACCCTGAGAGAAATGTACTATTTTTGTCCCCATTTTGCAGCTGAGGGAATTGAGGTAAATAGAGGCTAAGTGCCCTACCCAGCATTACATAGCTAAGAATTTTCTGGGAGCACACTTAAGTTGAAGTCTTCCTAACTAACTAAGACTAGCATTCTATCTATTATGCTACTATTCTTCCCCCAAAGTAACAGAAGTTGACAGAATTAGCCATTAAGCATCCTCTTTCCTAAAGATTCCTATCTATGCCCCTGCTCCAATACTAGATTCTCCCAACATACTAGTCTCTGATCATTTTACTTACATAGTACTGTGACTTCATAACAACATTGGCTGCGATGTGGGCACATTTACTCTGACTTGAACATCCCATCTTAAGGACAATAGAGAGAGGAGAGGAAGCTAAACTCGAACCTCTTGCAGTTGGATTATATCATTCTATGCTTATCATGGGACTTCCTACCCTTTACAAATGTGGGTTCACTGAGAGCCCCAGCGAAAGGGGGGCAGGGTAAAATAACCTTTCCTGTGTCAGGATCATCAGATAGCTCCTTGCCAGTAGGTTTTCTCTGAGTCATCTCCCCAGGTCCAACGAAAAATAATAATTCATATATACTCTCTCTATATATATACATATATATATAATTTAAAAAGTGACAGAGCATGGATTTGAACCAAGGTTTGAACCAAAGAATTTCTTAGGATGCTGATTATATATTTGGCGTAGCGTTAAGTATAGGTGATACAAAGAACTAGAAAGAAAAAATCATCAAGCCCTGCTTTCAAAAACCTCACGTTCTAATAGTGGAGATAACATGTAAACAGCTGTGCACGTATAAGCACTTAGGTGACAAAATAGAAGATCCCTCTGAGTTCAATTCCAGCCTCAGACTATTGTCTATACAATTCTGGAAACCTCAGTTTCCTCATCTGTAAAATGAACTGGAAATGAAAATGGCAAACCATTCCAGCATCTCTGCCAAGAAAATCCTAGAATGGGTCACCAAGAGTCAGACATGGGACTAAAAATGACTAAATAATAACATATATATGTGATATATATATATATATATATACACAAGTTAAATTATATATAGATATAGACATATATGATTACATATACATACACATGTATACACACATATATATTGAGGTTAAGTTAGAGACAATCTCAGAGGGAGAGCATTAGAAATGTGTGAGACTAGGAAAGGCCTCCTATAGAAGATAGAATTCTTCTGATAGCAAATCCAATGTGCATCCATTATCTTTAATCTTAATAATCAGTAGTGGAGGTAATTAGTAATAATGGTGTCTTAGATATGCCTTATAGGTCTACTCCAAGCAGGCTCCTGTTGTCTAGTAAATCAGCAATACCCTCATCCATCTCATGCATCAAACTTGAGCTTCTAAACTTGGAGGCTGGAAATAGTCAGTGAAAGAAGTTCTGCCATAGCCTTTCTACTTTTTCCATCCTCAGTATAACAAACAGCCACAAGATTATGAGTTCTTACAAAAGAGCTAAGACAGGCTTATTTGTCTAAATTTGAGATTCTGGGGAAACTCTGTGGAAACTTTAATAGTCACTCGTGGAATAACATGTTGGTTGCTTAGTTGGGCCAAGGATGAAATGGTATAAACAGATAGCTATGAACCAAAGCCCTCACGCAATGCCAATCCAGCAAGACATTATTCAACTCAAAGTAATGTTTGTGCAGTGGCTATAAATGGGTTCCTCCTCTTTAAATGGGCCATTCAGCCACCACCTGAATTTCTATCCTGAACTCAGTGGCTTAGCCAGGAAATAAATAAGTTTTCTTCACAATGACTTATTATGCTATCCCAAGCAATGAAGGCAGTGGATGGTAGAGGAAGGAATCTTGGGTCTACATTCAGAGAACCAAGATTCAACACCTGGTTCAGGTACTATTTGGGTGACAATGACCACATCACTTACCTCTGAAATTATCTCTCATTAACACTATTATCTATATGGTAAGTACATTTATTTTTTTGCATGCTGTCTCCTTCATTAAGCTATGAGTTTTTTGAGGGCAGTTTTTTATGTATTTCTTTTTATCCCCAATTCTAGGCACAGTGCCCAGAAAAAAAAATTTAATAGGTGCTTAATAGCATGTTGACTGACTTTCCCTCTCTAGGCCTGTTTAAGTCTCTATCAATTGACTATTAGATTAGATTATATGATCCTTATAAACTCTTCTAGCTTTAAATCCTATGATTTACTTTGTCATCTCATCCCCATCCTCAGAAATAGTCAAGTACATTAAAGCCTTCCTGGTTGTCTTTGGGATCCTGGCCCTGATCTCAGTTTTGAGAATCCACAGTTTTTGGAAACTTATAGAGCCTATATAAGCCTATAAAGGCTTATAGAGCCTTTGCTCATTGTCAGAACCACCAGAAGTCCTTTCTTTTTGAGTGGAATGGTGCCCAAAATTACAAGACAGAGACAGATATGGAGACAGAGAGAAATAACAAAGTGGGAGAAAAAATTAATCTTCTCTTCCTCTTGAAGAATTATATAGACAATAGTTTTTGCAATAGAAAAGGGGAGTGAGCAAGACTTCCTAGCCAATACCAATCTCTTACTATGTACCAGACAATTGCTAAGCACCAGAGATATAAAGAAAAGCAAAGACAAGAACCTCACAATCTAAAGGGAACAACAGCATGTAAATGACCAGGTAAGTGGATAGAAGGTAACCTCAAAGGAAGGCATTAGCAGGAGGGAGGTAAGGAACTGGGAAATCATTCTTAGAGAATGTAGAATGTGAGTCTTGAAGGGAGCTGGGGAAACTAAAAAAAATTGAAATGAGGAGAGGAAATTGGAAGGAAGAGGGACAATCAGTTCAAAGGCCTGGAGACTGGAGATGGTATATCCCAAACAAAGATTATCACATAGCCCAGGATTATAATCATGTGGAGGGGAATAAAATGTAAGAAGACTGCAAAGTTAGTAAATGGGGATCTGATGCATGTGCATATTCCCATCAACTTGCTAAAACGGCATTTCCACATGGAGTGCATGAAGGAACTGAAGCTGGGAGAATCGTGATGACTGGAGGATGCATGGATATACTATAATTAGTTCTGGTTGTCCTATCATGTGGTTAAGAGGAACCTTTTTTCATTGACTGTAAAGCTGGAACTTTCTGTGTCTTCAAAAGAGCCTAAAAATATCTGGCCTTTTCTTTGCTATATTTTCATCTGGGAAAAATATGATTCCTTCACTTATGACATCCAGTGAGACCATGTGGTAATAGGCCTTCTTCCCTACCACCAAAGGCCATATGGCCCCTGAGAAAAAGGATCCACTAGGGTTTTAGTTCATTCTTTTCCATTCTACTTGAGGAGTTTCAAACCTTGGGAGTTTCAAAGATCTGGAGTATGAGCAAAGATTTGGCAGTTTGGAATCTAGATTAAATGTTGTAGCCAGTCTAGCATCTATGCCCTGCAGAACATATAGAGATCTTCTAAAATTATCTTGGGACTCTAGCCTAGCTGAAAACAGCAGCAATGTTGTCTTTGGACATGAACCTGGTAGGGCAGATGTTCTATAGAAACTGAGTTAAATTTGAAGCTTAATCCCTACTCCTTCTCCAACATTAAGAAGTAGAGTTTAGGCCTTTTAGGTTTTGGGAGAAATGTATTTTATTCTGGTTCTGTTTTTAGAGCAAATGTTATTTTGTCAAAGCTATCCAATATTAAGTGGTTAAATGAAACTGGAGGACAAATCACTGGACTTTAAAAATGAGCAATGCACAGCTAATGGAGGGTCAAGCCAATGGCAGAGAAAAGAAGTATTCCAACTACCTCTGGGTACTTGAGAACCCTGATGGAGAGATATAACAAGGATTTCTTCTCAGAGAAAAGAGAGATCCAGAACGTACATGTTATAATAGGAAATGACCAGGTTATATAGAGATTTAAGTGTCAAAAAGAAATCTTTACATTTCATACTCAATATATACTAATATACTAATTGAATTTAATGAATAGAGAAGTGAATAGTTAAAATTTAGCTCTAATAAAATCATGTGGGCAGCTGAGTGGACAGTGGATTGAAGTCAAGAGAAAGTTGAGGAAAGTGAATCAATTAGAAAAACATTGCTATAGGTTAGATAAAATGTAATGAGTACCTGAACTAGAGTACAGGCAATAATAAATGGAATACATGAGAGATCTAAAGATAGAAGCAGCAAGATTTTGTGATGGATTGAGAATATATATTGAGTAAGTATTAAGAGTGACTGGGTGACTGAAATTATAATTATGCCTTCACCAGTAGAGAAGTTTAGAAGATATGGAATCTTGAGAGGGGAAAGATGATGACATCTTTTTTTTAGACATATTGAGTTTGAGATCCCATAGAAACATCCATTTTGAGGCAAAAGACATTTGGTACAAGATACTCAGGAGAAATAATAGTACTGGATATTTAGATCTGGAAATCATCTGTCTAGAAATAATTTGATCTCTTGGAGATCACCAAGTGATATAATGTAAAGAAAAAGATTCAAGGCAACATCTTGGAGGGACACCCATCGTTAATGGGTATGGTATGTAGGAAGAATATGCAAGGGAAAGTGAGGAACAATGAGACAGGAGAAGAACCAGCAGAGAACAATATTATGAAAAGCTAGAAGGAAGATTATGAAGGAAGAGAGTGACCAACATTATTAAAAGCTAATGAGAAGTCAGGAAGATTGAGGATTAGAAATGCCATTAGATATGAAAATTAAAAGTTTGGAGAAGGAAATATCAATTGAATGAGGAGATCAGAAGCCAGTTTTCAGGAATTTTAGAAGAGAGTAAGAGGAGAAGAAGTGGAAATATTTGGTGTGGCTGGCTTTCTTGAGAAGTTTAGCTGTGAAGGGCAAATGAAACAGAGCTACCAGGGGAGGTATAACTAAATAAGGGTTTTTTTTAAAGGATGAAATTAATCTGAGTGTGTTTGGAAGTACCAGAGAAATCAATAGATAGGGAGAGTTGGAGATAAGCTATAGAAGGAGCAAAATACTAGAGAAGGCAGGAGGGGGTGTTACTAAAGGTACACATAGGGGGCTTAATTTTGGCAAGGTGAAAATCATCTTGTCACATAAGAAAGGAGTTGAAGGAGGAGACAGTGGGAGAACATGTCTATGTGATGTGAGATGAGGAGATAGATGGGCATGGCAGGTATGAGAGAGAGAGTGGGGAAAGACCACTAGAGCCAACTGGCCTTAAGTGAATATAATATAATATAATATTACTGAGCTTTATATTCAGAGTCCTCCACAATCTTGCCCAAACTTATCCTCACCATTGTTCATGCACTATTTTATCTGTGCTCCAATCAAATTTTAATATATTATCTACCTTGGTTTGCTATGGAAGAGAAAGAACATTTAAGAAAGGATGATACAAAAGGAAACTCATCACTAAAAAATTAAGGGAAGTTATAATTCAGAGTGATGAAACCTGACAATAAAATGCATTTTAATTTTAAGGGTATTTGATAAGGAAAAAATTGATCCCAAATTGTTTTGGAGGTTTGCAGGAAAAGTTTTTGAGAAAATGAGATAGCATAGACCTTTATCTGTGTATCTTGTAGGCAATTAATGGTTGAAAGGAATAGTAAGTTTTGTTTTTTCTTCTGTAAAAGGCTTCTGTGAATGTGCCTCACTTGAGAAGGTAGAGTCTACCAGAGGCTTGATGAACAAGATCATGATGGGGACAATGCAAACTTCAGCAATAAACTAACATTTTGGGGAATTAACATTAGGTGGGCCAGTAGAATAGAATTCCATGTATATTGGCTTTCTGGTCCAGAAAGAGCTTCCTAACCATTTATCTCAAGAAATCTTTCTATTTATCTTATTCTCTTACTCTCCATGCTCCATGTACATATACCCTGGTATGATTTCAGCTTTACTATTCCATTCCCAACATGCACCTTTTTATTTTGACCCCAGGCAAAGGTTGCCCTTTTTCTGGCCAGGAGTGTACTTATTGGTACACAATGATCCTTCCTGCAATGGGACTCGCCTTCTTCTCAGAATTCTGCTTCTGTTAACTGCTAATTCTATGGGTTTGCCAACTATGAGACATACTAGCCTTGGTTATGTCTGGTGTGAGTGATCATTAAAAATCTGAACGCACTCCTCAAGTGTCAATATCTGCCTGCCTAAAGGTTATGTCTCAACTCTGCTTCTGTTGATCACTTGGAGTTGATATATTTTGAGTATTCCCTGGGATCATCAGCCCATATGATTAATTAAAGATCATCCAGCCTAATGTCTTTACTTTATCTCTCTTGATATCTGATAGCATAATTGCAACTTCCACTTTCCTGTATTCATCTGATAAACAGTAAATTTTGTTCTAGCTTTTCATTTTAATTCTGTGCATGTGTGTTTTTCACGTTTATTTTTTGAATAAGAGAGTGTTGGGTTTTAGTTTTTATCCAGGCTAACACTTTATTTTTTATATTCTTCATGTTTAAAATTATAATTGTTAGGCCTGCATTTTCCTCCATTATTTCTTCAGTATTGATTTTTATCCCCTTCTTTGAAAACAGGATTTTGTCTATGTGTTAAGTTTTGTTTTCACTTCTTTGATGCTAGTCTAGTACCATAGACTCTCTGCATCTGTATGTCACTGTTGTAAACCAAGTCCTTTGAATTTAGTTAAACTGACTATTTCTCTCTCTCTCTCTCTCTCTCTCTCTCTCTCTCTCTCTCTCTCTCTCTCTCGACAATTGTGGTTAAGTGACTTGCCCAAGGTCACACAGGTAGGAAATATTTAGTGTCTGAGGCCAGATTTGACTCAGGTCCTCTTGACTTCAGGGCTGATTTCTATCCACTGTGCCATCTAGCTGCCCCTTTTTCTTTTCTTTTTTTTATTGCTTTGTTTATTTTTCTACTTCTTTTGGGCCTTCTCTTTCCCTGCTCATTTAAACATGTGGTTCAAAATTTTTCTAGTTCCCTTCACCTTTATCATCGTAAAGTAAGTTTTTTGTTGTGCCTTTTTTCCAATTAGTTTTTCTTTGATTTTTCCTCCTCACTATTTCTTATTTTCTGATCCATGGGCTATACTTTTATTCATTCCTTTTTTATCCTTTGTGTCTGAGGTTAAGACTTTTGCAATAATAGGTCTGAAATTCCATTTCTAGCCAATTCCTATGACATTACTTTTGTAGACTATATTCTTTCCCCTTCCTCTTTTTTATTTTGTTTTGTTTTGTTGGCCACATCTTGCTCTTAAAAATATACTATCAATTTGTGAAGAGAACAAATATAAGAGAGAAGCAGTATTATGTGGTGGCAATCACACTGTACTCAAAATCATAAGAGTTGGTCCTATCCATACCAAGGTCAGTCTCCATTATTAAAGTCATTTCCCCATATCTGATATAATAGTTATGCTGACATTCTGGATTTTAGCTAGTAAACTTACATAGCCTTTTTTCTGGGATGGAAAACTGTCCAAGAAGGCACGGATCTTTCAACCTTCCCTTCTTTTTTTTTTTAATTGCATTTTATTTTTTTCTAAATATATGCAAAAATAGTTTTCAACATTCATCATTGCAAAACCTTGTTCAAATTTTCTTCCCTCTCTCCTTCCCTATCCCCTCTCTTACAACAATCTGATAGATTAACCACGTGCAATTTTTCTAAATGCATTTCCATATTCATGAAACTGTGCTAGAAAAATCAAATCAAAAGGGAAAAAACATAAGGAAAAAAAGCAAATAAACAAATAACAATAAAGGTGAAAATACTGTTTTGATCTACAATCTTATCATTGCTGGGTACAATGTTTCTGCTTGATTCTGCTCATTTCACTTATCCATTCATGTAAATCTTTCCAGGCTTTTATGAAATCTGCTTGCCCATCATTTCTTATAGAACAATGATATTCCATTGTATTCATGTAACATAGTTTATTCAGCCATTCTCCAACTGATGAACATCTATTCAATTTTCAGTTCCTTGTTCCTACAAAAAGAGCTGCTACAAACATTTTTGCACATGTGAGTCCTTTCCCCATTTTTATGCTATCTTTGGGATACAGGCCCAGCAATGGCACTGCTGGGTCAAAGGGTATGCACAATTTTATAGCTCATTGGGCATAGTTCCAAATTGTTCTCCAGAATGATTGGATCAATTCACAACTCCACCAAGAATTCATTAATGCCCTAATTTTCCCATATCCCCTCCAACATTTATCATTATCTTTTCCTGCCATCTTAGCCAATTTAAGAGATGTAAAGTTCAACCTTCCCTTCTACTGATTCTTTTAGTTCTGTTACAATTTTAGCTCCTTGTCATGTCAAGGAAGCCTGATGCATTCCTATTACAGATAATGAACTCAGGATCCAGAAAGAGAAAATTACTTTCCCATTTGTTAGAATCTGTTATATTTGTCTTTGTATAATTGTTGAGGGAGAAAAATAGGAAGTTTATCAGAACTTAGATCTTTCACCAAATGATTTCTTTGAAGTCCATTTTATGTAATAAGAGATAGTAAGAGACAAGAAATTATTTAAAACAAATTATAAAGATGAGCTTACATTTTGTTACCTTTTTGTGAATAACCTCTGAAGGGGATGAAACAAGGTATGTATGAGGTATGTTTGGGATGCCTTACACACTTTGGCAGGTAACCAGGTGGTGTAGCGAATAGAGTATTCACCAGGAGTCAGCAAGATCTCAGTTCAAATACAGCCTAAATTGCTGGACTGGCTTAGATTAAGTCTGATTGAGAGTGACATATAAAGAAAGCAAGAAATCACTAAGGAAAGTTGAGGCTGAAAAAAACTGACATTTCAGGCATGCATCAAGAGTCAGGTAGTATAATTCAATCTTTGAGCACCATCTTGTTGCCTTATCAAATTTAACAGCCAGGTTTAGGAGCTCAATCCACAAAATACCTGGTGGAATACTTGAGGCAGCTAAAACCTACATTGCCACCTGGTGGCATAACAAGACAGAACAGTCTGAGTTGAGACAGCCCATTCCCTACCATTTTTCCTTAGGTGTCAAAGGGAAGTAGTGTTTTTCATTAGCAAATCAGGATGTTTTGTCGTCACTGAGCACAGCTGGCTATCTTCTTGCCTCATATCCTGACACTGCTACAGCATCCTCCCTAATCAATCTCAATTGACCATGTCCTCGATGAATAAAGCTATTTTTGGTGTTACTGATAGTAAGCAATGCTCTTCTTCCCCAACTAGAATTGAGATTGAATAAGTTGCAACAATGATAAATAGCATCAGGGCAGTCAAGAAACTATCCCTTGATAGGAGGTAGTGTTAATTTGATTACTGTTTCCAGAACAACAAATGAAAAGGTAGGGAAAAAAGAGAGGAGGAAATGACATTTTGACAATAAGTAACATGGCAGGAAGTTGGTTGACATGTGGTACCTTTGAAAGTCTTGGGATAACTAGACAATCGAGAACCTAGAATGTCTAGCTATCCCTAAACTTTCTTTTTTTTAAATTAAAGCTTTTTTATTTTTAAAACACATACATGGATAATTTTTCAACAATGACCCTTGGAAATTTTTCCGTCCTTCCCCCCATTCCCTCTATTACAGGGCAAGTAATCCAATATATGTTAAACATGTTAAAATATATGTTAAATTCAATATATGTATACATATTTATACAATTATCTTGCTGCACAAGAAAAATCATATCAAAAAGGGAAAAAGTGAGAAAGAAAACTAAATGCAAGCAAACAACAAAAAGAGTGAAAATGCTATTTTGTGATCGACAGTCAGTTCCTACAATCCACTCTCTGGGTGTAGATGGCTCTCTTCATCACAAAATCATTAGAACTTATCCCTAGAGTTTCAAACGTACCTTATCTACTTATCATTGTTGTGACTTACTCCATAGATGTTTTCTAGCTCACATGTCCCTAGAAGTATTGTCTTCCCCTATTAAAATGTTAGCTCTTTCAATAAAAATCAGGAAAACAATTTGTATGATAGCAGCAACCTTATAAAAATCAACAATTCGGAACAATTTAAGAACTTTGATCCTTGCAATGACCAGCCAGGATTCCAGAGGACCAGTGGTGAAGAATGCTAACTACCTACTAATAGAGAAATTATGGCTTAAATATGTAAAATTAGAAATATGATAAGATATACATTTTTTGATATGGCCAATGTATTGTTTTGCTTGACTATGTATAGTTGTTACAGGGATTTTGCTTTTCTTTTGGGGTAAAAGGGAGAGAAAATAAATGCTAGTTTTAAAAATTAATTTTAAAAAGAATATAAACTCCAGAAAGGCAGGGGCAATCTATTTTGTATTTGTATTCTCATCATTCAACATAGTGTCTGTTACATGGTAGGTACTTAAATAGTATCTGTTTCTTTTGAATTTTAAGACTCAAAAAGAGTATTTCCATACACATAGCAGAACACAAAAAGATTCTATATGAAACTGTGAAGTTCCATTTCAAACTACTTGTTTTAAAAAAGTCCACAATAAATTCTACACATTGCTTTCTTTTTTAAAAAATGTATCTAGTATTTTATTTTTCCCCACTTACATGAAAAAAACAATTTTTAACATTTGGTTTTTAAATTTTGAGTTCCAGATTCTTTCCGTTCTTCCTTTTTCTTACCCCCTCACATCCATTAAGAATGCAAGCAATTTAATATAGGTTATATTGCAAATGCAAAACATTTCTATAATAGTCATTCACATTATTTCCAAAACTCTCCTGCTTGTTTATATTCTCTTATGAATTTCTTTGTTCTCTTCCATCCACTTCTTAAAAGGTTTTGATGGTCCTCTTTTTTTTTGGATATTATTATTGCTAATCACTTCCCAATAAAAAAAGAGGAGAAGATTCTTGTAATAAATAATCATCTTCTGTGTCTGAAATCTATCATCCTTTGTTAAGTAGCATGTTTTATTAATTGTCTTCTGAAGACATGGTTAATCACTACATTGATCAGAAATCTTAAGTTGTTTTTCTTTATCTCCTTATTTCCCCCCTCTTCCCTTTGCATTGATTTATCCTACTCAGAATTCTCTGAAATTGTCATTCCTTTTTTTTTAGTGTATATTTTTTTTAGGGATTTTTAGGGAATCCATTAGATTCATATTCCATAATTTTTCACCAATTTGCTAATTACATAAAAGGTGATATAAGACCCATAACCTTCTTCTTAGATTTTAATTCTTCTCTTAGGCTTTATCATACTTTTGTCTCCACCATCAGTAAATTTGTTTCCAACTTTCTTTCCCTCTTAACTTCTTCCTCCTCAGTAGTCCTGTTTATTTCCTTCTTGAATATGAATTTCTGTACCAAATAGTGTGTGTCTGTGTGTATGTGTTTGTGTGTGTTCGACCCTCATTTGTCCATTTCAAATAAGAGAGGTTATCTGATGCTTACATACATCTTCATCCATGTTTGTATAGTCTTCTCATGCACCCATTTGTGAAAAATAGCAAGTTATATACCCCCTTTACTTGCCTTTTTAAAAATAGTATTTTATTTATCCAAATCCATAAAGGTAGTTTTCAACATTCACTTCTGTAAAATCTTTGTATTCCAAATTTTTTTCCCTTCCTCCCCTCAAGGTAACAAGCAATCTGATATAGATTAAACACATGCAGTTATTCTAAACATATTTCCATATTTGTCATGCTATGAAAGAAAAATCGGATCAAAAGGGAAAAATCCATGGGAAAGGAAAAACACAAGTAAACAATAACAACAACAAAAGGGTGAAAATACTATGCTTTGATCCACATTCAGTCTCCATAGTTCTCTCACTGGGTGCAAATGGCACTTTCCATCAGAAGTCTTCCATAGGAAGTGCCTTGAATCATGGCATTGTGGAGAAGAGTCAAGTACACCACAATTGATCATCATATAATCTTGTTGTTACTGGGTACAATGTTCTCTTGGTTCTGCTCATTTCACTTAGCATCAGTTTATATATATATATATATATATATATATATATATATTTATAAAGTGCTTTGCAAATATTAAATAAATATAATAAAAATATAATAAATATACATATATATATATAATTTTAATATTTGCAAAGCACTTTATAAATATTTTCTCATTTTATCCTCACACAAACCAGGAGATAGATCCTATTATTATCTCCATTTTAAAGATGATTATAGATCTTACTTTATGGTCTCTTTAAATCCCTAATTTCCATTAAGGCTTGGTCCAGCTTCTTCCAATGGGAATTCTTTACTGCTCCCTCTCTACTTTGTATATGTTGAGTTTGACACTTGTATGATTCATGCAGGTGGGGATGTCTAACAGACAGTTGGTAATATAAAACTGGAATTCTGGGGAGAGATGAAGGTTATATATATAGATGAGACAGCTAGGCGGTATGATGCTTAGGGTGCTGCACCTGGAATCAGGAAGACTAAAGTTCAAATCTGAGTACCAAACTAAAAGTATATAGAGCCATTGTGATGACCTCATTGTATACCTGTGAAACCTGAACAGTATATCAGTGCCATGCTAGGGAACTAAATCTCTTCCATTTGTATTGTTTTAGAAAGAGGATAAGATAGTAGACACTGAGTCTGGAACTAAACTGTCAGACAAACAGACTCTGCTGCAGAGAGTACAGCAACTCTGTTGGGCTGGCCACATTATTTGAATGTCAAAAATATGCTTGCCAAAAAGAATATTTTATGGAGAATTCACACAGGGCAAGTGATCAAGTAGCGTTCAGAAAAAATGATGCAAAGATACTTTCAAGATCTCTCTTAAGAACTTTAGAATTGATTGCACAACAGGAGAGACGCTGGCACAGGGCACCCAGCATGCTGTGCCCTCATCAGAAAAGGCACTGTGCTCTATCAGCAAAAACAGAATTGAATTAGCTCAGAAGAAATGTGAGATGTGCAAAGTTAGAGAATCCACCCCAGAGGTTCACATGGCCCTGTGCCCGACCTGTGGGAGAGTATTACTAAGCTTGTATTGGTATGATCGGCTCAGTCGGACACACTGTAACTCAACTGTAACATAGTGATGAGACCGAAGGACAACCACCACAAATTAAGCAGGCAAGGTATGCTTTGTATTCACTTGTCTGTATATACACTGTAACTCCTGTACCTAATAGTGCCTTGCATATGGCAAGCATTTAATAAATACTTATTGAGTATCAATTAGAGATTTTCTAGCCCGATGCCTTCCTGTTTAATTATAGTGGAGGAAAAAACAATGAGAAAAAATGACTTGTCTAGGATCACAGAGCTGGATAGTGTCCCTCTCAAAACAGAAGCCTCAGGTTCTCAACTTTGATTCTGATATTTTTCCATTACACCAGCTTTCCTTCTAAATGTGTTTTTTGGGGAAAAACAGACCCAAAAACTGTGTCTAGTATGTTTGCAGAGTAATGATGGTGGTGGTGGTGAATATCTGTGGATTTCCTATGGAAAAAGGAAACCTTGTCTCAAGTTGGTCTATTTGCAACCCAGATGCAAAAGAAACCCAAACTTTTCCACTGCTACTTTTCCATGCCATGAAATCATCATTACACAGGATTTTCCCAGGAAGGGATTTTAGAAGATGTAGTAAAAACAGCTGCTGAATCAAAGAGAAGTGTTTAATCCAAAGACAGCATTAATCCATCCCCAAATTTATAGCAATGTTCATTTCGTTACCTAGGATCATGGTGTCCTAGAGTTGGAAAGAAGCCCAGAAATCACCTGGTCTAATTTGAGTTAGACTTCCCTCTAAGATCTACAACAAGCAATTATTGGTTATCCAGCCTCCCTTTGAATACTTTCAGTGATGAAGAACTCTCTCCTTCTTCAATCCTTTAACAGTTCCAGGATCTTGTAGATTTAGACACATCACTATTATTTTAACATATTTATATATCCTGTATTATTTATATGTAATATAAAATAATAAAAATACAACAAATATAGTACAATATCAAATTATTGTGTGTTTGATTATACATTATATAATAATATATTTATATATTTAGGTACATTATTATTCTGGCACATTGGTACATTATTATAAAGGCACAGATTGTATACCAAATATATGATCTTTTCATCCTCTGCAACTATTGGCCATGACCCTCTATAAATTTTCCAGAAGGGCTTCACTCAACATGCTTCCTCTAGATCTCTTTATAGAGCTTCACATTTTTTTACTATCACTACATGACTAGCACTCTTATACTCTTACACACTCCAATAATATTCTTCTTTTTGTTGCCACTTATTCTTAATAGTCCTTTGTTGGTAGTTGGTAATATAATCCAGGCCACTCTCCTTTACTATACATCTCTCTACTATTGCCCTTTAAACAACTAACAACATTTACTGTGATATTCTTAGCTTGACAGTCATATGAAGAATATTGGTGTCAGAGTTAGATGTTTGTTCCAGAGAAGAGCCACAAGGAATCCAAATGGAAAAAAGAATTCTTACAGATAGGAAGGTTTGGGATAACATTATTCTGATTTCATCAACCTCTAAAACATTACAGAACCTCCTAGATAAGTTTCATAAGTTTTGTTTTGTTTTTATAGAAGTATGAATTAACTGTAATTATCTATATAGGAAAAAACAAATGAATGACAAAATACTTTTGTCTTAGTTATGATATGAAGTGGGATCCATAGAATTAGTTCACCAGTTTATATAACTTGGGATAGACTCTATGGATGTAAAGTGAACTGGGCCCAGAATTAAACTTACTAGGAGGAAAAGAGAGAGCTACCTTAACCTTTGGAATTTGAATGTACTTTCTAACTCAAATCAAATTAATTAACATTTGTAAACTTTGCAAAACTTAAAATGCTGTATAAATGCTAGTTTTTACTATTATTATCCTACTTGATTATTACCTTCATTAAAACGCATTTCTCTGCAAATTTTATCTGTGAGCATTTAAACAAATATTTCCCTTTGAGATGACATGCTTGCTTTTTAGAAGAAAAGGCAAGTTAAAGATTTCTGACTGTAACGTATCTCTTTTCAAAGTTTCCCCATGATTCCTAGAGTATTTAGGGAAAGTCCCCTAATTCAACATATCCTAATGTTCCTATATGCATATATGCATCTTTGTACCAACTATCCTCTCTCATGATTCATATCAGACTTTTGGGGAATGGAAAGAAGGATGAATTGAGGTAAGTTCATTTGGAAAAATCCCCCACTGAATTTGGAGTTAGGAAACTTGGGTTCATATACCCAACCAAACTCTACTTACAAACGTGTGACCTTTCAGGTGCTCCATTTAAGAAGGATGCTCAGGGCAACCATCTTTTCATTTCTCACTCGACTCTTCTGGATTTCATCACGATCTCAAGAAATCTTTGAAATGCACACCTCCTCAGTATCTCCTGCCTTTGAGGCTCTTGTCATCCTCTGATTGGAGAGGATGGAGGGTGGACATTAAAGAGGAGCTCCTCTTATATACTACATTTAAGGAAGATGCCCCAGACAGCCAAATTATCATTTCCTATTTTATGGCAGGACTTCATCATGCCTCACTCCCAAATCCACATTGGATTTTTTTCTTTTTATGTTCTATCTTCCCCATTAGAATGGAAAATCCCAAGAGGTAAGAATAGTTGTTTGCCTTTCTTTGTATCCCCAGCACTTAGCACAGTAGACTAATACAAATAACTGAATGACTTGTAGCAAATCATTTACCTTTTCTGGGTTTTAATTTTCTAATGTAGAAAATTCAAACCATGAAACTTGGACTAAGTTCATTTTTTTTCACCAGACTACTTACTATCTAGATTTCTCCGTTATAGCCCAGAAAACTCTACATATTAGAAGATTACTTCAGCCCTGGAATTCTCACTTCTTCTGCCTTTGCTGCCCCTTCTTCTGATTAGACAGCTTCTCCAAGCACCTCCATTTAAGGAGGAGACCCTGGCTAGCCATTTCTTCATTTTTCACAGATTGCAATCTAGCCTCTCCCATCAGTATTCCTTTTATATATTATTTTCTCTAATTAGAATATAAGGTCCTTAAAGATGAGAAGGTTTCTTTTTGCTTCCATTTTTATTCTCAATGGTTAGAACAGTGTCTAGTTCACAATAGGCACTTAATAAATACTTATTGATTTGTGTTATCTAAGTGAACTCTAAGATCACTTCGAGCTTTAAGATTCTACAATTATATATTTTTTCAATAAAGAGAAGCAGATATGCTGGTGACTTTGTGTAGCATATAGTTGGAAGGACACTGGATTTATAATCAAAGAATGTAAACTTTGAGTTCTGGTTTTAACACTTATGATCCTGGACAATTTAGTTTAAAATTCTAGCCTCAGTTTCCATATTTGAAAAATATAGAAACTAATATTTGTAGTAACTCATATGGTTCTGTGTGAAAAGGGTCTCGTAAATCTTAGAGTGCCTTCTAAATAAGAGCTATTCCCTTGATTATTATCTAGTACCATTAATTTCAGAAATTTAGTCTGATATTTAAAAAATAGGCTTCTCAAACATGCCAATATTTTGGGAAGTAAGGAAGTAATGGAGGAAAACTGTCAAATGTGATGTACCAGGTATAAAAATCATTTGTCAAAATGCAAATCAGCCAAGAAATGTAGCCAAAATGAGGCTTTTTTAACCTGAGGAGGGAGAACAAGGAGCCACCTTATACTCCAGCCAACAGAAGCACTTTGACTGGTTTCATGTGTGAGAAGAGCCAGCTTCTCTAGCTCATTTTTATAAAGCCCAGGACTATTCAGCTGCACCATTTGCTCCTAACTGCTCCTGAGTTCCCTGATACTTCTTGGAGAGAAATGGCCCATAATGGACTTGGAATCATCATCCTCATCATTATTTTACTCATTGATCAAAGCCAGCCTGCCAAACTAAAAGCCAGAAAACACAGCAAACGTAGAGTGAAAGGTAACCGTTTTCCTTCATACATTAAGAAGTTTGGGAAATAAAAGTGTTGGAATGGAACTTAGAACATAGAACATAAACATGCCAATGCTGATATTCTTTTTTAAAGTCTCTCCCAGTTCTAACATTCAATGCTCTGAGGCCCTTTCCAACTCTGATAATTGGGTGTTTGTTTTTTTTTTTTTTTTTTTTTTTTTAAAGAAATATCTTAGAGGGGAAAATTACCAAAGACTCAAGGCCAGGGAAAGGATCAAAATTTCTCTCTATTCCTTTCTATAATTCTCTAATCTTTAGGGAATTCCTAGGTAAAGGTAACTTTTATATTTCCTTGTCAATTTTCTTTCATTAACAATTAACTCCAGAATTGAACATATTACAAATAATAAAAACAGAGAAAAAAGAATAGAATCAGTATCCACATGTGACACCAAATAAATGTGTCAAGAAGTCAAATCATTTGCACTTTTCTATAATTATAAAGATCTTTTCCCCAATTCCTTATTTTTATAAATACTAATTCGGGCTTAAGTGTTTAGAAGTTAAATTTTTTTCTGGGCAATCTCATATTTGCCAGTGTATTTTTTTCAAGTCCAATTCTAACATCTCCTGGTCAGAGAATGCAAGAAGGAGACTAGAGAGAAAGGAAAGAAAAGAATGAATATAGAGAGAAATAGATGATGTGGCAAGTTTATATAACTTCCATTTTGGCTATATTAAAGAATCTGCAAAATGGTGACTGCTGTAATGTCTGACACCAGACAATGAGGAAGAACAGCAATGTTTATGTGTATTTGTTAGTAATATCTCTATGTGTGACTAAAGTAGATAATTTTTTTGGCCCCTAACTTAAAATGGGCCCATCTTAAGGGTCAATCTCTATATCCAAAATGATTTTTTTTTGCAACCTCTCAACATTAGACTAAAAGAAACTGAAACTTCTAAGTGGGAGTTCTTTGGGATAGGAACCACAGTCATCTGATACAGAGGAGGCTTTGTGGGAAGTCTGAGTAGTGAAAAATAGCCACGTTCAAGACTCAGCTCTGGGAAACAGGTCGCTAGAGCTTTAACTATATACTTTACACCACATGAATCCCAGACCGTAGAATAACAGAGTTGGATGGGATACAATACATAAAGAGAGATTAGAGTAGAAAGAAGATTTCAATGGGAGAAAGAAGACCTTGCTTCAAGCTCTGGCTCTGCCAATTTTTAGCTGTATGATCTTGAAGGCAAATTGCTTCTCCTCTCTGATCCTCAGATTTCTGACCTGTAAAATGAAGTTTGGAATAAAGCTTCTCTGAGGTTGCCTCCAGTTCTAACATTCTCTAAGAGTATATTAGAATTGGAAGGATAACTAATAGAGTTAAAAGGGACCTTAGATTATATAATATAGATTATTAAATATGGACAGAAACTTAAAACATGGAATGTTAGAGGTAGAAGGGACATTTTGGAGCATTTAGTTTAACTATATCATTTTACAAATGGAAAATTTAATGTCTAGATAGATGAAGGAACTTGCCCAAGGTACCCACCAAATTTCACCCCAAAGCTTAGCTTTGTCCCTGATTTGGCTGATACCCTGTTTGATATTCTTCGCATCACACTAGGCTGACAGTTGTAATATAATGGGAATAGCAGTAGATTTGGAGCCAAAAAACCTAGATTCTAATTTAAACTGTACCTTTTATGAAGTCTGCAATACTCAACAAATTCCTTCATCTCTCTAGGACTGTTTCCTCTTCTTTAAAATGGAGATAAAATTTTTTTTTCCATTTTTCTAGTACTTTATAGTTTGTAAAGTACTTTCCTCATGATAAAACTGTGAGTAAAATAATTATTATTCCCATTTTACAAACAGATAAACTGATATTCAGACAGGCAAAGTGACTTAGCTGAAGTTACTCATCTAACTTAAGATAACCAAACTAGCAATCCCGAGTCCAAGTTCATGGGTTTTATTTAATATATTTTTTAATAATAAAAACTATTACAACAAAATGTCTTTGTACATCCTTTGTACATCTACGTCTTTGTACATCCTTATGACTAGAAAATCCTGCATCTCTTCTCTGCCTCAGTTACTGTCTTCCTTCAACATGTACCTCAAGCAGAACATTCCAAGTGAAATTTTTGTCAGTCCCCCATTAGCATCTTCCTTTTCTTAACTACTTTGTTTTTATATTGCTATTCTTTTTTTTTTTTAACTTATGGCATACATACCTATATATCTATATTTAGTTATATGAAATAGGTACTATAATTTAAGTTATACATAAAATATAATGAATCTATGTAAAGCATGCGTCTATAATATGTACTATAATTTGTTAATCTTTAAAATATAATGATCTATACAATGCATTGTCTATATATACTCATATATATGTATCTACATATACATATTTGTCCTTATTGTCTCCCCTGTAATACTATAATTTCTTAGCCAGTAAGTTTGTTTCATTCAGTATAATTGTATCCCCGGTGCCTACAGGTACAGAAGGAGACAGCAAGGGGATAGAAGAGATAGAGTACTAGACTTGAAGTCGGAAAAACCTGAATTCAAATCTGGCTTCAGACACAGCTAGAGTGTCACTCTAGTCAAGTCACTTAACTTCTATATGATTCAGTTTTTTTTTTCATCTATAAAACAAAGAATAATAATAACACAACTCCCAAGGTTCTAAGGAAAAAGTAAAATGATATTTGTGAAGCACTTTGCAAATCTTAAAGTTCTAAATAAGTGCTAGCTATTAAAAACTTGCCAATTGATCAACAGTATTTCCTATTTGAATTGGCCAGGAAAGATAGTTTGGGACTAGATTGTGAGGGCTTTAAAAATTTAACAAAGGAGCTTATTTTTTATTTTAGAGGGAACAAAGAGGCATTGAAATTTATTGAGTAAGGTATGAGTATTTTTGGCTTACAAAATTGAGGCCAGATTACAAAGTTCTGCACAAAACTGTAAGAGAAAGAGTACAAATTGCTTATTTCTAAGTGTTATTGCAATGAAAGCAATTCATAAATCTTAAATCACCACAGACATGTAAGTAAATAGTATCATTATTGTAGGGTCACGCTTGTGGCTAAGATACAGATTGTCCCAACTGACCTTTGAATTCCCTGACAATCAGAATAGAACCTTATTTAAACTTTGTTGCATCCTCAGTATACAGCAAAATATTATGTACACAGTTGGGGCCTTAATAATTATTATATGTAACCCTATTCTAAAACCTGCTACAGGCCATGAATAATTAATTCAATGAAGGATACCCCAACATTAGTTATAAAAAATAATAACAATAATAGAACTGAGCTGAATAGTGTTTTAACAGGCAATCTGATGTGGTGCAAAAAAAAAAAAATGTTGTATTTAATCAGAGTACTTGTTTTGAATTCCAATTCTATGTAACCTTGAGCAAAAAAACTTCATTTCTCTGGACCTCATTTCTCTATAAAAAAAAAAAAAAGGTTGGACTAAATGAGTTTTATCATCGTTTCCAGCTCTAAATCATATAATCTAAGGATTACAAAACAAGCTTCATTTACTCGTCACAATCACTACATTGAGTAGATAACGAGAATTTTATTTCTTTTTACAAAGAAACTAAAGATGTTAGAGAAGAAAGTAACATAACAACCCTATGAGGTAGATATTTTTATTCCCATTTTAAAGAAGAGAAAACTGAGTCTCAGTGAAGGAAAGTGACTGCCCAAAATGTCAGCGTATCATCCCATGTAAGTTCTTGAAAGAAACTTTATTAAGACCATTTGCTTTAGGGTCATATGGATCAAGATATTTTCCTTTGTGACTGCCTACTGGCATCTTTGTTCAGCAAAACTACTTTTCAATATCCTTGTTTTGTTGTCTTATGTCTTTGTCATGTACACAAAAGAAAAGGATGGTGACCTAAAAACACAGGTGGAGAAGCTCTGGAGAGAAGTAAATGCCTTGAAGGAAATGCAAGCCCTGCAGACAGGTAAGAATGTATGTCTTGGGTGCCTTGTTGCTGAAAGATATAAGATATCACCGAAGATCTGGGACCAAAGTGTCACAAAATGTTAGAGCTGGAGAGGACCTTAGAAATCAACAAATCCCCAAACTTAATTTTACAAAACTGTCTTCTTTTTCTTAATTATATCCCCAGTGCTTAGCACAGTGTCTGGCTCACTGTATTCATTTAGTTTAATCAACTTAAGTGACTGATCACAGATGACAAAACTAAAAGATAAGCTATAGCACATATATATATATATATATATATATATATATATATATATAAACTATAAGCTATATATTAGCTAATAAGCTATAAGTTTATATAGCTAAAAGCTTTTATAGCTATAGTTACAGCTAAAAGATAAGAAGTGACTGAAGAAAAAAAGAGGCAGCTAGATGGCACAGTGGATAGAGCACTGGCTGTGGAGTCAGGAGGACCTGAGTTCAAATCCAGCCTCAGATCCTTAATGTTTACTAATTGTGTGACCCTGGGCAAGTCAATTGACCTCATAAAAAAAAAAAGAAAGAAATTATAGGAGGTAAGTCACATGGATAGTAAGGAGATACTCACATTTTCTAATTTCAAATCTGATGATTTTTTCAATGTACCACAATAAATGAGAAGAGAGCCTTCAAAAGTTGAATTGCTAAAAAAATATCCTTATCATTCAACACCAAGAAGAAATAAATCTTTAAGAGCAAACAGAGATGGTTCACACATAATGGGAATGGAAGAAATTATATAGCTTCTATTATGTGCTAAGCACTGATTATACTTAACACCTTACAATTATTACTTCATCTGATCCTCACAGCAATCCTATAAGATAGGAATTATTATTACACCCATTTTACGGTTGAAGAAACTGAGGTTAAGTGACATGCACAAGGTCACACAACTGGTAAGTGTCTTAAGGTCACATTTGATCTTGTCTTCTTAAGCTCCATCTTAGTGTTCCATCCACTGCATCACCAGCTTCCTTTGCTTGTGCCAGCACAGCACTTTGTGGTTTACAAATTGTAATGTTGTCAGGTAAGAAAGGAAAGAAATAATATAACCATTTTCTAGATGAGAAAATCGAGACTAATGGAGGAAACCTGCCTTATTCAAGAGCATATAGCTATTGTCAGATCTGGGATTCAAACTTAATTCTCATGACTCCTCCACCTGCCTATCTCTTTCCATTGCTCCTGCCCAAAGATCCCTGGTCATAGACAAGCCTGATTGTTTTTGATATTTTACCCTAGTGAATTACCTACAAATTAAGAATCGGCTTTTTCTCTACATCAAGGCCTGGCTTCTGGCTTCAGTCCAATGACTCACTTATTGAACATTATTCTTTGGTAGTTGAGACCCCTTCTTAGTTTATAAAACATCACCTCCATTCTTATGCCAAATGAAAGTATTATTAGAGATAATAATAGAGAAAATTATGAGAAATAATAAATATTAGTAAATAAAATAATAAACAAAATTATTAACCGAAAATAGAAAAATAATACGAGAGAAATGAATCCTAGAAAATGAAGGTGCCTTAGCTCACAATTAATTAGAATTACCGGAACTGGAACCTTCAAGTCCTGGCTCCTAATTGAACATCCTGTTCATCATACTAGTTGATTATTAGATGGATTTTTTTTTAAGGAATAGATATAAAATTCAAAATGAGGAATTTTATATTTATATATACTGAATATATATTTATATATACTGAATATTATGAATATATAATTTATATTTAATTAATAAAATTTAATTTAATTTTCACTCATTTAGTGAAAAAAAATTAACCCACTATGAATATGGTGGCAAAGAAATTATCTGAGTTCTTAAAGGTTATTACCATGAAGATCTTAGCAAAATGAAAAAGCTTGAACATGAATCTGGCACCATACACTATGTTTTTCATCCAGGAAGTGAAAGAATGAAAAGCATTTAATACTTTCTGTGACTAAGGCACTGTATTAAGTATTGAAGATATAAGTGTAAAAGTAGGACAATCTTTTTTCCTCAATAGCATTTTATTTTTCCAAATAAAGATAGTTTTCAAAATTCATTTTTGTAAAATTTCATGTTCCAAATTGTTCTCCCTCTCCTCCTTACTACCCCCCTCCCCAAGACAGCAAGAAATCTGATACAGGTTTAATATGTATAATCCGTTTAAACATATCTCCATATTTAAGACTTTTTTTTTGAATAGAGTCTTAACTTAGGGTCCATGAATTTATCTTACAATATATTTTGCTAATTATATTCAACATAATTGAATTCTATTGTAATTTTATTTTGTGTATTTAAAATCATATTCTCTTTACAGTCTGCCTCCGAGGCATGAAAGTACATAAAAAATGCTACCTGGCGTCTGATGTCTCCAAGCACTTCCATGAGGCAAATGAGGACTGTATTTCCAAAGGCGGAACCCTGGTCATTCCCAGGAACAGTGATGAAACTAATGCTCTGAGAGACTATGGAAAAAAGAGTCTACCGGGCATTAATGATTTTTGGCTGGGGATTAATGACATGGTCAATGAAGGCAAATTTGTTGATGTCAATGGTATTGCCATTACCTTCTTCAACTGGGATCGTGCACAGCCCAATGGTGGGAAGAGGGAAAACTGTGCCTTGTTTTCCCAGGCAGCTCAAGGAAAGTGGAGTGATGAGTCCTGCCGGAGCAGCAAAAGATACATATGTGAATTTGTCATTCCCTAGAGGGTTCCTCTTGAACACAAAGCTTCCAGGGAGAATGTGATATTGACCCTTCCCATTGGTGGATGCTGCTCAACCATAAGATTCAGAAAGGCAAGAATGGAAATCCAGACAGCCATGTGTTATTAGAACAAAATGGCTGGTCTGTCCAATTGACCACATGTCATCTTCATGGAATTTTCTATCCTGCAATATACACATTATTAAAAATCTTCCTACTGGGACTCACCTTGTCAAATATTTCAGCCACTGGCTGGTGGAATAGCATTGGGAAAAATGAGTTTGAATTCAAAACTATTATAAATATTATTCTTTAATGAAAGAATAATTGGCTTAATTATTAAGGTTTCTGAAATTTGCCAGTCTCTAGCAGAGTTTGATCAAACTTCTTGAGAAATGCCATGACAATTTGAGAGTTAAGATTTTTAATTATTAAGAGTGAAGAACATATGAGGAACCAAATGGCAGCTTAAGAGAGCTATCTAGAAATTATAGATTCTGATGAAATTATGGAAAGAATAATGGTTTTGGAATTGGTGGACCTGAGTTTGAATTGTTGCTTTAGTACTTAAGCACTTTATGACTATGTTTAAGTCACATTATCCCCTTTAGTTTCAGTTCTCTCACTAGTAAGGATTGTACCATCTACCTCAAAAGGTGAGTGAAGTGCTGTGTTGCCTTAAAACTAAAAAATATAGTATTATTAGCTATTAGTACTTGTTAGCCTTCACTATCTAGCTAGTCTTGAAATTAAAATTGATGTATCTTTTTAATTGAGAAAGTCTAGCTGAAAAAATACTATCTAGTCCAACCCCTCCTTTTATAGAAGAATTTGAGATTCAGACAAGGACTTATGCAAAGAGCTTGGGTTTGAATTATCCTCTCTTGATTCCAAGTTCAGTGACTTTTCCCCTGTATTCCAAATGTAAATAATTTCCAGCTATTAACTATTAAGTTACCAACAAACTACAATACCTTTATTCCTAAATAAAAAATTAAAATTATAGCTAGAAGTTGCCAAAATTTATCAGTCTGGTGTTCATGATCTCACCTCTCAGAGCCTCAGTTTCCTTATTTGTAATATATAAATGCTTCTATTTGTACCCTCAACTTCACAGGAAGGCAGAGACTGAAAGATCATGAGAACTTCCATATCAGTTACTATTCTCTTAAGTAGCAATTCCTAATACTCCAGTGTTTTAAGCTTGACAAAACATTTTCTTCATTACAGTCTTGGGATATAGAGAACACCAATATTGCTATCAGTTTTACAGGTGAGGAAACTGAAATCAAAAAGAAAAAGTGATTTATCCAATTAAATGATGATATTAAGATTGAAACTTAGAATCTCTGACTTCAAGTTCAATGATATGCCAGCTTCCCTGGTATTTCTCAATAAGAAGTTGAAGATGGGGCAGCTAGGTGGGGCAGTGGATAAAGCACCAGCCCTCAAGTCAGGAGGACTTGAGTTCAAATTTGGCCTTAGACACTTAAAACACTTCTTAACTGTGTGACCCTAAGCAAGTCACTTAATCTCAATTGCCTCAGGGAAAAAAAAAAGTTGAAAGCACTAAAATCAAACTATGGACAAGAAAAGTTAGTTTTGACCACCACACCTGACATTCCCAGAACCATCTCTGTATTTTGTATTGCAATCAAATCACACACAAATCATGCACAAGCAAGAAGAGGAGGAATAACTGTCATTTAAATGATAAATTATGAGGTAAATCAGAATCTGTGGAATCAGGGGAAAAATACATTCCATTAATTTAATTATCACCATTTAATCTAATTTCTATAACATTTGAAGATTTATAAGAGCTTTCCTATGAAACATAATGCAAAGAATATTGTTTCAGGGTCTTGCACATAGTAAGTACTGAATTAAAAGATCACCGTTTTGCAGATAATAGGATTTTGCTCAATATTATACAGATAGTTCCTAGCAAATTCAGAATTTAAATCCAAATTTTCTGATTCCAAAACCAATGTGCTTTTCATTTTCATTTTACTACAATGGATATACTAATGATTGAAGAGGTAATATTAGGGGTTTCTGGCAAGTACTTAACAACTGACTCTGAGCTGAGTTAGGAGTAAGGGAGTACAGATGACTCACTTCTACAAGTTCATCTGCATTATTCATATTTTCTTCATCATTTTTTAGGTCTAGAGAAACAACAAAACAGTAAATCAAGCCCTGGCATATAGTGTTTGCTATTGTCCAAAATATAAATGCTCACACTGAACATTTAATAATCAATCTCAACCCATACAAGTTGGCTACAGTATATCACTGGGTGGAATGAGATGTCATTGCTCTTAGTTCCAAAAAAGTGTTAGAATCAGGATTTGATAAGATCGTAAAATAAGGGCTAGAAGGGACCTAGAAGGGCATCAAGTGCTATTCCCTCTGTTAATAGAGGAGAAAACTGAGGTCCAGAGAAATGAAGTGTTTTGTTCAAAGTTTGCAGAAGAATAATAAGAAGAATAGCCAGACACTTTTACCCTAAGTTCAATGTCCTTTTCACTGCATCATGTAACCTCTATTTCAATGCATATCTGTGTGAACCTTTTATCTGAACCCAAATCTCTTGATTCTGACCCCACAATGCTTGTTTTACAAATACCCTGTACTGAATGGACTATTTCTGTCCCAGCTAGAGTACAGTCTTCTGAATTATAAGATTTAGCAGCTATAGTTGAACACATTGTACCTTGATCCCAATATCATGATGTCATTGATCTTCAAGGATGAAGGATGAACAGCAATAGGGCGGTTAAGAAAAGACATTACTATGTATATGTTTATCTATCTGTCTGTCTGTCTACTTAAATAGCTGTCTATCTATAGCTTTGTCCATTTATTCATCACACACACCCTCTCTCTCTGTGTATCCATCTCTCTTCATATTTTTTAGTTGTTCTCTACTTGAGATTCATACTTACCCATACTTACTCATGAATACATGAGGGACTTGATACTTAGATTAAAAACTAGATTGAGAACTATCTCTTTGTATTCAATATTCTATTAAATTTTGTCAAATTCCGAATAATAAAAATACAGCTTGGAGGGAATTTTCAGAATAGCTACTCAATTCAATTTCAGAAACATTTATTAAGCATTGGTTGTGTTCAAGGTACTATGATCCAATTCCACCATTTTGCAGATGCAGAAACTTAAAATGTGAGGGGAAAGGACCTGCCCCAGATTACTCAGTGAAAGAGTGCAGATTTGAATCTAGGTCAAAAAAATCTAGTCAAAAGACTAAAAGTCCAAAGTTTTTCCATTATACCATACTGTCTTAAGTTGTTTAAATAACTTTCATATCCATATGCAAAGGTCTCATTGTTTATCAAACACCAGAATTAATGATCTCACACTTGATTTCCATTTCTCAACATCCAGACTCAAACATTTGCTGTCCATTTTTTGCCAGATGGATCATAGATCATAAATTTAGGGTTGGGAGGTGGCTTTGAAGTCTTCGGGTCTAACCTCTTCATTTTACAGATGAGGACACAGAGGAACAGGGGTTCAGTGTGATTTACCCAAATTTACACAGTCAGTAGTCTGAAGCAGGATCTATGCCTAAGCCTTTTTGACTTCAGGCTTAGTGTGCTCCCTTTACACCATATCGTCTACCTTGGGGTGCAAAAATTACTTTCAGATTGACATTCACAGTCAGATTTCTCACCATTCATCACTAATCTGTTGAGCACCAGAAACAAGGATCTCTCACCCATAGTTTCCATCTCTTAAAAATGAGATCTAAAAAATTGCTGCCCAGTCTGTAGGTCTGAAAGCCCACCTGTCATCTTTTATTTTTGCTAAATGGCCCAGGATCCTATCCCAGAAGAAGGTGATTTTATTTCATTTGTGAACATATTCCTCAAATTATTTATCTAAAATCATTTTAGGGTTCAAATCATCAATTATATTTCTCTTTGAAAAATATAATTTTCTTAGTCTAGAGAAGCAGAATAACCCAAAATACTTTTTATTGTTTCATTTAAGCATAACTTTCTCTCATCACATCACTCATGCAATATTACACAATGTTTTAGCCTACATTCTCCTTTTCACAATGTGCTTACAAATAAATTTCTTAATTATAGATCTTTTTTACTGTCTACTAAAGGCTGAATGCTCTTCAATCAAATACCCTTGGTCATCCTGATGTGAAAACTATGTTCTCTGCCATGTTTGACAATACCAGGGGTGTTCAGTCTTTCAGACACAGCCTAGAAACCTGCTGAACTAGATTGCCGGTAGACTGGCCTCCAGAAAAATAAAGCATTGCAGGATTGATGGACTCAAAAAAGTTTAAAATTTAGTAATTACTATTTCTGAAGTGCTTTAAGATTTGTAAGGCCCTTTTTCTTACAACATCCCTAGAGAGCCTTTCATGATTACAATCCCTATTTTACAATTGAGCAAATGGAGACTCAAAGAGTCATAAAGGTTGTAAGCTTTAGATCTGAGATTCAAAACCAAATTCATAAAAATACCATTGCAACAAAGATTGCTTTTCTTTGTCAGTGACCAGGTTCCTTTTGCCAATCTAACAATGATTGTATTGGACCTCCTCAAAATAAATGAGCCATTTTCATTTATGATAATGCCATTATTAGTCCAGTATCTGTCGGCATGAAGGAGGAGGTATGGGTAGATCTTGAATAGTTAAATCAAGGCAATCCTTAGAAGGAACAGGGGCACCAAAGGCATACAGTTGAGAGAAAATATTGGAAGGCAGCAAAGATTGTAATTAATCACTTCATAAGAGGTTATGAAAAGGTTGAAGGAGTAAATTACAAATAATTAAAGAAATTCAAATTAAAGCAACTCTCAAATTCTATTTCACATCCATCAGATTGGCAAACATGACATAAAAAAAAAATAACAAATGTAGGAGGGACTTTTGGGAAATAGGTATGGTGTAGAGCCATGAAATGACCAATCCATGCTGGATATCAATTTGGAAGTAAGTCCCCAAAGTTGCCCATACTTCTTAACAACTCAGCAATATTACTACTAGACTTATTTTACCAAGTAGACCAAAGAAAAAAGAAATGGACCCCATACATACAGAATTAATTTTTATGCTAGCAAAGAACTAGAAATTAAAGGGATGCCCATCTATTGGGAAATGCCTAAGCAAATTAGGATATAAGAATGCAATTAAAAATGAAATATTAAGCCTAAGAAATGATAAAATGTACATAAGAAATGAGTATAACCTAGAGAATAATTTATATGACAACACCAACTTTCTAATAAATAGTGTGAAAGAGCTACTCTCCCAGAATAGTGTGGCCCAGAGCCCAATAGCTATGATCCCACAAAATTGGGGAGAGTAGGATGCCAGATGAACTGAAAACCATACTATATACTAATTATTTTAATTATAGCTAACATTTATGTATCACTTACTATGTACTCTGCTAAGACTTTATAATTATTATCTCATTTCATTCTCTCAACAACCCTGGAAGACAGCTGTCATTATTATCCCTATTTTCCAGTTGATGACATTAAAATAAACAGAAGGTAAGTATCACACAACTAGTAAGTATCTGAGACTGAATTGGAACTCAGGTCTTCCTGGGTTCAGGGGCAACTAGATGGCACAGTGGATAAAGTACTGAACATGACATCAGGAAGAATCATCTTCTAGTTTACAGATGGTGGGTTGGACTAGATGTTCCTTTCAAAACTAACAATCTCTGATTCAGATCAAATACATGCCCTGGGACTTCTTTCCCATACCAATTTTTGCACAGGCAGGTTGAGTCCCGATAGGGTTGCCATAGCTTCCTTCAGGATCTAGTAGACCTGAGGAGTTTAGTGTTGTCTTTCTAGCTCTGCAGCTTACAGACCCAAATGGTATGTTTGTGGAATCCCATGATTATCAGTGCTTACCAATTAGCCAGCCAGATTCACTTGGCTCTTAGAAATATTCACTAAAATAATAAAATATCACCCCATTTATCCAAAATAATCTGTTACACACTCTCCCATCAGTACATATAGAATCCTGGAGAAAGAGACTTAAGGGCCCAAGAGACAAAGAAGTGATCTACTATTCTTGAAAGTCCTTTTGCAGTAACTCTCAAAACACTGCCTAAGGTAGAGTATAGCTTTTGTGCTGGTTTCTTTCAGAGCCTCAAATGTGTCTTTTATCATCATGTCCAGGCTATTCTCAGCTCTTGATGGAGACTGTTAGGATTCTTGTGACAAACCTTCAAGTCCTCTATAATTTACTAGGCTCTATTTTCATCAAAGAAGGAGGGGGGACAGGCCAAGATTCCCTTTCAGAGCACTGGCTAGAAGCTTCCACCATTAAATGCTAGATGCTTAAATTCTTGATTTCAAACTATTTCATTCCCCACAGGGAATCACCAAACTCAATCATTCCAAATATATCTCCTATGTGGCATTATTTCACTTCATCTAATGACTTCTAAATTGGTCAAGGACTTTCTGCACCTGGATTAAAGCCTATGATATTATACTTATTGGTGTCTCTGCCATGTTCACAATTAGTTCATGTGATTATTTGATTGTTCTCATATGATCAAAGTATTAAGATGTAGCTATTTGAGTTGGGAGGGTATCAAATTAATTTACTAACTCAATTAATGCTCATCCTTATATTGAGATTCCCATACAATATATTAAAGATTAAAAGCTGTAAGAGATTTTAGAAGTTGGGCCATGATACTTCGGTTTCTCCTATCCACCCTAGGCAAACCACTAAACCCAAGCCTGCCTCAGTTCCTCATCTATAAAATGGGGATAAAAATAATACCAAATTCTTAAAATTGTTATGAGGATGAAAAGAGGTATTATTTATAAAGCATTCTGCAAACTTAGAATGTTACATAAATGCTAGTGATAATAAGAATTAGTTATTATGATATTATTTATGAATTACTTTGTCAACATGAAATATATAAATGCTACTAACAATAATAATAATTTCTGGTATTATAATAACATTTATAAAGCATTTTGCAAACTTAAAATGCTAGTAATAATGGTAATTACTATTATTGTCATAATTTTATAAAGCATTTTATAAGAATGAAATGTCATATAACTGCTAGTATAATACTAATAATTGCTGTTATTATATAGTATTTATAAAGTATTTTGCAAACTTAAATTGCTACACAAATATTAGTAATAAAATAATAATTACTGTTAAGCCACATGATCTTAGAAAAGTCATTTTCCCTTCCCTGAGTGTTAGTTTCCTCATCAGAAAAATAGGACTTCTTATCTCCCAGCATTTCTGAAGAGAGAACTTTAAGGAACTAACACCTAATCTGAGGCTTGATCTGTACTGGAGATGCCAAGAATCAATGAGGACAGTTTATGCATTGGAAGTTGGAGATAGAATGTTTTGTGCAGGGAACATTTAGTATGCTGGTTTTGCTGGAACTTAAAATGTGGGGTGGGAGTAATGGGCAATCAACTTGGAAAGGCAAATTGAAGCCAGATCGGGAAGGGCTTTAATTGCTAAATGGGAACATTTGTATTTTTTTTTTAGGCAATAGAAAACCACCGAAGCTTCTTGAGCAAAGGAATGATCAAATCTGTGATTTAAGAATATCAATGTGGAAGTTATATGGAGAATCAATATGAAAGGAAAACAACTAGAAGCAGGAAGACTTATTTGGAAGTTATTAAAATAATTGGAGAGAGGTGATGAAGGCCTCAATTAGTGGTTAAGAAGATGTCTGATGCAAAGGATGTTGTGGAGGTGGAATTGACAAGACCTGGCAACTGATTAGATATTAAGGGAAGAGAGTAAAAGAGAATAAAGCTAGAATTGCTAATCTATATTGCATAAAGATGATAAACTTGGGGAATTAGGAGGAAAAATAAGTTTAAAAGGAAATATTGTGATTTCTGTTTTGCATGTGTTTATGCTTATTTTTCCCATGATACCTAGTATTTTTGGTAGAATCCCTTATTTATGGAAGGGGATGTTTTGTAGCTATTGTTTTAATAGGTAATATATTATAACATATTATTATATACCATCATAGCAAATGATTTTCCTTTAGTTAAAGTGCTAATTTGCTAATTACCTACTTAAAAGATAAATTCACCAGTAGAAACGTATGAGCTATAGTTTTAGGAATTTGGACCCATTTACTATTCTTGGAATCTATGAAATAATCATCCCCTTGCAGACCCAACCTGTAAATTTGTGAGTATCAGATTGGAGAAACAAAGCAGAGAAGATATTATGATAACTATTGTATCAAGATAAGAGAATAAAATAAAATATAAAAACATTCCAGAGGAAATAAAATTAGCTCTATTTTTCAGTTACAGGGTAGTGTGATCCAAAGAATCAATGAAATAATTGAGATTCTTAGTAGATGTTGCAAAATTTCAGAATAATGATACTAATAAAAGCTGGACAGGTAGGTGGCTCACTGGATAAATTCCCATGTCTATAGTAAGGAAGAATTGTCTTCTTGAGTTCAAATCTAGCTTCAGACACTTATTAGTTGGGTGCCTGTAGGCAAATCACTTAACTAACCCATTTGCTTCTGTTTCCTCATCTGTAAAAATGAGCTAGAGAGGAAAAAACGAAATTCACTCTAGTGTCTTTGCTGAGAAAACCTCAAATGGTGTCAAGAACACAACTGAAACAATTGAACACTAATGACAATAATAAAAGCTAACATGTATTTTACATTAATGTTTGTAAAACATTTATAAATATTGTCTCATTTGATCTTCACATCAACCCTGGGATGTAGGTACTACTATCTATTGTCTCCATTTCACAGATGAGGAAACTGAGGTAGAAATGGTTAAGTGACTTATCCAAAGTCATACAGCTATCAGGTATCTGAGGCAAGATTTGAACTCTTGGCTTCCTGATTCCAAGTTGAACTTTCTGTGTGCTGCACTATCCAGCTGCCTTGAAATGTAAAAATAAATTTACAAAAATTTCTATACAATATTATGAAGAAGAAGAAATTTCATAAAAGAAATTCAACTCATAATTACAAAATTCTAAAAATTTTTGGGAATTAATCTATCAAAACACTAGTTTAGAGAAAATGAAATTATAGAACACTTTTGACAGAAACAAAGGAAAACAATAATTAGAGATATTCCCTTACATGGTTGAGTTGTTCTAATATAAAGAAAATTAGCATTTTTATTTACAGATTTAGCACTATAGTAATCAAATCATTGAAGGAATACTTTATAAAAGACGATAAAATAATAACAGTGATCATTTGGAAGGACAAAAGGTCTAAAATCTAAAGGGAAATGATCAGAAAAAATACACATGAAGTAGATCATTTCCCAACTTCATAGAGTATTCATCCAAATTATATGATACTGGCTTAAAATCAAAAAGCAGATCACTGAAAAATAGTCTGTAGTTATTGCTACTTAGTTATTGTTATTTGTTATTGGTTAGTTTTTGATGAGACTGGTAGATTACTTGAATTTGGGAATCTCCAACACCAATATGGTGAATTCCTGCAAGGGAAACGGGCACTAGCTACCTAAGGAGTGGTGAAATGGCCCAAGTCAAAAAAGGAACGTCAAAGTCTCTGCGTTGATCTTAAGTGGGATTGGACCCCTGAATAGCTATTGTATTTCAAGCTTGGAAGAGACAGGAAGACCTACTCTCAAAAAAAGGAGAAGGAAGAGAAAGAAGAGTGTAAGAAAGAAGGGGAAGAGGAGAAGGAGGAGGAAGAGGAGAA